>NW_026048482.1:0-1200000 GCF_023864345.2 Schistocerca serialis cubense
TGTATCCTTTGGACCTTCTTACAGACGATGAAACACAGAAATTGCATCGGAATTAAATACAAAAGCCACAAGGCCGACTTAAGTACACGAAGACTGACTCTTCTTACTGACTATGTTTGCACCATTCCTGTGGCACTAGTTAGAGATTCCGATGCTTCACTTCAGGTTAACTGTATCCCTCTGGCCTTCTAATTGACGATGAAACACAGTAATTGCATCGCAATTAAATTGTAAAGGGCACAATGCCGACTTAAGTACAAGAAGACTGACTCTTCTCACTTTCTATGTTTTGAACCATTCCTGTGACACCAGTTATAGATTCCGATGCTTCACTTCAGGTTTACTGTATCTTTTGGACCTTCTTACAGACGATGAAACACAGAAATTGCATCGGAATTGAATACAAAAGCCACAAGGCCGACTTAAGTACACGAAGACTGACCCATCTTACTGTCTATGTTATGAACCATTCCTGTGACACTCGTTACAGATTCCGATGTTTCACTTCAGGTTTACTGTATCCCTCTGACCTTCGTATTGACGATGAAACACAGAAATTGCATCGGAATTAAATACAAAAAGCACAATGCCGACTTAAGTACATGTAGACTGAATCTTCCTACAGTCTATGTTTTGAAACATTCCTGTGACCTTAGTTATAGATTCCGATGCTTCACTTCAGGTTTACTGTATCCCTTGGACCTTCTTATTATCGATGAAAAACAGAAAGTGCATCGGAATTAAATAGAAATGGCACAATGCCGACTTAAGTACAAGAAGACTGACTCATCCTACTATCTAAGTTTTGAACCATTCCTGTGACTAACTAGTGAAGCATCGGAATCTATAACTATAGATTCCGATGCTTCATTTCAGGTTTACTGTATCCCTAGGATCTTCTTATTGACGATGAAACACAGATAGTGCATCGGAGTTAAATACAAAACGCACAATGCCGACTTAAGTACAAGAAGACTGACTCTTCTTACTGTCTGTGTTTTGAACCATTCCTGTGACGCCAGTTACAGATTCCGATGCTTCACTTCAGGTTTACTGTATCCTTCTGTCCTTTTTATTGACGAGGAAACACAGAAATTGCATCGTAATTAAATACAAAAGCCACAATGCCGACTTAAGTACAAGAAGACTGACTCTTTTAACTGACTATGTTTTGAAACATTCCTGTGACACTCGTTATAGATTCCGATGTTTCACTTCAGGTTTACTGAATCACTCTGACCATCTTATTGACGATGAAACACAGATATTGCATCGGAATTAAATACAAAAGGCACAATGCCGACTTAAGTACATGTAGACTCACTCTTCCTACTGTCTATGTTTGAAACATTCCTGTGACCTTAGTTATAGATTATGATGCTTCATTTCAGGTTTACTGTATCCCTTGGACCTTCTTATTGACGATGAAACACAGAAAGTGCATCGGAATTAAATATAAAAGGCACAATGCCGACTTAAATACAAGAAAACTGACTCTTCCTACTGTCTATGTTTTGAACCATTCCTGTGACACTAGTTATAGATTCCGATGCTTCACTTCAGATTTACTGTATCCCTTGGACCTTCTTATTGACGATGAATCTCAGAAATTGCATCGGAATTAAATATAAAAGGCACAATGCCGACTTTAGTACAAGAAGACTGACTCTTCTTTTTGTCTATGCTTTGAACCATTCCTGTGACACTAGTTATAGATTCCGATGTTTCACTTCAGGTTTACTGTATCCCTTGGACTTTTTTATTGACGATGAAACACAGAAATTGCATCGGAATTAAATACAAAAGGCACAATGCCGACTTAACTACATGTAGACTGTCTCTTCCTACTGTCTATCCTTTGAAACATTCCTGTGACACTAGTTATAGATTCCGATGCTTCATTTCAGGTATACTGTATTCCTTGGACCTTCTTATTGACGATGAAACACAGAAATTGCGTCGGAATTAAAGAGAAAAGGCACAATGCCGACTTAAGTACAAGAAGACTGACCTTTCTTACTGTCTATGCTTTGATCCATTCCTGTGACACTAGTTATAGATTCCGATGCTTCACTTAAGGTTTACTGTATCCCTTGGACCTTCTTATTGAAGATGAAACACAGAAAATGCATCAGAACTATATACAAAAGGCACAATGCCGACTTAAGTACAAGAAGACTGACTCATCCTACTGTCTATGTTTTGAACCATTCCTGTGACACTAGTTATAGATTCCTATGCTACACTTCAGGTTTACTGTATCCCTCTGACCTTCTTATTGACGATGAAACACAGAAATTGCATCGGAATTATATACAATAGGCACAATGCCGACTTAAGTACAAGAAGACTGACTCTTCTTACTGACTGTTTTGAACCATTCCTGTGACACTAGTTATAGATTCCGATCCTTCACTTCAGGTTTACCGTATCCCTCTGACCTTCTTATTGATGTTGAAACACAGAAATAGCATCGGAATTAAATACAAAAGGCACAATGCCGACTGAAGTACAAGAAGACTGACTCTCCTTACTGTCAATGTTTTGTACCATTCCTGTGACACAAGATATAGATTCCGATGCTTCACTTGAGGTTTACTGTATCCTTTGGACCTTCTTATTGACGATGAAACACAGATATTGTATCGGAATTATATAGAAAGGGCACAATGCCGACTTAAGTACAAGAAGACTGACTCTTCTCACTGTCTATGTTTTGAACCATTCCTCTGACGCAAGTTACAGATTCCGATGCTTCACTTCAGGTTTAGTGTATCCCTCTGACCGTATTATTGACGATGAAACACTGAAATTGCATTGGAATTAAATTGAAAAGGGCACAATGTCGACTTAAGTACAAGAAGACTGACTCTTCCCACATTCTATGTTTTGAACCATTCCTGTTTCACTAGATATAGATTCCAATGCTTCACTTCAGGATTACTGTATCCCTCTGACCCTCTTTTTGACGATGAAACACAGAAACTGGATCGGAATTAAATACAAAAGGCACAATGCCGACTTAAGTACAAGAAGGCAGACTCTTCTTACTGACTATAATTTGAACCATTCCTGTGACACTAGTTATAGATTCCGATGCTTCACTTCAGATTTACTGTATCCCTTGGACCTTCTTATTGACGATGAAACACAGAAATTTCCTCGGAATTAAATACAAAATGCAAAATGCCGACTTAAGTACAAGAAGGCTGACTCTTCTTACTGACTGTTTTGACCCATTCCTGTGACACTAGTTATAGATTCCGATGCTTCACGTCAGGTACACTGTATCCCTCTGACCTTCTTATTGACGATGAAACACAGAAATTGCATCGGAATTAAATACAAAAGGCACAATGCCGACTTAAGTACAAGAAGACTGACTCTTCTTACTGTCTATGATTTGAACCATTCCTGTGACACTTGTTATAGATTACGATGCTTCACTTCATGTTTACTGTATGCCTTTTACCTTCTTATTGACGATGAAACACAGAAATTGCATCGGAATTAAATAGAAAATTCACAATGCCGACTTAAGTACAAGAAGACTGACTCTTCTTGCTGACAATGATTTGAACCATTCCTGTGACGCAAGTTACAGATTCCGATGCTTCACTTCAGGTTGACTGTATCTCTCTGACCTTCTTATTGACGATGAAACACAGATATTCCATCGGAATTAAATACAATAGGCACAATGCCGACTTAAGTACAAGAAGACTGATTCTTCTTACTGTCTATGTTTTGAACCATTCCTGTGGCGCTAGTTACCGATTCCGATGCTTCACTTCAGGTTTACTGTATCCCTCCGACCTTATTGACGATGCAACACAGAAATTGCATCGTAATTAAATAGAAAAGGCACAATGCCGACTTAAGTACAAGAGGGCTGACTCTTCCTACTGTCTATGTTTTGAACCATTCCTGTGACACTGGTTATAGATTCACTTCAGGTTTACTGTATCCCTTGGACGTTCTTATTGACGATGAAACACAGAAATTGCATTGGAATTAAAGAGAAAAGGTACAATGCCGACTTAAGTACAAGAAGACTGACTCTTCTTACTGACAATGTTTTGAACCATTCCTGTGACGCAAGTTACAGATTCCGATGCTTCACTTCAGGTTTACTGTATCCCTTGGACCTTCTTATTGACGATGAAACACAGATATTGCATCGGAATCAAAAACAAAAGGCACAATGCCGACTTAAGTACAAGAAGACTGACTTTTCTTACTGTCTATGATTTGAACCAATCCTGTGACACTAGTTATAGATTCCGATGCTTCACTTCAGGTTTACTATATCTCTCTGACCTTCTTATTGACGATGAAACACAGATATTGCATCGGAATTAAATACAATAGGCACAATGCCGACTGAAGTACAAGAAGACTGACTCCTCTTACTGACTATGTTTAGAACCATTCCTGTGACGACAGTTACAGATTCCGATGCTTCACTTCAGGTTTACTGTATCCCTTGGACCTTCTTAATGACGATGAAACACAGATATTGCATCGAAATTAAATACAAAAGGCACAATGCCGACGTAAGTACTAGAAGACTGACTCTTCTTTCTGTCTATGATTTGAACCATTCCTGTGACACTAGCTATAGATTTCGATGCTTCACTTCAGGTTTACTGTATCTCTCGGACCTTGGAATTGACGATGAAACTCAGATATTGCATCGGAATTAAATACAAAAGGCACAATACCGACTTAAGTACAAGAAGACTGACTCTTCTTACTGACTCTGCTTTGAACCATTCCTGTGACGATAGTTACAGATTTCTATGCTTCACTTCAGGTTTACTGTATCCCTTGGACCTTCTTATTGACTATGAAACACAGATATTGCATCGGAATTAAATACAAAAGGCACAATGCCGACGTAAGTACAAGAAGACTGACCCTTCTTACTGACTATGTTTTGAACCATTCCTGTGACACTAGTTAGAGATTCCGATGCTTCACTTCAGGTTTACTGTATCCCTCTGACCTTCTTATTGACGATGAAACACAGTAATTGCATCGGAATTAAATTGAAAAGGGCACAATGTCGACTTAAGTACAAGAAGACTGACTCTTCTTACTGACTATGTTTTGAAACATTCCTGTGACACTAGTTATAGATTCCGATGCTCCACTACAGGTTTACTGAATCACTCTGACCATCTTATTGACGATGAAACACAGATATTGCATCGGAATTAAATACAAAAGGCACAATGCCGACTTAAGTACATGTAGACTCACTCTTCCTACTGTCTATGTTTGAAACATTCCTGTGACCTTAGTTATAGATTACGATGCTTCATTTCAGGTTTACTGTATCCCTTGGACCTTCTTATTGACGATGAAACACAGAAAGTGCATCGGAATTAAATAGAAAAGGCACAATGCCGACTTAAATACAAGAAGACTGACTCTTCCTACTGTCTATGTTTTGAACCATTCCTGTGACACTAGTTATAGATTCCGATGCTTTACTTCAGATTTACTGTATCCCTTGGACCTTCTTATTGACGATGAATCTCAGAAATTGCATCGGAATTAAATATAAAAGGCACAATGCCGACTTTAGTACAAGAAGACTGACTCTTCTTTTTGTCTATGCTTTGAACCATTCCTGTGACACTAGTTATAGATTCCGATGCTTCACTTCAGGTTTAATGAAACTCTCTGACCTTCTTATTGACGATTGAACACAGATATAGCATCGGGATTAAATACAAAAGGCACAATGCCGTCTAAAGTACATGTAGACTCACTCTTCCTACTGTCTAGGCTTTGAAACATTCCTGTGACACTAGTTATAGATTCCGATGCTTCATTTCAGGTTTACTGTATCCCTTGGATCCTCTTATTGACGATGAAACACAGATAGTGCATCGGAACTAAATAGAAAAGGCACAATGCTGGCTTAAGTACAAGAAGACTGACTCTTCTTACTGACTATGTTTTGAACAATTCAGTGACACTCGTTATAGATTCCGATGCTTTACTTCAGGCTTACTGTATCCCTCTGACCTTCTTATTGACGATGAAACACAGAAATAGCATCGGAATTATATACAAAAGGCACAATGCCGACTTAAGTACTAGAAGACTGACTTATCTTACTGACTGTTTTGAACCATTCCTGTGACACTAGTTATAGATTCCGCTGCTTCACTTCAGGTTTACTGTATCCCTCTGACCTTCTTATTAAAGTTAAAACACAGAAATTGCATCGGAAGTAAATACAAATGGCACAATGCCAACTTAAGTACAAGAAGACTGACTCTCCTTACTGTCTATGATTTGAACCATTCCTGTGACACTACATATAGATTCCGATGCTTCAATTCAGGTTTACTGTATCCTTTGGACGTTCTTACAGACGATGAAACACAGACATTGCTTCGGAATTAAATAAAAAAGCCACAAGGCCGACTTAAGTACACGAAGACTGACTCTTCTTACTGACTATGTTTGCACCATTCCTGTGACACTAGTTAGAGATTCCGATGCTTCACTTCAGGTTAACTGTATCCCTCTGGCCTTCTAATTGACGATGAAACACAGTAATTGCATCGGAATTAAATTGAAAAGGGCACAATGCCGACTTAAGTACAAGAAGACTGACTCTTCTCACTTTCTATGTTTTGAACCATTCCTGTGACACCAGTTATAGATTCCGATGCTTCACTTCAGGTTTACTGTATCTTTTGGACCTTCTTACAGACGATGAAACACAGAAATTGCATCGGAATTAAATACAAAAGCCACAAGGCCGACTTAAGTACACGAAGACTGACCCATCTTACTGACTATGTTTTGAACCATTCCTGTGACACTCGTTATAGATTCCGATGTTTCACTTCAGGTTTACTGCATCCCTCTGACCTTCTTATTGACGATGAAACACAGAAATTGCATCGGAATTAAATACAAAAGGCACAATGCCGACTTAAGTACATGTAGACTGACTCTTCCTACAGTCTATGTTTTGAAACATTCCTGTGACCTTAGTTATAGATTCCGATGCTTCACTTCAGGTTTACTGTATCCCTTGGACCTTCTTATTATCGATGAAAAACAGAAAGTGCATCGGAATTAAATAGAAATGGCACAATGCCGACTTAAGTACAAGAAGACTGACTCTTCCTACTATCTAAGTTTTGAACCATTCCTGTGACTAACTAGTGAAGCATCGGAATCTATAACTATAGATTCCGATGCTTCATTTCAGGTTTACTGAATCCCTAGGATCTTCTTATTGACGATGAAACACAGATAGTGCATCGGAATTAAATACAAAAGGCACAATGCCGACGTAAGTACAAGAAGACCGACTCTTCTTACTGACTATGTTTGAACGATTCCTGTGACACTAGTTAGAGATTCCGATGCTTCACTTCAGGTTTACTGAATCACTCTGACCATCTTATTGACGATGAAACAAATTAAATACAAAAGGCACAATGCCGACTTAAGTACATGTAGACTCACTCTTCCTACTGTCTATGTTTGAAACATTCCTGTGACCTTAGTTATAGATTACGATGCTTCATTTCAGGTTTACTGTATCCCTTGGACCTTCTTATTGACGATGAAACACAGAAAGTGCATCGGAATTAAATAGAAAAGGCACAATGCAGACTTAAATACAAGAAGACTGGCTCTCCCTACTGTCTATGTTTTGAACCATTCCTGTGACACTAGTTATAGATTCCGATGCTTCACTTCAGATTTACTGTATCCCTTGGACCTTCTTATTGACGATGAATCTCAGAAATTGCATCGGAATTAAATATAAAAGGAACAATGCAGCCTTTAGTACAAGAAGACTGACTCTTCTTTTTGTCTATGCTTTGAACCATTCCTGTGACACTAGTTATATCTTCCGATGCTTCACTTAAGGTTTTCTGTATCCCTCTGACCTTCTTATTGACGATGAAACACAGAAATTGCATTGGAATTAAATACAAAAGGCACAATGCCGACTTAAGTTTAAGAAGACTGACTCTTCGTACTGACTATGCTTTGAACAATTCCTGTGACACTTGTTATAGATTCCGATGATTTACTTCAGGTTTACTGTATCCCTCTGACCTTCTTATTGACGATGAAACACAGAAATTGCATGGGAATTAAATAGAGAATGCACAATGCCGACTTAAGTACAATAAACTGAATCTTCTTACTGACTATGTTTTGAACCATCCCTGTGACGCTAGTTACAGATTACGATGCTTCACTTCAGGTTTACTGTATCCCTTGGACTTTGTTATTGACGATGAAACTTAGAAATTGCATCGGAATTAAATACAAAAGGCACAATGCCGACTTAACTACATGTAGACTGTCTCTTCCTACTGTCTATCCTTTGAAACATTCCTGTGACACTAGTTATAGATTCCGATGCTTCATTTCAGGTATACTGTATCCCTTGGACCTTCTTATTGACGATGAAACACAGAAATTGCGTCGGAATTAAAGAGAAAAGGCACAATGCCGACTTAAGTACAAGAAGACTGACCTTCATTACTGTCTATGCTTTGATCCATTCCTGTGACACTAGTTATAGATTCCGATGCTTCACTTAAGGTTTACTGTATCCCTTGGACCTTCTTATTGAAGATGAAACACAGAAAATGCATCAGAACTATATACAAAAGGCACAATGCCGACTTAAGTACAAGAAGACTGACTCATCCTACTGTCTATGTTTTGAACCATTCCTGTGACACTAGTTATAGATTCCTATGCTACACTTCAGGTTTACTGTATCCCTCTGACCTTCTTATTGATGTTGAAACACAGAAATAGCATCGGAATTAAATACAAAAGGCACAATGCCGACTGAAGTACAAGAAGACTGACTCTCCTTACTGTCAATGTTTTGTACCATTCCTGTGACACAAGATATAGATTCCGATGCTTCACTTGAGGTTTACTGTATTCTTTGGACCTTCTTATTGACGATGAAACACAGATATTGCATCGGAATTATATAGAAAGGGCACAATGCCGACTTAAGTACAAGAAGACTGACTCTTCTTACTGTCTATGTTTTGAACCATTCCTCTGACGCAAGTTACAGATTACGATGCTTCACTTCAGGTTTAGTGTATCCCTCTGACCGTATTATTGACGATGAAACACTGAAATTGCATCGAAAATAAATAGAAAAATCACAATGCAGACCTAAGTACAAGGAGACTGACTCTTCTTACTGTCTATGTTTTGAACCATTCCTGTGACACTAGTTATAGATTCCGATGCTTCACTTCAGGTTTACTGTATCCCTTGGACCTTCTTGTTGACGATGAAACACAGAAATTGCATCGGAATTAAATACAAAAGCCACAATGCCGACTGAAGTACAAGAAGACTTACTCTTCTTACTGACTACGTTTTGAACCATTCCTGTGACACTAGTTATAGATTCCGATGCTTCACTTCAGGTTTACTGTATCCCTCTGACCTTCTTACTGACGATGAAACACAGAAAGTGCATCGGAATTAAATAGAAAAGGCACAATGCCGACTTAAGTACAAGAGCACTGACTCTTCCTACTGTCTATGTTTTGGACCAATCCTGTGACACTAGTTATAGATTCCGATGCCTCACTTCAGGATTACTGTATCCCTTGGACCTTCTTATTGACGATGAAACACAGAAATTGTATCGGAATTAAATACAAATGCCACAATGCCGACTTAAGTACAAGAACACTGACTCTTCACACTGTCTAAGTTTTGAATCATTCCTGTGACACTAGCTATAGATTCCGATGCTTCACTTCAGGTTTACTGTATCCCTCTGATCTTCTTATTGACGGTGAAGCACAGAAATTGCATCGGAATTAAATACAAATGGCACAATGCCGACTTAAGTACAAGAAGACTGACTCTGCTTACTGTCTATGTTTTGAACCGTTCCTGTGACACTAGTTATAGCTTCCGATGCTTCACTTTAGTTTTACTGTATCCCTTGGACCTTCTTGTTGACGATGAAACACAGAAATTGCATCGGAATTAAATACATAAGCCACAATGCCGACTTAAGTACAAGAAGACTTACTCTTCTTACTGACTATATTTTGAACCATTCCTGTGACACTAGTTATAGATTCCGATGCTTCACTTCAGGTTTACTGTATCCCTCTGACCTTCTTACTGACGACGAAACACAGAAAGTGCATCGGAATTAAATGGAAAAGGCACAATGCCGACTTAAGTACAAGAAGACTGACTCTTCCTACTGTCTATGTTTTGAACCATTCCTGTGTCACTAGTTAGAGACTCCGATGCTTCACTTCAGGTTTACTGTATCCCTCTGACCTGCTTATTGACGATGAAACACACTAATTGCATCGGAAATAAATAGAAAAGGGTACAATGCCGAGTTCAGTACAAGAAGACTGACTCTTCTTACTGTCTATGTTTTGAACCATTCCTGTGACACTAGTTATAGATTCCGATGCTTCACTTCATTTTTACTGTATCCCTTGGACCTTCTTATTGACGATGAAACACAGATATTGCATCGGAATTAAATACAATATGTACAATGCCGACGTAAGTACTATAAGACTGACTCTTCTTACTGACTATGATTTGAACTATTCCTGTGGCACTAGTTAGAGGTTCCGATGCTTCACTTCAGGTTTACTATATCCCTCTGACCTTATTATTGACAATGAAACACAGAAATTGCATCGGAATTAAATTGAAAAAGGCACAATTCCGACTTAAGTACAAGAACACTGACTCTTCTTACTGTCTATGTTTTGAACCATTCCTGTGACACTAGTTATAGATTCCGATGCCTCCCTTCAGGTTTACTGTATCCCTCTGACCTTATTGACGGTGAAACACAGAAATTGCATCGGAATTAAATACAAAAGCCACAAAGCCGACTTAAGTACAAGAAGATTGACTCTTCTTACTGACTATGTTTTGAACCATTCCTGTGACACTAGCTATAGATTCCGATGCTTCACTTCAGGTTTACTCTATCCCTCTGACGTTCTTATTGAAGATGAAACACAGATAGTGCATCAGAGTTAAATACAAAAGGCACAATGCCGACTTAAGTACAAGACGACTGACTCTTCCTACTGTCTATGCTTTGAACCACTCCTATGACACTAGTTATAGTTTTCGATGTTTCACTTCTGGATTTCTGTATCCTTCTGACCTTCGTTTTGACGATGCAACACAGAAATTGCATCGGAATTAAATAGAAAAGGCACAATGCCGACTTAAGTACAAGAAAACTGACTCTTCCTACTGTCTATGTTTTGAACCAATCCTGTGACACTAGTTATAGATTCCGATGCTTCACTTCAGGTTTACTGTATCCCTCTGACCATCTTATTGACGGTGAAGCACAGAAATTGCATCGGAATTAAATACAAATTTCACAATGCCGACATAAGTACAAGAAGACTGACTCTGCTTACTGTCTATGTTTTGAACCATTCCTGTGACACTAGTTATGGATTCCGATGCTTCACTTCAGTTTTACAGTATCCCTTGGACCTTCTTGTTGACGATGAAACACAGTAATTGCCTCGGAATAAAATAGAAAACGCACAATGCCGTCTTAAGTACAAGATGACTGACTCTTCTTACTGTCTATGTTTTGAACCATTCCTGTGACCGTAGTTACAGGTTCCGATGCTTCACTTCAGGTTTATTGTATCCCTCTGACCTTCTTATTGACGATGAAACACAGAAATTGCATCGGAATTAAATAGAAATGGCACAATGCCGACTTAAGTACAAGAAGACTGACTCTTCCTACTGTCTATGTTTTGAACCATTCCTGTGTCACTAGTTAGAGACTCCGATGCTTCACTTCAGGTTTACTGTATCCCTCTGACCTGCTTATTGACGATGAAACACACTAATTGCATCGGAAATAAATAGAAAAGGGTACAATGCCGAGTTCAGTACAAGAAGACTGACTCTTCTTACTGTCTATGTTTTGAACCATTCCTGTGACACTAGTTATAGATTCCGATGCTTCACTTCATTTTTACTGTATCCCTTGGACCTTCTTATTGACGATGAAACACAGAAATTGCATCGGAATTAAATACAATATGTACAATGCCGACGTAAGTACTATAAGACTGACTCTTCTTACTGACTATGATTTGAACTATTCCTGTGGCACTAGTTAGAGGTTCCGATGCTTCACTTCAGGTTTACTATATCCCTCTGACCTTATTATTGACAATGAAACACAGAAATTGCATCGGAATTAAATTGAAAAAGGCACAATTCCGACTTAAGTACAAGAACACTGACTCTTCTTACTGTCTATGTTTTGAACCATTCCTGTGACACTAGTTATAGATTCCGATGCCTCCCTTCAGGTTTACTGTATCCCTCTGACCTTATTGACGGTGAAACACAGAAATTGCATCGGAATTAAATACAAAAGCCACAAAGCCGACTTAAGTACAAGAAGATTGACTCTTCTTACTGACTATGTTTTGAACCATTCCTGTGACACTAGTTATAGATTCCGATGCTTCACTTCAGGTTTACTCTATCCCTCTGACGTTCTTATTGAAGATGAAACACAGATAGTGCATCAGAGTTAAATACAAAAGGCACAATGCCGACTTAAGTACAAGACGACTGACTCTTCCTACTGTCTATGCTTTGAACCACTCCTATGACACTAGTTATAGTTTTCGATGTTTCACTTCTGGATTTCTGTATCCTTCTGACCTTCGTTTTGACGATGCAACACAGAAATTGCATCGGAATTAAATAGAAAAGGCACAATGCCGACTTAAGTACAAGAAAACTGACTCTTCCTACTGTCTATGTTTTGAACCATTCCTGTGACACTAGTTATAGATTCCGATGCTTCACTTCAGGTTTACTGTATCCCTCTGACCTTCTTATTGACGGTGAAGCACAGAAATTTCATCGGAATTAAATACAAATGGCACAATGCCGACTTAAGTACAAGAAGACTGACTCTGCTTACTGTCTATGTTTTGAACCATTCCTGTGACACTAGTTATAGATTCCGATGCTTCACTTCAGGTTTACTGTATCCCTCTGACCTTCTTATTGACGGTGAAGCACAGAAATTTCATCGGAATTAAATACAAATGGCACAATGCCGACTTAAGTACAAGATGACTGACTCTTCTTACTGTCTATGTTTTGAACCATTCCTGTGACCGTAGTTACAGGTTCCGATGCTTCACTCCAGGTTTATTGTATCCCTCTGACCTTCTTAATGACGATGAAACACAGATATTGCATCACAATTAAATAGAAAAGGCACAATGCCGACTTAAGTACAAGAAGACTGACTCTTCCTACTGTCTATGTTTTGAACCATTCCTGTGTCACTAGTTAGAGACTCCGATGCTTCACTTCAGGTTTACTGTATCCCTCTGACCTTCTTATTGACGATGAAACACATTAATTGCATCGGAAATAAATTGAAAAGGGCACAATGCCGAGTTAAGTACAAGAAGACTGACTCTTCTTACTGACTATGTTTTGAACCATTCCTGTGACACTAGTTATAGATTCCGATGCTTCACTTCTGGTGTACTGTATCCCTCTGACCTTCTTATCGACAATGAAACACAGAAAGTGCATCGGAATTAAAGAGAAAAGGCACAAAGCAGACATAAGTTCAAGAGGACTGACTCTTCCTGCTGTCTATGTTTTGAACCATTCCTGTGGCACTAGTTATAGATTCCGATGCCTCACTTCAGGTTTACTGTATCCCTTAGTCCTTCTTATTGACGATTAAACACAGATATTGCATCGGAATTAAATACAAAAGGCACAATGCCGACGTAAGTACTAGAAGACTGACTCTTCTTTCTGTCTATGATTTGAACCATTCCTGTGACACTAGTTATAGATTCCGATGCTTCACTTCAGGTTTACTGTATCCATCTGACCTTCTTATTGATGGTGAAACACAGAAATTGCATCGGAATTAAATAGAAAAGGCACAATGCCGACTTCAGTACAAGAAGACTGACCCTTCTTACTGTCTATGATTTTAACCATTCCTGTGACACTAGTTATAGATTCCGATACTTCACTTCAGAATTACTGTATCCCTTGGACCTTCTTATTGACGATGAAACACAGAAATTGCATCGGAATTAAACAGAAAAGGCACAATGCCGACTTAAGTACAAGAAGACTGACTCTTCATACTGACAATGTTTTGAACCATTCCTGCGACGCTAGTTACAGATTCCGATGCTTCACTTCAGGTTTACTGTATCCCTTGGACCTTCTTATTGACGATGAAACACAGATATTGCATCGGAATTAAATAGAAAATGCACAATGCCGATTTAAGTACAAGAAGACTGACTCTTCCTACTGACGAAGTTTTGAACCATTCCTGTGACACTAGTTAGAGCTTCCGATGCTTCACTTCAGGTTTACTGTATCCCTCTGACCTTCCTATTGACGATGAAACACAGTAATTGCATCGGAATTAAATTGAAAAGGGCATATTGCCGATTTAAGTACAAGAAGTCCGACTATTCTTACTGTCTATGTTTTGAACCATTCCTGTGACACTAGTTATGGAGTCCGATGCTTCACTTCAGGTTTACTGTATCCCTTGGACCTTCTTATTGACGATGGAACACAGAAATTGCCTCGGAATTAAATACAAAAGGCACTATGCCGACTTAACTACAAGAAGACTGACTCTTCTTACTGACTTTTTTTTGAACCATTCCTGTGACACTAGTTATAGATTCCGATGCTTCACTTCAGGTATACTGTATCCCTCTGACCTTCTTATTGACGATGAAACGCAGAAATTGAATCGGAATTAAATACAAAATGCACAATGCCGACTTAAGTACATGTATACTAACTCTTCCTACTGTCTATGTTTTGAAACATTCCTATGACACTAGTTATAGATTCCGACGCTTCATTTCAGGTTTACTGTATCCCTTGGACCTTCTTATTGACGATGAAACACAGAAATTGCATCGGAATTAAATACAAAAGGCACAATGCTGACTTAAGTACAAGAAGATAGACCTTTCTTACTGTCTATGCTTAGAACCATTCCTGTGACACTAGTTATAGATTCCGATGCTACACTTCAGGTTTACTGTATCCCTCTGACCTTCTTATTGACGATGAAACACAGAAATTGCTTCGGAGTTAAATACAAAAGGAACAATGCCGACTTAAGTACAAGAAGGCGGACTATTCTTACTGACTGTTTCGAACCATTCCTGTGACACTAGTTATAGATTCCGATGCTTCACTTCAGGTTTACTGTATCCCTCTGACCTTCTTATTGACGGTGAAGCACAGAAACTGCATCGGAATTAAATACAAATGGCACAATGCCGACTTAAGTACAAGAAGACTGACTCTGCTTACTGTCTATGTTTTGAACCATTCCTGTGACACTAGATATAGATTCCGATGCTTCACTTCAGTTTTACTGTATCCCTTGGACCTTCTTGTTGACGATGAAACACTGAAATTGCCTTGGAATAAAATAGAAAACGCACAATGCCGACTTAAGTACAAGATGACTGACCCTTCTTACTGTCTATGTTTGAACCATTCCTGTGACCGTAGTTACAGATTCCGATGCTTCACTGCAGGTTTATTGTATCCCTCTGACCTTCTTATTGACAATGAAACACAGAAATTGCATCGGAATTAAATAGAAAAGGCACAATGCCGACTTAAGTACAAGAAGACTGTCTCTTCCTACTGTCTATGCTTTGAACCATTCCTGTGACACTAGTTATAGATTCCGATGCTTCACTTCAGGTTTACTGTATCCCTTGGACGTACTTATTGACGATGAAACACAGAAATTGCATCGGAATTAAATAGAAAAGGCACAATGCCGACTTAAGTACAAGAAGACTGACTCTTCTTTCTGACTATGTTTTGAACCATTCCTGTCGCAGTTACAGATTCCCATGCTTCACTTCAGGTTTACTGTATCCCTTGGACCTTCTTATTGACGATGAAACATAGATATTGCATCGGAATTAAATACAAAATGCACAATGCCGATTTAAGTACAAGAAGACTGACTCTTCTTACTGACGATTTTTGAACCATTCCTGTGACACTAGTTAGAGCTTCCGATGCTTCACTTCATGTTTACTGTATCCCTCTGACCTTCCTATTGACGATGAAACACAGTAATTGCATCGGAATTAAATTGAAAAGGGCATAATGCCGACATAAGTACAAGAAGTCCGACTCTTCTTGCTGTCTATGTTTTGAACCATTCCTGTGACACTAGTTATAGATTCCGATGCTTCACTTCAGGTTTACTGTATCCCTTGGACGTACTTATTGACGATGAAACACAGAAATTGCATCGGAATAAAATAGAAAAGGCACAATGCCGACTTAACTTCAAGAAGACTGACTCTTCTTACTGACTATTTTTTGAACCATTCCTGTGCCACTAGTTATCGATTCCGATGCTTCACTTCAGGTTTACTGTATCCCTTGGGCCTTCCTATTGACGATGAAACACAGAAATTGCATCTGAATAAAATACAAAAGGCACAATGCTGATTTAAGTACAAGAAGACTGACTCTCCTTACTGACTATGTTTTGAACCATTCCTGTTACACTAGTTATAGATTCCGATGCTTCACTTCAGGTTTACGGTATCCCTCTGACCTTCTTATTGACGATGAAACACAGAAATTGCATCGGAATTAAATGCAAAATGCACAATGCCGACTTAAGTACATGTAGACTTACTCTTCCTACTGTCTATATTTTGAAACATTCCTGTGACCTTAGTTATAGATTCCGATGCTTCATTACAGGTTTACTGTATCCCTTGGACCTTCTTATTGACGATGAAACACAGAAAGGGCATCGGAATTAAATAGAAAAGGCACAATGCCGACTTAAGTACAAGAAGACTGACTCTTCCTACTGTCTATGTTTTGAACCATTCCTGTGACACTATTTATAGATTCCGATTCTTCACTTCAGGTTTACTTTATCCCTCTGACGTTCTTATTGACGATGAAACACAGAGATTGCATCGCAATTCAATACAAAAGGCATAATGCCGACTTAAGTACAAGAAGACTAACCTTTCTTACTGTCTATGCTTTGGACCATTCCTGTGACACTAGTTATCGATTCCGATGCTTCACTTCAGGTTTACGGTATCCCTTGGACCTTCTTAATGACGATGAAACACAGAAATTGAATCGGAATTAAATACAAAAGGCACAATGCCGACTTAAGTACAGGAAGACTGACTCTTCCTACTGTCTATGATTTGAACCATTCCTGTGACACTAGTTATAGATTCTGATGCTTCACTTCAGGTTTACTGTATCCCTCTGACCCTCTTATATGCGATGAAACACAGAAATTGCATCGGAATGAAATAGAAAATGCACAATGCCGACTTAAGTACAAGAAGACTGATTCTTCTTACTGTCTATGTTTTGAACCATTCCTGTGACCGTAGTTACAGATTCCGATGCTTCACTTCAGGTTTACTGTATCCCTCTGACCTTCTTATTGACGATGCAACACAGAAATTACATCGGAATTAAATAGAAATGGCACAATGCCGCCTTAAGTACAAGCAAACTGACTCTTCCTACTGTCTATGTTTTGAACCATTCCTGTGACACTAGTTATAGATTCCGATGCTTCACTTCAGGTTTACTGTATCCCTTGGACGTTCTTATTGACGATGAAACACATAAATTGTATCGGAATTAAATAGAAAAGGCACAATGCCGACATAAGTACAAGAAGACTGACTCTTCTTACTGACAATGTTTTGAACCATTCCTGTGACGATAGTAACAGATTCCGATGCTTCACTTCAGGTTTACTGTATCCCTTGGACCGTCTTATTGACGATGAAACACAGATATTGCATCGGCATTAAATACAAAAGGCACAATGCCGACGTAAGTACAGGAAGACTGACTTTTCTTACTGACTCTGTTTTGAACCATTCCTGTGACACTAGTTAGAGATTCCGATGCTTCACTTCAGGGTTACTGTACCCCTCTGACCTTCTTATTGACGATGAAGCACAGTAATTGCATCGGAATTTAATTGAGAAGGGCACAATGCCGACTTAAGTACTAGAAGACTGACTCTTCTTACTGTCTATGTTTTGAACCATTCCTGTGACACTAGTTATAGATTCCGATGCTTCACTTCAGGTTTACTGTATCCCTCTGATCCTCGTATTGACGATGAAACACAGAGAGAGCATCGGAATTAAATAGATAAGGTACAATACCAACTTAAGTACAAGAAGACTGACTCTTCCTACTGTCAATGTTTTGAACCAATTCTGTGACACTAGTTATAGATTCCGATGCCACACTTCAGGTTTACTGTATCCCTCTGACCTTCTTATTGACGATGAAACACAGAAATTGCATCGAAATTAAATACAAAAGCCACAATGCCGACTTTAGTACAAGAAGACTGACTCTTCTTACTGACTATGTTTTGAACCATTCCTGTGACCCTAGTTATAGATTCAGATGCTTCACTTCAGGTTTACTGTATAACTTGGACCTTATTATTGACGATGAAACACAAATATTGCATCGGAATTCAATACAAAAGGCACAATGCCGACGTAAGTACTAGAATACTGACTCTTCTTACTAACTATGTTTTGAACTATTCCTGTGAAACTAGTTACAGATTCCGATGCTTCACTTCAGGTTTACTATATTCCTCTGACCCTATTATTGACGATGAAACACAGTAATTGCATCGGAATTAAATTGAAAAGGGCGCAATGTCGACTTAAGTACAAGAAGACTGACTCTTCTTACTGTCTATGTTTTGAACCTTTCCTGTGACACTAGTTATAGATTCCGATGCTTCACTTCAGGTTTACTGTATCCCTTGGACCTTCTTATTGACGATGAAAAACAGAAATTGCATTGGAATTAAATACAAAAGCCACAAAGCTGACTTAAGTACAAGAAGACTGACTCTTCCTACTGACTATGTTTTGAACCAATCCTGTGACACTAGTTATAGATTCCGATGCTTCACTTCAGGTTTACTGTATCCCCCAGACCTTCTTAATGAAGATGAAACACAGATTGTGCAACGGAGTTAAATACAAGAGACACAATGCCGACTTAAGTACAAGAAGACTGACTATTCCTACTGTCTATGTTTTGAACCATTCCTGTGACACTAGTTATAGATATCGATGCTTCACTTCAGATTTACTGTATCCCTTGGACCTTCTTATTGACGATGAAACACAGAAATTGCATCGGAATTAAATACAAAATGCAGAATGCCGACTTAAGTATTGGAAGACTGACTCTTCTTATTGACTGTTTTGAACCATTCCCGTGACACTACATATAGATTCCGATGCTTCACTTCAGGTTTACTGTATCCATCTGACCTTCTTATTGACGATGAAATACGAAATTGCCTCGGAATTAAATACAAAAGGCACAATGCCGACTTAACTACAAGAAGACTGATTCTTCTTACTGACTATTTTTTGAACCATTCCTGTGCCACTAGTTAAAGATTCCGATGCTTCACTTCAGGTTTACTGTATCCCTTGGACCTTCTTATTGACGATGAAACACAGAAATTGCATCTGAATAAAATACAAAAGGCACAATGCCGATTTAAGTACAAGAAGACTGACTCTCCTTACTGACTATGTTTTGAACCATTCCTGTTACACTAGTTATAGATTCCGATGCTTCACTTCAGGTTTACGGTATCCCTCTGACCTTCTTATTGACGATGAAACACAGAAATTGCATCGGAATTAAATACAAAAGGCACAATGCCGACTTAAGTACATGTAGACTGACTCTTCATACTGTCTATATTTTGAAACATTCCTGTGACCTTAGTTACAGATCCCGCTGCTTCATTTCAGGTTTACTGTATCCCTTGGACCTTCTTATTGACGATGAAACACAGAAAGGGCATCGGAAATAAATTGAAAAGGCACAATGCCGACTTAAGTACAAGAAGACTGACTCTTCCTACTGTCTATGTTTCGAACCATTCCTGTGACACTATTTATAGATTCCGATTCTTCACTTCAGGTTTACTTTATCCCTCTGACCTTCTTATTGACGATGAAACACAGAGATTGAATCGGAATTAAATTCAATAGGCACAATGTCGACTTAAGTACAAGAAGACTGACTCTTCCTACTGACTATGTTTTGAACCATTCCTGTTACACTAGTTATAGATTCCGATGCTTCACTTCAGGTTTACGGTATCCCTTGTACCTTCTTAATGACGATGAAACACAGAAATTGAATCGGAATTAATTACAAAACTCACAATGTCGACTTAAGTACAGGAAGACTGACTCTTCCTACTGTCTATGTTTTGAACCATTCCTGTGACACTAGTTATAGATTCTGATGCTTCACTTCAGGTTTACTGTATCCCTCGGGCCCTCTTATATGCGATGGAACACAGAAATTGCTTCGGAATTAAATAGAAAAGGCACAATGCCGACTTAAGTACAAGGAGACTGATTCTTCTTACTGTCTATGTTTTGAACCATTCCTGTGACCGTAGTTACAGATTCCGATGCTTCACTTCAGGTTTACTGTATCCCTCTGACCTTCTTATTGACGATGCAACACAGAAATTACATCGGAATTAAATAGAAAAGGCACAATGCCGTCTTAAGTACAAGTAGACTGACTCTTCCTACTGTCTATGTTTTGAACCATTCCTGTGACACTACTTATAGATTCCGATGCTTTACTTCAGGTTTATTGTATTTCTCTGACCTTCTTATTGACGAAGAAACACAGATATTGCATCGGAATTAAATACAAAAGGCACAATGCCGACTTAAGTACAAGAAGACTGACTCTTCTTACTGACTATGTTTTGAACCATTCCTGTGACGATAGTTACAGGTTTCGATGCTTCATTTCAGGTTTACTGTATCCCTTGGACCTTCTTATTGACTATGAAACACAGAAATTGCATCGGAATTAAATAGAAAAGGCACAATGCCGACTTAACTACAAGAAGGCTGATTCTTCTTACTGTCTATGTTTTGAACCATTCCTCTGACACTAGTTACGGATTCCGATGCTTCACTTCAGGTTTACTGTATCCCTCAGACCTTCTTATTGACGATGCAACACAGAAATTGCATCGGAATTAAATAGAAAAAGCACAATGCCGACTTAAGTACAAGATGACTGACTCTTCTTACTGACAATATTTTGAACCATTCCTGTGACGCAAGTTACAGATTCCGATGCTTCACTTCATTTTTACTGTATCCCTTGGACCTTCTTATTGACGATGAAACACAGAAATTGAATCGGAATTAAATTCAATAGGCACAATGTCGACTTAAGTACAAGAAGACTGACTCTTCCTACTGACTATGTTTTGAACCATTCCTGTTACACTAGTTATAGATTCCGATGCTTCACTTCCGGTTTACGGTATCCCTCTGACATGCTTATTGACGATGAAACACAGAAATTGCATCGGAATTAAATACAAAAGGCACAATGCCGACTTAAGTACTTGTAGACTGACTCTTCATACTGTCTATATTTTGAAACATTCCTGTGACCTTAGTTATAGATTTCGATGATTCATTTCAGGTTTACTGTATCCCTTGGACCTTCTTATTGACGATGAAACACAGAAATTGCATCGGAATTAGATACAAAAGCCACAATGCCGACTTAAGTACAAGAAGACTGACTCTTCTTACTGACTATGTTTTGAACCATTACTGTGACTCTAATTATAGATTCCGATGCTTCACTTCAGGTTTACTGTATCCCTCTGATCTTCGTATTGACGATGAAACACAGAAAGTGCATCGGAATTAAATAGAAAAGGCACAATGCCAACTTAAGTACAAGAAGACTGACTCTTCCTACTGTCAATGCTTTGAACCATTCCTGTGACACTAGTTATAGATTCCGATGCCTCACTTCAGGTTTACTGTATCCCTCTGACCTTCTTATTGACGATGAAACACAGAAATTGCATCTTCAGGTTTACTGTATCCCTAGGACCTTCTTATTGACAATGAAACAAAGATATTGCATCGAAATTAAATACAAAAGGCACAATGCCGACTTAAGTACAAGAAGACTGACTCTTCTTACTGACGATATTTTTAACCATTCCTGTGCCACTAGTTAGAGCTTCCGATGCTTCACTTCAGGTTTACTGTATCCCTCTGTCCTTCTTATTGACGACGAATCAGAGTAATTGCTTTGGAATTAAATTGAAAAAGGCACAATGCCGACTTAAGTACATGTAGACTGATTCTTCCTACTGTCTATATTTTGAAACATTCCTGTAACCTTAGTGATAGATTCCGATGCTTCATTTCAGGTTTACTGTATCCCTTGGACCTTCTTATTGACGATGAAACACAGAAACGGCATCGGAATTAAATGGAAGAGGCACAATGCTGACTTAAGTACGAGAAGACTGACTCTTCCTACTGTTTATGTTTTGAACCATTCCTGTGACACTATTTATAGATTCCGATTCTTCACTTCAGGTTTACTTTGTAACTCTGACCTTCTTATTGACGATGAAACGCAGAGATTGCGTCGCAATTAAGTACATAAGGCACAATGCCGACTTAAGTACAGGAAGACTGACTCTTCCTACTGTCTATGTTTTGAACCATTCCTGTGACACTAGTTATAGATTCTGATGCTTCACTTCAGGTTTACTGTATCCCTCTGAACCTCTTTTATGCGATGGAACACAGAAATCGCATCGGAATTAAATAGAAAAGGCACAAAGCCGACTTAACTACAAGAAGGCTGATTCTTCTTACAGTCTATCTTTTGAACCATTCCTCTGACACTAGTTACAGATTCCGATGCTTCACTTCAGGTTTACTGTATCCCTCAGACCTTCTTATTGACGATGCAACACAGAAATTGCATCGGAATTAAATAGAAAAAGCACAATGCCGACTTAAGTACAAGATGACTGACTCTTCTTACTGACAATATTTTGAACCATTCCTGTGACGCAAGTTACAGATTCCGATGCTTCACTTCATTTTTACTGTATCCCTTGGACCTCCTTATTGACGATGAAACACAGAAATTGAATCGGAATTAAATTCAATAGGCACAATGTCGACTTAAGTACAAGAAGACTGACTCTTCCTATTGACTATGTTTTGAACCATTCCTGTTACACTAGTTATAGATTCCGATGCTTCACTTCAGGTTTACGGTATCCCTCTGACATGCTTATTGACGATGAAACACAGAAATTGCATCGGAATAAAATACAAAAGGCACAATGCCGACTTAAGTACTTGTAGACTGACTCTTCATACTGTCTATATTTTGAAACATTCCTGTGACCTTAGTTATAGATTCCGATGCTTCATTTCAGGTTTACTATATCCCTCGGACCTTCTTATTGACGATGAAACACAGAAAGGGCATCGGAATTAAATAGAAAAGGCACAATGCCGACTTAAGTACAAGAAGACTGACTCTTCCTACTGTCTACGTTTTGAACCATTCCTGTGACACTATTTATAGATTCCCATTCTATACTTCAGGTTTACTTTATCCCTCTGACCTTCTTATTGACGATGAAACACAGAGATTGCATCGCATCTAAATACGAAAGGCACTATTCCGACTTAAGTACAAGAAGACTAACCTTTCTTACTGTCTATGCTTTGAACCATTCCTGTGACACTAGTTATCGATTCCGATGCTTCACTTCAGGTTTACGGTATCCCTTGGACCTTCTTAATGACGATGAAACACAGAAATTGAATCGGAATGAAATACAAAAGGCACAATGTCGACTTAAGTACAGGAAGACTGACTCTTCCTACTGTCTATGTTTTGAACCATTCCTGTGACACTAGTTATAGATTCTGATGCTTCACTTCAGGTTTACTGTATCCCTCTGACCCTCTTATATGCGATGGAACACAGATATTGCATCGGAATTAAATAGAAAAGGCACAATGCCGACTTAAGTACAAGAAGACTGATTCTTCTTACTGTCTATGTTTTGAACCATTCCTGTGAACGTAGTTACAGATTCCGATGCTTCACTTCAGGTTTACTCTATCCCTCTGACCTTCTTATTGACGATGCAACACAGAAATTACATCGGAATTAAATAGAAAAGGCACAATGCCGCCTTAAGTACAAGTAGACTGACTCTTCCTACTGTCTATGTTTTGAACCATTCCTGTGACACTACTTATAGATTCCGATGCTTTACTTCAGGTTTACTGTATTTCTCTGACGTTCTTATTGACGATGAAACACAGATATTGCATCGGAATTAAATACAAAAGGCACAATTCCGACTTAAGTACAAGAAGACTGACTCTTCTTACTGACTATGTTTTGAACCATTCCTGTGACGATAGTTACAGATTTCGATGCTTCATTTCAGGTTTACTGTATCCCTTGGACCTTCTTATTGACTATGAAACACAGAAATTGCATCGGAATTAAATAGAAAAGGCACAATGCCGACTTAAGTACAAGAAGACTGACACTTCTTACTGACTATATTTTGAACCATTCCTGTGACGATAGTTACAGATTCCGATGCTTCACTTCAGGTTTACTGTATCCCTTGGACCTTCTAATTGACGATGAAACACAGATATTGCATCGGAATTAGATACAAAAGGCACAATGCCGACGTAAGTACGGGAAGACTGACATTTCTTACTGACTCTGTTTTGAACCATTCCTGTGATACTAATTAGAGATTCCGATGCTTCACTTCAGGTTTACTGTATCCCTCTGACCTTCTTGTTGACGATGAAACACAGTAATTGCATCGGAATTTAATTGAAAAGGGCACAATGCCTACTTAAGTACTAGAAGACTGACTCTTCTTACTGTCTATGTTTTTAACCATTCCTGTGACACTAGTTATAGATTCCGATGCTTTACTTCAGGTTTAATGTATCCCTTGGACCCTCTTTTTGGCGATGAAACACAGAAATTGCATCGGAATTAGATACAAAAGCCACAATGCCGACTTAAGTACAAGAAGACTGACTCTTCTTACTGACTATGTTTTGAACCATTCCTGTGACACTAATTATAGATTCCGATGCTTCACTTCAGGTTTACTGTATCCCTCTGATCTTCGTATTGACGATGAAACACAGAAAGTGCATCGGAATTAAATAGAAAAGGCACAATGCCAACTTAAGTACAAGAAGACTGACTCTTCCTACTGTCAATGCTTTGAACCATTCCTGTGACACTAGTTATAGATTCCGATGCCACACTTCAGGTTTACTGTATCCCTCTGACCTTCTTATTGACGATGAAACACAGAAATTGCATCTTCAGTTTTACTGTATCCCTAGGACCTTCTTATTGACAATGAAACACAGATATTGCATCGAAATTAAATACAAAAGGCACAATGCCGACTTAAGTACAAGAAGACTGACTCTTCTTACTGACGATATTTTTAACCATTCCTGTGCCACTAGTTAGAGCTTCCGATGCTTCACTTCAGGTTTACTGTATCCCTCTGTCCTTCTTATTGACGACGAATCAGAGTAATTGCTTTGGAATTAAATTGAAAAGGGCATAATGCCGACTTAAGTACAAGAAGTCTGGCTCTTCTTACTGTCTATGTTTTGAACCATTCCTGTGACACTAGTTATAGATTCCGATGATTCACTTCAGGTTTACTGTATCCCTTGCACCTTCGTATTCACGATGAAAAACAGAAATTGCATCGGAATTAAATACAAAAGCCACAAATTCGACTTAAGTACAAGAAGACTGACTCTTCTTACTGACTATGTTTTGAACCATTCCTGTGACACTAGTTATAGATTCCGATGATTCACTTCAGGTTTACTGTATCCCTTGCACCTTCGTATTCACGATGAAAAACAGAAATTGCATCGGAATTAAATACAAAAGCCACAAATTCGACTTAAGTACAAGAAGACAGACTCTTCTTACTGACTATGTTTTGAAACAATCCTGTGACACTAGTTATAGATTCCGATGCTTCACTTCAGGTTTACTGTATCCCTCTGACCATCTTATTGACGATGAAACACAGAAATCGCATCGGAATTAAATAGAAAAGGCACAATGCCGACTTAAGCACAAGAAGACTGATTCTTCTTACTGTCTATGTTTTGAACCATTCCTGTGACCGTAGTTACAGATTCCGATGCTTCACTTCAGGTTTACTGTATCCCTCTGACCTTCTTATTGACGATGCAACGCAGAAATTACATCGGAATTAAATAGAAAAGCCACAATGCCACCTTAAGTACAAGTAGACTGACTCTTCCTACTGTCTCTGTTTTGAACCATTCCTGTGCCACTAGTTACAGATTCCGATTCTTCACTTCAGGTTTACTGTATCCCTCAGGCCGTCTTATTGACGATGAAACACAGAAATTGAATCGGAATTAAATACAAAAGGCACAACGTCGACTTAAGTACAAGAAGTCTGAGTCTTCCTACTGTCTATGTTTTGAACCATTCCTGTGACACTAGTTATAGATTCCGATGCTTCACTTCAGGTTTACTGTATCCCTCTGACCCTCTTATATACGATGAAACACAGAAATTGCATCGGAATTAAATAGAAAAGGCACAATGCCGACTTAAGTACAAGAAGACTGATTCTTCCTACTGTGTGTGTTTTGAACAATTCCTGTGACGCTGGTTACAGATTCCGATGCTCCACTTCAGGTTTACTGTATCCCTTGGACCTTCTTATTGACGATGAAACACAGATATTGCATCGGAATTAAATACACATAGCCCAAAGCCGACTTAAGTACAAGAAGACTGTCTCTTCTTACTGTCTATGATTTGAACCTTTCCTGTGACACTAGTTATACATTCCGATGCTTCACTTCAGGTTTACTGTATCTCTCTGACCTTCTTATTGACGATGAGACACAGATATTGCATCGGAATTTAATACAAAAGGCACAATGCCGACGTAAGTACAGGAAGACTGACATTTCTTACTGACTCTGTTTTGAACCATTCCTGTGATACTAGTTAGAGATTCCGATGCTTCACATCAGGTTTACTGTATCCCTCTGACCTTCTTATTGACGATGAAACACAGTAATTGCATCGGAATTTAATTGAAAAGGGCACAATGCCGACTTAAGTACTAGAAGACTGACTCTTCTTACTGTCTATGTTTTTAACCATTCCTGTGACACTAGTTATAGATTCCGATGCCTCACTTCAGGTTTACTGTATCCCTCTGACCTTCTTACTGACGATGAAACACAGAAATTGCATCGGAATTTAATACAAAAGCCACAAATTCGACATAAGTACAAGAAGACTGACTCTTCTTACTGACTAAATTTTGAAACAAACCTGTGACACTAGTTATGGATTCCGATGCTTCACTTCAGGTTTACTGTATCCTTCCGACCATCTTATTGACGATGAAACACAGAAATTGCATCGGAATTAAATACAAAAGGCACAATGCCGACTTAAGTACATGTAGACTGATTCTTCCTACTGTCTATATTTTGAAACATTCCTGTGACCTTAGTTATAGATTCCGATGCTTCATTTCAGGTTTACTGTATCCCTTGGACCTTTATATTGACGATGAAACACAGAAACGGCATCGGAATTAAATGGAAGAGGCACAATGCTGACTTAAGTACAAGAAGACTGACTCTTCCTACTGTCTATGTTTTGAACCATTCCTGTGACACTATTTATAGATTCCGATTCTTCACTTCAGGTTTACTTTGTAACTCTGACCTTCTTATTGACGATGAAACACAGAGATTGCATCGCAATTAAGTACATAAGGCTCAATGCCGACTTAAGTACAAGAAGACTAACCTTTCTCACTGTCTATGCTTTGAACCATTCCTGTGACACTAGTTATCGATTCCGATGCTTCACTTCAGGTTTACGGTATCCCTTGGACCTTCTTAATGACGATGAAACACAGATATTGCATCGGAATTAAATACAAATAGCCCAATGCCGACTTAAGTACAAGAAGACTGTCTCTTCTTACTGTCTATGATTTGAACCTTTCCTGTGACACTAGTTATACATTCCGATGCATCACTTCAGGTTTACTGTATCTCTCTGACCTTCTTATTGACGATGAAACACAGATATTGCATCGGAATTTAATACAAAAGGCACAATGCCGACTTAAGTACAAGAAGACTGACTCTTCTTACTGACTATGTTTTGAACCATTCCTGTGACGATAGTTACAGATTCCGATGCTTCACTTCAGGTTTACTGTATCCCTCTGACCTTCTTATTGACGATGAAACACAGTAATTGCATCGGAATTTAATTGAAAAGGGCACAATGCCGACTTAAGTACTAGAAGACTGACTCTTCTTACTGTCTATGTTTTGAACCATTCCTGTGACACTAGTTATAGATTCCGACGCTTCACTTCAGGTTTAATGTATCCCTTGGACCCTCTTATTGACGATGAAACACAGAAATTGCATCGGAATTAGATACAAAAGCCACAATGCCGACTTAACTACAAGAAGACTGACTCTTCTTACTGTCTATGTTTTGAACCATTCCTGTGACACTAGTTATAGATTCCGATGCTTCACTTCAGGTTTACTGTATCCTTCTGACCATCTTATTGACGATGAAACACAGAAATTGCATCGGAATTAAATACAAAAGGCACAATGCCGACTTAAGTACATGTAGACTGATTCTTCCTACTGTCTATATTTTGAAACATTCCTGTGACCTTAGTTATAGATTCCGATGCTTCATTTCAGGTTTACTGTATCCCTTGGACCTTTATATTGACGATGAAACACAGAAACGGCATCGGAATTAAATGGAAGAGGCACAATGCTGACTTAAGTACAAGAAGACTGACTCTTCCTACTGTCTATGTTTTGAACCATTCCTGTGACACTATTTATAGATTCCGATTCTTCACTTCAGGTTTACTTTGTAACTCTGACCTTCTTATTGACGATGAAACACAGAGATTGCATCGCAATTTAGTACATAAGGCTCAATGCCGACTTAAGTACAAGAAGACTAACCTTTCTCACTGTCTATGCTTTGAACCATTCCTGTGACACTAGTTATCGATTCCGATGCTTCACTTCAGGTTTACGGTATCCCTTGGACCTTCTTAATGACGATGAAACACAGATATTGCATCGGAATTAAATACAAATAGCCCAATGCCGACTTAAGTACAAGAAGACTGTCTCTTCTTACTGTCTATGATTTGAACCTTTCCTGTGACACTAGTTATACATTCCGATGCATCACTTCAGGTTTACTGTATCTCTCTGACCTTCTTATTGACGATGAAACACAGATATTGCATCGGAATTTAATACAAAAGGCACAATGCCGACTTAAGTACAAGAAGACTGACTCTTCTTACTGACTATGTTTTGAAAAAAATTCCTGTGACGATAGTTACAGATTCCGATGCTTCACTTCAGGTTTACTGTATCCCTCTGACCTTCTTATTGACGATGAAACACAGTAATTGCATCGGAATTTAATTGAAAAGGGCACAATGCCGACCTAAGTACTAGAAGACTGACTCTTCTTACTGTCTATGTTTTGAACCATTCCTGTGACACTAGTTATAGATTCCGACGCTTCACTTCAGGTTTAATGTATCCCTTGGACCCTCTTATTGACGATGAAACACAGAAATTGCATCGGAATTAGATACAAAAGCCACAATGCCGACTTAACTACAAGAAGACTGACTCTTCTTACTGTCTATGTTTTGAACCATTCCTGTGACACTAGTTATAGATTCCGATGCTTCATTTCAGGTTTACTGTATCCCTCTGATCTTCGTATTGACGATGAAACACGGAAAGTGCATTGGAACTAAATAGAAAAGGCACAATGGAAACTTAAGTACAAGAAGACTGACTCTTCCTACTGTCAATGTTTTGAACCATTCCTGTGACACTAGTTACAGATTCCGATGCTTCACTTCAGGTTTACTGTATCCCTCTGACCTTATTGACGATGAAACACAGAAATTGCATCGGAATTACATACAAAAGCCACAATGCCGACTTTAGTACAAGAAGACTGACTCTTCTTACTGACTATGCTTTGAACCATTCCTGTGACACTAGTTATAGATTCCGATGATTCACTTCAGGTTTACTGTATCCCTTGGACCTTATTATTGACGATGAAACACAAATATTGCATCGGAATTAAATACAAAAGGCACAATGCCGACGTAAGTACTAGAAGACTGACTCTTCTCACTAACTATGTTTAGAACCATTCCTGTGACACTAGTTAGAGGTTCCGATGCTTCACTTCAGGTTTACTATATTCCTCTGACCCTATTATTGACGATGAAACACAGTAATTGCATCGGAATTAAATTGAAAAGGGCAAAATGCCGACTTAAGTACAAGAAGACTGACTCTTCTTACTGTCTATGTTTGAACCATTCCTGTGACACTAGTTATAGATTCCGATGCTTCACTTCAGGTTTACTGTATCCCTTGGACCTTCTCATTGACGATTAAACACAGAAACTGCATCGGAAGTAAATAGAAAAGGCACAATGCCGACTTAAGTACAAGAAGACTGACCCTTATTACTGTCTATGATTTGAACCATTCCTGTGACACTAGTTACAGATTCCGATGCTTCACTTCAGGTTTACTGTATCCCTTGGACCTTCTTATTGACAATGAAACACAGATATTGCATCGAAATTAAATACAAAAGGCACAATGCCGACTTAAGTACAAGAAGACTGACTCTTCTTACTGACGATGTTTTGAACCATTCCTGTGACACTAGTTAGAGCTTCCGATGCTTCACTTCAGGTTTACTGAATCCCTCTGTCCTTCTTATTGACGACGATTCAGAGTAATTGCTTTGGAATTACATTGAAAACGGCATAATGCCGACTTAAGTACACGAAGTCTGACTCTTCTTACTGTCTATGTTTTGAACCATTCCTGTGCCACTAGTTACAGATTTCGAAGCTTCACTTCTGGACTACTGTATCCCTCTGACCTTCTTTTTGACGATGAAACACAGAAATTGGATCGGTATTAAATACAAAAGGCACAATGCCGACTTAAGTACAAGGAGACTGACTCTTCTTACTGTCTATGTTTTGAACCATTCCTGTGACACTAGTTATAGATTCCGATGCTTCACATCAGATTTACTGTATCCCTTGTACCTTCTTATTGACGATGAAACACAGAAATTGCATCGGAATGAAATACAAAATGCACAATGCCGACCTAAGTACAAGAAGACTGACTCTTCTTACTGACTGTTTTGAACCATTCCTGTGACACTAGTTATAGATTCCGATGCCTCACTTCAGGTTTACTGTATCCATCTGACCTTCTTATTGACGATGAAACACAGAAATTGCATCGGAAGTAAATAGAAAAGTCACAATGCCGACTTAAGTACAAGAAGACTGACCCTTCTTACTGTCTATGATTTGAACCATTCCTGCGACACTAGCTATAGATTCCGATGCTTCACTTCAGGTTTCCTGTATCCCTGGGACCTCTTATTGACGATGCAACACAGATTTTGCATCGGAATTAAATGGAAAAGGCACAATGCCGACTTAAGTACAAGAAGACTGACTCTTCTTACTGACAATGTTTTCGTCCATTCCTGCGACGCTAGTTACAGATTCCGATGCTTCACTTCTGGTTTACTGAATCCCTTGCACCTTCTTATTGACAATGAAACACAGATATTGCATCGGAATTAAATACAAAAGGCACAAAGCCGACTTAAGTACAAGAAGACTGACTCTTGTTACTGACGATGATTTGAACCATTCCTGTGACACTAGTTAGAGCTTGCGATGCTTCACTTCAGGTTTACTGTATCCCTCTGTCCTTCTTATTGTCGACGAATCACAGTAATTGCATTGGAATTAAATTGAAAAGGGCAAAATGCCGACTTAAGTACAAGAAGTCTGACTCTTCTTACTGTATATGTTTTGAACCATTCGTGTGACACTAGTTATAGATTCCGACGCTTCACTTCAGGTTTACTGTATCTCTCTGACCTTCTTATTAACGATGAAACAAAGATATTGCATCGGAATTAAATACAAAAGGCACAATGCCGACTTAAGGACAAGAAGACTGACTCTTCATACTGACTATGTTTTGAACCATTCCTGTGACGATAGTTACAGATTCCGATGCTTCACTTCAGGTTTACTGCATCCCTTGGACCTTCTTATTGACGATGAAACACAGAAATTGCATAATAATTAAATCCAAAAAAAGCACAATGCCGACTTAAGTACAAGAAGACTGACTCTTCTTACTGACTATGTTTTGAACCATTCCTGTGACACTAGTTATAGATTCCGATGCTTCACTTCAGGTTTACTGTATCCCTTGGACCTTCTTATTGACGATGAAACACAGATAGTGCATCGGAATTAAACACAAAGGGCACAATGCCGACGTAAGTACTAGAAGACTGACTCTTCTTACTGACTATGTTCGAACCATTCCTGTGACACTAGTTAGAGAGTCCGATGCCTTACTTCAGGTTTACTATATTCCTCTGACCTTATTATTGACGATGAAACACAGTAATTTCATCGGAATTAAATTGAAAAGGGCACAATGCTGACTGAAGTACAACAAGACTGACTCTTCTTACTGTCGTTGTTTTGAACCATTCCTGTGACACTAGTTACAGATTCCGATGCTTCACTTCAGGTTTACAGTATCCCTTGGACCTTCTTATTGACGATGAAAAACAGAAATTGCATCGGAATTAAATACAAAAGCCACAAAGCCGTCTTAAGCACAAGAAGACTGACTCTTCTTACTGACTATGCTTTGAACCATTCCTGTGACACTAGTTAAAGATTCCGATGCTTCACTTCAGGTTTGATGTATCCCTTGGACGTTCTTATTGACGATGAAACACAGATAGTGCATCGGAGTTAAATACAAAAGGCACAATGCCGACTTCAGTACAAGAAGACTGACATTTCCTACTGTCTATGATTTGAACCATTTCTGTGACACTAGTTATAGATTTCGATGCTTCACTTGTGGATTACTGTATCACTCTGACCTTCTTTGTGACGATGAACCACAGAAATTGTATCGGAATTAAATACAAAAGGCACAATGCCGACTTAAGTACAAGAAGACTGACTCTTCTTACTGTCTATGTTTTGAACCATTCCTGTGACACTAGTTATAGATTCCGATGCTTCACTTCAGATTTACTGTATCCCTTGGACCTTCCTATTGACGATGAAACACAGAAATTGCATCGGAATTAAATACAAAAGGCACAATGCCGACTTAAGTACAAGAAGACTGACTCTTTCTACTGTCTATGTTTTGAACCATTTCTGTGACACTAGTTACAGATTCCGATGCTTCACTTCAGGTTTACTGTATCCAACTGACCTTCTTATTGACGATGAAACACAGAAATTGCATCGAAATTTAATACAAAAGACACAATGCCGACTTAAGTACAAGTAGACTGACTCTTCCTACTGTCTATGTTTTGAAACATTCCTGTGACACTAGTTATAGATTCCGATGCTTCACTTCAGGTTTGATGTATCCCTTGGACGTTCTTATTGACGATGAAACACAGAAATTGCATCGGAATTAAATAGAAAAGGCACAATGCCGACTTAAGTTTAAGAAGACTGACTCTTTTTACTGTCAATGATTTGCACCATTCCTGTGACACTAGTTATAGATTCCGATGCTTCACTTCAGGTTTACTGTATCTCTCTGACCTTCTTATTAACGATGAAACACAGATATTGCATCTGAATTAAATACAAAAGGCACAATGCCGACTTAAGTACAAGAAGACTGACTCTTCATACTGACTATGCTTTGAACCATTCTTGTGACGATAGTTACAGATTCCGATGCTTCACTTCAGGTTTACTGTACTCCTTGGACCTTCTTATTGACGATGAAACACAGAAATTGCATCGGAATTAAATCCAAAAAAAGCACAATGCCGACTTACGTACAAGAAGACTGACTCTTCTTACTGACTATGTTTTGAACCATTCCTGTGACACTAGTTATAGATTCCGATGCTTCACTTCATATTTACTGTATCCCTTGGACCTTCCTATTGACGATGGAAAACAGAAATTGCATCGGATTTAAATACAAAAGCCACAAAGCCGACTTAAGCACAAGAAGACTGACTCTTCTTACTGAGTATGCTTTGAACCATTCCTGCGACACTAGTTAAAGATTCCGATGCTTCACTTCAGGTTTACTGTATCCCTCTGACCTTCTTATTGAGGATGAAACACAGATAGTGCATCGGAGTTAAATACGAAAGGCACAATGCCGACATAAGTACAAGAAGACTGACTCTTCCTACTGTCTATGTTTTGAACCATTCCTGTGACACTAGTTATAGATTTCGATGCTTCACTTCTGGATTACTGTATCCCTCTGACCTTCTTTTTGACGATGAAACACAGAAATTGGATCGTAGTTAAATACAAAAGGCACAATGCCGACTTAAGTACAAGAAGACTGACTCTTCTTACTGTCTATGTTTTGAACCATTCCTGTGACACTAGTTATAGATTCCGATGCTTCACTTCAGATTTACTGTATCCCTTGGACCTTCCTATTGACGATGAAACACAGAAATTGCATCGGAATTAAATACAAAATGCACATTGCCGACATAAGTACAAGAAGAGTGACTCTTCTTACTGACTGTTTTCAACCATTCCTGTGACACTAGTTATAGATTCCGATGCTTCGCTTCAGGTTTACTGTGTCCATCTGACCTTCGTATTGACGATGAATCACAGAAAATGCATCGGAATTAAATAGAAGAGGCACAATGCCGACTTAAGTACAAGAAGACTGACCTTTCTTACTGTCTATGATTTGAACCATTCCTGTGACACTAGTTATAGATTCCGATGCTTCACTTCAGGTGAACTGTATCCCTTCGACCTTCTTATTGACGATGAAACACAGAAATTGCATCGGAATTAAATACAAAAGGCACAATGCCGACTTAAGTACAAGAAGACTGACTCTTCTTACTGACAATGTTTTGAACCATTCCTGCGACGCTAGTTACAGATTCCGATGCATCACATCAGGTTTACTGTATCCCTTGGACCTTCCTATTGACGATGAAACACATATATTGATTCGGAATTAAATACAAAAGGCACAATGCCGACTTAAGTACAAGAAGACTGACTCTTCTTACTGACTATGTTTGGAACCATTCCTGTGACACTAGTTATAGATTGCGATGCCTCACTTCAGGTATACTGTATCCCTCTGACTTTCTTATTGACGATGAAACACAGTAATTGCATCGGAATTAAATACAAAAGCCACAAAGCCGACTTAAGCAAAAGAAGACTGACTCTTCTTACTGACTATGCTTTGAACCATTCCTGTGACACTAGTTAAAGATTCAGATGCTTCACTTCAGGTTTACTGTATCCCTCTGACCTTCTAATTGAAGATGAAACACAGATAGTGCATCAGAGTTAAATACCAAAGGCACAATGCCGACTTAAGTACAAGCAGACTGACTCTTCCTACTGTCTATGTTTTGAACCATTCCTGTGACACTAGTTATAGATTTCGATGCTTCACTTCTGGATTACTGTATCCCTCTGACCTTCTTTTTGACGATGAAACACAGAAATTGGATCGGAATTAAATACAAAAGGCACAATGCCGACTTAAGTACAAGAAGACTGACTCTTCTTACTGTCTATGTTTTGAACCATTCCTGTGAAACTAGTTATAGATTCCGATGCTTCACTACAGATTTACTGTATCCCTTGGACCTTCCTATTGACGATGAAAAACAGAAATTGCATCGGATTTAAATACAAAAGCCACAAAGCCGTCTTAAGCACAAGAAGACTGACTCTTCTTACTGAGTATGCTTTGAACCATTCCTGTGACACTAGCTAAAGATTCCGATGCTTCACTTTACGTTTACTGTATCCCTCTGACCTTCGTATTGAAGATGAAACACAAATAGTGCATCGGAGTTAAATACAGAAGGCACAATGCCGACTTAAGTACAAGAAGACTGACTCTTCATACTGTCTATGTTTTGAACCATTCCTGTGACACTAGTTATAGATTTCGATGCTTCACTTCTGGATTACTGTATCCCTCTGACCTTCTTTTTGACGATGAAACACAGAAATTGGATCGGAGTTAAATACAAAAGGCACAATGAAGACTTAAGTACAAGAAGACTGACTCTTCTTACTGTCTATGTCTTGAACCATTCCTGTGACACCAGTTATAGATTCCGATGCTTCACTTCAGATCTACTGTATCTCTTGGACTTTCCTATTGACGATGAAACACAGAAATTGCATCGGATTTAAATACGAAATGCTCATTGCCGACATAAGTACAAGAAGACTGACTCTTCTTAGTGACTGTTTTCAACCATTCCTGTGACACTAGTTATAAATTCCGATGCTTCACTTCAGGTTTACTGCATCCATCTGACCTTCTGATTGACGATGAATCACAGAAATTGCATCGGAATTAAATAGAAAAGGCACAATGCCGACTTAAGTACAAGAAGACTGACTCTTCTTACTGACAATGTTTTGAACCATTCCTGCGACGCTAGTTACAGATTCCGATGCTTCACATCAGGTTTACTGTATCCCTTGGACCTTCCTATTGACGATGAAACACAGATATTGCATCGGAATTAAATACAAAAGGCACAATGCCGACTTAAGTACAAGAAGACTGACTCCTCTTACTAACGATGTTTTGAACCATTCCTGTGACACTAGTTAGAGCTTCCGATGCTTCACTTCAGGTTTACTGTATCCCTCTGACCTTCTTATTGACGATGAAACACAGTAATTGAGTCGGAAATAAATTGAAAAGGGCATAATGCCGACTTAGGTACAAGAAGTCTGACTTTTCTTACTGTCTATGTTTTGAACCATTCCTGTGACACTAGTTATAGATTCCGATGCTTCACTTCAGGTTTACTGTATCCCTTTGACCTTCTTATTGATGATGAAACACAGAAATTGCATCGGAATTACATACAAAAGGCACAATGCCGACTTAACTACAAGAAGACTGACTCTTCTTACTGACTATGTTTTGAACCTTTCCTGTGACACTAGTTATAGATTGCGATGCCTCTCTTCAGGTATACTGTATCCCTCTGACTTTCTTATTGACGATGAAATACAGAAATTGCATCGGAGGTAAATACAAAATGCACAATGCCGACTTAAGTACATGTAGACTAACTCTTCCTACTGGCTATGTTTAGAACCATTCCTGTGACACTAGTTAGAGCTTCCGATGCTTCACTTCAGGTTTACTGTATCCCTCGGACCTTCTTATTGACGATGAAACACAGTATTTGCGTCGGAAATAAATTGAAAAGGGCTTAATGCCGACTTAGGTACAAGAAGTCTGACTTTTCTTACTGTCTATGTTTGAACCATTCCTGTGACACTAGTTATAGATTCCGATGCTTCACTTCAGGTTTCCTGTATCCCTTGGACCTTCTTATTGATGATGAAACACAGTAATTGCATCGGAATTAAATACAAAAGCCACAAAGCCGACTTAAGCAAAAGAAGACTGACTCTTCTTACTGACTATGCTATGAACCATTCCTGTGACACTAGTTAAAGTTTCAGATGCTTCACTTCAGGTTTACTGTAACCCTCTGACCTTCTAATTGAAGATGAAACACAGATAGTGCATCGGAGTTGAATACCAAGGGCACAATGCCGACTTAAGTACAAGAAGACTGACTTTTCCTACTGTCTATGTTTTGAACCATTCCTGTGACACTAGTTACAGATTTCGATGCTTCACTTCTGGATTACTGTATCCCTCTGACCTTCTATTTGACGATGAAACACAGAAATTGGATCGGAATTAAATACAAAAGGCACAATGAAGACTTAAGTACAAGAAGACTGACTCTTCTTACTGTCTATGTCTTGAACCATTCCTGTGACACCAGTTATAGATTCCGATGCTTCACTTCAGATTTACTGTATCCCTTGGACTTTCCTATTGACGATGAGACACAGAAATTGCATCGGATTTAAATACGAAATGCACATTGCCGACATAAGTACAAGAAGACTGACTCCTCTTAGTGACTGTTTTCAACCATTTCTGTGACACTAGGTATAAATTCCGATGCTTCACTTCAGGTTTACTGTATCCATCTGACCTTCTTATTAACGATGAATCACAGAAATTGCATCGGAATTAAATAGAAAATGCACAATGCCGACTTAACTACAAGAAGACTGACTCTTCTTATTGACTATGTTTTGACCCATTCCTGTGACACTAGTTATAGATTGCGATGCCTCACTTCAGGTATACTGTATCCCTCTGACTTTCTTATTGACGATGTAACACACAAATTCCTTCGGAATTAAATACAAAAGCCACAAAGCCGACTTAAGCACAAGAAGACTGACTCTTCTTACTGACTATGCTTTGAACCATTCCTGTGACACTAGTTAAAGATTCCGATGCTTCATTTCAGGTTTACTGTATATCTCTGACCTTCTAATTGAAGATGAAACACAAATAGTGCATCGGAGTTAAATACAAAAGGCACAATGCCGACATAAGTACAAGAAGACTGACTCTTCCTACTGTCTATGTTTTGAACCATTCCTGTGACACTAGTTATAGATTTCGATGCTTCACTTCTGGATTACTGTATCCCACTGACCTTCTTTTTGACGATGAAACACAGAAATTGGATCGGAATGAAATACAAAAGGCACAATGCCGACATAAGTACAAGAAGACTGACTCTTCTTACTGTCTATGTTTTGAACCATTCCTGTGACACTAGTTATAGATTCCGAAGCTTCACTTCAGATTTACACTATCCCTTGGACCCTCCTATTGACGATGAAAAACAGAAATTGCATCGGATTTAAATACAAAAGCCACAAAGCCGACTTAAGCACAAGAAGACTGACTCTTCTTACTGATAATGCTTTGAACCATTCCTGTGACACTAGTTAAAGATTCCGATGCTTCACTTCAGGTTTACCCTATCCCTCTAACCTTCTTATTGAAGATGAAACACAGATAGTGCATCGGAGTTAAATACAAAAGGCACGATGCCGACTTAAGTACAAGAAGACTGACTCTTCCTACTGTCTATGTTTTTAACCATTCCTGTGACACTAGTTATAGATTTCGATGCTTCACTTCTGGATTACTGTATCCCTCTGACCATCTTTCTGACGATGAAACACAGAAATTGAATCGGAGTTAAATACAAAAGGCACAATGCCGACTTAAGTACAAGAAGACTGACTCTTCTTACTGTCTATGCTTTGAACCATTCCTGTGACACTAGTTATAGATTCCGTTGCTTCACCTCAGATTTACTGTATCCATTGGACCTTCCTTTTGACGATGAAACACAGAATTTGCATCGGAATTAAATACAAAATGCACATTGCCGACATAAGTACAAGAAGACTGACTCTTCTTACTGACTGTTTTGAACCATTCCTGTGACACTAGTTATAGATTCCGATGCTTCACTTCAGGTTTACTGTATCCCTTGGACCTTCTTATTGATGATGAAACACAGAAAATGCATCGGAATTAAATACAAAAGGCACAATGCCGACTTAACTACAAGAAGACTGACTCTTCTTACTGACTATGTTTTGAACCTTTCCTGTGACACTAGTTATAGATTGCGATGCCTCTCTTCATTTATACTGTATCCCTCTGACTTTCTTATTGACGATGAAATACAGAAATTGCATCGGAGTTAAATACAAAATGCACAATGCCGACTTAAGTACATGTAGACTGACTCTTCCTACTGGCTATGTTTAGAACCATTCCTGTGACACTAGTTAGAGCTTCCGATGCTTCACTTCAGGTTTACTGTATCCCTCGGACCTTCTTATTGACGATGAAACACAGTATTTGCGTCGGAAATAAATTGAAAAGGGCATAATGCCGACTTAGGTACAAGAAGTCTTACTTTTCTTACTGTCTATGTTTTGAACCATTCCTGTGACACTAGTTATAGATCCCGATGCTTCACTTCAGGTTTACTGTATCCCTTGGACCTTCTTATTGATGATGAAACACAGTAATTGCATCGGAATTAAATACAAAAGCCACAAAGCCGAATTAAGCAAAAGAAGACTGACTATTCTAACTGACTATGCTTTGAACCATTCCTGTGACACTAGTTAAAGATTCAGATGCTTCACTTCAGGTTTACTGTATCCCTCTGACCTTCTAATTGAAGATGAAACACAGATAGTGCATCGGAGTTAAATACCAAAGGCACAATGCCGACTTAAGTACAAGAAGACTGACTCTTCCTACTGTCTATGTTTTGAACCATTCCTGTGACACTAGTTATAGATTTCGATGCTTCACTTCTGGATTACTGTATCCCTCTGACCTTCTTTTTGACGATGAAACACAGAAATTGGATCGGAATTAAATACAAAAGGCACAATGCCGACTTAAGTACGAGAAGACTGACTCTTCTTACTGTCTATGTTTAGAACCATTCCTGTGGAACTAGTTATAGATTCCGATGCTTCACTTCAGATTTACTGTATCCCTTGGACCTTCCTATTGACGATGAAAAACAGAAATTGCATCGGATTTCAATACAAATGCCACAAAGCCGTCTTAAGCACAAGAAGACTGACACTTCTTACTGAGTATGCTTTGAACCATTCCTGTGACACTAGTTTAAGATTCCGATGCTTCACTTTACGTTTACTGTATCCCTCTGACCTTCGTATTGAAGATGAAACACAAATAGTGCATCGGAGTTAAATACAAAAGGCACAATGCCGACTTAAGTACAAGAAGACTGACTCTTCATACTGTCTATGTTTTGAACCATTCCTGTGACACTAGTTATAGATTTCGATGCTTCACTTCTGGATTACTGTATCCCTCTGACCATCTTTTTGACGATGAAACACAGAAATTGGATCGGAGTTAAATACAAAAGGCACAATGAAGGCTTAAGTACAAGAAGACTGACTCTTCTTACTGTCTATGTCTTGAACCATTCCTGTGACACCAGTTATAGATTCCGATGCTTCACTTCAGATTTACTGTATCCCTTGGACTTTCCTATTGACGATGAAACACAGAAATTGCATCGGATTTAAATACGAAATGCACATTGCCGACATAAGTACAAGAAGACTGACTCTTCTTAGTGACTGTTTTCAACCATTCCAGTGACACTAGTTATAAATTCCGATGCTTCACTTCAGGTTTACTGTATCCATCTGACCCTCTTATTGACGATGAATCACAGAAATTGCATCGGAATTAATTAGAAAAGGCACAATGCCGACTTAAGTACAAGAAGACTGACCCTTCTTACTGGCTATGATTTGAACCATTCCTGTGACACTAGTTATGGATTCCGATGCTTCACTTCACGTGAACTGTATCCCTTGGACCATCTTATTGACGATGAAACACAGAAATTGCATCGGAATTAAATACAAAAGTCACAATGCCGACTTAAGTACAAGAAGACTGACTCTTCTTACTGACAATGTTTTGAACCATTCCTGCGACGCTAGTTACAGATTCCGATGCTTCACATCAGGTTTACTGTATCCCTTGGACCTTATTGTTGACGATGAAACACAGATATTGCATCGGAATTAAATACAAAAGGCACAATGCCGATTTAAGTACAAGAAGACTGACTCCTCTTACTAACGATGTTTTGAACCATTCCTGTGACACTAGTTAGAGCTTCCGATGCTTCACTTCAGGTTTACTGTATCCCTCTGACTTTCTTATTGACGATGAAACACAGTAATTGCGTCGGTAATAAATTGAAAAGGGCATAATGCCGACTTAGGTACAAGAAGTCTGACTTTTCTTACTGTCTATGTTTTGAACCATTCCTGTGACACTAGTTATAGATTCCGGTGCTTCACTTCAGGTTTACTGTATCCCTTGGACCTTCTTATTGATGATGAAACACAGAAATTGCATCGGAATTAAATACAAAAGGCACAATGCCGACTTAACTACAAGAAGACTGACTCTTCTTACTGACTATGCTTTGAACCTTTCCTGTGACACTAGTTATAGATTGCGATGCCTCTCTTCAGGTATACTGTATCCCTCTGACTTTCTTATTGACGATGAAATACAGAAATTGCATCGGAGTTAAATACAAAATGCACAATGCCGACTTAAGTACATGTAGACTAACTCTTCCTACTGGCTATGTTTAGAACCATTCCTGTGACACTAGTTAGAGCTTCCGATGCTTCACTTCAGGTTTACTGTATTCCTCGGACCTTCTTATTGACGATGAAACACAGTATTTGCGTCGGAAATAAATTGAAAAGATCATAATGCCGACTTAGGTACAAGAAGTCTGACTTTTCTTACTGTCTATGAGTTGAACCATTCCTGTGACACTAGTTATAGATTCCGATGTTTCACTTCAGGTTTACTGTATCCCTTGGACCTTCTTATTGATGATGAAACACAGAAATTGCATCGGAATTAAATACAAAAGGCACAATGCCGACTTAACTACAAGAAGACTGACTCTTCTTACTGACTATGCTTTGAACCATTCCTGTGACACTAGTTATAGATTGCGATGCCTCACTTCAGGTATACTGTATCCGTCTGACTTTCTTATTGACGATGTAACACAGAAATTGCTTCGGAATTAAATACAAAAGCCACAAAGCCGACTTAAGCACAAGAAGACTGACTCTTCTTACTGTCTATGCTTTGAACCATTCCTGTGACACTAGTTAAAGATTCCGATGCTTCACTTCATGTTTACTGTATCCCTCTGACCTTCTAATTGAAGATGAAACACAGAAAGTGCATCTGAGTTAAATACAAAAGGCACAACGCCGACTTAAGTACAAGAAGACTGACTCTTCCTACTGCCTATGTTTTGAACCATTCCTGTGACACTAGTTATAGATTTCGATGCTTCACTTCTGGATTACTGTATCCCTCTGACCTTCTTTTTGACGATGAAACACAGAAATTGGATCGGAATGAAATACAAAAGGCACAATGCCGACATAAGTACAAGAAGACTGACTCTTCTTACTGTCTATGTTTTGAACCATTCCTGTGACACTAGTTATAGATTCCGATGATTCACTTCAAATTTACTGTATCCCTTGGAGCTTCCTATTGTCGATGAAAAACAGAAATTGCATCGGATTTAAATACAAAAGCCACAAAGCCGACTTAAGCACAAGAAGACTGACTCTTCTTACTGAGTATGCTTTGAACCATTCCTGTGACACTAGTTAAAGATTCCGATGCTTCACTTCAGGTTTACCGTATCCCTCTGACCTTCTTATTGAAGATGAAACCCAGATAGTGCATCGGAGTTAAATACAAAAGGCACGATGCCAACTTAAGTACAAGAAGACTGACTCTTCCTACTGTCTATGTTTTTAACTATTCCTGTGACACTAGTTATAGATTTCGATGCTTCACTTCTGGATTACTGTATCCCTCTGACCTTCTTTCTGACGATGAAACACAGAAATTGAATGGGAGTTAAATACAAAAGGCACAATGCCGACTTAAGTACAAGAAGACTGACTCTTCTTACTGTCTATGCTTTGAACCATTCCTGTGACACTAGTTATAGATTCCGATGCTTCACTTCAGATTTACTGTATCCCTTGGACCTTCCTATTGACGATGAAACACAGAAATTGCATCGGAATTAAATACAAAAGGCACATTGCTGACATAAGTACAAGAAGACTGACTCTTCTTACTGACTGTTTTGAACCATTCCTGTGACACTAGTTATAGATTCCGATGCTTCACTTCAGGTTTACTGTATACATCTGACCTTCTTATTGACGATGAATCACAGAAATTGCATCGGAATTAAATAGAAAAGGCACAATGCCGACCTAAGTGCAAGAAGACTGACCCTTCTAACTGTCTATGATTTGAACCATTCCTGTGACACTAGTTATAGATTCCGATGCTTCACTTCAGGTGAACTGTATCCCTTGGACCTTCATATTGACGATGAAACACAGAAATTGCATCGGAATTAAATACAAAAGGCACAATGCCGACTTAACTACAAGAAGACTGACTCTTCTTACTGACTATGTTTTGAACCATTCCTGTGACACTAGTTATAGATTGGGATGCCTCACTTCAGGTATACTGTATCCCTCTGACTTTCTTATTGACGATGCAACACAGAAATTGCATCGGAGTTAAATACAAAATGCACAATGCCGACTTAAGTACATGTAGACTAACTCTTCCTACTGTCTATGTTTAGAACCATTCCTGTGACACTAGTTAGAGCTTCCGATGCTTCACTTCAGATTTACTGTATCCCTCTGACCTTCTAATTGACGATGAAACACAGTATTTGCGTCGGAAATAAATTGAAAAGGGCATAATGCCGACTTAGGTACAAGAAGTCTGACTTTTCTTACTGTCTATGTTTGTAACCATTCCTGTGACACTAGTTATAGATTCCGATGCTTCACTTCAGGTTTACTGTATCCCTTGGACCTTCTTATTGATGATGAAACAAAGAAATTGCATCGGAATTAAATACAAAAGGCACAATGCCGACTTTACTACAAGAAGACTGAATCTTCTTACTGACTATGCTTTGAACCATTCCTGTGACACTAGTTATAGATTGCGATGCCGCACTTCAGGTATACTGTATCCCTCTGACTTTCTTATTGACGATGAAACACAGTAATTGCATCGGAATTAAATACAAAAGCCACAAAGCTGACTTAAGCACAAGAAGACTGACTCTTCTTACTGACTATGCTTTGAACCATTCCTGTGACACTAGTTAAAGATTCCGATGCTTCACTTCAGGTTTACTGTATCCCTCTGACCTTCTAATTGAAGATGAAACACAGAAAGTGCATCTGAGTTAATTACAAAAGGCTTATTGCCGACTTAAGTACAAGAAGACTGACTCTTCCTACTGTCTATGTTTTGAACCATTCCTGTGACACTAGTTATAGATTTCGATGCTTCACTTCTGGATTACTGTATCCCTCTGACCTTCTTTTTGACGATGAAACACAGAAATTGGATCGGAATGAAATACAAAAGGCACAATGCCGACATAAGTACAGGAAGACTGACTCTTCTTACTGTCTATGATTTGAACCATTCCTGTGACACTAGTTATAGATTCCGATGCTTCACTTCAGATTTACTGTATCCCTTGGAGCTTCCTATTGACGATGAAAAACAGAAATTGCATCGGATTTAAATACAAAAGCCACAAAGCCGACTTAAGCACAAGAAGACTGACTCTTCTTACTGAGTATGCTTTGAGCCATTCCTGTGACACTAGTTAAAGATTCCGATGCTTCACTTCAGGTTTACCGTATCCCTCTGACCTTCTTATTGAAGATGAAACACAGATAGTGCATCGGAGTTAAATACAAAAGGCACGATGCCGACTTAAGTACAAGAAGACTGACTCTTCCTACTGTCTTTGTTTTTAACCATTCCTGTGACACTAGTTATAGATTTCGATGCTTCACTTCTGGATTACTGTATCCCTCTGACCTTCTTTCTGACGATGAAACACAGAAATTGAATCGGAGTTAAATACAAAAGGCACAATGCCGACTTAAGTACAAGAAGACTGACTCTTCTTACTGTCTATGCTTTGAACCATTCCTGTGACACTAGTTATAGATTCCGATGCTTCACTTCAGATTTACTGTATCCCTTGGACCTTCCTATTGACGATGAAACACAGAAATTGCATCGGAATTAAATACAAAATGCACATTGCCGACATAAGTACAAGAAGACTGACTCTTCTTACTGACTGTTTTGAACCATTCCTGTGACACTAGTTATAGATTCCGATGCTTCACTTCAGGTTTACTGTATCCATCTGACCTTTTTATTGACGATGAATCACAGAAATTGCATCGGAATTAAATAGAAAAGGCACAATGCCGACTTAAGTACAAGAAGACTGACCCTTCTTACTGTCTATGATTTGAACCATTAATGTGACACTAGTTATAGATTCCGATGCTTCACTTCAGGTGAACTGTATCCCTTGGACCTTCATATTGACGATGAAACACAGAAATTGCATCGGAATTAAATACAAAAGGCACAATGCGGACTTAACTACAAGAAGACTAACTCTTCTTACTGACTATGTTTTAAACCATTCCTGTGACACTACTTATAGATTGCGATGCCTGACTTCAGGTATACTGTATCCCTCTGACTTTCTTATTGACGATGAAACACAGAAATTGCATCGGAGTTAAATACAAAATGCACAATGCCGACTTAAGTACATGTAGACTAACTCTTCCTACTGTCTATGTTTAGAACCATTTCTGTGACACTAGTTAGAGCTTCCGATGCTTCACTTCAGGTTTACTGTATCCCTGTGACCTTCTTATTGACGATGAAACACAGTATTTGCGTCGGAAATAAATTGAAAAGGGCATAATGCCGACTTAGGTACAAGAAGTCTGACTTTTCTTACTGTCTATGATTTGAACCATTCCTGTGACACTAGTTATAGATTCCGATGCTTCACTTCAGATTTACTGTATCCCTTGGACCTTCCTATTGACGATGAAAAACAGAAATTGCATCGGATTTAAATACAAAAGCCACAAAGCCGACTTAAGCACAAGAAGACTGACTCTTCTTACTGAGTATGCTTTGAACCATTCCTGTGACACTAGTTAAAGATTCCGATGCTTCACTTCAGGTTTACCGTATCCCTCTGACCTTCTTATTGAAGATGAAACACAGATAAAGCATCGGAGTTAAATACAAAAGGCACGATGCCGACTTAAGTACAAGAAGACTGACTCTTCCTACTGTCTATGTTTTTTAACCATTCCTGTGACACTAGTTATAGATTTCGATGCTTCACTTCTGGATTACTGTATCCCTCTGACCTTCTTTCAGACGATGAAACACAGAAATTGAATCGGAGTTAAATACAAAAGGCACAATGCCGACTTAAGTACAAGAAGACTGACTCTTCTTACTGTCTATGCTTTGAACCATTCCTGTGACACTAGTTATAGATTCCGATGCTTCACTTCAGATTTACTGTATCACTTGGACCTTCCTATTGACGATGAAACACAGAAATTGCATCGGAATTAAATACAAAATGCACATTGCCGACATAAGTACATAAGTACAAGACTGACTCTTCTTACTGACTGTTTTGAACCATTCCTGTGACACTAGTTATAGATTCCGATGCTTCACTTCAGGTTTACTGTATCCCTTGGACATTCTTATTGATGATGAAACACAGAAATTGCATCGGAATTAAATACAAAAGGCACAATGCCGACTTAACTACAAGAAGACTGACTCTTCTTACCGACTATGTTTTGAACCTTTCCTGTGACACTAGTTATAGATTGCGGTGCCTCTCTTCAGGTATACTGTATCCCTCTGACTTTCTTATTGACGATGAAATACAAAAATTGCATCGGAGTTAAATACAAAATGCACAATGCCGACTTAAGTACATGTAGACTAACTCTTCCTACTGGCTATGTTTAGAACCATTCCTGTGACATTTGTTAGAGCTTCCGATGCTTCACTTCTGGTTTACTGTATCCCTCGGACCTTCTTATTGACGATGAAACACAGTATTTGCGTCGGAAATAAATTGAAAAGGGCATAATGCCGACTTAGGAACAAGAAGTCTGACTTTTCTTACTGTCTATGCTTTGAACCATTCCAGTGACACTAGTTATAGATTCCGATGCTTCACTTCAGGTTTACTGTATCCCTTGGACCTTCTTATTGATGATGAAACACAGTAATTGCATCGGAATTAAATACAAAAGCCACAAAGCCGACTTAAGCAAAAGAAGACTGACTCTTCTTACTGACTATGCTTTGAACCATTCCTGTGACACTAGTTAAAGATTCAGATGCTTCACTTCAGGTTTACTGTATCCCTCTGACCTTCTAACTGAAGATGAAACACAGATAGTGCATCGAAGTTAAATACCAAAGGCACAATGCCGACTTAAGTACAAAAAGACTGACTCTTCCTACTGTCTATGTTTTGAACCATTCCTGTGACACTAGTTATAGATTTCGATGCTTCACTTCTGGATTACTGTATCCCTCTGACCTTCTTTTTGACGATGAAACACAGAAATTGGATCGGAATTAAATACAAAAGGCACAATGCCGACTTAAGTACAAGAAGACTGACTCTTCTTACTGTCTATGTCTTGAACCATTCCTGTGACACCAGTTATAGATTCCGATGCTTCACTTCAGATTTACTGTATCCCTTGGACTTTCCTATTGACGATGAAACACAGAAATTGCATCGGATTTAAATACGAAAGGCACATTGCCGACATAAGTACAAGAAGACTGACTCTTCTTAGTGACTGTTTTCAACCATTCCTGTGACACTAGTTATAAATTCCGATGCTTCACTTCAGGTTTACTGTATCCATCTGACCTTCTTTTTGACGATGAGTCACAGAAATTGCATCGGAATTAAATAGAAAAGGCACAATGCCGACTTAAGTACAAGAAGACTGACCCTTCTTACTGTCTATGATTTGAACCATTCCTGTGACACTAGTTATAGATTCCGATGCTTCACTTCACGTGAACTGTATCCCTTGGACCATCTTATTGACGATGAAACACAGAAATTGGATCGGAATTAAATACAAAAATCACAATGCCGACTCAAGTACAAGAAGACTGACTCCTCTTACTAACGATGTTTTGAACCATTCCTGTGACACTAGTTAGAGCTTCCGATGCTTCACTTCAGGTTTACTGTATCCCTCTGACCTTCTTATTGACGATGAAACACAGTAATTGCGTCGGAAATAAATTGAAAAGGGCATAATGCGGACTTAGGTACAAGAAGTCTGACTTTTCTTACTGTCTATGTTTTGAACCATTCCTGTGACACTAGTTATAGATTCCGATGCTTCACTTCAGGTTTACTGTATCCCTTGGACCTTCTTATTGATGATGAAACACAGAAATTGCATCGGAATTAAATACAAAAGGCACAATGCCGACTTAACTACAAGAAGACTGACTCTTCTTACTGACTATGCTTTGAACCTTTCCTGTGACACTAGTTATAGATTGCGATGCCTCTCTTCAGGTATACTGTATCCCTCTGACTTTCTTATTGACGATGAAATGCAGAAATCGCATCGGAGTTAAATACAAAATGCACAATGCTGACTTAAGTACATGTAGACTAACTCTTCCTACTGGCTATGTTTAGAACCATTCCTGTGACACTAGTTAGAGCTTCCGATGCTTCACTTCAGGTTTACTGTATCCCTCGGACCTTCTTATTGACGATGAAACACAGTATTTGCGTCGGAAATAAATTGAAAAGGGCATAATGTCGACTTAGGTACAAGAAGTCTGACTTTTCTTACTGTCTATGTTTTGAACCATTCCTGTGACACTAGTTATAGATTCCGATGCTTCACTTCAGGTTTACTGTATCCCTTGGACCTTCCTATTGACAATGAAACACAGAAATTGCATCGGAATTAAATACAAAATGCACATTGCCGACATAAGTACAAGAAGACTGACTCTTCTTACTGACTGTTTTGAACCATTCCTGTGACACTAGTTATAGATTCCGATGCTTCACTTCAGGTTCACTGTATCCATCTGACCTTCTTTTTGACGATGAAACACAGAAATTGGATCGGAATGAAATACAAATGGCACAATGCCGACATAAGTACAAGAAGACTGACTCTTCTTACTGTCTATGTTTTGAGCCATTCCTGTGACACTAGTTATAGATTCCGATGCTTCACTTCAGATTTACTGTATCCCTTGGAGCTTCCTATTGACGATGAAAAACAGAAATTGCATCGGATTTAAATACAAAAGCCACAAAACCGACCTAAGCTCAAGAAGACTGACTCTTCTTACTGAGTATGCTTTGAACCATTTCTGTGACACTAGATAAAGATTCCGATGCTTCACTTCAGGTTTACCGTTCCCTCTGACCTTCTTATTGAAGATGAAACACAGATAGTGCATCGGAGTTAAATACAAAAGGCACGATGCCGACTAAAGTACAAGAAGACTGACTCTTCCTACTGTCTATGTTTTTAACCATTCCTGTGACACTAGTTATAGATTTCGATGCTTCACTTCTGGATTACTGTATCCCTCTGACCTTCTTTCTGACGATGAAACACAGAAATTGAATCGGAGTTAAATACAAAAGGCACAATGCCGACTTAAGTACAAGAAGCCTGACTCTTCTTACTGTCTATGCTTTGAACCATTCCTGTGACACTAGTTATAGATTCCGATGCTTCACTTCAGATTTACTGTATCCCTTGGACCTTCCTATTGACAATGAAACACAGAAATTGCATCGGAATTAAATACAAAATGCACATTGCCGACATAAGTACAAGAAGACTGACTCTTCTTACTGACTGTTTTGAACCATTCCTGTGACACTAGTTATAGATTCCGATGCTTCACTTCAGGTTCACTGTATCCATCTGACCTTCTTATTGACGATGAATCACAGAAATTGCATCGGAATTAAATAGAAAAGGCACAATGCCGACTTAAGTACAAGAAGACTGACCCTTCTTACTGTCTATGATTTGAACCATTCCTGTGACACTAGTTATAGATTCCGATGCTTCACTTCAGGTGAACTGTATCCCTTGGACCTTCATATTGACGATGAAACACAGAAATTGCATCGGAATTAAATACAAAAGGCACAATGCCGACTTAACTACAAGAAGACTGACTCTTCTTACTGACTATGTTTTGAACCATTCCTGTGACACTAGTTATAGATTGCGATGCCTCACTTCAGGTATACTGTATCCCTCTGACTTTCTTATTGACGATGAAACACAGAAATTGCATCGGAGTTAAATACAAAATGCACAATGCCGACTTAAGTACATGTAGACTAACTCATCCTACTGTCTATGTTTAGAACCATTCCTGTGACACTAGTTAGAGCTTCCGATGCTTCACTTCAGTTTTACTGTATCCCTCTGACCTTCTTATTGACGATGAAACACAGTATTTGCGTCGGAAATAAATTGAAAAGGGCATAATGCCGACTTAGGTACAAGAAGTCTGACTTTTCTTACTGTCTATGTTTGGAACCATTCCTGTGACACTAGTTATAGATTCCGATGCTTCACTTCAGGTTTACTGTATCCCTTGGACCTTCTTATTGATGATGAAACACAGAAATTGCATCGGAATTAAATACAAAAGGCACAATGCCGACTTAACTACAAGAAGACTGACTCTTCTTACTGTCTATGCTTTGAACCATTCCTGTGACACCAGTTATAGATTGCGATGCCTCACTTCAGGTATACTGTATCCCTCTGACTTTCTTGTTGACGATGAAACACAGTAATTGCATCGGAATTAAATACAAAAGCCACAAAGCCGACTTAAGCACAAGAAGACTGACTCTTCATACTGACTATGCTTTGAACCATTCCTGTGACACTAGTTAGAGCTTCCGATGCTTCACTTCAGGTTTACTGTATCCCTCTGACCTGCCTATTGAATGATGCAACACAGAAATTGCATCGGAATTAAATAGAAATGGCACAATGCCGACATAAGTACAAGAAGACTGACTCTTCCTACTGTCTATGTTTTGAACCATTCCTGTGACACTAGTTATAGATTGCGATGCCTTTCTTCAGGTATACTGTATCCCTCTGACTTTCTTATTGACGATGAAATACAGAAATTGCATCGGAGTTAAATACAAAATGCACAATGCCGACTTAAGTACATGTAGACTAACTCTTCCTACTGGCTATGTTTAGAACCATTCCTGTGACACTAGTTAGAGCTTCCGATGCTTCACTTCAGGGTTACTGTATCCCTCGGACCTTCTTATTGACGATGAAACACAGTATTTGCGTCGGAAATAAATTGAAAAGGGCATAATGCCGACTTAGGTACAAGAAGTCTGACTTTTCTTACTGTCTATGTTTTGAACCATTCCTGTGACACTAGTTATAGATTTCGATGCTTCACTTCAGGTTTACTGTATCCCTTGGACCTTCTTATTGATGATGAAACACAGATATTGCATCGGAATTAAATACAAAAGGCACAATGCCGACTTAACTACAAGAAGACTGACTCTTCTTACTGACTATGTTTTGAACCATTCCTGTGACACAAGTTATAGATTGCGATGCCTCACTTCAGGTATACTGTATCCCTCTGACTTTCTTATTGACGATGTAACACAGAAATTGCTTCGGAATTAAATACAAACGCCACAAAGCCGACTTAAGCACAAGAAGACTGACTCTTCTTACTGAGTATGCTTTGAACCATTCCTGTGACACTAGTTAAAGATTCCGATGCTTCACTTCAGGTTTACTGTATCCCTCTGACCTTCTTATTGAAGATGAAACACAGATAGTGCATCGGAGTTAAATACAAAAGGCACGATGCCGACTTAAGTACAAGAAGACTGACTCTTCCTACTGTCTATGTTTTTAACCATTCCTGTGACACTAGTTATAGATTCCGATGCTTCACTTCAGATTTACTGTATCCCTTGGACCTTCCTATTGACAATGAAACACACAAATTGCATCGGAATTAAATACAAAATGTACATTGCCGACAAAAGTACAAGAAGACTGACTCTTTTTACTGACTGTTTTGAACCATCCTGTGACACTAGTTATAGATTCCGATACTTCACTTCAGGTTTACTGTATCCATCTGACCTTCTTATTGACGATGAATCACAGAAATTGCATCGGAATTAAATAGAAAAGGCACTATGCCGACTTAAGTACAAGAAGACTGACCCTTCTTACTGTCTATGATTTGAACCATTCCTGTGACACTAGTTATAGATTCCGATGCTTCACTTCAGGTGATCTGTATCCCTTGGACCTTCTTATTGACGATGAAACACAGAAATTGCATCGGAATTAAATACAAGAGGCACAATGCCGACTTAAGTACAAGAAGACTGACTCTTCTTACTGACAATGTTTTGAACCATTCCTGCGACGCTAGTTACAGATTCCGATGCTTCACATCAGGTTTACTGTATCCCTTGGACCTTCCTATTGACGATGAAACACAGATATTGCATCGGAATTAAATACAAAAGGCACAATGCCGACTTAAGTACAAGAAGACTGACTCTTCTTACTAACGATGTTTTGAACCATTCCTGTGACACTAGTTAGAGCTTTTGATGCTTCACTTCAGGTTTACTGTATCCCTCTGACCTTGTTATTGACGATGAAACACAGTAATTGCGTCGGAAATAAATTGAAAAGGGCATAATGCCGACTAAGGTACAAGAAGTCTGACTTTTCTTACTGTCTATGTTTTGAACCATTCCTGTGACACTAGTTATAGATTCCGATGCTTCACTTCAGGTTTACTGTATCCCTTGGACCTTCTTATTGATGACGAAACACAGAAATTGCATCGGAATTAAATACAAAAGGCACAATGCCGACTTAACTACAAGAAGACTGACTCTTCTTACTGACTATGTTTTGAACCATTCCTGTGACACTAGTTATAGATTGCGATGCCTCACTTCAGGTATACTGTACCCCGCTGACTTTCTTATTGACGATGTAACACAGAAATTGCTTCGGAATTAAATACAAAAGCCACAAAGCCGACTTAAGCACAAGAAGACTGACTCTTCTTACTGACTATGCTTTGAACCATTCCTGTGACACTAGTTAAAGATTCCGATGCTTCACTTCAGGTTTACTGTATCCCTCTGACATTCTAATTGAAGATGAAACACAGAAAGTGCATCGGAGTTAAATACAAAAGGCACAATGAAGACTTAAGTACAAGAAGACTGACTCTTCCTACCGTCTATGTTTTGAACCATTCCTGTGACACTAGTTATAGATTTCGATGCTTCACTTCTGGATTACTGTATCCCTCTGACCTTCTTTTTGACGATGAAACACAGAAATTGGATCGGAATTAAATACAAAAAGCACAATGCCGACATAAGTACAAGAAGACTGACTCTTCTTACTGTCTATGTTTTGAACCATTCCTGTGACACTAGTTATAGATTCCGATGCTTCACTTCAGATTTACGGTATCTCTTGGACCTTCCTATTGACGATGAAAAACAGAAATTGCATCGGATTTAAATACAAAAGCCACAAAGCCGACTTAAGCACAAGAAGACTGACTCTTCTTACTGAGAATGCTTTGAACCATTCCTGTGACACTAGTTAAAAATTCGGATGCTTCACTTCAGGTTTACTGTATCCCTTGGACCTTCCTATTGACGATGAAACACAGAAATTGCATCGGAATTAAATACAAAATGCACATTGCCAACATAAGTACAAGAAGACTGACTCTTCTTACTGACTGTTTTGAACCATTCCTGTGACACTAGTTATAGATTCCGATGCTTCACTTCAGGTTTACTGTACCCATCTGAACTTCTTATTGACGATGAATCACAGAAATTGCATCGGAATTAAATAGAAAAGGCACAATGCCGACTTAAGTACAAGAAGACTGACCCTTCTTACTGTCTATGATTTGAACCATTCCTGTGACACTAGTTATAGATTCCGATGCTTCACTTCAGGTGAACTGTATCCCTTGGACCTTCATATTGACGATGAAACACAGAAATTGCATCGGAATTAAATACAAAAGGCACAATGCCGACATAACTACAAGAAGACTAACTCTTCTTACTGACTATGTTTTGAACCATTCCTGTGACACTAGTTATAGATTCCGATGCCTCACTTCAGGTATACTGTATCCCTCTGACTTTCTTATTGACGATGAAACACAGAAATTGCATCGGAGTTAAATACAAAATGCACAATGCCGACTTAAGTACATGTAGACTAACTCTTCCTACTGTCTATGTTTAGAACCATTCCTGTGACACTAGTTAGAGCTTCCGATGCTTCACTTCAGGTTTACTGTATCCCTCTGACCTTCTTATTGACGATAAAACACAGTATTTGCGTCGGAAATAAATTGAAAAGGGCATAATGCCGACTTAGGTACAAGAAGTCTGACTTTTCTTACTGTCTATGTTTGGAACCATTCCTGTGACACTAGTTATAGATTCCGATGCTTCACTTCAGGTTTACTGTATCCCTTGGAAGTTCTTATTGATGATGAAACACAGAAATTAGATCGGAATTAAATACAAAAGGCACAATGCCGACTTAACTACAAGAAGACTGACTCTTCTTACTGACTATGTTTTGAACCATTCCTGTGACACTAGTTATAGATTGCGATGCCTCACTTCAGGTATACTGTTTCCCTCTGACTTTCTTATTGACGATGAAACACAGAAATTGCATCGGAATTAAATACAAAAGCCACAAAGCCGACTTAAGCACAAGAAAACTGACTCTTCTTACTGACTATGCTTTGAACCATTCCTGTGACACTAGTTAAAGATTCCGATGCTTCACTTCAGGTTTACCGTATCCCTCTGACCTTCTAATTGAAGATGAAACACAGATAGTGCATCGGAGTTAAATACAAAAGGCACAATGCCGACTTAAGTACAAGAAGACTGACTCTTCCTACTGTCTATGTTTTGAACCATTCCTGTGACACTAGTTATAGATTTCGATGCTTCACTTCTGGATTACTGTATCCCTCTGACCTTCTTTTTGACGACGAAACACAGAAATTGGATCGGAATTAAATACAAAAGGCACAATGCCGACTTAAGTACAAGAAGACTGACTCTTCTTACTGTCTATGTTTTGAACCATTCCTGTGACACTAGTTATAGATTCCGATGCTTCACTTCAGATTTACTGTATCCCTTGGACCTTCCTATTGACGATGAAAAACAGAAATTGCATCGGATTTAAATACAAATGCCACAAAGCCGACTTAAGCACAAGAAGACTGACTCTTCTTACTGAGTATGCTTTGAACCATTCCTGTGACACTAGTTAAAGATTCCGATGCTTCACTTCAGGTTTACTGTATCCCTCTGACCTTCTTATTGAAGATGAAACACAGATAGTGCATCGGAGTTAAATACAAATGGCACAATTCCGACTTAAGTACAAGAAGACTGACTCTTCTTACTGTCTATGCTTTGAACCATTACTGTGACACTAGTTACAGATTCCGATGCTTCACTTCAGGTGATCTGTATCCCTTGGACCTTCTTATTGACGATGAAACACAGAAATTGCATCGGAGTTAAATACAAAATGCACAATGCCGACTTAAGTACATGTAGACTAACTCTTCCTACTGTCTATGTTTAGAAACATTCCTGTGACACTAGTTATAGATTCCGATGCTTCATTTCAGGTTTTCTGTATCCCTTATACCTTCTTATTGACGATGAAACACAGAAATAGCATCGGAATTAAATACAAAAGGCACAATGCCGACTTAAGTACAAGAAGACTGACACTTCCTACTGTCTTTGTTTTGAACCATTCCTGTAACACTAGTTATTGATTCCGATGCTACACTTCAGGTTTACTGTATCTCTCTGACCTTCTTATTGACGATGAAACACAGAAATTGCATCGGAACTAAATACAAAAGGCACAATGCTGACTTAAGTACTAGAAGACTGACTCATCTTACTGACTGTTTTGAACCATTCCTGTGACACTAGTTATGGATTCCGATGCTTCACTTCATTTTTACTGTATCCCTTGGACCTTCTTATTGGCGATGAAACACAGATATTGCGTCGGAATTAAATAAAAAGGCACAATGCCGACTTAAGTACAAGAGGACTGACCCTTCTTACTGTCTATGATTTGAACCATTCCTGTGACACTAGTTATAGATTCCGATGCTTCACTTCAGGTTTACTGTATCTCCCTGACCTTCTTATTAACGATGAAACACAGATATTGCATCTGAATTAAATACAAAAGGCACAATGCCGACTTAAGTACAAGAAGACTGACTCTTCATACTGACTATGCATTGAACCATTCCTGTGACGATTGTTACAGATTCCGATGCTTCACTTCAGATTTACTGTACCCCTTGGACCTTCTTATTGACGATGAAACACAGAAATTGCATCGGAATTAAATCCAAAAAATGCACAATGCCGACTTAAGTACAAGAAGACTGACTCTTCTTACTGACTATGATTTGAACCATTCCTGTGACACTGGTTATGGATTCCGATGCTTCACTTCAGGTTTACTGTATCCCTTGGACCTTCTTATTGACGATCAAACACAGATATTGCATCGGAATTAAACACAAAAGGCACAATGCCGACGTAAGTACTAGAAGACTGACTCTTCTTACGGACTATGTTTTGAACCATTCCTGTGACACTAGTTATAGATTCCGATGCTTAACTTCAGGTTTACTATATTCCTCTGACCTTATTATTGACGATGAATTACAGTAATTTCATCGGAATTAAATTGAAAAGGGCACAATGCCGACTTAGGTACAAGAAGACTGACTCTTCTTACTGTCTTTGTTTTGAACCATTCCTGTGACACTAGTTATAGATTCCGATGCTTAACTTCAGGTTTACTGTATCCCTTGGACCTTCTTATTGACGATGAAAAACAGATATTGCATCGGAATTAAATACAAAAGCCACAAAGCCGACTGAAGCACAAGAAGACTGACTCTTCTTACTGACTATGCTTTGAACAATTCCTGTGACACTAGTTAAAGATTCCGATACTTCACTTCAGGTTTACAGTATCCCTCTGACCTTCATATTGAAGATGAAACACAGATAGTGCATCGGAGTTAAATACATAAGGCACAATGCCGACTTAAGTACAAGAAGACTGACTCTTCCTACTGTCTATTTTTTGAACCATTCCTGTGACACTAGTTATAGATTTCGATGCTTCACTTCTGGATTACTGTATCCCTCTGACCTTCTTTTTGACGATGAAACACAGAAATTGGATCGGAATTAAATACAAAAGGCACAATGCCGACTTAAGTACAAGAAGACTGACTCTTCTTACTGTCTATGTTTTGAACCATTCCTGTGACACTAGTTATAGATTCCGATGCTTCACTTCAGATTTACTGTATCCCTTGGACCTTCCTATTGACGATGAAAAACAGAAATTGCATCGGATTTAAATACAAAAGCCACAAAGCCGACTTAAGCACAAGAAGACTGACTCTTCTTACTGAGTATGCTTTGAACCATTCCTGTGACACTAGTTAAAGATTCCGATGCTTCACTTCAGGTTTACTGTATCCCTCTGACCTTCTTATTGAAGATGAAACACATATAGTGCATCGGAGTTAAATACAAAAGGCACAATTATGACTTAAGTACAAGAAGACTGACTCTTCTTACTGTCTATGCTTTGAACCATTCCTGTGACACTAGTTATAGATTCCGATGCTACACTTCAGATTTACTGGATCCCTTGGACCTTCCTATTGACAATGAAACACAGAAATTGCATCGGAATTAAATACAAAATGCACATTGCCGACAAAAGTACAAGAAGACTGACTCTTTTTACTGACTGTTTTAACCATTCCTGTGACACTAGTTATAGATTCCGATACTTCACTTCAGGTTTAGTGTATCCATCTGACCTTCTTATTGACGATGAATCACAGAAATTGCATCGGAATTAAATTGAAAAGGCACAATGCCGACTTAAGTACAAGAAGACTGACCCTTCTTACTGCCTATGATTTGAACCATTCCTGTGACACTAGTTATAGATTCCGATGCTTCACTTCAGGTGATCTGTATCCCTTGGACCTTCTTATTGACGATGAAACACAGAAATTGCATCGGAATTAAATACAAAAGGCACAATGCCGACTTAAGTACAAGAAGACTGACTCTTCTTACTGATAATGTTTTGAACCATTCCTGCGACGCTAGTTACAGATTCCGATGCTTCACATCAGGTTTACTGTATCCCTTGGACCTTCCTATTGACGATGAAACACAGATATTGCATCGGAATTAAATACAAAAGGCACAATGCCGACTTAAATACAAGAAGACTGACTCTTCTTACTAACGATGCTTTGAACCATTCCTGTGACACTAGTAAGAGCTTCCGATGCTTCACTTCAGGTTTACTGTATCCCTCTGACCTTCTTATTGACGATGAAACACAGTAATTGCGTCGGAAATAAATTGAAAAGGGCATAATGCCGACTAAGGTACAAGAAGTCTGACTTTTCTTACTGTCTATGTTTTGAACCATTCCTGTGACACTAGTTATAGATTCCGATGCTTCACTTCAGGTTTACTGTATCCCTTGGACCTTCTTATTGATGATGAAACACAGAAATTGCATCGGAATTAAATACAAAAGGCACAATGCCGACTTAAGTACAAGAAGACTGACACTTCCTACTGTCTTTGTTTTGAACCATTCCTGTGACACTAGTTATTGATTCCGATGCTACACTTCAGGTATACTGTATCCCTCTGACCTTCTTATTGACGATGAAACACAGAAATTGCATCGGAATTAAATACAAAAGGCACGATGCTGACTGAAGTACTAGAAGACTGACTCATCTTACTGACTGTTTTGAACCATTCCTGTGACACTAGTTATGGATTCCGATGCTTCACTTCATTTTTACTGTATCCCTTGGACCTTCTTATAGGCGATGAAACACAGATATTGCATCGGAATTAAATACAAAAGGCACAATGCCGACTTAAGTACAAGAAGACTGACTCCTCTTTCTGTCTATGATTTGAACCATTCCTGTGACACTAGTTACAGATTCCGATGCTTCACTTCAGGTTTACTGTATCTCCCTGACCTTCTTATTAACGATGAAACACAGATATTGCATCTGAATTAAATACAAAAAGCACAATGCCGACTTAAGTACAAGAAGACTGACTCTTCATACTGACTATGCTTTGAACCATTCCTGTGACGATTGTTACAGATTCCGATGTTTCACTTCAGATTTACTGTACCCCTTGGACCTTCTTATTGACGATGAAACACAGAAATTGCATCGGAATTAAATCCAAAAAAAGCACAATGCCGACTTAAGTACAAGAAGACTGACTCTTCTTACTGACTATGTTATGAACCATTCCTGTGACACTGGTTTTGGATTCCGATGCATCACTTCAGGTTTACTGTATCCCTTGGGCCTTCTTATTGACGATGAAACACAGATATTGCATCGGAATTAAACACAAAAGGCACAATGCCGACGTAAGTACTAGAAGACTGACTCTTCTTACGGACTATGTTTTGAACCATTCCTGTGACACTAGTTATAGATTCCGATGCTTCACTTCAGGTTTACTATATTCCTCTGACCTTATTATTGACGATGAAACACTGTAATTTCATCGGAATTAAATTGAACAGGGCACAATGCCGACTTAGGTACAAGAAGACTGACTCTTCTTACTGTCTTTGTTTTGAACCATTCCTGTGACACTAGTTATAGATTCCGATGCTTAACTTCAGGTTTACTGTATCCCTTGGACCTTCTTATTGACGATGAAAAACTGATATTGCATCGGAATTAAATACAAAAGCCACAAAGCCGACTTAAGCACAAGAAGACTGACTCTTCTTACTGACTATGCTTTGAACCATTCCTGTGACACTAGTTAAAGATTCCGATACTTCACTTCAGGTTTACTGTATCCTTCTGACCTTCATATTGAAGATGAAACACAGATAGTGCATCTGAGTTAAATACATAAGGCACAATGCCGACTTAAGTACAAGAAGACTGACTCTTCCTACTGTCAATGTTTTGAACCATTCCTGTGACACTAGTTATAGATTTCGATGCTTCACTTCTGGATTACTGTATCCGTCTGACCTTCTTTTTGACGATGAAACACAGAAATTGGATCGGAATTAAATACAAAAGGCACAATGCCGACTTTAGTACAAGAAGACTGACTCTTCTTACTGTCTATGTTTTGAACCATTCCTGTGACACTAGTTATAGATTCCGATGCTTCACTTCAGATTTACTGTATCCCTTGGACCTTCCTATTGACGATGAAAAACAGAATTTGCATCGGATTAAAAATCCAAAAGCCACAAAGCCGACTTCAGCACAAGAAGACTGACTCTTCTTACTGAGTATGCTTTGAACCATTCCTGCGACACTAGTTAAAGATTCCGATGCTTCACTTCAGGTTTACTGTATCCCTCTGACCTTCTTATTGAAGATGAAACACAGATAGTGCATCGGAGTTATATACAAAAGGCACGATGCCGGCTTGAGTACAAGAAGACTGACTCTTCCCACTGTCTATGTTTTGAACCATTCCTGTGACACTAGTTATAGATTTCGATGCTTCACTTCTGGATTACTGTATCCCTCTGACCTTCTTTTTGACGATGAAACACAGAAATTGGATCGGAATTAAATACAAAAGGCACAATGCCGACTTAAGTACAAGAAGACTGACTCTTCTTATTGTCTATGTTTTGAACCATTCCTGTGACACTAGTTATAGATTCCGATGCTTCACTTCAGATTTACTGTATCCCTTGGACCTTCCTATTGACGATGAAACACAGAAATTGCATCGGAATTAAATACAAAATGCACATTACCGACATAAGTACAAGAAGACTGACTCTTCTTACTGACTGCTTTGAACCATTCCTGTGACACTAGTTATAGATTCCGATGCTTCACTTCAGGTTTACTGTATCCATCTGACGTTCTTATTGACGATGAATCACAGAAATTGCATCGGAATTAAATAGAAAAGGCACAATGCCGACTTAAGTACAAGAAGACTGACCCTTCTTACTGTCTATGATTTGAACCATTCCTGTGACACCAGTTATAGATTCCGATGCTTCACTTCAGGTTAACTGTATCCCTTGGACCTTCTTATTGACTATGAAACACAGAAATTGCATCGGAATTAAATACAAAAGGCACAATGCCGACTTAAGTGCAAGAAGACTGACTCTTCTTACTGACAATGTTTTGAACCATTCCTGCGACGCTAGTTACAGATTCCGATGCTTCACATCAGGTTTACTGTATCCCTTGGACCTTCCTATTGACGATGAAACACACATATTGCATCGGAATTAAATACAAAAGGCACAATGCCGACTTAAGTACAAAAAGACTGACTCTTCTTACTAACGATGTTTTGAACCATTCCTGTGACACTAGTTAGAGCTTCCGATGCTTCACTTCAGGTTTACTGTAACCCTCTGACCTTCTTATTGACGATGAAACACAGAAATTGTATCGGAATTAAATAGAAAAGGCACAATGCCGACTTAAGTACAAGAAGACTGACCCTTCTTACTGTCTATGATTTGAACCATTCCTGTGACACTAGTTATAGATTCCGATGCTTCTCTTCAGGTTAACTGTATCCCTTGGACCTTCTTATTGACGATGAAACACAGAAATTGCATCGGAATTAAATACAAAATGCACATTACCGACATAAGTACAAGAAGACTGACTCTTCTTACTGAGTATGCTTTGAACCATTCCTGTGACACTAGTTAAAGATTCCGATGCTTCACTTCAGGTTTACTGTATCCCTCTGACCTTCTTATTGAAGATGAAACACAGATAGTGCATCGGAGTTAAATACAAAAGGCACAATTATGACTTAAGTACAAGAAGACTGACTCTTCTTACTGTCTATGCTTTGAACCATTCCTGTGACACTAGTTATAGATTCCGATGCTACACTTCAGATTTACTGGATCCCTTGGACCTTCCTATTGACAATGAAACACAGAAATTGCATCGGAATTGAATACTTAATGCACATTGCCGACAAAAGTACAAGAAGACTGACTCTTTTTACTGACTGTTTTTAACCATTCCTGTGACACTAGTTATAGATTCCGATACTTCACTTCAGGTTTAGTGTATCCATCTGACCTTCTTATTGACGATGAATCACAGAAATTGCATCGGAATTAAATAGAAAAGGCACAATGCCGACTTAAGTACAAGAAGACTGACCCTTCTTACTGTCTATGATTTGAACCATTCCTGTGACACCAGTTATAGATTCCGATGCTTCACTTCAGGTTAACTGTATCCCTTGGACCTTCTTATTGACTATGAAACACAGAAATTGCATCGGAATTAAATACAAAAGGCACAATGCCGACTTAAGTGCAAGAAGACTGACTCTTCTTACTGACAATGTTTTGAACCATTCCTGCGACGCTAGTTACAGATTCCGATGCTTCACATCAGGTTTACTGTATCCCTTGGACCTTCCTATTGACGATGAAACACACATATTGCATCGGAATTAAATACAAAAGGCACAATGCCGACTTAAGTACAAAAAGACTGACTCTTCTTACTAACGATGTTTTGAACCATTCCTGTGACAATAGTTAGAGCTTCCGATGCTTCACTTCAGGTTTACTGTAACCCTCTGACCTTCTTATTGACGATGAAACACAGAAATTGTATCGGAATTAAATAGAAAAGGCACAATGCCGACTTAAGTACAAGAAGACTGACCCTTCTTACTGTCTATGATTTGAACCATTCCTGTGACACTAGTTATAGATTCCGATGCTTCTCTTCAGGTTAACTGTATCCCTTGGACCTTCTTATTGACGATGAAACACAGAAATTGCATCGGAATTAAATACAAAATGCACATTACCGACATAAGTACAAGAAGACTGACTCTTCTTACTGAGTATGCTTTGAACCATTCCTGTGACACTAGTTAAAGATTCCGATGCTTCACTTCAGGTTTACTGTATCCCTCTGACCTTCTTATTGAAGATGAAACACAGATAGTGCATCGGAGTTAAATACAAAAGGCACAATTATGACTTAAGTACAAGAAGACTGACTCTTCTTACTGTCTATGCTTTGAACCATTCCTGTGACACTAGTTATAGATTCCGATGCTACACTTCAGATTTACTGGATCCCTTGGACCTTCCTATTGACAATGAAACACAGAAATTGCAACGGAATTGAATACTTAATGCACATTGCCGACAAAAGTACAAGAAGACTGACTCTTTTTACTGACTGTTTTTAACCATTCCTGTGACACTAGTTATAGATTCCGATACTTCACTTCAGGTTTAGTGTATCCATCTGACCTTCTTATTGACGATGAATCACAGAAATTGCATCGGAATTAAATTGAAAAGGCACAATGCCGACTAAAGTACAAGAAGACTGACCCTTCTTACTGCCTATGATTTGAACCATTCCTGTGACACTAGTTATAGATTCCGATGCTTCACTTCAGGTGATCTGTATCCCTTGGACCTTCTTATTGACGATGAAACACAGAAATTGCATCGGAATTAAATACAAATGCACAATGCCGACTTAAGTACAAGAAGACTGACTCGTCTTACTGACAATGTTTTGAACCATTCCTGCGACGCTAGTTACAGATTCCGATGCTTCACATCAGGTTTACTGTATCCCTTGGACCTTCCTATTGACGATGAAACACAGATATTGCATCGGAATTAAATACAAAAGGCACAATGCCGACTTAAATACAAGAAGACTGACTCTTCTTACTAACGATGTTTTGAACCATTCCTGTGACACTAGTAAGAGCTTCCGATGCTTCACTTCAGGTTTACTGTATCCCTCTGACCTTCTTATTGACGATGAAACACAGTAATTACGTCGGAAATAAATTGAAAAGGGCATAATGCCGACTAAGGTACAAGAAGTCTGACTTTTCTTACTGTCTATGTTTTGAACCATTCCTGTGACACTAGTTATAGATTCCGATGCTTCACTTCAGGTTTACTGTATCCCTTGGACCTTCTTATTGATGATGAAACACAGAAATTGCATCGGAATTAAATACAAAAGGCACAATGCCGACTTAAGTACAAGAAGACTGACACTTCCTACTGTCTTTGTTTTGAACCATTCCTGTGACACTAGTTATTGATTCCGATGCTACACTTCAGGTTTACTGTATCCCTCTGACCTTCTTATTGACGATGAAACACAGAAATTGCATCGGAATTAAATACAAAAGGCACGATGCTGACTGAAGTACTAGAAGACTGACTCATCTTACTGACTGTTTTGAACCATTCCTGTGACACTAGTTATGGATTCCGATGCTTCACTTCATTTTTACTGTATCCCTTGGACCTTCTTATTGGCGGTAAAACACAGATATTGCATCGGAATTAAATACAAAAGGCACAATGCCGACTTAAGTACAAGAAGACTGACTCTTCTTTCTGTCTATGATTTGAACCATTCCTGTGACACTAGTTATGGATTCCGATGCTTCACTTCAGGTTTACTGTATCTGTCTGACCTTCTTATTAACGAAGAAACACAGATATTGCATCTGAATGAAATACAAAAGGCACAATGCCGACTTATGTACAAGAAGACTGACTCTTCATACTGACTATGCTTTGAACCATTCCTGTGACGATTGTTACAGATTCTGATGCTTCACTTCAGATTTACTTTACCCCTTGGACCTTCTTATTGACGATGAAACACAGAAATTGCATCGGAATTAAATCCAAAAAAAGCACAATGCCGACTTAAGTACAAGAAGACTGACTCTTCTTACTGACTATGTTTTGAACCATTCCTGTGACACTGGTTTTGGATTCCGATGCATCACTTCAGGTTTACTGTATCCCTTGGACCTTCTTATTGACGATGAAACACAGATATTGCATCGGAATTAAACACAAAAGGCACAATGCCGACGTAAGTACTAGAAGACTAACTCTTCTTACGGACTATGTTTTGAACCATTCCTGTGACACTAGTTATAGATTCCGATGCTTCACTTCAGGTTTACTATATTCCTCTGACCTTATTATTGACGATGAAACACAGTAATTTCATCGGAATTAAATTGAAAAGGGCACAATGCCGACTTAGGTACAAGAAGACTGACTCTTCTTACTGTCTTTGTTTTGAACCATTCCTGTGACACTAGTTATAGATTCCGATGCTTAACTTCAGGTTTACTGTATCCCTTGGACCTTCTTATTGACGATGAAAAACAGATATTGCATCGGAATTAAATACAAAAGCCACAAAGCCGACTTAAGCACAAGAAGACTGACTCTTCTTACTGACTATGCTTTGAACCATTCCTGTGACACTAGTTAAAGATTCCGATACTTCACTTCAGGTTTACTGTATCCTTCTGACCTTCATATTGAAGATGAAACACAGATAGTGCATCTGAGTTAAATACATAAGGCACAATGCCGACTTAAGTACAAGAAGACTGACTCTTCCTACTGTCTATGTTTTGAACCATTCCTGTGACACTAGTTATAGATTTCGATGCTTCACTTCTGGATTACTGTATCCCTCTGACCTTCTTTTTGACGATGAAACACAGAAATTGGATCGGAATTAAATACAAAAGGCACAATGCCGACTTTAGTACAAGAAGACTGACTGTTCTTACTGTCTATGTTTTGAACCATTCCTGTGACACTAGTTATAGATTCCGATGTTTCACTTCAGATTTACTGTATCCCTTGGACCTTCCTATTGACGACAAAAAACAGAAATTGCATCGGATTAAAAATCCAAAAGCCACAAAGCCGACTTCAGCACAAGAAGACTGACTCTTCTTACTGAGTATGCTTTGAACCATTCCTGCGACACTAGTTAAAGATTCCGATGCTTCACTTCAGGTTTACTGTATCCCTCTGACCTTCTTATTGAAGATGAAACACAGATAGTGCATCGGAGTTATATACAAAAGGCACAATGCCGACTTAAGTACAAGAAGACTGACTCTTCCAACTGTCTATGTTTTGAACCATTCCTGTGACACTAGTTATAGACTTCGATGTTTCACTTCTGGATTACTGTATCCCTCTGACCTTCTTTTTGACGATGAAACACAGAAATTGCATCGGAATTAAATTCAAATGGCACAATGCCGACTTAAGTACAAGAAGACTGACTCTTCTTACTGTCTGTGTTTTGAACCATTCCTGTGACGGTCGTTACAGATTCCGGTGCTTCACTTCAGGTTTATTGTATCACTCTGACCTTCTTATTGACGATGAAACACAGAAATTGCATAGGAATTAAATAGAAAAGGCACAATGCCGACTTATGTACAAGAAGACTGACACTTCCTACTGTCTATGTTTTGAACCATTCCTGTGACACTAGTTATTGATTCCGATGCTATACTTCAGGTTTACTGTATCCCTCTGACCTTCTTATTGACGATGAAACACAGAAATTGCATCGGAATTAAATACAAAAGGCACAATGCCGACTTAAGTACTAGAAGACTGACTCTTCTTACTGACTGTTATGAACCATTCCTGTGACACTAGTTATAGATTCCGATGCTTCACTTCAGGTTTACTGTATCCCTCTGACCTTCTTATTGACGATGAAGCACAGAAATTGCATCGGAATTAAATTCAAATGGCACAATGCCGACTTAAGTACAAGAAGGCTGACTCTCCTCACTGTCTATGTTTTGAACCATTCCTGTGACACTAGATATAGATTCCGATGCATCACTTCAGGTTTACTGCATCCCTTGGACCTTCTAGATGACGATGAAACACAGAAATTGCATCGGAATAAAATAGAAAACGCACAATGCCGACTTAAGTACAAGAAGACTGACTCCTCTTACTGTCTATGTTTTGAACCATTCCTGTGACGGTCGTTACAGATTCCGATGCTTCACTTCAGGTTTATTGTATCCCTCTGACCTTCTTATTGACGATGAAACACAGAAATTGGATTGGAATTAAATAGAAAAGGCACAATGCCGACTTAAGTACAAGAAGACTGACTCTTCCTACTGTCTATGTTTTGAACCATTCCTGTGACACTAGTTATAGATTCCGATGCTTAACTTCAGGTTTACTGTATCCCTTGGACGTTCTTATTGACGATGAAACACTGAAATTGCATCGAAGTTGAATAGAAAAAGCACAATGCCGACTTAAGTACAAGAAGACTGACTCTTCTTACTGACTATGATTTGAACCATTCCTGTGACACTAGTTATAGATTCCGATGCTTCACTTCAGGTTTACTGTATCCCTCTGACCTTCTAATTGACGATGAAACACAGAAATTGCGTCGGAATTAAATAGAAAAAGGCACAATGCCGACTTAAGTACAAGAAGACTGACTCTTCTTTCTGACTATGTTTTGAACATTCCTGTGACAGTAGTTAAAGATTCCGATGCTTCACTTCAGGTTTACTGTATCCCTCTGACCTTCTAATTGAAGATGAAACACAGATAGTGCATCGGAGTTAAATACAAAAGGCACAATGCCAACTTAAGTACAAGAAGACTGACTCTTCCTACTGTCTATGTTTTGAACCATTCCTGTGACACTAGTTATAGATTCCGATGCTTAACTTCAGGTTTACTGTATCCCTTGGACGTTCTTATTGACGATGAAACACTGAAATTGCATCGAAGTTGAATAGAAAAAGCACAATGCCGACTTAAGTACAAGAAGACTGACTCTTCTTACTGACTATGATTTGAACCATTCCTGTGACACTAGTTATAGATTCCGATGCTTCACTTCAGGTTTACTGTATCCCTCTGACCTTCTAATTGACGATGAAACACAGAAATTGGATCGGAATTAAATACAAAAGGCACAATGCCGAATTAAGTACAAGAAGACTGACTCTTCTTACTGTCTATGTTTTGAACCATTCCTGTGACACTAGTTATAGATTTCGATGCTTCACTTCAGATTTACTGTATCCCTTGGACCTTCTTATTGACGATGAAACACAGAAATTGCATCGGAATTAAATAGAAAAGGCACAATGATGACTTAAGTACAAGAAGACTGACTCTTCTTACTGACAATGCTTTGAACCATTCCTGCGACGCTAGTTACAGATTCCGATGCTTCACATCAGGTTTACTGTATCCCTTGGACCTTCTTATTGACGATGAAACACTGATATTGCATCGGAATGAAATACAAAAGGCACAATGCCAACTTAAGTACAAGAAGACTGACTCTTCTTACTAACGATAATTTGAACCATTCCTGTGACACTAGTTAGAGCTTCCGATGCTTCACTTCAGGTTTACTGTATCGCTCTGACCTTCTTATTGACGATGAAACACAGTAATAGCGTCGGAATTAAATTGAAAAGAGCATAATGCCGACTTAAGTACAAGAAGACTGACTCTTCTTAGTCTATAATTTGAACCATTCCTGTGACACTAGTTAAAGTTTCCGATGCTTCACTTCAGGTTTACTGTATCCCTTGCACCTTCGTATTGACGATGCAAAACAGAAATGGCATCGGAATTAAATACAAAAATCACAATGCCGACTTAAGTACTAGAAGACTGACTCTTCTTACTGACTGCTTTGAACCGTTCCTGTGACACTAGATATAGGTTCCGATGCTTCACTTCAGGTTTACTGTATCCCTCTGACCTTCTTATTGACGATGAAACACAGAAATTGCATCGGAAGTAAATTCAAATGGCACAATGCCGACTTAAGTACAAGAAGACTGACTCTTCTTACTGTCTATGTTTTGAACCATTCCTGTGACGGTCGTTACAGATTCCGATGCTTCACTTCAGGTTTATTGTATCACTCTGACCTTCTTATTGACGATGAAACACAGAAATTGCATAGGAATTAAATAGAAAAGGCACAATGCCGACTTATGTACAAGAAGACTGACACTTCCTACTGTCCATGTTTTGAACCATTCCTGTGACACTAGTTATTGATTCCGATGCTATACTTCAGGTTTACTGTATCCCTCTGACCTTCTTATTGACGATGAAACACAGAAATTGCATCGGAATTAAATACAAAAGGCACAATGCCGACTTAAGTACTAGAAGACTGACTCTTCTTACTGACTGTTATGAACCATTCCTGTGACACTAGTTATAGATTCCGATGCTTCACTTCAGGTTTACTGTATCCCTCTGACTTTCTTATTGACGATGAAACGCAGAAATTGCATAGGAATTAAATAGTAAAGGCACAATGCCGACTTAAGTACAAGAAGACTGACTCTTCTGACTGTCTATGCTTTGAAACATTCCTGTGACGCTAGTTACAGATTCCGATGCTTCTCTTCAGGTTTACTGTTTCCCTTGGACCTTCGTCTTGACGAGAAACACAGATATTGCATCGGAATTAAATACAAAAGGCACAAAGCCGACGTAAGTACAAGAAGACTGACTCTTCTTACTGAGTATGTTTTAAACCATTCCTGTGACACTAGTTACAAATTCCGATGCTTCACTTCAGGTTTACGGTATCCCACTGACCTTCTTATTGACGATGAAACACAGTAATAGCATCGGAATTTAATTGAAGAGAGCACAATGCCGACTTAAGTACAAGAAGACTGACTATCCTCACTGTCTATGTTTTGAGCCATTCCTGTAACACTAGATATAGATTCCGATTCTTCACTTCAGGTTTACTGTATCCCTTGGACCTTCTTGCTGACGATGAAACACTGAAATTGCATCGGAATAAAATAGAAAACGCACAATGCCGACTTAAGTACAAGAAGACTGACTCTTCTTACTGTCTATGTTTTGAACCATTCCTGTGACGGTCTTTACAGATTCCGATGCTTCATTTCAGGTTTATTGTATCCCTCTGACCTTCTTATTGACGATGAAACACAGAAGTTGCATAGGAATTAAATAGAAGAGGCACAATGCCGACGTAAGTACAAGAAGACTGACTCTTCCTACCGTCTATGTTTTGAACCATTCCTGTGACACTAGTTATAGATTCCGATGCTTCACTTCAGGTTTACTGTATACCTTGGACGTTCTTATTGACGATGAAACACAGAAATTGCATCGGAATTAAATACAAAAGGCACAATGCCGACTGAAGTACATGTAGACTGACTCTTCTACTGTCTATGTTTTGAAACATTCCTGTGACCTTAGTTATAGATTCCGATGCTTCATTTCAGGGTTACTGTAAAACTTGTACCTTCGAATTGACGATGAAACACATAAAGGGCATCGGAATTAAATAGAAAAGGCACAATGCCGACTTAAGTACAAGAAGACTGACCTTACTTACTGTCTATGCTTAGAACCATTCCTGTGACACTAGTTATAGATTCCGATTCTTTACTTCAGGTTTCCTGTATCCCTTGGACCTTCTTATTGAAGATGAAACACAGAAACTGCATCGGAATTAAATACAAAATCAAAATGCCGACTTATGTACAAGAAGGCTGACACTTCCTACTGTCTATGTTTTGAACCATTCCTGTGACACTAGTTATTGATTCCGATGCTACACTTCAGGTTTACTGTATCCCACTGACCTTCTTATTGACGATGAAACACAGAAATTGCATCGGAATTAAATACAAGAGGCACAATGCCGACTTAAGTACTAGAAGACTGACTCTTCTTACTGACTGTTTTGAACCATTCCTGTGACACTAGTTATAGATTCCGATGCTTTACTTCAGGTTTACTGTATCCCTCTGAGCTTCTTATTGACGATGAAGCACAGAAATTGCATCGGAATTAAATTCAAATGGCACAATGCCGACTTAAGTACAAGAAGACTGACTCTCCTCACTGTCTATCTTTTGAACCATTCCTGTGACACTAGATATAGATTCCGATGCTTCACTTCAGGTTTACTGCATCCCTTGGACCTTCTTGATGACGATGAAACACAGAAATTGCATCGGAATAAAATAGAAAACGCACAATGCCGACTTAAGTACAAGAAGACTGACTCTTCTTACTGACTATGATTTGAACCATTCCTGTGACACTAGTTATAAATTCCGATGCTTCACTTCAGGTTTACTGTATCCCTCTGACCTTCTTATTGACGATGTAACACAGATATTGCGTCGGAATTAAATAGAAAAGGCACAATGCCGACTTAAGTACAAGAAGACTGACTCTTCTTTCTGACTATGTTTTGAACCATTCCTGTGACACTAGTTAAAGATTCCGATGCTTCACTTCAGGTTTACGGTATCCCTCTGACTTTCAAATTGAAGATGAAACACAGATAGTGCATCGGAGTTAAATACAAAAGGCACAATGCCAACTTAAGTACAAGAAGACTGACTCTTCCTACTGTCTATGTTTTGAACCATTCCTGTGACACTAGTTATAGATTTCGATGCTTCACTTCTGGATTACTGTATCCCTCTGACCTTCTTTTTGACGATGAAACACAGAAATTGGATCGGAATTAAATACAAAATGCACAATGCCGAATTAAGTACAAGAAGACTGACTCTTCTTACTGTCAATGTTTTGAACCATTCCTGTGACACTAGTTATAGATTCCGATGTTTCACTTCAGGTTTACTGTATCCCTTGCACCTTCGTATTGACAATGCAAAACAGAAATTGCATCGGAATTAAATACAGAAATCACAATGCCGACTTAAGTACTAGAAGACTGACTCTTCTTACTGACTGTTTTGAACCATTCCTGTGACACTAGTTATAGATTCCGATGCTTCACTTCAGGTTTACTGTATCCCTCGGACCTTCTTATTGACGATGAAGCACAGAAATTGCATCGGAATTAAATTCAAATGGCACAATGCCGACTTAAGTACAAGAAGACTGACTCTCCTCACTGTCTATGTTATGAACCATTCCTGTGACACTAGATATAGATTCCGATGCTTCACTTCAGGTTTACCGCATCCCTTGGACCTTCTTGATGACGATGAAACACAGAAATTGCATCGGAATAAAATAGAAAACGCACAATGCCGACTTAAGTACAAGAAGACTGACTCCTCTTACTGTCTATGTTTTGAACCATTCCTGTGACGGTCGTTACAGATTCCGATGCTTCACTTCAGGTTTATTGTATCCCTCTGACCTTCTTATTGACGATGAAACACAGAAATTGCATTGGAATTAAATAGAAAAGGCACAATGCCGACTTAAGTACAAGAAGACTGACTCTTCCTACTGTCTATGTTTTGAACCATTCCTGTGACACTAGTTATAGATTCCGATGCTTCACTTCAGGTTTACTGTATCTCTTGGACGTTCTTATTGACGATAAAACACAGAAATTGCATCGAAATTAAATAGAAAAAGCACAATGCCGACTAAAGTACTAGAAGACGGACTCTTCTTACTGACTGTTTTGAACCATTCCTGTGACACTAGTTATAGATTCCGATGCTTCACTTCAGGTTTACTGTATCCCTCTGACCTTCTTATTGACGATGAAACACTGATATTGCGTCGGAATTAAATAGAAAAGGCACAATGCCGACTTAAGTACAAGAAGACTGAATCTTTTTTCTGACTATGTTTTGAACCATTCCTGTGACACTAGTTAAAAGTTCCGATGCTTCACATCAGGCTTACTGTATCCCTCTGACCTTCTAATTGAAGATGAAACACAGATAGTGCATCGGAGTTAAATACAAAAGGCACAATGCCGACTTAAGTACAAGAAGACTGACTCTTCTTACTGACAATGCCTTGAACCATTCCTGCGACGCTAGTTACAGATTCCGATGCTTCACATCAGGTTTACTGTATCCCTTGGACCTTCTTACTGACGATGAAACACAGATATTGCATCGGAATTAAATACAAATATCACAATGCCGACTTAAGTACAAGAAGACTGACTCTTCTTACTAACGATAATTTGAACCATTCCTGTGACACTAGTTAGAGCTTCCGATGCTTCACTTCAGGTTTACTGTATCGCTCTGACCTTCTTATTGACGATGAAACACAGTATTTGCGTCGGAATTAATTTGAAAAGAGCATAATGACGACTTAAGTACAAGAAGTCTGACTCTTCTTACTGTCTATGTTTTGAACCATTCCTGTGACAATAGTTATAGATTCCGATGCTTCACTTCAGGTTTACTGTATCCCTTGGACCTTCTTATTGACGATGAAACACAGAAATTGCGTCGGAATTAAATAGAAAAGGCACAATGCCGACTTAAGTACAAGAAGACTGACTCCTCTTTCTGACTATGTTTTGAACCATTCCTGTGACACTAGTTAAAAGTTCCGATGCTTCACTTCAGGTTTACTGTATCCCTCTGACCTTCGAATTGAAGATGAAACACAGATAGTGCATCGGAGTTAAATACAAAAGGCACAATGCCGACTTAAGTACAAGAAGACTGACCCTCCTCACTGTCTATGTTTTGAACCATTCCTATGACACTAGATATAGATTCCGATGCTTCACTTCAGGTTTACTGTATCCCTTGGACCCTCTTGTTGACGAAGAAACACAGAAATTGCATCGGAATAAAATAGAAAACGCAAAATGCCGACTTAAGTACAAGAAGACTGACACTTCTTACTGTCTACGTTTTGAACCATTCCTGTAACGGTCGTTACAGATTCCGATGCTTCACTTCAGGTTTATTGTATCCCTCTGACCTTCTTATTGACGATGAAACACAGAAATTGCATAGGAATTAAATAGAAAAGGCACAAGCCGACTTAAGTACAAGAAGACTGACTCTTCCTACTGTCTATGTTTTGAACCATTCCTGTGACACCAGTTATGGATTCTGATGCTTCACTTCAGGTTTACTGAATCCCTTGGACGTTCTTATAGACGATGAACCACTGAAATTGCATCGGAATTAAATAGAAAAAGCACAATGCCGACTTAAGTACAATAAGACTGACTCTTCTTACTGACTATGATTTGAACCATTCCTGTGACACTAGTTATAGATTCCGATGCTTCACTTCAGGTTTACTGTATCCCTCTGACCTTCTTATTGACGATGAAAGACAGAAATTGGGTCGGAATTAAATAGAAACGGCACAATGCCGACTTAAGTACAAGAAGACTGACTCTTCTTTCTGACTATGTTTTGAACCATTCCTGTGACACTAGTTATAGATTCCGATGCTTCACTTCAGGTTTACTGTATCCCTCTGACCTTCTTATTGACGATGAAACACAGAAATTGCATCGGAATTAAATAGAAAAGCCTCAATGCCGACTTAAGTACAAGAAGACTGACTCTTCTTACTGTCTATGTTTTGAAACATTCCTGTGACGCTAGTTACAGATTCCGATGCTTCTCTTCAGGTTTACTGTTTCCCTTGGACCTTCTTCTTGACGAGAAACACAGATATCGCATCGGAATTAAATACAAAAGGCACAAAGCCGACGTAAGTACAAGAAGACTGACTCTTCTTACTGAGTATGTTTTAAACCATTCCTGTGACACTAGTTACAAATTCCGATGCTTCACTTCAGGTTTACGGTATCCCTCTGACCTTCTAATTGAAGATGAAACACAGAAATCGCATTGGAATTAAATAGAAAAGGCACAATGCCGACTTAAGTACAAGAAGACTGACTCTTCCAACTGTCTATGTTTTGAACCATTCCTGTGACACTAGATATAGATTCCGATGCTTCATTTCAGGTTTACTGTATCCCTTGGACGTTCTTATTGACGATGAAACACTGAAATTGCATCGAAATTGAATAGAAAAAGCACAATGCCGACTTAAGTACAAGAAGACTGACTCTTCTTACTGACTATGATTTGAACCATTCCTGTGACACTAGTTATAAATTCCGATGCTTCACTTCAGGTTTACTGTATCCCTCTGACCTTCTTATTGACGATGTAACACAGATATTGCGTCGGAATTAAATAGAAAAGCCTCAATGCCGACTTAAGTACAAGAAGACTGACTCTTCTTTCTGACTATGTTTTGAACCATTCCTGTGACACTAGTTAAAGATTCCGATGCTTCACTTCAGGTTTACGGTATCCCTCTGACCTTCTAATTGAAGATGAAACACAGAAATCGCATTGGAATTAAATAGAAAAGGCACAATGCCGACTTAAGTACAAGAAGACTGACTCTTCCAACTGTCTATGTTTTGAACCATTCCTGTGACACTAGATATAGATTCCGATGCTTCACTTCAGGTTTACTGTATCCCTTGGACCTTCTTATTGACGATGAAACACAGAAATTGCGTCGGAATTAAATAGAAAAGCCTCAATGCCGACTTAAGTACAAGAAGACTGACTCTTCTTTCTGACTATGTTTTGAACCATTCCTGTGACACTAGTTAAAGATTCCGATGCTTCACTTCAGGTTTACGGTATCCCTCTGACCTTCTAATTGAAGATGAAACACAGATAGTGCATCGGAGTTAAATACAAAAGGCACAATGCCAACTTAAGTACAAGAAGACTGACTCTTCCTACTGTCTATGTTTTGAACCATTCCTGTGACACTAGTTATAGATTTCGATGCTTCACTTCTGGATTACTGTATCCCTCTGACCTTCTTTTTGACGATGAAACACAGAAATTGGATCGGAATTAAATACAAAATGCACAATGCCGAATTAAGTACAAGAAGACTGACTCTTCTTACTGTCAATGTTTTGAACCATTCCTGTGACACTAGTTATAGATTCCGATGTTTCACTTCAGGTTTACTGTATCCCTTGCACCTTCGTATTGACAATGCAAAACAGAAATTGCATCGGAATTAAATACAGAAATCACAATGCCGACTTAAGTACTAGAAGACTGACTCTTCTTACTGACTGTTTTGAACCATTCCTGTGACACTAGTTATAGATTCCGATGCTTCACTTCAGGTTTACTGTATCCCTCGGACCTTCTTATTGACGATGAAGCACAGAAATTGCATCGGAATTAAATTCAAATGGCACAATGCCGACTTAAGTACAAGAAGACTGACTCTCCTCACTGTCTATGTTATGAACCATTCCTGTGACACTAGATATAGATTCCGATGCTTCACTTCAGGTTTACCGCATCCCTTGGACCTTCTTGATGACGATGAAACACAGAAATTGCATCGGAATAAAATAGAAAACGCACAATGCCGACTTAAGTACAAGAAGACTGACTCCTCTTACTGTCTATGTTTTGAACCATTCCTGTGACGGTCGTTACAGATTCCGATGCTTCACTTCAGGTTTATTTTATCCCTCTGACCTTCTTATTGACGATGAAACACAGAAATTGCATTGGAATTAAATAGAAAAGGCACAATGCCGACTTAAGTACAAGAAGACTGACTCTTCCTACTGTCTATGTTTTGAACCATTCCTGTGACACTAGTTATAGATTCCGATGCTTCACTTCAGGTTTACTGTATCTCTTGGACGTTCTTATTGACGATGAAACACAGAAATTGCATCGAAATTAAATAGAAAAAGCACAATGCCGACTAAAGTACTAGAAGACGGACTCTTCTTACTGACTGTTTTGAACCATTCCTGTGACACTAGTTATAGATTCCGATGCTTCACTTCAGGTTTACTGTATCCCTCTGACCTTCTTATTGACGATGAAACACAGATATTGCGTCGGAATTAAATAGAAAAGGCACAATGCCGACTTAAGTACAAGAAGACTGACTCTTTTTTCTGACTATGTTTTGAACCATTCCTGTGACACTAGTTAAAAGTTCCGATGCTTCACATCAGGCTTACTGTATCCCTCTGACCTTCTAATTGAAGATGAAACACAGATAGTGCATCGGAGTTAAATACAAAAGGCACAATGCCGACTTAAGTACAAGAAGACTGACTCTTCTTACTGACAATGCCTTGAACCATTCCTGCGACGCTAGTTACAGATTCCGATGCTTCACATCAGGTTTACTGTATCCCTTGGACCTTCTTACTGACGATGAAACACAGATATTGCATCGGAATTAAATACAAATATCACAATGCCGACTTAAGTACAAGAAGACTGACTCTTCTTACTAACGATAATTTGAACCATTCCTGTGACACTAGTTAGAGCTTCCGATGCTTCACTTCAGGTTTACTGTATCGCTCTGACCTTCTTATTGACGATGAAACACAGTATTTGCGTCGGAATTAATTTGAAAAGAGCATAATGACGACTTAAGTACAAGAAGTCTGACTCTTCTTACTGTCTATGTTTTGAACCATTCCTGTGACAATAGTTATAGATTCCGATGCTTCACTTCAGGTTTACTGTATCCCTTGGACCTTCTTATTGACGATGAAACACAGAAATTGCGTCGGAATTAAATAGAAAAGGCACAATGCCGACTTAAGTACAAGAAGACTGACTCCTCTTTCTGACTATGTTTTGAACCATTCCTGTGACACTAGTTAAAAGTTCCGATGCTTCACTTCAGGTTTACTGTATCCCTCTGACCTTCGAATTGAAGATGAAACACAGATAGTGCATCGGAGTTAAATACAAAAGGCACAATGCCGACTTAAGTACAAGAAGACTGACCCTCCTCACTGTCTATGTATTGAACCATTCCTATGACACTAGATATAGATTCCGATGCTTCACTTCAGGTTTACTGTATCCCTTGGACCCTCTTGTTGACGAAGAAACACAGAAATTGCATCGGAATAAAATAGAAAACGCAAAATGCCGACTTAAGTACAAGAAGACTGACACTTCTTACTGTCTACGTTTTGAACCATTCCTGTAACGGTCGTTACAGATTCCGATGCTTCACTTCAGGTTTATTGTATCCCTCTGACCTTCTTATTGACGATGAAACACAGAAATTGCATAGGAATTAAATAGAAAAGGCACAAGCCGACTTAAGTACAAGAAGACTGACTCTTCCTACTGTCTATGTTTTGAACCATTCCTGTGACACCAGTTATGGATTCTGATGCTTCACTTCAGGTTTACTGAATCCCTTGGACGTTCTTATAGACGATGAACCACTGAAATTGCTACGGAATTAAATAGAAAAAGCACAATGCCGACTTAAGTACAATAAGACTGACTCTTCTTACTGACTATGATTTGAACCATTCCTGTGACACTAGTTATAGATTCCGATGCTTCACTTCAGGTTTACTGTATCCCTCTGACCTTCTTATTGACGATGAAAGACAGAAATTGGGTCGGAATTAAATAGAAACGGCACAATGCCGACTTAAGTACAAGAAGACTGACTCTTCTTTCTGACTATGTTTTGAACCATTCCTGTGACACTAGTTATAGATTCCGATGCTTCACTTCAGGTTTACTGTATCCCTCTGACCTTCTTATTGACGATGAAACACAGAAATTGCATCGGAATTAAATAGAAAAGCCTCAATGCCGACTTAAGTACAAGAAGACTGACTCTTCTTACTGTCTATGTTTTGAAACATTCCTGTGACGCTAGTTACAGATTCCGATGCTTCTCTTCAGGTTTACTGTTTCCCTTGGACCTTCTTCTTGACGAGAAACACAGATATCGCATCGGAATTAAATACAAAAGGCACAAAGCCGACGTAAGTACAAGAAGACTGACTCTTCTTACTGAGTATGTTTTAAACCATTCCTGTGACACTAGTTACAAATTCCGATGCTTCACTTCAGGTTTACGGTATCCCTCTGAGCTTCTAATTGAAGATGAAACACAGATAGTGCATCGGAGTTAAATACAAAAGGCACAATGCCAACTTAAGTACAAGAAGACTGACTCTTCCTACTGTCTATGTTTTGAACCATTCCTGTGACACTAGTTATAGATTTCGATGCTTCACTTCTGGATTACTGTATCCCTCTGACCTTCTTTTTGACGATGAAACACAGAAATTGGATCGGAATTAAATACAAAAGGCACAATGCCGAATTAAGTACAAGAAGACTGACTCTTCTTACTGTCAATGTTTTGAACCATTCCTGTGACACTAGTTATAGATTCCGATGCTTCACTTCAGGTTTACTGTATCCCTTGCATCTTCGTATTGACAATGCAAAACAGAAATTGCATCGGAATTAAATACAGAAATCACAATGCCGACTTAAGTACTAGAAGACTGACTCTTCTTACTGACTGTTTTGAACCATTCCTGTGACACTAGTTATAGATTCCGATGCTTCACTTCAGGTTTACTGTATCCCTCTGACCTTCTTATTGACGATGAAGCACAGAAATTGCATCGGAATTAAATTCAAATGGCACAATGCCGACTTAAGTACAAGAAGACTGACTCTCCTCACTGTCTATCTTTTGAACCATTCCTGTGACACTAGATATAGATTCCGATGCTTCACTTCAGGTTTACTGCATCCCTTGGACCTTCTTGATGACGATGAAACACAGAAATTGCATCGGAATAAAATAGAAAACGCACAATGCCGACTTAAGTACAAGAAGACTGACTCCTCTTACTGTCTATGTTTTGAACCATTCCTGTGACGGTCGTTACAGATTCCGATGCTTCACGTCAGGTTTATTGTATCCCTCTGACCTTCTTATTGACGATGAAACACAGAAATCGCATTGGAATTAAATAGAAAAGGCACAATGCCGACTTAAGTACAAGAAGACTGACTCTTCCAACTGTCTATGTTTTGAACCATTCCTGTGACACTAGATATAGATTCCGATGCTTCATTTCAGGTTTACTGTATCCCTTGGACGTTCTTATTGACGATGAAACACTGAAATTGCATCGAAATTGAATAGAAAAAGCACAATGCCGACTTAAGTACAAGAAGACTGACTCTTCTTACTGACTATGTTTTGAACCATTCCTGTGACACTAGTTATAAATTCCGATGCTTCACTTCAGGTTTACTGTATCCCTCTGACCTTCTTATTGACGATGTAACACAGATATTGCGTCGGAATTAAATAGAAAAGGCACAATGCCGACTTAAGTACAAGAAGACTGACTCTTCTTTCTGACTATGTTTGAACCATTCCTGTGACACTAGTTAAAGATTCCGATGCTTCACTTCAGGTTTACGGTATCCCTCTGACCTTCTAATTGAAGATGAAACACAGATAGTGCATCGGAGTTAAATACAAAAGGCACAATGCCAACTTAAGTACAAGAAGACTGACTCTTCCTACTGTCTATGTTTTGAACCATTCCTGCGACACTAGTTATAGATTTCGATGCTTCACTTCTGGATTACTGTATCCCTCTGACCTTCTTTTTGACGATGAAACACAGAAATTGGATCGGAATTAAATACAAAAGGCACTATGCCGAATTAAGTACAAGAAGACTGACTCTTCTTACTGTCAATGTTTTGAACCATTCCTGTGACACTAGTTATAGATTCCGATGCTTCACTTCAGGTTTACTGTATCCCTTGCACCTTCGTATTGACAATGCAAAACAGAAATTGCATCGGAATTAAGTACAGAAATCACAATGCCGACTTAAGTACTAGAAGACTGACTCTTCTTACTGACTGATTTGAACCATTCCTGTGACACTAGTTATAGATTCCGATGCTTCACATCAGGTTTACTGTATCCCTCTGACCTTCTTATTGACGATGAAGCACAGAAATTGCATCGGAATTAAATTCAAATGGCACAATGCCGACTTAAGTACAAGAAGACTGACTCTCCTCACTGTCTATGTTATGAACCATTCCTGTGACACTAGATATAGATTCCGATGCTTCACTTCAGGTTTACCGCATCCCTTCTACCTTCTTGTTGACGATGAAACACAGAAATTGCATCGGAATAAAATAGAAAACGCACAATGCCGACTTAAGTACAAGAAGACTAACTCCTCTTACTGTCTATGTTTTGAACCATTCCTGTGACGGTCGTTACAGATTCCGATGCTTCACTTCAGGTGTATTGTATCCCTCTGACCTTCTTATTGACGATGAAACACAGAAATTGCATTGGAATGAAATAGAAAAGGCACAATGCCGACTTAAGTACAAGAAGTCTGACTCTTCCTACTGTCTATGTTTTGAACCATTCCTGTGACACTAGTTATGGATTCCGATGCTTCACTTCAGGTTTACTGTATCTCTTGGACGTTCTTATTGACGATGAAACACAGAAATTGCATCGAAATTAAATAGAAAAAGCACAATGCCGACTAAAGTACTAGAAGACGGACTCTTCTTACTGACTGTTTTGAACCATTCCTGTGACACTAGTTATAGATTCCGATGCTATACTTCTGGTTTACTGTATCCCTCTGACCTTCTTATTGACGATGAAACACAGAAATTGCGTCGGAATTAAATAGAAAAGGCACAATGCCGACTTAAGTACAAGAAGACTGACTCCTCTTTCTGACTATGTTTTGAACCATTCCTGTGACACTAGTTAAAGATTGCGATGCCTCACTTCAGGTATACTGTATCCCTCTGACTTTCTTATTGACGATGAAACACAGTAATTGCATCGGAATTAAATACAAAAGCCACAAAGCCGACTTAAGCAAAAGAAGACTGACTCTTCTTACTGACTATGCTTTGAACCATTCCTGCGACGCTAGTTACAGATTCCGATGCTTCACATCAGGTTTACTGTATCCCTTGGACCTTCTTACTGACGATGAAACACAGATATTGCATCGGAATTAAATACAAATATCACAATGCCGACTTAAGTACAAGAAGACTGACTCTTCTTACTAACGATAATTTGAACCATTCCTGTGACACTAGTTAGAGCTTCCGATGCTTCACTTCAGGTTTACTGTATCGCTCTGACCTTCTTATTGACGATGAAACACAGTAATTGCGTCGGAATTAAATTGAAAAGAGCATAATGACGACATAAGTACAAGAAGTCTGACTCTTCTTACTGTCTATGTTTTGAACCATTCCTGTGACACTAGTTATAGATTCCGATGCTTCACTTCAGGTTTACTGTATCCCTTGGACCTTCTTATTGACGATGAAACACAGAAATTGCGTCGGAATTAAATAGAAAAGGCACAATGCCGACTTAAGTACAAGAAGACTGACTCCTCTTTCTGACTATGTTTTGAACCATTCCTGTGACACTAGTTAAAAGTTCCGATGCTTCACTTCAGGTTTACTGTATCCCTCTGACCTTCGAATTGAAGATGAAACACAGATAGTGCATCGGAGTTAAATACAAAAGGCACAATGCCGACTTAAGTACAAGAGGACTGACCCTCCTCACTGTCTATGTTTTGAACCATTCCTATGACACTAGATATAGATTCCGATGCTTCACTTCAGGTTTACTGTATCCCTTGGACCCTCTTGTTGACGAAGAAACACAGAAATTGCATCGGAATAAAATAGAAAACGCAAAATGCCGACTTAAGTACAAGAAGACTGACACTTCTTACTGTCTACGTTTTGAACCATTCCTGTAACGGTCGTTACAGATTCCGATGCTTCACTTCAGGTTTATTGTATCCCTCTGACCTTCTTATTGACGATGAAACACAGAAATTGCATAGGAATTAAATAGAAAAGGCACAAGCCGACTTAAGTACAAGAAGACTGACTCTTCCTACTGTCTATGTTTTGAACCATTCCTGTGACACCAGTTATGGATTCTGATGCTTCACTTCAGGTTTACTGAATCCCTTGGACGTTCTTATAGACGATGAACCACTGAAATTGCATCGGAATTAAATAGAAAAAGCACAATGCCGACTTAAGTACAAGAAGACAGACTCTTCTTACTGTCTATGTTTTGAAACATTCCTGTGACGCTAGTTACAGATTCCGATGCTTCTCTTCAGGTTTACTGTTTCCCTTGGACCTTCTTCTTGACGAGAAACACAGATATCGCATCGGAATTAAATACAAAAGGCACAAAGCCGACGTAAGTACAAGAAGACTGACTCTTCTTACTGAGTATGTTTTAAACCATTCCTGTGACACTAGTTACAAATTCCGATGCTTCACTTCAGGTTTACGGTATCCCTCTGACCTTCTTATTGACGATGAAACACAGTAATAGCATCGGAATTTAATTGAAGAGGGAACAATGCCGACTTAAGTACAAGAAGACTGACTCTTCTTACTGTCTATGTTTTGAACCATTCCTGTGACACTAGTTATAGATTCCGATGCTTCACTTCATGTTTACTGTATCCCTTGCACCTTCGTATTGACGATGCAACACAGAAATGGCATCGGAATTAAATACAAAAGGCACAATGCCGACTTAAGTACTAGAAGACTGACTCTTCTTACTGACTGTTTTGAACCGTTCCTGTGACACTAGTTATAGACTCCGGTGCTTCACTTCAGGTTCACTGTATCCCTCTGACCTTCTTATTGAAGATGAAGCACAGAAATTGCATCGGAATTAAATTCAAATGGCACAATGCCGACTTAAGTACAAGAAGACTGACTCTTCTTACTGTCTATGTTTTGAACCATTCCTGTGAGGGTCGTTACAGATTCCGATGCTTCACTTCAGGTTTATTGTATCCCTCTGACCTACTTATTGACGATGAAACACGGAAATTGCATAGGAATTAAATAGAAAAGGCACAATGCCGACTTAAGTACAAGAAAACTGACTCTTCCTACTGTCTATGTTTTGAACCATTCCTGTGATACTAGTTACAGATTCCGATGCTTCACTTCAGGTTTACTGTATCCCTTGGACGTTCTTATTGACGATGAAACACTGAAATTGCATCGGAATTAAATACAAAAGGCACAATGCCGACTGAAGTACATGTAGACTGACTCTTCCTACTGTCTATGTTATGAACCATTCCTGTGACACTAGATATAGATTCCGATGCTTCACTTCAGGTATACTGCATCCCTTGGTCCTTCTTGATGACGATGAAACACAGAAATTGCGTCGGAATTAAATACAAAAGGCACAATGCCGACTTAAGTACAAGAAGACTGACTCTTCCTACTGTCTATGTTTTGAACCATTCCTGTGACACTAGTTATAGATTTCGATGCTTCACTTCTGGATTACTGTATCCCTCTGACCTTCTTTTTGACGATGAAACACAGAAATTGGATCGGAATTAAATACAAAAGGCACAATGCCGACTTAAGTACAAGAAGACTGACTCTTCTTACTGTCTATGTTTTGAACCATTCCTGTGACACTAGTTATAGATTCCGATGCTTCACTTCAGATTTACTGTATCCCTTGGACCTTCTTATTGACGATGAAACACAGAAATTGCATCGGAATTAAGTAGAAAAGGCACAATGCCGACTTAAGTACAAGAAGACTGACTCTTCTTACTGACAATGCTTTGAACCATTCCTGCGACGCTAGTTACAGATTCCGATGCTTCACATCAGGTTTACTGTATTCCTTGGACCTTCTTATTGACGATGAAACACAGATATTGCATCGGAATTAAATACAAAAGGCACAATGCCGACTTAAGTACAAGAAGACTGACTCTTCTTATTAACGTTAATTTGAACCATTCCTGTGACACTAGTTAGAGCTTCCGATGCTTCACTTCAGGTTTACTGTATCGCTCTGACCTTCTTATTGACGATGAAACACAGTAATTGCGTCGGAATTAAATTGAAAAGAGCATAATGACGACTTAAGTACAAGAAGTCTGACTCTTCTTACTGTCTATGTATTGAACCATTCCTGTGACACTAGTTACAGATTCCGATGCTTCACTTCAGGTTTACTGTATCCCTTGGACCTTCTTATTGATGATGAAACACAGAAATTGCATCGGAATTAAATACGAAAGGCACAATGCCGACTTAACTACAAGAAGACTGACTCTTCTTACTGACTACGTTTTGAACCATTCCTGTGACACTAGTTATTGAATACGATGCCTCACCTCAGGTATACTGTATCCCTCTGACTTTCTTATTGACAATGAAACACAGAAATTGCATCGGAGTTAAAAACAAAATGCACAATGCCGACTTAAGTACATGTAGATTAACTCTTCCTACTGTCTATGTTTTGAAACATTCCTGTGACACTAGTTATAGATTCCGATGCTTCATTTCAGGTTTACTGTATCCCTTGGACCTTCTTATTGACGATGAAACACAGAAATTGCATCGGAATTAAATACAAAAGGCACAATGCCGACTTAAGTACAAGAAGACTGACCTTTCTTACTGTGTATGTTTAGAACCATTCCTGTGACACTAGTTATAGATTCCGAAGCTTCACTTCAGGTTTGCTGTATCCCTTGGACCTTCTTATTGACGATGAAACACAGAAATTGCATCGGAATTAAATACAAAAGGCACAATGCCGACTTATGTACAAGAAGACTGACATTTCCTACTGTCTATGTTTTGAACCATTTCTGTGACACTAGTTATTGATTCCGATGCTATACTTCAGGTTTACTGTATCCCTCTGACCTTCTTGTTGACGATGAAACACAGAAATTGGATCGGAATTAAATACAAAAGGCACAATGCCGACTTAAGTACAAGAAGACTGACTCTTCTTACTGTCTATGTTTTGAACCATTCCTGTGACACTAGTTATAGATTTCGATGCTTCACTTCAGTTTTACTGTATCCCTTGGACCTTCTTATTGACGATGAAACACAGAAATTGCATCGGCATTAAATAGAAAAGGCACAATGCCGACTTAAGTACAAGAAGACTGACCTTTCTTACTGTCTATGTTTAGAACCATTCCTGTGACAATAGTTATAGATTCCGATGCTTCACTTCAGGTTTGCTGTATCCCTTGGACCTTCTTATTGACGATGAAACACAGAAATTGCATCGGAATTAAATACAAAACTCACAATGCCGACTTATGTACAAGATGACTGACACTTCCTACTTTCTATGTTCTGAACCATTCCTGTGACACTAGTTATTGATTCCGATGCTACACTTCAGGTGTACTGTATCCCACTGACCTTCTTATTGACGATGAAACACAGAAATTGCATCGGAATTAAATACAAAAGGCACAATGCCGACTTAAGTACTAGAAGACTGACTCTTCTTACTGACTGCTTCGAACCATTCCTGTGACACTAGTTATAGATTCCGATGCTTCACTTCAGGTTTACTGTATCCCTCTGACCTTCTTATTGACGATGAAGCACAGAAATTGCATCGGAATTAAATTCAAATGGCACAATGCCGACTTAAGTACAAGAAGACTGACTCTCCTCACTGTCTATGTTATGAACCATTCCTGTGACACTAGATATAGATTCCAATGCTTCACTTCAGGTTTACTGCATCCCTTGGACCTTCTTGATGACGATGAAACACAGAAATTGCATCGGAATAAAATAGAAAACGCACAATGCCGACTTAAGTACAAGAAGACTGACTCCTCTTACTGTCTATGTTTTGAACCATTCCTGTGACGGTCGTTACAGATTCCGATGCTTCACTTCAGGTTTATTGTATCCCTCTGACCTTCTTATTGACGATGAAACACAGAAATTGCATTGGAATTAAATAGAAAAGGCACAATGCCGACTTAAGTACAAGAAGACTGACTCTTCCTACTGTCTATGTTTTGAACCATTCCTGTGACACTAGTTAGAGATTCCGATGCTTCACTTCAGATTTACTGTAACCCTTGGACGTAGTTATTGACGATGAAACACTGAAATTGCATCGAAATTAAATAGAAAAAGCACAATGCCGACTTAAGTACAAGAAGACTGACTCTTCTTACTGACTATGATTTAAACCATTCCTGTGACACTAGTTATAGATTCCGATGCTTCACTTCAGGTTTACTGTATCCCTCTGACCTTCTTATTGACGATGAAACACAGAAATTGCGTCTGAATTAAATACAAAAGGCACAATGCCGAGTTAAGTACAAGAAGACTGACTCTTATTTCTGACTATGTTTTGAACCTTTCCTGTGACACTAGTTAAAAGTTCCGATGCTTCACTTCAGGTTTACTGTATCCCTCTGACCTTCGAATTGAAGATGAAACACAGATAGTGCATCGGAGTTAAATACAAAAGGCACAATGCCGACTTAAGTACAAGAAGACTGACTCTTCTTACTGTCTATGTTTTGAACCATTCCTGTGACACTAGTTATAGATTTCGATGCTTCACTTCAGATTTACTGTATCCCTTGGACCTTCTTATTGACGATGAAACACAGAAATTGCATCGGAATTAAATAGAAAAGGCACAATGCCGACTTAAGTACAAGAAGACTGATTCTTCTTACTGACAATGCTTTGAACCATTCCTGCGACGCTAGTTACAGATTCCGATGCTTCACATCAGGTTTACTGTATCCCTTGGACCTTCTTATTGACGATGAAACACAGATATTGCACCGGAATTAAATACAAAAGGCACAATGCCGACTTAAGTACAAGAAGACTGACTCTTCTTACTAACGATAATTTGAACCATTCCTATGACACTAGTTAGAGCTTCCGATGCTTCACTTCAGGTTTACTGTATCGCTCTGACCTTCTTATTGACAATGAAACACAGAAATTGCATCGGAGTTAAAAACAAAAGGCACAATGCCGACTTATGTACAAGAAGACTGACATTTCCTACTGTCTATGTTTTGAACCATTCCTGTGACACTAGTTATTGATTCCGATGCTATACTTCAGGTTTACTGTATCCCTCTGACCTTCTTGTTGACGATGAAACACCGTAATTGCGTCGGAATTAAATTGAATAGAGCATAATGACGACTTAAGTACAAGAAGTCTGACTCTTCTTACTGTCTATGTTTTGAACCATTCCTGTGAAACTAGTTAAAGATTCCGATGCTACACTTCTGGTTTACTGTATGCCTTGGACCTTCTTATTGATGATGAAACACAGAAATTGCATCGGAATTAAATACGAAATCCACAATGCCGACTTAAGTACAAGAAGACTGACCTTTCTTACTGTCTATGCTTAGAACCATTCCTGTGACACTAGTTATAGATTCCGATGCTTCACTTCAGGTTTGCTGTATCCCTTGGACCTTCTTATTGACGATGAAACACAGAAATTGCATCGGAATTAAATACAAAAGGCACAATGCCGACTTATGTACAAGAAGACTGACACTTCCTACTGTCTATGTTTTGAACCATTCCTGTGACACTAGTTATTGATTCCGATGGTATACTTCAGGTTTACTGTATCCCTCTGACCTTCTTATTGACGATGAAACACAGACATTGCATCGGAATTAAATACAAAAGGCACAATGCCGACTTAAGTACTAGAAGACTGACTCTTCTTACTGACTGTTTTGAACCATACCTGTGACACTAGTTGTAGATTCCGATGCTTCACTTCAGGTTTACTGTATCCCTCTGACCTTCTTATTGACGTGAAGCACAGAAATTGCATCGGAATTAAATTCAAATGGCACAATGCCGACTTAAGTACAAGAAGACTGACCCTCCTCATTGTCTATGTTTCGAACCATTCCTATGACACTAGATATAGATTCAGATGCTTCACTTAAGGTTTACTGTATCCCTTGGACCCTGTCGTTGACGAAGAAACACGGAAATTGCATAGGAATTAAATAGAAAAGGCACAATGCCGACTTAAGTACAAGAAAACTGACTCTTCCTACTGTCTATGTTTTGAACCATTCCTGTGATACTAGTTATAGATTCCGATGCTTCACTTCAGGTTTACTGTATCCCTTGGACGTTCTTATTGACGATGAAACACAGAAATTGCATCGGAATTAAATACAAAAGGCACAATGCCGACTGAAGTACATGTAGACTGACTCTTCCTACTGTCTATGTTATGAACCATTCCTGTGACACTAGATATAGATTCCGATGCTTCACTTCAGGTATACTGCATCCCTTGGACCTTCTTGATGACGATGAAACACAGAAATCGCATCGGAATAAAATAGAAAACGCTCAATGCCGACTTAAGTACAAGAAGACTGACTCCTCTTACTGTCTATGTTTTGAACCATTCCTGTGACGGTCGTTACAGATTTCGATGCTTCACTTCAGGTTTATTGTATCCCTCTGACCTTCTTATTGACGATGAAGCACAGAAATTGCATTGGAATTAAATAGAAAAGGCACAATGACGACTTAAGTACAAGAAGACTGACTCTTCCTACTGTCTATGTTTTGAACCATTCCTGTGACACTAGTTATAGATTCCGATGCTTCACTTCAGGTTTACTGTATCCCTTGGACGTACTTATTGACGATGAAACACTGAAATTGCATCGAAATTAAATAGAAAAAGCACAATGCCGACTTAAGTAGAAGAAGACCGACTCTTCTTACTGACTATGATTTGAACCATTCCTGTGACACTAGTTATAGATTCCGAAGCTTCACTTCAGGTTTACTGTATCCCTCTGACCTTCTTATTGACGATGAAACACAGAAATTGCGTCGGAATTAAATACAAAAGGCACAATGCCGACTTAAGTACAAGAAGACTGACTCTTCCTACTGTCTATGTTTTGAACCATTCCTGTGACACTAGTTATAGATTTCGATGCTTCACTTCTGGATTACTGTATCCCTCTGACCTTCTTTTTGACGATGAAACACAGAAATTGGATCGGAATTAAATACAAAAGGCACAATGCCGACTTAAGTACAAGAAGACTGATTCTTCTTACTGTCTATGTTTTGAACCATTCCTGTGACACTAGTTATAGATTCCGATGCTTCACTTCAGATTTACTGTATCCCTTGGACCTTCTTATTGACGATGAAACACAGAAATTGCATCGGAATTAAGTAGAAAAGGCACAATGCCGACTTAAGTACAAGAAGACTGACTCTTCTTACTGACAATGCTTTGAACCATTCCTGCGACGCTAGTTACAGATTCCGATGCTTCACATCAGGTTTACTGTATTCCTTGGACCTTCTTATTGACGATGAAACACAGATATTGCATCGGAATTAAATACAAAAGGCACAATGCCGACTTAAGTACAAGAAGACTGACTCTTCTTACTAACGTTAATTTGAACCATTCCTGTGACACTAGTTAGAGCTTCCGATGCTTCACTTCAGGTTTACTGTATCGCTCTGACCTTCTTATTGACGATGAAACACAGTAATTGCGTCGGAATTAAATTGAAAAGAGCATAATGACGACTTAAGTACAAGAAGTCTGACTCTTCTTACTGTCTATGTATTGAACCATTCCTGTGACACTAGTTACAGATTCCGATGCTTCACTTCAGGTTTACTGTATCCCTTGGACCTTCTTATTGATGATGAAACACAGAAATTGCATCGGAATTAAATACGAAAGGCACAATGCCGACTTAACTACAAGAAGACTGACTCTTCTTACTGACTACGTTTTGAACCATTCCTGTGACACTAGTTATTGAATACGATGCCTCACCTCAGGTATACTGTATCCCTCTGGCTTTCTTATTGACAATGAAACACAGAAATTGCATCGGAGTTAAAAACAAAATGCACAATGCCGACTTAAGTACATGTAGATTAACTCTTCCTACTGTCTATGTTTTGAAACATTCCTGTGACACTAGTTATAGATTCCGATGCTTCATTTCAGGTTTACTGTATCCCTTGGACCTTCTTATTGACGATGAAACACAGAAATTGCATCGGAATTAAATACAAAAGGCACAATGCCGACTTAAGTACAAGAAGACTGACCTTTCTTACTGTGTATGTTTAGAACCATTCCTGTGACACTAGTTATAGATTCCGAAGCTTCACTTCAGGTTTGCTGTATCCCTTGGACCTTCTTATTGACGATGAAACACAGAAATTGCATCGGAATTAAATACAAAAGGCACAATGCCGACTTATGTACAAGAAGACTGACATTTCCTACTGTCTATGTTTTGAACCATTTCTGTGACACTAGTTATTGATTCCGATGCTATACTTCAGGTTTACTGTATCCCTCTGACCTTCTTGTTGACGATGAAACACAGAAATTGGATCGGAATTAAATACAAAAGGCACAATGCCGACTTAAGTACAAGAAGACTGACTCTTCTTACTGTCTATGTTTTGAACCATTCCTGTGACACTAGTTATAGATTTCGATGCTTCACTTCAGTTTTACTGTATCCCTTGGACCTTCTTATTGACGATGAAACACAGAAATTGCATCGGAATTAAATAGAAAAGGCACAATGCCGACTTAAGTACAAGAAGACTGACCTTTCTTACTGTCTATGTTTAGAACCATTCCTGTGACAATAGTTATAGATTCCGATGCTTCACTTCAGGTTTGCTGTATCCCTTGGACCTTCTTATTGACGATGAAACACAGAAATTGCATCGGAATTAAATACAAAACTCACAATGCCGACTTATGTACAAGATGACTGACACTTCCTACTTTCTATGTTTTGAACCATTCCTGTGACACTAGTTATTGATTCCGATGCTACACTTCAGGTGTACTGTATCCCACTGACCTTCTTATTGACGATGAAACACAGAAATTGCATCGGAATTAAATACAAAAGGCACAATGCCGACTTAAGTACTAGAAGACTGACTCTTCTTACTGACTGCTTCGAACCATTCCTGTGACACTAGTTATAGATTCCGATGCTTCACTTCAGGTTTACTGTATCCCTCTGACCTTCTTATTGACGATGAAGCACAGAAATTGCATCGGAATTAAATTCAAATGGCACAATGCCGACTTAAGTACAAGAAGACTGACTCTCCTCACTGTCTATGTTATGAACCATTCCTGTGGCACTAGATATAGATTCCAATGCTTCACTTCAGGTTTACTGCATCCCTTGGACCTTCTTGATGACGATGAAACACAGAAATTGCATCGGAATAAAATAGAAAACGCACAATGCCGACTTAAGTACAAGAAGACTGACTCCTCTTACTGTCTATGTTTTGAACCATTCCTGTGACGGTCGTTACAGATTCCGATGCTTCACTTCAGGTTTATTGTATCCCTCTGACCTTCTTATTGACGATGAAACACAGAAATTGCATTGGAATTAAATAGAAAAGGCACAATGCCGACTTAAGTACAAGAAGACTGACTCTTCCTACTGTCTATGTTTTGAACCATTCCTGTGACACTAGTTAGAGATTCCGATGCTTCACTTCAGTTTTACTGTAACCCTTGGACGTAGTTATTGACGATGAAACACTGAAATTGCATCGAAATTAAATAGAAAAAGCACAATGCCGACTTAAGTACAAGAAGACTGACTCTTCTTACTGACTATGATTTAAACCATTCCTGTGACACTAGTTATAGATTCCGATGCTTCACTTCAGGTTTACTGTATCCCTCTGACCTTCTTATTGACGATGAAACACAGAAATTGCGTCTGAATTAAATACAAAAGGCACAATGCCGAGTTAAGTACAAGAAGACTGACTCTTATTTCTGACTATGTTTTGAACCTTTCCTGTGACACTAGTTAAAAGTTCCGATGCTTCACTTCAGGTTTACTGTATCCCTCTGACCTTCGAATTGAAGATGAAACACAGATAGTGCATCGGAGTTAAATACAAAAGGCACAATGCCGACTTAAGTACAAGAAGACTGACTCTTCTTACTGTCTATGTTTTGAACCATTCCTGTGACACTAGTTATAGATTTCGATGCTTCACTTCAGATTTACTGTATCCCTTGGACCTTCTTATTGACGATGAAACACAGAAATTGCATCGGAATTAAATAGAAAAGGCACAATGCCGACTTAAGTACAAGAAGACTGATTCTTCTTACTGACAATGCTTTGAACCATTCCTGCGACGCTAGTTACAGATTCCGATGCTTCACATCAGGTTTACTGTATCCCTTGGACCTTCTTATTGACGATGAAACACAGATATTGCACCGGAATTAAATACAAAAGGCACAATGCCGACTTAAGTACAAGAAGACTGACTCTTCTTACTAACGATAATTTGAACCATTCCTATGACACTAGTTAGAGCTTCCGATGCTTCACTTCAGGTTTACTGTATCGCTCTGACCTTCTTATTGACAATGAAACACAGAAATTGCATCGGAGTTAAAAACAAAAGGCACAATGCCGACTTATGTACAAGAAGACTGACATTTCCTACTGTCTATGTTTTGAACCATTCCTGTGACACTAGTTATTGATACCGATGCTATACTTCAGGTTTACTGTATCCCTCTGACCTTCTTGTTGACGATGAAACACCGTAATTGCGTCGGAATTAAATTGAAAAGAGCATAATGACGACTTAAGTACAAGAAGTCTGACTCTTCTTACTGTCTATGTTTTGAACCATTCCTGTGAAACTAGTTAAAGATTCCGATGCTTCACTTCTGGTTTACTGTATGCCTTGGACCTTCTTATTGATGATGAAACACAGAAATTGCATCGGAACTAAATACGAAATCCACAATGCCGACTTAAGTACAAGAAGACTGACCTTTCTTACTGTCTATGCTTAGAACCATTCCTGTGACACTAGTTATAGATTCCGATGCTTCACTTCAGGTTTGCTGTATCCCTTGGACCTTCTTATTGACGATGAAACACAGAAATTGCATCGGAATTAAATACAAAAGGCACAATGCCGACTTATGTACAAGAAGACTGACACTTCCTACTGTCTATGTTTTGAACCATTCCTGTGACACTAGTTATTGATTCCGATGGTATACTTCAGGTTTACTGTATCCCTCTGACCTTCTTATTGACGATGAAACACAGACATTGCATCGGAATTAAATACAAAAGGCACAATGCCGACTTAAGTACTAGAAGACTGACTCTTCTTACTGACTGTTTTGAACCATACCTGTGACACTAGTTATAGATTCCGATGCTTCACTTCAGGTTTACTGTATCCCTCTGACCTTCTTATTGACGTGAAGCACAGAAATTGCATCGGAATTAAATTCAAATGGCACAATGCCGACTTAAGTACAAGAAGACTGACCCTCCTCATTGTCTATGTTTCGAACCATTCCTATGACACTAGATATAGATTCAGATGCTTCACTTAAGGTTTACTGTATCCCTTGGACCCTGTCGTTGAATAAGAAACACAGAAATTGCATCGGAATAAAATAGAAAACGCACAATGCCGACTTAAGTACAAGAAGACTGACACTTCTTACTGTCTACGTTTTGAACCATTCCTGTGACGGTCGTTACAGATTCCGATGCTTCACTTCAGGTTTATTGTATCCCTCTGACCTACTTATTGACGATGAAACACGGAAATTGCATAGGAATTAAATAGAAAAGGCACAATGCCGACTTAAGTACAAGAAGACCGACTCTTCTTACTGACTATGATTTGAACCATTCCTGTGACACTAGTTATAGGTTCCGATGCTTCACTTCAGGTTTACTGTATTCCTCTGACCTTCGTATTGACGATGAAACACAGAAATTGCGTCGGAATTAAATAGAAACGGCACAATGCCGACTTAAGTACAAGATGACTGACTCTTCTTTCTGACTATGTTTTGAACCAATCCTGAGACACTAGTTACAAATTCCGATGCTTCACTTGAGGTTTACGGTATCCCTCTGACCTTCCTATTGACGATGAAACACAGAAATAGCATCGGAATTTAATTGAAGAGGGAACAATGCCGACTTAAGTACAAGAAGACTGACTCTTCTTACTGTCTATGTTTTCAACCATTCCTGTGACACTAGTTATAGATTCCGATGCCTCACTTCAGGTTTACTGTATCCCTCTGACCTTCTTATTGACGATGAAGCACAGAAATTGCATCGGAATTAAATTCAAATGGCACAATGCCGACTTAAGTGCAAGAAGACTGACTCTCCTCACTGTCTATGTTTTGAAGCATTCCTGTGACACTAGATATAGATTCCGATGCTTCACATCAGGTTTACTGCATCCCTTGGACCTTCTTGATGACGATGAAACACAGAAATTGCATCGGAATAAACTAGAAAACGCACAATGCCGACCTAAGTACAAGAAGACTGACTCCTCTTACTGTCTATGTTTTGAACCATTCCTGTGACACTAGTTATAGATTTCGATGCTTCACTTCTGGATTACTGTATCCCTCTGACCTTCTTTTTGACGATGAAACACAGAAATTGGATCGGAATTAAATACAAAGGGCACAATGCCGACTTAAGTACAAGAAGACTGACTCTTCTTACTGTCTATGTTTTGAACCATTCCTGTGACACTAGTTATAGATTTCGATGCTTCACTTTAGATTTACTGTATCCCTTGGACCTTCGTATTGACGATGAAACACAGAAATTGCATCGGAATTAAATAGAAAAGGCACAATGTCGACTTAAGTACAAGAAGACTGACTCTTCTTACTAACGATAATTTGAACCATTCCTGTGACACGAGTTAGAGCTTCCGATGCTTCACTTCAGGTTTACTGTATCGCTCTGACCTTCTTATTGACGAGGAAACACAGTAATTGCGTCGGAATTAAATTGAAAAGAGCATAATGACGACTTCAGTACAAGAAGTCTGACTCTTCTTACTGTCTATGTTTTGAACCATTCCTGTGACACTAGTTACAGATTCCGATGCTTCACTTCAGGTTTGCTGTACCCCTTGGACCTTCGTATTGACGGTGAAACACAGAAATTGCATCGGAATTAAATACAAAAGTCACAATGCCGACTTAGGTACAAGAAGACTGACCTTTCTTACTGTCTATGCTTAGAACCATTCCTGTGACACTAGTTATAGATTCCGATGCTTCACTTCAGGTTTGCTGTATCCCTTGGACCTTCTTATTGACGATGAAACACAGAAATTGCATCGGAATTAAATACAAAAGGCACAATGCCGACTTATGTACAAGAAGACTGACACTTCCTACTGTCTATGTTTTGAACCATTCCTGTGACACTAGTTATTGATTCCGATGCTATACTTCAGGTTTACTGTATCCCTCTGACCTTCTTGCTGACGATGAAACACAGAAATTGCATCGGAATTAAATACAAAAGGCACAATGCCGACTTAAGTACTAGAAGACTGACACTTCTTACTGACTGTTTTGAACCATACCTGTGACACTAGTTATAGATTCCGATGCTTCACTTCAGGTTTACTGTATCCCTTGGACGTTCTTATTGACGATGAAACACAGAAATTGCATCGGAATTAAATACAAAAGGCACAATACCGACTTATGTACAAGAAGACTGACACTTCCTACTGTCTATGTTTTGAACCATTCCTGTGACACTAATTATTGATTCCGATGCCACACTTCAGGTTTACTGTATCCCACTGACCTTCTTATTGACGATGAAACACAGAAATTGCATCGGAATTAAATACAAAAGGCACAATGCCGACTTAAGTACTAGAAGACTGACTCTTCTTACTGACTGTTTAGAACCATTCCTCTGACACTAGTTATAGATTCCGATGCTTCACTTCAGGTTTACTGTATCCCTCTGACCTTCTTATTGACGATGAAGCACTGAAATTGCATCGGAATTAAATTCAAATGGCACAATGCCGACTTAAGTACAAGAAGACTGACTCTCCTCACTGTCTATGTTTTGAACCATTCCTGTGACACCAGTAATGGATTCCGATGCTTCACTTCAGGTTTACTGTATCCCTTGGACGTTCTTATTGACGCTGAAACACTGAAATTGCATCGGAATTAAATAGAAAAAGCACAATGCCGACTTAAGTACAAGATGACTGACTCTTCTTACTGACTATGTTTTGAACCATTCCTGTGACACTAGTTATTGAATACGATGCCTCGCTTCAGGTATACTGTATCCCTCTGACTTTCTTATTGACGATGAAACACAGAAATTGCATCGGAGTTAAAAACAAAATGCACAATGCCGACTTATGTACACGTAGATTAACTCTTCCTACTGTCTATGTTTTGAAACATTCCTGTGACACTAGTTACAGGTTCCGATGCTTCATTTCAGGTTTACTGTATCCCTTGGACCTCCTTATTGACGATGAACCACAGAAGTTGCATCGGAATTAAATACAAAAGGCACAATGCCGACTTAAGAACAAGAAGACTGACCTTTCTTACTGTCTATGCTTAGAACCATTCCTGTGACACTAGTTATAGATTCCGATGCTTCACTGCAGGTTTGCTGTATCCCTTGGACCTTCTTTTTGACGATGAAACACAGAAATTGCATCGGAATTAAATACAAAAGGCACAATGCCGACTTATGTACAAGAAGACTGACACTTCCTACTGTCTATGTTTTGAACCATTCCTGTGACACTAGTTATTGATACCGATGCTATACTTCAGGTTTACTGTATCCCTCTGACCTTCTTGTTGACGATGAAACACAGTAATTGCATCGGAATTAAATACAAAAGGCACAATGCCGACCTAAGTATCAGAAGACTGACTCTTCTTACTGACTGTTTTGAACCATACCTGTGACACTAGTTATAGGTTACGATGCTTCACTTCAGGTTTACTGTATCCCTCTGACCTTCTTATTGACGTGAAGCACAGAAATTGCATCGGAATTAGATTGAAATGGCACAATGCCGACCTAAGTACAAGAAGACTGACTCTCCTCACTGTCTATGTTTTGAACCATTCCTATGACACTAGATATAGATTCCGATGCTTCACTTCAGGTTTACTGTATCCCTTGGACCCTCTTGTTGACGAAGAAACACACAAATTGCATCGGAATAAAATAGAAAACGCACAATGCGGACTTAAGTACAAGAAGACCGACACCTCTTACTGTCTATGTTTTGAACAATTGCTGTGACGGTCGTTACAGATTCCGATGCTTCACTTCAGGTTTATTGTATCCCTCTGACCTTCTTATTGACGATGAAACACAGAAATTGCATAGGAATTAAATAGAAAAGGCACAATGCCGACTTAAATACAAGAAGACTGACTCTTCCTACTGTCTATGTTTTGAACCATTCCTGTGACACCAGTTATAAATTCCGATGCTTCACTTCAGGTTTACTGTATCCCTCTGACCTTCTTATTGACGATGAAACACAGAAATTGCGTCGGAAATAAATAGAAACGGCACAATGCCGACTTAAGTACAAGAAGACTGACTCTTGTTTCTGACTATGTTTTGAACCATTCCTGTGACACTAGTTTTAGATTCCGATGCTTCACTTCAGGTTTACTGTATCCCTCTGACCTTCTTATTGACGATGAAGCACAGAAATTGCATCGGAATTAAATAGAAAAGCCTCAATGCCGACTTAAGTACAAGAAGACTGACTCTTCTTACTGTCTATGTTTTGAAACATTCCTGTGACACTAGTTATAGATTCCGATGCTTCACTTCAGGTTTACTGTATCCCTCTGCACCTCTTATTGACGATGAAACACAGAAATTGCGTCGGAAATAAATAGGAACGGCACAATGCCGACTTAATTACAAGAAGACTGACTCTTGTTTCTGACTATGTTTTGAACCATTCCTGTGACACTAGTTTTAGATTCCGATGCTTCACTTCAGGTTTATTGTATCCCTCTGACCTTCTTATTGACGATGAAACACAGATATTGCATCAGAATTAAATAGAAAAGGCACAATGCCGACTTAAGTACAAGTGGACTGATTCTTCTTACTGAATATGTTTTGAACCATTCCTGTGACACTAGTTATAGATTCCGATGCTTCACATCAGGTTTACTGTATCCCTCTGACCATGTTATTGACGATGAAACACAGAAATCGCAACGGAATTAAATAGAAAAGGCACAATGCCGACTTAAGTACAAGAAAACTGACTCTTCCTACTGCCTATGTTTTGAACCATTCCTGTGACACTAGTTATAGATTCCGATGCTTCACTTCAGGTTTAATGTATTGCTCTGACCTTCTTATTGACGATGAAACACAGAAATTGCATCGGAATTAAATACAAAAGGCACAATGCCGACTTAAGAACAAGAAGACTGACTCTTCTTACTGACTATGTTTGGATCCATTGCTGTGACACTAGTTATAGATTCCGATGCTTCACTTCAGGTTTACTGTATCCCTCTGACCTTCTTATTGACGATGAAACACAGAAATTGCAACGGAATTAAATACAAAAGGCAAAATGCCGACTTAAGTGCAAGAAGACTGACTCTTCTTACTGTCTATGCTTTGAACCATTCCTGTGACGCTTGTTACAGATTCCGATGCTTCACTTCAGGTTTACTGCATCCCTCTGACCTTCTTATTGACGATGGAACACAGAAATTGCATCGGAATTAAATACAAAAGGCACAATGCCGACTTAAGTGCAAGAAGACTGACACTTCTTACTGTCTATGTTTTGAACCATTCCTGTGACACTAGTTACAGATTCCGATGCTTCACTTCAGGTTTACTGTATCCCTCTGCACTTCTTATTGACGATGAAACACAGAAATTGCATCGGAATAAAATACAAAAATCAAAATGCCGACTTAAGTACAAGAACACTGACTCAACTTACTGTCTATGATTTGTACCATTCCTGTGACACTAGTTATAGATTCCGATGATTCACTTCAGGTTTACTGTATTCCTTGGACCTCCGTATTGACGATGAAACACAGAAATTGCATCGGAATTAAATAGAAAATTCACAATGCCGACTTTAGTCAAAGAAGACTGACTCTTCTTTCTGACTATGTTTGGAAGCATTCCTGTGACACTAGTTATAGATTCCGATGCTTCACTTCAGGTTTATAGTATCCCTCTGACCTTCGTATTGACGATGAAACACAGATATTGCGTCGGAAATTAAATAGAAAAGGCACAATCTCGACTTAAGTACAAGAAGACTGATTCCTCGTACTGAATATGTTGTGAACCATTCCTGTGACACTAGTTATAGATTCCGATGCTTCACTTCAGGTTTACTGTATTGCTCTGACCTTCTTATTGACGATGAAACACAGAAATTGCATCGGAATTAAATACAAAAGGCACAATGCCGACTTAAGAACAAGAAGACTGACTCTTCTTACTGACTATGTTTGGATCCATTGCTGTGACACTAGTTATAGATTCCGATGCTTCACTTCAGGTTTACTGTATCCCTCTGACCTTCTTATTGACGATGAAACACAGAAATTGCAACGGAATTAAATACAAAAGGCAAAATGCCGACTTAAGTGCAAGAAGACTGACTCTTCTTACTTTCTATGCTTTGAACCATTCCTGTGACGCTTGTTACAGATTCCGATGCTTCACTTCAGGTTTACTGCATCCCTCTGACCTTCTTATTGACGATGGAACACAGAAATTGCATCGGAATTAAATACAAAAGGCGCAATGCCGACTTAATTACAAGAAGACTGACTCCTCTTACTGTCTATGATTTGAACGGTTCCTGTGACGCTAGTTACAGATTCCGATGCTTCACTTCGGGTTTACTGTATCCCTCTGACCATCTTAATGACGATGAAACACAGAAATTGCATCGGAATAAAATAGAAAAGGCACAATGCCGACTTAAGTACAAGAAGACTAACCATTCTTACTGTCTATGCTTTGAACCATTCCTGTGACACTAGTTATAGATTCCGATGCTTCACTTCAGGTTTATTGTATCCCTCTGACCTTCTTATTGACGATGAAACACAGCTATTGCATCGGAATTAAATAGAAAAGGCACAATGCCGACTTAAGTACAAGAAGACTGATTCTTCTTACTGAATATGTTTTGAACCATTACTGTGACACTAGTTATAGATTCCGATGCTTCACTTCAAGTTTACTGTATCCCTCTGAACTTCTTACTGACGATGAAACGCAGAAATTGCATCGGAATTAAATAGAAAAGGCACAATGCCGAACTAAGTACAAGAAGACGGACTCTTCTTACTGTCTATGGTTTGAAGCATTCCTGTGACACTAGTTATAGATTCCGATGCTTCACTTCAGGTTTACTCTATCCCTTGGACCTTCTTATTGACGATGAAACACAGAAATTGCATCGGAATTAAATAGAAAAAGCACAATGCCGACTTAAGTACAAGAAGACTGACTCTTCTTACTGTCTATGATTTGAACCATTCCTGTGACGCTAGTTACAGATTCCGATGCTTCACTTCACGTTTACTGTATCCTTCTGACCATCTTATTGACGATAAAACACAGAAATCGCAACGGAATTAAATAGAAAAGGCACAATGCCGACTTAAGTACAAGAAAACTGACTCTTCCTACTGCCTATGTTTTGAACCATTTCTGTGACACTAGTTATAGATTCCGATGCTTCACTTCAGGTTTAATGTATTCCTCTGACCTTCTTATTGACGATGAAACACAGAAATTGCATCGGAATTAAATACAAAATTCACAATGCCGACTTAAGAACAAGAAGACTGACTCTTCTTACTGACTGTGTTTGGATCCATTGCTGTGACACTAGTTATAGATTCCGATGCTTCACTTCAGGTTTACTGTATCCCTCTGACCTTCTTATTGACGATGAAACACAGAAATTGCATCGGAATTAAATAGAAAAGGCACAATGCCGACCTAAGTACAAGAAGACTGAGTCTTCCTACTGTCTATGCTCTAAACCATTCCTGTGACACTAGTTAGAGATTCCGTTGCTTCACTTCAGATTTCCTGTATCCCACTGACCTTCTAATTGACGATGAAACACTGTTATTGCATCGGAATTGAAATGAAAAGGGCACAATGCCGACTTAAGTACAAGAAGACTGACTCTTCTTACTGACTATGTTTTGAACCATTTCTGTGACACTAGTTATAGATTCCGATGCTTCACTTCAGGTTTACTGTATCTCTTGGACTTTCTTATTGACGATGAAACACAGAAATTGCATCGGAATTAAATAAAAAATGCACAATGCCGCCTTAAGTACAAGAAGACTGACTCTTCTTACTAACTATGTTTTGAACCATTCCTGTAACACTAGTTATAGATTCCGTTGCTTCACTTCAGGTTTACTGTATCCCTCTGACCTTCTTTTTGACGATGAAACATAGAAATTGCATCGGAATTAAATAGAAAAGGCACAATTCCGACTCAAGTACAAGAAGACTGGCCCTTCTAACTGTCTATGTTTTGAACCATTCCTGTGACACTAGTTATAGATTCCGATGCTTCACTTCTGGTTTACAGTATCCCTCTGACCTTCTTATTGACGATGAAACATAGATATTGCATCGGAATTAAACAGAAAAGGCACAATGCCGACTTAAGTACAAGAAGACCGACTCTTCCTACTTTCTATGTTGTGAACCATTCCTGTGACACTACTTATAGATTCCGATTCTTCACTTCAGGTTTACTGTATCCCTCTGACCTTCTTATTGACGATGAAACACAGATATTGCATCGGAATTAAATACAAAAGGCACAAAGCCGACGTAAGTACAAGAAGACTGACTCTTCTTACTGACTATGTTTTAAACCATTCCTGTGACACTAGTCAGAAATTCCGATGCTTCACTTCAGGTTTACTGCATCCCTTGGACCTTCTTAATGACGATGAAACACAGAAATTGCATCGGAATTAAATACAAAAGGCACAATGCCGACTTAAGTACAAAAAGACTGACTCTTCTTACTGACTATGTTTTGAACCATTCCTGTGACACTAGTTATGGATTCAGATGCTTTACTTCAGGTTTACGGTATCCCTCTGACCTTCTTATTGACGATGAAACACAGAAATTGCATCGGAATTAAATACAAAAGGCACAATGCCGACTTAACTACATGTAGACTGACTTTTCCTACTGCCTATGTTTTGAAACATTCCTGTGACCTTAGTTATAGATTCCGATGCTTCATTTCAGGTTTACTGTATCCCTTGGACCTTCTTATTGACGATGAAACACAGAAAGGGCATCGGAATTAAATAGAAGAGGCACAGTGCCGACTTAAGTACAAAAAGACCTACTCTTCCTACTGTCTATGTTTTGAACCATTCCTGTGACACTAGTTATAGATTACGATGCTTCACTTCTGGTTTACTGTATCCCTCTGACCTTCTTATTGACGATGAAACACAGAAATTGCATCGCAATAAAATACAACAGGCACAATGCCGACTTAAGTACAAGAAGACTGACTCAACTTACTGTCTATGATTTTAACCATTCCTATGACACTAGTTATAGATTCCGATGATTCACTTCAGGTTTACTGTATTCCTTGGACCTCCGTATTGACGATGAAACACAGAAATTGCATCGGAATTAAATAGAAAAGGCACAATGCCGACCTAAGTACAAGAAGACTGACTCTTCTTTCTGTCTATGTTTGGATGCATTCCTGTGACACTAGTTATAGATTCCGATGCTTCACTTCAGGTTTATAGTATCCCTCTGACCTTCTTATTGACGAAGAAACACAGATGTTGCGTCGGAATTAAATAGAAAAAGCACAATGCCGGCTTAAGTGCAAGAAGACTGATTCTTCTTACTGAATATGTTTTGAACCGTTCCTGTGACACTAGTTATCTATTCCGATGCTTCACTTCAGGTTTACTGTATCCCACTGAACTTCTCACAGACGATGAAACGCAGAAATTGCATCGGCATTAAATAGAAATGGCACAATGCCGACTTAAGTACAAGAAGACTGACTCTTCTTACTGTCTATGGTTTGAACCATTCCTGTGACACTAGTTATAGATTCCGATGCTTCACTTCGGGTTTACTGTATCCCTTGGACCTTCTTATTGACGATGAAACACAGAAATTGCATCGGAGTTAAATAGAAAAGGCACAATGCCGACTTAAGTACAAGAAGACTGACTCCTCTTAATGTCTATGATTTGAACCATTCCTGTGACACTAGTTATAGATTCCGATGCTTCACTTCAGGTTTATTGTGTCCCTCTGACCTTCTTATTGACGATGAAAGACAGCTATTGCATCGGAATTAAATAGAAAAGGCACAATGCTGACTTAAGTACAAGAAGACAGATTCTTCTTACTGAATATGTTTTGAACCATTCCTGTGACACTAGTTATAGATTCCGATGCATCACTTCAGGTTTACTGTATCACTTGGTCCTTGTTATTAACGATGAAACATAGAAATTGCATCGGTATTAAATACAAAAGGCACATTGCCGCCTTAAGTACAAGACGACTGACCCATCTTACTGTCTATGTTTTGAACCATTCCTGTGACACTAGTTATAGATTCCGATGCTTCACTTCAGGTTTACTGTATCCCTCTGACCTTCTTATTGACGATGAAACACAGATATTGCATCGGAAATAAATACAAAAATCACAATGCCGACTTAAGTACAAGAAGACTGACTCTACTTACGGTCTATGATTTGAACAATTCCTGTGACACTAGTTATAGATTCCGATGATTCACTTCATGTTTACTGTATTCCTTGGACATCCGTGTTGACGATGAAACACAGAAATTGCATCGGAATTAAATAGAAAAGGCACAATGCCGACATAAGTACAAGAAGAATGACTCTTCTCTCTGACTATGTTTGGAAGCATTCCTGTGGCACTAGTTATGGATTCCGATGCATCACTTCAGGTTTATTGTATCCCTCTGACCTTCTTATTGACGATGAAACACAGATATCGAATCGGAATTAAATAGAAAAGGCACAATGCCGACTTAAGTACAAGCGGACTGATTCTTCTCACTGAATATGTTTTGAACCGTTCCTGTGACACTAGTTATAGATTCCGATGCTTCACTTCAGATTTACTGTATCCCTCTGAACGTCTTACTGACGATGAAACACAGAAATTGCATCGGAATTAAATTCAAATGGCACAATGCCGACTTAAGTACAAGAAGACTGACTCATCTTACTGTCTATGGCTTGAACCACTCCTGTGACACTAGTTATAGATTCCGATGCTTCACTTCAGGTTGACTGTATCCCTCTGACCATCTTATTGACGATGAAACACAGAAATTGTATCGGAATTAAATAAAAAAGGCACAACGCCGACTTAAGTACAAGAAGACTGACTCTTCTTAATGTCTATGATTTGCACCATTCCTGTGACGCTAGTTACAGATACCGATGATTCACTTCAGGTTTACTGTATCCCTCTGACCTTCTTATTGACGATGAAACACAGATATTGCATCGGAAATAAATACAAAAATCAAAATGCCGACTTACGTACAAGAAGACTGACTCAACTTACGGTCTATGATTTGAACAATTCCTGTGACACTAGTTATGGATTCCGATGATTCAGTTCATGTTTACTGTATTCCTTGGACATCCGTATTGACGATGAAACACAGAAATTGCATCGGAATTAAATAGAAAAGGCACAATGCCGACATAAGTACAAGAAGAATGACTCTTCTCTCTGACTATGTTTGGAAGCATTCCTGTGGCACTAGTTATAAATTTCGATGCTTCACTTCAGGTTTATTGTATCCCTCTGACCTTCTTATTGACGATGAAACACAGAAATTGCATCGGAATTAAATACAAAAGGCAAAATGCCGACTCAAGTGCAGGAAGACTGACTCTTCTTACTGTCAATGTTTTGAACCATTCCTGTGACGCTTGTTACAGATTCCGATGCTTCACTTCAGGTTTACTGCATCCCTCTGACCTTCTTATTGACGATGGAACACAGAAATTGCATCGGAATTAAATACAAAAGGCACAATGCCGACTTAAGTACAAGAAGACTGACACTTCTTACTGTCTATGTTTTGAACCATTCCTGTGACACTAGTTACAGATTCCGATGCTTCACTTCAGGTTTACTGTATCCCTCTGCACTTCTTATTGACGATGAAACACAGTAATTGCATCGGAATAAAATACAAAAATCAAAATGCCGACTTAAGTACAAGAACACTGACTCAACTTACTGTCTATGATTTGTACCATTCCTGTGACACTAGTTATAAATTCCGATGATTCACTTCAGGTTTACTGTATTCCTTGGACCTCCGTATTGACGATGAAACACAGAAATTGCATCGGAATTAAATAGAAAATTCACAATGCCGACTTAAGTACAAGAAGACTGACTCTTCTTTCTGACTATGTTTGGAAGCATTCCTGTGACACTAGCTATAGATTCCGATGCTTCACTTCAGGTTTATAGTATCCCTCTGACCTTCTTATTGACGATGAAACACAGATATTGCGTCGGAAATTAAATAGAGAAGGCACAATGCCGACTTTAGTACAAGAAGACTGATTCCTCTTACTGAATATGTTTTGAACCATTCCTGTGATACTAGTTATAGATTCCGATGCGTCACTTCAGGTTTACTGTATCCGTCTGAACTTCTTACTGACGATGAAACGCAGAAATTGCATCGGAATTAAATAGAAATGGCACAATGCCAACTTAAGTACAAGAAGACTGACTCTTCTTACTGTCTATGGTTTGAATATTTCCTGTGACACTAGTTATAGATTCCGATGCTTCACCTCGGGTTTACTGTATCCCTTGGACCTTCTTACTTACGATGAAACACAGAAATTGCATCGGAATTAAATAGAAAAGGCACAATGCCGACTTACGTACAAGAAGACTGACTCCTCTTACTGTCTATGATTTGAACGGTTCCTGTGACGCTAGTTACAGATTCCGATGCTTCACTTCAGGTTTACTGTAACACTCTGACCATCTTATTGACGATGAAACACAGAAATTGCATCGGAATTAAATAGAAAAGGCACAATGCCGACTTAAGTACAAGAAGACTAACCATTCTTACTGTCTATGCTTTGAACCATTCCTGTGACACTAGTTATAGATTCCGATGCTTCACTTCAGGTTTATTGTATCCCTCTGACCTTCTTATTGACGATGAAACACAGCTATTGCATCAAAATTAAATAGAAAAGGCACAATGCCGACTTAAGTACAAGAAGACTGATTCTTCTTACTGAATATGTTTTGAACCATTACTGTGACACTAGTTATAGATTCCGATGCTTCACTTCAAGTTTACTGTATCCCTCTGAACTTCTTACTGACGATGAAACGCAGAAATTGCATCGGAATTAAATAGAAAAGGCACAATGCCGAATTAAGTACAAGAAGACGGACTCTTCTTACTCTCTATGGTTTGAAGCATTCCTGTGACACTAGTTATAGATTCCGATGCTTCACTTCAGGTTTACTCTATCCCTTGGACCTTCTTATTGACGATGAAACACAGAAATTGCATCGGAATTAAATAGAAAAAGCACAATGCCGACATAAGTACAAGAAGACTGACACTTCTTACTGTCTATGATTTGAACCATTCCTGTGACGCTAGTTACAGATTCCGATGCTTCACTTCACGTTTACTGTATCCCTCTGACCATCTTATTGACGATGAAACACAGAAATCGCAACGGAATTAAACAGAAAAGGCACAATGCCGACTTAAGTACAAGAAAACTGACTCTTCCTACTGTCTATCTTTTGAACCATTCCTGTGACACTAGTTATAGATTCCGATGCTTCACTTCAGGTTTAATGTATTCCTCTGACCTTCTTATTGACGATGAAACACAGAAATTGCATCGGAATTAAATACAAAAGGCACAATGCCGACTTAAGTACAAGAAGACTGACTCTTCTTACTGACTATGTTTGGATAAATTGCTGTGACACTAGTTATAGATTCCGATGCTTCACTTCAGGTTTACTGTATCCCTCTGACCTTCTTATTGACGATGAAACACAGAAATTGCATCAGAATTAAATAGAAAAGGCACAATGCCGACTTAAGTACAAGCAGACTGACTCTTCTTTCTGACTATGTTTTCAACCATTCCTGTGACACTAGTTATAGATTCCGATGCTTCACTTCAGGTTTACTGTATCCCTCTGACCTTCTTATTGACGATGAAACACAGAAATTGCATCGGAGTTAAATAGAAAAGGCACAATGCCGACCTAAGTACACGAAGACTGAGTCTTCCTACTGTCTATGCTTTAAACCATTCCTGTGACCCTAGTTAGAGATTCCGTTGCTTCACTTCAGATTTCCTGTATCCAACTGACCTTCTAATTGACGATGAAACACAGTTATTGCATCGGAATTAAAATGAAAAGGGCACAATGCCGACTTAAGTACAAGAAGACTGACTCTTCTTACTGACTATGTTTTGAACCATTTCTGTGACACTAGTTATAGATTCCGATGCTTCACTTCAGGTTTACTGTATCTCTTGGACCTTCTTATTGACGATGAAACACAGAAATTGCATCGGAATTAAATACAAAATGCACAATGCCGCCTTAAGTACAAGAAGACTGACTCTTCTTACAAACTATGTTTTGAGCCATTCCTGTGACACTAGTTATAGATTCTGATGCTTCACTTCAGGTTTACAGTATCCCTCTGACCTTCTTACTGACGATGAAACATAGATATTGCATCGGAATTAAACAGAAAAGGCACAATGCCGACTTAAGTACAAGAAGACCGACTCTTCCTACTTTCTATGTTGTGAACCCTTCCTGTGACACTAGTTATAGATTCCAATTCTTCACTTCAGGTTTACTGTATCCCTCTGACCTTCTTATTGACGATGAAACACAGATATTGCATCGGAATTAAATACAAGAGGCACAAAGCCGACGTAAGTACAAGAAGACTGACTCTTCTTACTGACTATGTTTTAAACCATTCCTGTGACACTAGTCAGAAATTCCGATGCTTCACTTCAGGTTTACGGTATCCCTCTGACCTTCTTATTGACGATGGAACGCAGTAATAGCATCGGAATGAAATTGAAAAGGGCACAATGCCGACTTAAGTACAAGAAGACTGACTCTTCTTACTGTCTATGTTTTGAACCATTCCTGTGACACTAGTTATAGATTCCGATGCTTCACTTCAGGTTTACTGTATCCCTCTGACCTTCTTATTGACGATGGAACACAGAAATTGCATCGGAATTAAATACAAAAGGCACAATGCCGACTTAAGTACAAGAAGACTGACACTTCTTACTGTCTATGATTTGTACCATTCCTGTGACACTAGTTATAGATTCCGATGATTCACTTCAGGTTTGATGTATTCCTTGGACCTCCGTATTGACGATGAAACACAGAAATTGCATCGGAATTAAATAGAAAATTCACAATGCCGACTTAAGTACAAGAAGACTGACTCTTCTTTCTGACTATGTTTGGAAGCATTCCTGTGACACTAGTTATAGATTCCGATGCTTCACTTCAGGTTTATAGTATCCCTCTGACCTTCTTATTGACGATGAAACACAGATATTGCGTCGGAAATTAAATAGAAAAGGCACAATGCCGACTTAAGTACAAGAAGACTGATTCCTCTTACTGAATATGTTTTGAACCATTCCTGTGACACTAGTTATAGATTCCGATGCGTCACTTCAGGTTTATTGTATCCCTCTGACCTTCTTATTGACGATGAAACACAGCTATTGCATCGGAATTAAATAGAAAAGGCACAATGCCGACTTAAGTACAAGAAGACTGATTCTTCTTACTGAATATGTTTTGAACCATTACTGTGACACTAGTTATAGATTCCGATGTTTCACTTCAAGTTTACTGTATCCCTCTGAACTTCTTACTGACGTTGAAACGCAGAAATTGCATCGGAATTAAATAGAAAAGGCACAATGCCGAATTAAGTACAAGAAGACGGACTCTTCTTACTCTCTATGGTTTGAAGCATTCCTGTGACACTAGTTATACATTCCGATGCTTCACTTCAGGTTTACTCTATCCCTTGGACCTTCTTATTGACGATGAAACACAGAAATTGCATCGGAATTAAATAGAAAAAGCACAATGCCGACTTAAGTACAAGAAGACTGACACTTCTTACTGTCTATGATTTGAACCATTCCTGTGACGCTAGTTACAGATTCCGATGCTTCACTTCACGTTTACTGTATCCCTCTGACCACCTTATTGACGATGAAACACAGAAATCGCAACGGAATTAAATAGAAAAGGCACAATGCCGACTTAAGTACAAGAAAACTGACTCTTCCTACTGTCTATGTTTTGAACCATTCCTGTGACACTAGTTATAGATTCCGATGCTTCACTTCAGGTTTAATGTATTCCTCTGACCTTCGTATTGACGATGAAACACAGAAATTCCATCGGAATTAAATACAGAAGGCACAATGCCGACTTAAGAACAAGAAGACTGACTCTTCTTTCTGACTATGTTTTTAACCATTCCTGTGACACTAGTTATAGATTCCGATGCTTCACTTCACGTTTACTGTATCCCTCTGACCTTCTTATTGACGATGAAACACAGAAATTGCATCGGAATTAAATAGAAAAGGCACAATGCCGACCTAAGTACACGAAGACTGAGTCTTCCTACTGTCTATGCTTTAAACCATTCCTGTGACCCTAGTTAGAGATTCCGTTGCTTCACTTCAGATTTCCTGTATCCAACTGACCTTCTAATTGACGATGATACACAGTTATTGCATCGGAATTAAAATGAAAAGGGCACAATGCCGACTTAAGTACAAGAAGACTGACTCTTCTTACTGACTATGTTTTGAACCATTTCTGTGACACTAGTTATGGATTCCGATGCTTCACTTCAGGTTTACTGTATCTCTTGGACCTTCTTATTGACGATGAAACACAGAAATTGCATCGGAATTAAATACAAAATGCACAATGCCGCCTTAAGTACAAGAAGACTGACTCTTCTTACTATGTTTTGAGCCATTCCTGTGACACTAGTTATAGATTCTGATGCTTCACTTCAGGTTTACAGTATCCCTCTGACCTTCTTATTGACAATGAAACGTAGATATTGCATCGGAATTAAACAGAAAAGGCACAATGCCGACTTAAGTACAAGAAGACCGACTCTTCCTACTTTCTATGTTGTGAACCATTCCTGTGACACTAGTTATAGATTCCGATTCTTCACTTCAGGTTTACTGTATCCCTCTGACCTTCTTATTGACGATGAAACACAGATATTGCATCGGAATTAAATACAAAAGGCACAAAGCCGACGTAAGTACAAGAACACTGACTCTTCTTACTGACTATGTTTTAAACCATTCCTGTGACACTAGTCAGAAATTCCGATGCTTCACTTCAGGTTTACGGTATCCCTCTGACCTTCTTATTGACGTTGAAACGCAGTAATAGCATCGGAATGAAATTGAAAAGGGCACAATGCCGACTTAAGTACAAGAAGACTGACTCTTCTTACTGTCTATGTTTTGAACCATTCCTGTGACACTAGTTATAGATTACGATGCTTCACTTCAGGTTTACTGTATCCCTTGGACCTTCTTATTGACGATGAAACACAGAAATTGCATCGGAATTAAATACAAAAGGCACAATGCCGACTTAAGTACAAGAAGACTGACTCTTCTTACTGACTATGTTTTGAACCACTCCTGAGACACTAGTTATAGATTCAGATGCTTCACTTCAGATTTACGGTATCCCTCTGACCTTCTTATTGACGATGAAACACAGAAATTGCGTCGGAATTAAATACAAAAGGCACAATGCCGACTTAACTACATGTAGACTGACTTTTCCTACTGCCTATGTTTTGAAACATTCCTGTGACCTTAGTTATAGATTCCGATGCTTCATTTCAGGTTTACTGTATCCCTTGGACCTTCTTATTGACGATGAAACACATAAAGGGCATCGGAATTAAATAGAAGAGGCACAGTGCCGACTTAAGTACAAAAAGACCTACTCTTCCTACTGTCTATGTTTTGAACCATTCCTGTGACACTAGTTATAGATTCCGATGCTTCACTTCAGGTTTACTGTATCCCTCTGAACTTCTCACAGACGATGAAACGCAGAAATTGCATCGGAATTAAATAGAAATGGCACAATGCCGACTTAAGTACAAGAAGACTGACTCTTCTTACTGTCTATGGTTTGAACCATTCCTGTGACACTAGTTATAGATTCCGATGCTTCACTTTGGGTTTACTGTATCCCTTGGACCTTCTTATTGACGATGAAACACAGAAATTGCATCGGAGTTAAATAGAAAAGGCACAATGCCGACTTAAGTACAAGAAGACTGACTCCTCTTAATGTCTATGATTTGAACCATTCCTGTGACACTAGTTATAGATTCCGATGCTTCACTTCAGGTTTATTGTGTCCCTCTGACCTTCTTATTGACGATGAAAGACAGCTATTGCATCGGAATTAAATAGAAAAGGCACAATGCTGACTTAAGTACAAGAAGACAGATTCTTCTTACTGAATATGTTTTGAACCATTCCTGTGACACTAGTTATAGATTCCGATGCATCACTTCAGGTTTACTGTATCACTTGGTCCTTGTTATTGACGATGAAACATAGAAATTGCATCGGTATTAAATACAAAAGGCACATTGCCGCCTTAAGTACAAGACGACTGACCCATCTTACTGTCTATGATTTGAACCATTCCTGTGACACTAGTTATAGATTCCGATGCTTCACTTCAGGTTTACTGTATCCCTCTGACCTTCTTATTGACGATGAAACACAGATATTGCATCGGAAATAAATACAAAAATCACAATGCCGACTTAAGTACAAGAAGACTGACTCTACTTACGGTCTATGATTTGAACAATTCCTGTGACACTAGTTATAGATTCCGATGATTCACTTCATGTTTACTGTATTCCTTGGACATCCGTGTTGACGATGAAACACAGAAATTGCATCGGAATTAAATAGAAAAGGCACAATGCCGACATAAGTACAAGAAGAATGACTCTTCTCTCTGACTATGTTTGGAAGCATTCCTGTGGCACTAGTTATGGATTCCGATGCATCACTTCAGGTTTATTGTATCCCTCTGACCTTCTTATTGACGATGAAACACAGATATCGAATCGGAATTAAATAGAAAAGGCACAATGCCGACTTAAGTACAAGCGGACTGATTCTTCTTACTGAATATGTTTTGAACCGTTCCTGTGACACTAGTTATAGATTCCGATGCTTCACTTCAGGTTTACTGTATCCCTCTGAACGTCTTACTGACGATGAAACACAGAAATTGCATCGGAATTAAATTCAAATGGCACAATGCCGACTTAAGTACAAGAAGACTGACTCATCTTACTGTCTATGGCTTGAACCACTCCTGTGACACTAGTTATAGATTCCGATGCTTCACTTCAGGTTGACTGTATCCGTCTGACCATCTTATTGACGATGAAACACAGAAATTGTATCGGAATTAAATAAAAAAGGCACAATGCCGACTTAAGTACAAGAAGACTGACTCTTCTTACTGTCTATGATTTGCACCATTCCTGTGACGCTAGTTACAGATTCCGATGCTTCACTTCAGGTTTACTGTATCCCTCTGACCTTCTTATTGACGATGAAACACAGAAATTGCATCGGAATTAAATACAAAAGGCACAATGCCGACTTAACTACATGTAGACTGACTTTTCCTACTGCCTATGTTTTGAAACATTCCTGTGACCTTAGTTATAGATTCCGATGCTTCATTTCAGGTTTACTGTATCCCTTGGACCTTCTTATTGACGATGAAACACAGAAAGGGCATCGGAATTAAATAGAAGAGGCACAGTGCCGACTTAAGTACAAAAAGACCTACTCTTCCTACTGTCTATGTTTTGAACCATTCCTGTGACACTAGTTATAGATTACGATGCTTCACTTCTGGTTTACTGTATCCCTCTGACCTTCTTATTGACGATGAAACACAGAAATTGCATCGCAATAAAATACAACAGGCACAATGCCGACTTAAGTACAAGAAGACTGACTCAACTTACTGTCTATGATTTTAACCATTCCTATGACACTAGTTACAGATTCCGATGATTCACTTCAGGTTTACTGTATTCCTTGGACCTCCGTATTGACGATGAAACACAGAAATTGCATCGGAATTAAATAGAAAAGGCACAATGCCGACCTAAGTACAAGAAGACTGACTCTTCTTTCTGACTATGTTTGGATGCATTCCTGTGACACTAGTTATAGATTCCGATGCTTCACTTCAGGTTTATAGTATCCCTCTGACCTTCTTATTGACGATGAAACACAGATGTTGCGTCGGAATTAAATAGAAAAAGCACAATGCCGGCTTAAGTGCAAGAAGACTGATTCTTCTTACTGAATATGTTTTGAACCGTTCCTGTGACACTAGTTATAGATTCCGATGCTTCACTTCAGGTTTACTGTATCCCTCTGAACTTCTCACAGACGATGAAACGCAGAAATTGCATCGGAATTAAATAGAAATGGCACAATGCCGACTTAAGTACAAGAAGACTGACTCTTCTTACTGTCTATGGTTTGAACCATTCCTGTGACACTAGTTATAGATTCCGATGCTTCACTTCGGGTTTACTGGATCCCTTGGACCTTCTTATTGACGATGAAACACAGAAATTGCATCGGAGTTAAATAGAAAAGGCACAATGCCGACTTAAGTACAAGAAGACTGACTCCTCTTAATGTCTATGATTTGAACCATTCCTGTGACACTAGTTATAGATTCCGATGCTTCACTTCAGGTTTATTGTGTCCCTCTGACCTTCTTATTGACGATGAAAGGCAGCTATTGCATCGGAATTAAATAGAAAAGGCACAATGCCGACTTAAGTACAAGCGGACTGATTCTTCTTACTGAATATGTTTTGAACCGTTCCTGTGACACTAGTTATAGATTCCGATGCTTCACTTCAGGTTTACTGTATCCCTCTGACCTTCTTATTGACGATGGAACACAGAAATTGCATCGGAATTAAATACAAATGGCACAATGCCGACTTAAGTACAAGAAGACTGACACTTCTTACTGTCTATGTTTTGTACCATTCCTGTGACACTAGTTACAGATTCCGATGCTTCACTTCAGGTTTACTGTATCCCTCTGCACTTCTTATTGACGATGAAACACAGAAATTGCGTCGGAATAAAATACAAAAATCAAAATGCCGACTTAAGTACAAGAACACTGACTCAACTTACTGTCTATGATTTGTACCATTCCTGTGACACTAGTTATAGATTCCGATGATTCACTTCAGGTTTGATGTATTCCTTGGACCTCCGTATTGACGATGAAACACAGAAATTGCATCGGAATTAAATAGAAAATTCACAATGCCGACTTAAGTACAAGAAGACTGACTCTTCTTTCTGACTATGTTTGGAAGCATTCCTGTGACACTAGTTATAGATTCCGATGCTTCACTTCAGGTTTATAGTATCCCTCTGACCTTCTTATTGACGATGAAACACAGATATTGCGTCGGAAATTAAATAGAAAAGGCACAATGCCGACATAAGTACAAGAAGACTGATTCCTCTTACTGAATATGTTTTGAACCATTCCTGTGACACTAGTTATAGATTCCGATGCGTCACTTCAGGTTTATTGTATCCCTCTGACCTTCTTATTGACGATGAAACACAGCTATTGCATCGGAATTAAATAGAAAAGGCACAATGCCGACTTAAGTACAAGAAGACTGATTCTTCTTACTGAATATGTTTTGAACCATTACTGTGACACTAGTTATAGATTCCGATGTTTCACTTCAAGTTTACTGTATCCCTCTGAACTTCTTACTGACGTTGAAACGCAGAAATTGCATCGGAATTAAATAGAAAAGGCACAATGCCGAATTAAGTACAAGAAGACGGACTCTTCTTACTCTCTATGGTTTGAAGCATTCCTGTGACACTAGTTATAGATTCCGATGCTTTACTTCAGCTTTACTCTATCCCTTGGACCTTCTTATAGACGATGAAACACAGAAATTGCATCGGAATTAAATAGAAAAAGCACAATGCCGACTTAAGTACAAGAAGACTGACTCTTTCTACTGTCTATGTTTTGAACCATTCCTGTGACACTAGTTATAGATTCCGATGCTTCACTTCAGGTTTAATGTATTCCTCTGACCTTCTTATTGACGATGAAACACAGAAATTGCATCGGAATTAAATACAGAAGGCACAATGCCGACTTAAGAACAAGAAGACTGACTCTTCTTTCTGACTATGTTTTGAACCATTCCTGTGACACTAGTTATAGATTCCGATGCTTCACTTCAGGTTTACTGTATCCCTCTGACCTTCTTATTGACGATGAAACACAGAAATTGCATCGGAATTAAATAGAAAAGGCACAATGCCGACCTAAGTACACGAAGACTGAGTCTTCCTACTGTCTATGCTTTAAACCATTCCTGTGACCCTAGTTAGAGTTTCCGTTGCTTCACTTCAGATTTCCTGTATCCAACTGACCTTCTAATTGACGATGATACACAGTTATTGCATCGGAATTAAAATGAAAAGGGCACAATGCCGACTTAAGTACAAGAAGACTGACTCTTCTTACTGACTATGTTTTGAACCATTTCTGTGACACTAGTTATGGATTCCGATGCTTCACTTCAGGTTTACTGTATCTCTTGGACCTTCTTATTGACGATGAAACACAGAAATTGCATCGGAATTAAATACAAAATGCACAATGCCGCCTTAAGTACAAGAAGACTGACTCTTCTTACTAACGATGTTTTGAGCCATTCCTGTGACACTAGTTATAGATTCTAATGCTTCACTTCAGGTTTACAGTATCCCTCTGACCTTCTTATTGACGATGAAACATAGATATTGCATCGGAATTAAACAGAAAAGGCACAATGCCGACTTAAGTACAAGAAGACCGACTCTTCCTACTTTCTATGTTGTGAACCATTCCTGTGACACTAGTTATAGATTCCGATTCTTCACTTCAGGTTTACTGTATCCCTCTGACCTTCTTATTGACGATGAAACACAGATATTGCATCGGAATTAAATACAAAAGGCACAAAGCCGACGTAAGTACAAGAACACTGACTCTTCTTACTGACTATGTTTTAAACCATTCCTGTGACACTAGTCAGAAATTCCGATGCTTCACTTCAGGTTTACGGTATCCCTCTGACCTTCTTATTGACGATGAAACGCAGTAATAGCATCGGAATGAAATTGAAAAGGGCACAATGCCGACTTAAGTACAAGAAGACTGACTCTTCTTACTGTCTATGTTTTGAACCATTCCTGTGACACTAGTTATAGATTACGATGCTTCATTTCAGGTTTACTGTATCCCTTGGACCTTCTTATTGACGATGAAACACAGAAAGGGCATCGGAATTAAATAGAAGAGGCACAGTGCCGACTTAAGTACAAAAAGACCTACTCTTCCTACTGTCTATGTTTTGAACCATTCCTGTGACACTAGTTATAGATTACGATGCTTCACTTCTGGTTTACTGTATCCCTCTGACCTTCTTATTGACGATGAAACACAGAAATTGCATCGCAATAAAATACAACAGGCACAATGCCGACTTAAGTACAAGAAGACTGACTCAACTTACTGTCTATGATTTTAACCATTCCTATGACACTAGTTATAGATTCCGATGATTCACTTCAGGTTTACTGTATTCCTTGGACCTCCGTATTGACGATGAAACACAGAAATTGCATCGGAATTAAATAGAAAAGGCACAATGCCGACCTAAGTACAAGAAGACTGACTCCTTTTTCTGACTATGTTTGGATGCATTCCTGTGACACTAGTTATAGATTCCGATGCTTCACTTCAGGTTTATAGTATCCCTCTGACCTTCTTATTGACGATGAAACACAGATGTTGCGTCGGAATTAAATAGAAAAAGCACAATGCCGGCTTAAGTGCAAGAAGACTGATTCTTCTTACTGAATATGTTTTGAACCGTTCCTGTGACACTAGTTATAGATTCCGATGCTTCACTTCAGGTTTACTGTATCCCTCTGAACTTCTCACAGACGATGAAACGCAGAAATTGCATCGGAATTAAATAGAAATGGCACAATGCCGACTTAAGTACAAGAAGACTGACTCTTCTTACTGTCTATGGTTTGAACCATTCCTGTGACACTAGTTATAGATTCCGATGCTTCACTTCGGGTTTACTGTATCCCTTGGACCTTCTTATTGACGATGAAACACAGAAATTGCATCGGAGTTAAATAGAAAAGGCACAATGCCGACTTAAGTACAATCAGACTGACTCCTCTTAATGTCTATGATTTGAACCATTCCTGTGACACTAGTTATAGATTCCGATGCTTCACTTCAGGTTTATTGTGTCCCTCTGACCTTCTTATTGACGATGAAAGACAGCTATTGCATCGGAATTAAATAGAAAAGGCACAATGCCGACTTAAGTACAAGCGGACTGATTCTTCTTACTGAATATGTTTTGAACCGTTCCTGTGACACTAGTTATAGATTCCGATGCTTCACTTCAGGTTTACTGTATCCCTCTGACCTTCTTATTGACGATGGAACACAGAAATTGCATCGGAATTAAATACAAATGGCACAATGCCGACTTAAGTACAAGAAGACTGACACTTCTTACTGTCTATGTTTTGTACCATTCCTGTGACACTAGTTACAGATTCCGATGCTTCACTTCAGGTTTACTGTATGCCTCTGCACTTCTTATTGACGATGAAACACAGAAATTGCGTCGGAATAAAATACAAAAATCAAAATGCCGACTTAAGTACAAGAACACTGACTCAACTTACTGTCTATGATTTGTACCATTCCTGTGACACTAGTTATAGATTCCGATGATTCACTTCAGGTTTGATGTATTCCTTGGACCTCCGTATTGACGATGAAACACAGAAATTGCATCGGAATTAAATAGAAAATTCACAATGCCGACTTAAGTACAAGAAGACTGACTCTTCTTTCTGACTATGTTTGGAAGCATTCCTGTGACACTAGTTATAGATTCCGATGCTTCACTTCAGGTTTATAGTATCCCTCTGACCTTCTTATTGACGATGAAACACAGATATTGCGTCGGAAATTAAATAGAAAAGGCACAATGCCGACTTAAGTACAAGAAGACTGATTCCTCTTACTGAATATGTTTTGAACCATTCCTGTGACACTAGTTATAGATTCCGATGCGTCACTTCAGGTTTATTGTATCCCTCTGACCTTCTTATTGACGATGAAACACAGCTATTGCATCGGAATTAAATAGAAAAGGCACAATGCCGACTTAAGTACAAGAAGACTGATTCTTCTTACTGAATATGTTTTGAACCATTACTGTGACACTAGTTATAGATTCCGATGTTTCACTTCAAGTTTACTGTATCCCTCTGAACTTCTTACTGACGTTGAAACGCAGAAATTGCATCGGAATTAAATAGAAAAATCACAATGCCGAATTAAGTACAAGAAGACGGACTCTTCTTACTCTCTATGGTTTGAAGCATTCCTGTGACACTAGTTATAGATTCCGATGCTTCACTTCAGGTTTACTCTATCCCTTGGACCTTCTTATAGACGATGAAACACAGAAATTGCTTCGGAATTAAATAGAAAAAGCACAATGCCGACTTAAGTACAAGAAGACTGACTCTTCCTACTGTCTATGTTTTGAACCATTCCTGTGACACTAGTTATAGATTCCGATGCTTCACTTCAGGTTTAATGTATTCCTCTGACCTTCTTATTGACGATGAAACACAGAAATTGCATCGGAATTAAATACAGAAGGCACAATGCCGACTTAAGAACAAGAAGACTGACTCTTCTTTCTGACTATGTTTTGAACCATTCCTGTGACACTAGTTATAGATTCCGATGCTTCACTTCAGGTTTACTGTATCCCTCTGACCTTCTTATTGACGATGAAACACAGAAATTGCATCGGAATTAAATAGAAAAGGCACAATGCCGACCTAAGTACACGAAGACTGAGTCTTCCTACTGTCTATGCTTTAAACCATTCCTATGACCCTAGTTAGAGATTCCGTTGCTTCACTTCAGATTTCCTGTATCCAACTGACCTTCTAATTGACGATGATACACAGTTATTGCATCGGAATTAAAATGAAAAGGGCACAATGCCGACTTAAGTACAAGAAGACTGACTCTTCTTACTGACTATGTTTTGAACCATTTCTGTGACACTAGTTATGGATTCCGATGCTTCACTTCAGGTTTACTGTATCTCTTGGACCTTCTTATTGACGATGAAACACAGAAATTGCATCGGAATTAAATACAAAATGCACAATGCCGCCTTAAGTACAAGAAGACTGACTCTTCTTACTAACGATGTTTTGGGCCATTCCTGTGACACTAGTTATAGATTCTGATGCTTCACTTCAGGTTTACAGTATCCCTCTGACCTTCTTATTGACGATGAAACATAGATATTGCATCGGAATTAAACAGAAAAGGCACAATGCCGACTTAAGTACAAGAAGACCGACTCTTCCTACTTTCTATGTTGTGAACCATTCCTGTGACACTAGTTATAGATTCCGATTCTTCACTTCAGGTTTACTGTATCCCTCTGACCTTCTTATTGACGATGAAACACAGATATTGCATCGGAATTAAATACAAAAGGCACAAAGCCGACGTAAGTACAAGAACACTGACTCTTCTTACTGACTATGTTTTAAACCATTCCTGTGACACTTGTCAGAAATTCCGATGCTTCACTTCAGGTTTACGGTATCCCTCTGACCTTCTTATTGACGATGAAACGCAGTAATAGCATCGGAATGAAATTGAAAAGGGCACAATGCCGACTTAAGTACAAGAAGACTGACTCTTCTTACTGTCTATGTTTTGAACCATTCCTGTGACACTAGTTATAGATTACGATGCTTCACTTCAGGTTTACTGTATCCCTTGGACCTTCTTATTGACGATGAAACACAGAAATTGCATCGGAATTAAATACAAAAGGCACAATGCCGACTTAAGTACAAGAAGACTGACTCTTCTTACTGACTATGTTTTGAACCACTTATGAGACACTAGTTATAGATTCAGATGCTTCACTTCAGATTTACGGTATCCCTCTGACCTTCTTATTGACGATGAAACACAGAAATTGCGTCGGAATTAAATACAAAAGGCACAATGCCGACTTAACTACATGTAGACTGACTTTTCCTACTGCCTATGTTTTGAAACATTCCTGTGACCTTAGTTATAGATTCCGATGCTTCATTTCAGGTTTACTGTATCCCTTGGACCTTCTTATTGACGATGAAACACATAAAGGGCATCGGAATTAAATAGAAGAGGCACAGTGCCGACTTAAGTACAAGAAGACTGACTCTTCTTACTGTCTATGGTTTGAACCATTCCTGTGACACTAGTTATAGATTCCGATGCTTAACTTCGGGTTTACTGTATCCCTTGGACCTTCTTATTGACGATGAAACACAGAAATTGCATCGGAGTTAAATAGAAAAGGCACAATGCCGACTTAAGTACAAGAAGACTGACTCTTCTTTCTGACTATGTTTGGATGCATTCCTGTGACACTAGTTATAGATTACGATGCTTCACTTCAGGTTTATAGTATCCCTCTGACCTTCTTATTGACGATGAAACACAGATGTTGCGTCGGAATTAAATAGAAAAAGCACAATGCCGGCTTAAGTGCAAGAAGACTGATTCTTCCTACTGAATATGTTTTGAACCGTTCCTGTGACACTAGTTATAGATTCCGATGCTTCACTTCAGGTTTACTGTATCCCTCTGAACTTCTCACAGACGATGAAACGCAGAAATTGCATCGGAATTAAATAGAAATGGCACAATGCCGACTTAAGTACAAGAAGACTGACTCTTCTTACTGTCTATGGTTTGAACCATTCCTGTGACACTAGTTATAGATTCCGATGCTTAACTTCGGGTTTACTGTATCCCTTGGACCTTCTTATTGACGATGAAACACAGAAATTGCATCGGAGTTAAATAGAAAAGGCACAATGCCGACTTAAGTACAAGAAGACTGACTCCTCTTAATGTCTATGATTTGAACCATTCCTGTGACACTAGTTATAGATTCCGATGCTTCACTTCAGGTTTATTGTGTCCATCTGACCTTCTTATTGACGATGAAAGACAGCTATTGCATCGGAATTAAATAGAAAAGGCACAATGCTGACTTAAGTACAAGAAGACAGATTCTTCTTACTGAATATGTTTTGAACCATTCCTGTGACACTAGTTATAGATTCCGATGCATCACTTCAGGTTTACTGTATCACTTGGTCCTTGTTATTGACGATGAAACATAGAAATTGCATCGGTATTAAATACAAAAGGCACATTGCCGCCTTAAGTACAAGACGACTGACCCATCTTACTGTCTATGTTTTGAACCATTCCTGTGACACTAGTTATAGATTCCGATGCTTCACTTCAGTTTTACTGTATCCCTCTGACCTTCTTATTGACGATGAAACACAGATATTGCATCGGAAATAAATACAAAAATCACAATGCCGACTTAAGTACAAGAAGACTGACTCTACTTACGGTCTATGATTTGAACAATTCCTGTGACACTAGTTATAGATTCCGATGATTCACTTCATGTTTACTGTATTCCTTGGACATCCGTGTTGACGATGAAACACAGAAATTGCATCGGAATTAAATAGAAAAGGCACAATGCCGACATAAGTACAAGAAGAATGACTCTTCTCTCTGACTATGTTTGGAAGCATTCCTGTGGCACTAGTTATGGATTCCGATGCATCACTTCAGGTTTATTGTATCCCTCTGACCTTCTTATTGACGATGAAACACAGATATCGAATCGGAATTAAATAGAAAAGGCACAATGCCGACTTAAGTACAAGCGGACTGATACTTCTTACTGAATATGTTTTGAACCGTTCCTGTGACACTAGTTATAGATTCCGATGCTTCACTTCAGGTTTACTGTATCCCTCTGAACGTCTTACTGACGATGAAACACAGAAATTGCATCGGAATTAAATTCAAATGGCACAATGCCGACTTAAGTACAAGAAGACTGACTCATCTTACTGTCTATGGCTTGAACCACTCCTGTGACACTAGTTATAGATTCCGATGCTTCACTTCAGGTTGACTGTATCCCTCTGACCATCTTATTGACGATGAAACACAGAAATTGTATCGGAATTAAATAAAAAAGGCACAATGCCGACTTAAGTACAAGAAGACTGACTCCTCTTACTGTCTATGATTTGCACCATTCCTGTGACGCTAGTTACAGATTCCGATGCTTCACTTCAGGTTTACTGTATCCCTCTGACCTTCTTATTGACGATGAAACACAGAAATTGCATCGGAATTAAATACAAAAGGCACAATGCCGACTTAACTACATGTAGACTGACTTTTCCTACTGCCTATGTTTTGAAACATTCCTGTGACCTTAGTTATAGATTCCGATGCTTCATTTCAGGTTTACTGTATCCCTTGGACCTTCTTATTGACGATGAAACACAGAAAGGGCATCGGAATTAAATAGAAGAGGCACAGTGCCGACTTAGGTACAAAAAGACCTACTCTTCCTACTGTCTATGTTTTGAACCATTCCTGTGACACTAGTTATAGATTACGATGCTTCACTTCTGGTTTACTGTATCCCTCTGACCTTCTTATTGACGATGAAACACAGAAATTGCATCGCAATAAAAAACAACAGGCACAATGCCGACTTAAGTACAAGAAGACTGACTCAACTTACTGTCTATGATTTTAACCATTCCTATGACACTAGTTATAGATTCCGATGATTCACTTCGTGTTTACTGTATTCCTTGGACCTCCGTATTGACGATGAAACACAGAAATTGCATCGGAATTAAATAGAAAAGGCACAATGCCGACCTAAGTACAAGAAGACTGACTCTTCTTTCTGACTATGTTTGGATGCATTCCTGTGACACTAGTTATAGATTCCGATGCTTCACTTCAGGTTTATAGTATCCCTCTGACCTTCTTATTGACGATGAAACACAGATGTTGCGTCGGAATTAAATAGAAAATGCACAATGCCGGCTTAAGTGCAAGAAGACTGATTCTTCTTACTGAATATGTTTTGAACCGTTCCTGTGACACTAGTTATAGATTCCGATGCTTCACTTCAGGTTTACTGTATCCCTCTGAACTTCTCACAGACGATGAAACGCAGAAATTGCATCGGAATTAAATAGAAATGGCACAATGCCGACTTAAGTACAAGAAGACTGACTCTTCTTACTGTCTATGGTTTGAACCATTCCTGTGACACTAGTTATAGATTCCGATGCTTCACTTTGCTTTTATTGTATCCCTTGGACCTTCTTATTGACGATGAAACACAGAAATTGCATCGGAGTTAAATAGAAAAGGCACAATGCCGACTTAAGTACAAGAAGACTGACTCCTCTTAATGTCTATGATTTGAACCATTCCTGTGACACTAGTTATAGATTCCGATGCTTCACTTCAGGTTTATTGTGTCCCTCTGACCTTCTTATTGACGATGAAAGACAGCTATTGCATCGGAATTAAATGGAAAAGGCACAATGCCGACTTAAGTACAAGAAGACTGACTCTTCCTACTGTCTATGTTTTGAACCATTCCTGTGACACTAGTTATAGATTCCGATGCTTCACTTCAGGTTTAATGTATTCCTCTGACCTTCTTATTGACGATGAAACACAGAAATTGCATCGGAATTAAATACAGAAGGCACAATGCCGACTTAAGAACAAGAAGACTGACTCTTCTTTCTGACTATGTTTTGAACCATTCCTGTGACACTAGTTATAGATTCCGATGCTTCACTTCAGGTTTACTGTATCCCTCTGACCTTCTTATTGACGATGAAACACAGAAATTGCATCGGAATTAAATAGAAAAGGCACAATGCCGACCTAAGTACACGAAGACTGAGTCTTCCTACTGTCTATGCTTTAAACCATTCCTGTGACCCTAGTTAGAGATTCCGTTGCTTCACTTCAGATTTCCTGTATCCAACTGACCTTCTAATTGACGATGATACACAGTTATTGCATCGGAATTAAAATGAAAAGGGCACAATGCCGACTTAAGTACAAGAAGACTGACTCTTCTTACTGACTATGTTTTGAACCATTTCTGTGACACTAGTTATGGATTCCGATGCTTCACTTCAGGTTTACTGTATCTCTTGGACCTTCTTATTGACGATGAAACACAGAAATTGCATCGGAATTAAATACAAAATGCACAATGCCGCCTTAAGTACAAGAAGACTGACTCTTCTTACTAACGATGTTTTGAGCCATTCCTGTGACACTAGTTATAGATTCTGATGCTTCACTTCAGGTTTACAGTATCCCTCTGACCTTCTTATTGACGATGAAACATAGATATTGCATCGGAATTAAACAGAAAAGGCACAATGCCGACTTAAGTACAAGAAGACCGACTCTTCCTACTTTCTATGTTGTGAACCATTCCTGTGACACTAGTTATAGATTCCGATTCTTCACTTCAGGTTTACTGTATCCCTCTGACCTTCTTATTGACGATGAAACACAGATATTGCATCGGAATTAAATACAAAAGGCACAAAGCCGACGTAAGTACAAGAACACTGACTCTTCTTACTGACTATGTTTTAAACCATTCCTGTGACACTAGTCAGAAATTCCGATGCTTCACTTCAGGTTTACGGTATCCCTCTGACCTTCTTATTGACGATGAAACGCAGTAATAGCATCGGAATGAAATTGAAAAGGGCACAATGCCGACTTAAGTACAAGAAGACTGACTCTTCTTACTGTCTATGTTTTGAACCATTCCTGTGACACTAGTTATAGATTACGATGCTTCACTTCAGGTTTACTGTATCCCTTGGACCTTCTTATTGACGATGAAACACAGAAATTGCATCGGAATTAAATACAAAAGGCACAATGCCGACTTAAGTACAAGAAGACTGACTCTTCTTACTGACTATGTTTTGAACCACTCCTGAGACACTAGTTATAGATTCAGATGCTTCACTTCAGATTTACGGTATCCCTCTGACCTTCTTATTGACGATGAAACACAGAAATTGCGTCGGAATTAAATACAAAAGGCACAATGCCGACTTAACTACATGTAGACTGACTTTTCCTACTGCCTATGTTTTGAAACATTCCTGTGACCTTAGTTATAGATTCCGATGCTTCATTTCAGGTTTACTGTATCCCTTGGACCTTCTTATTGACGATGAAACACATAAAGGGCATCGGAATTAAATAGAAGAGGCACAGTGCCGACTTAAGTACAAAAAGACCTACTCTTCCTACTGTCTATGTTTTGACCCATTCCTGTGACACTAGTTATAGATTACGATGCTTCACTTCTGGTTTACTGTATCCCTCTGACCTTCTTATTGACGATGAAACACAGAAATTGCATCGCAATAAAATACAACAGGCACAATGCCGACTTAAGTACAAGAAGACTGACTCAACTTACTGTCTATGATTTTAACCATTCCTATGACACTAGTTATAGATTCCGATGATTCACTTCAGGTTTACTGTATTCCTTGGACCTCCGTATTGACGATGAAACACAGAAATTGCATCGGAATTAAATAGAAAAGGCACAATGCCGACCTAAGTACAAGAAGACTGACTCTTCTTTCTGACTATGTTTGGATGCATTCCTGTGACACTAGTTATAGATTCCGATGCTTCACTTCAGGTTTATAGTATCCCTCTGACCTTCTTATTGACGATGAAACACAGATGTTGCGTCGGAATTAAATAGAAAAAGCACAATGCCGGCTTAAGTGCAAGAAGACTGATTCTTCTTACTGAATATGTTTTGAACCGTTCCTGTGACACTAGTTATAGATTCCGATGCTTCACTTCAGGTTTACTGTATCCCTCTGTACTTCTCACAGACGATGAAACGCAGAAATTGCATCGGAATTAAATAGAAATGGCACAATGCCGACTTAAGTACAAGAAGACTGACTCTTCTTACTGTCTATGGTTTGAACCATTCCTGTGACACTAGTTATAGATTCCGATGCTTAACTTCGGGTTTACTGTATCCCTTGGACCTTCTTATTGACGATGAAACACAGAAATTGCATCGGAGTTAAATAGAAAAGGCACAATGCCGACTTAAGTACAAGAAGACTGACTCCTCTTAATGTCTATGATTTGAACCATTCCTGTGACACTAGTTATAGATTCCGATGCTTCACTTCAGGTTTATTGTGTCCCTCTGACCTTCTTATTGACGATGAAAGACAGCTATTGCATCGGAATTAAATAGAAAAGGCACAATGCTGACTTAAGTACAAGAAGACAGATTCTTCTTACTGAATATGTTTTGAACCATTCCTGTGACACTAGTTATAGATTCCGATGCATCACTTCAGGTTTACTGTATCACTTGGTCCTTGTTATTGACGATGAAACATAGAAATTGCATCGGTATTAAATACAAAAGGCACATTGCCGCCTTAAGTACAAGACGACTGACCCATCTTACTGTCTATGTTTTGAACCATTCCTGTGACACTAGTTATAGATTCCGATGCTTCACTTCAGGTTTACTGTATCCCTCTGACCTTCTTATTGACGATGAAACACAGATATTGCATCGGAAATAAATACAAAAATCACAATGCCGACTTAAGTACAAGAAGACTGACTCTACTTACGGTCTATGATTTGAACAATTCCTGTGACACTAGTTATAGATTCCGATGATTCACTTCATGTTTACTGTATTCCTTGGACATCCGTGTTGACGATGAAACACAGAAATTGCATCGGAATTAAATAGAAAAGGCACAATGCCGACATAAGTACAAGAAGAATGACTCTTCTCTCTGACTATGTTTGGAAGCATTCCTGTGGCACTAGTTATGGATTCCGATGCATCACTTCAGGTTTATTGTATCCCTCTGACCTTCTTATTGACGATGAAACACAGATATCGAATCGGAATTAAATAGAAAAGGCACAATGCCGACTTAAGTACAAGCGGACTGATACTTCTTACTGAATATGTTTTGAACCGTTCCTGTGACACTAGTTATAGATTCCGATGCTTCACTTCAGGTTTACTGTATCCCTCTGAACGTCTTACTGACGATGAAACACAGAAATTGCATCGGAATTAAATTCAAATGGCACAATGCCGACTTAAGTACAAGAAGACTGACTCATCTTACTGTCTATGGCTTGAACCACTCCTGTGACACTAGTTATAGATTCCGATGCTTCATTTCAGGTTGACTGTATCCCTCTGACCATCTTATTGACGATGAAACACAGAAATTGTATCGGAATTAAATAAAAAAGGCACAATGCCGACTTAAGTACAAGAAGACTGACTCTTCTTACTGTCTAAGATTTGCACCATTCCTGTGACGCTAGTTACAGATTCCGATGCTTCACTTCAGGTTTACTGTATCCCTCTGACCTTCTTATTGACGATGAAACACAGAAATTGCATCGGAATTAAATACAAAAGGCACAATGCCGACTTAACTACATGTAGACTGACTTTTCCTACTGCCTATGTTTTGAAACATTCCTGTGACCTTAGTTATAGATTCCGATGCTTCATTTCAGGTTTACTGTATCCCTTGGACCTTCTTATTGACGATGAAACACAGAAAGGGCATCGGAATTAAATAGAAGAGGCACAGTGCCGACTTAGGTACAAAAAGACCTACTCTTCCTACTGTCTATGTTTTGAACCACTCCTGTGACACTAGTTATAGATTACGATGCTTCACTTCTGGTTTACTGTATCCCTCTGACCTTCTTATTGACGATGAAACACAGAAATTGCATCGCAATAAAATACAACAGGCACAATGCCGACTTAAGTACAAGAAGACTGACTCAACTTACTGTCTATGATTTTAACCATTCCTATGACACTAGTTATAGATTCCGATGATTCACTTCGTGTTTACTGTATTCCTTGGACCTCCGTATTGACGATGAAACACAGAAATTGCATCGGAATTAAATAGAAAAGGCACAATGCCGACCTAAGTACAAGAAGACTGACTCTTCTTTCTGACTATGTTTGGATGCATTCCTGTGACACTAGTTATAGATTCCGATGCTTCACTTCAGGTTTATAGTATCCCTCTGACCTTCTTATTGACGATGAAACACAGATGTTGCGTCGGAATTAAATAGAAAATGCACAATGCCGGCTTAAGTGCAAGAAGACTGATTCTTCTTACTGAATATGTTTTGAACCGTTCCTGTGACACTAGTTATAGATTCCGATGCTTCACTTCAGGTTTACTGTATCCCTCTGAACTTCTCACAGACGATGAAACGCAGATATTGCATCGGAATTAAATAGAAAATTCACAATGCCGACTTTAGTACAAGAAGACTGACTCTTCTTTCTGACTATGTTTGGAAGCATTCCTGTGACACTAGCTATAGATTCCGATGCTTCACTTCAGGTTTATAGTATCCCTCTGACCTTCTTATTGACGATGAAACACAGATATTGCGTCGGAAATTAAATAGAGAAGGCACAATGCCGACTTAAGTACAAGCAGACTGATTCCTCTTACTGAATATGTTTTGAACCATTCCTGTGATTCTAGTTATAGATTCCGATGCGTCACTTCAGGTTTACTGTATCCGTCTGAACTTCTTACTGGCGATGAAACGCAGAAATTGCATCGGAATTAAATAGAAATGGCACAATGCCAACTTAAGTACAAGAAGACTGACTCTTCTTACTGTCTATGGTTTGAATATTTCCTGTGACACTAGTTATAGATTCCGATGCTTCACCTCGGGTTTACTGTATCCCTTGGACCTTCTTACTTACGATGAAACACAGAAATTGCATCGGAATTAAATAGAAAAGGCACAATGCCGACTTACGTACAAGAAGACTGACTACTCTTACTGTCTATGATTTGAACGGTTCCTGTGACGCTAGTTACAGATTCCGATGCTTCACTTCAGGTTTACTGTAACCCTCTGACCATCTTATTGACGATGAAACACAGAAATTGCATCGGAATTAAATAGAAAAGGCACAATGCCGACTTAAGTACAAGAAGACTAACCATTCTTACTGTCTATGCTTTGAACCATTCCTGTGACACTAGTTATAGATTCCGACGCTTCACTTCAGGTTTATTGTATCCCTCTGACCTTCTTATTGACGATGAAACACAGCTATTGCATCAAAATTAAATAGAAAAGGCACAATGCCGACTTAAGTACAAGAAGACTGATTCTTCTTACTGAATATGTTTTGAACCATTACTGTGACACTAGTTATAGATTCCGATGCTTCACTTCAAGTTTACTGTATCCCTCTGAACTTCTTACTGACGATGAAACGCAGAAATTGCATCGGAATTAAATAGAAAAGGCACAATGCCGAATTAAGTACAAGAAGACGGACTCTTCTTACTCTCTATGGTTTGAAGCATTCCTGTGACACTAGTTATAGATTCCGATGCTTCACTTCAGGTTTACTCTATCCCTTGGACCTTCTTATTGACGATGAAACACAGAAATTGCATCGGAATTAAATAGAAAAAGCACAATGCCGACATAAGTACAAGAAGACTGACACTTCTTACTGTCTATGATTTGAACCATTCCTGTGACGCTAGTTACAGATTCCGATGCTTCACTTCACGTTTACTGTATCCCTCTGACCATCTTATTGACGATGAAACACAGAAATTGCATCGGAATTAAATGCAAAAGGCACAATGCCGACTTAAGAACAAGAAGACTGACTCTTCTTACTGACTATGTTTGGATAAATTGCTGTGACACTAGTTATAGATTCCGATGCTTCACTTCAGGTTTACTGTATCCCTCTGACCTTCTTATTGACGATGAAACACAGAAATTGCATCAGAATTAAATAGAAAAGGCACAATGCCGACTTAAGTACAAGAAGACTGACTCTTCTTACTGACTATGTTTTGAACCATTTCTGTGACACTAGTTATAGATTCCGATGCTTCACTTCAGGTTTACTGTATCTCTTGGACCTTCTTATTGACGATGAAACACAGAAATTGCATCGGAATTAAATACAAAATGCACAATGCCGCCTTAAGTACAAGAAGACTGACTCTTCTTACTAACTATGTTTTGAGCCATTCCTGTGACACTAGTTATAGATTCTGATGCTTCACTTCAGGTTTACAGTATCCCTCTGACCTTCTTACTGACGATGAAACATAGATATTGCATCGGAATTAAACAGAAAAGGCACAATGCCGACTTAAGTACAAGAAGACTGACTCTTCCTACTTTCTATGTTGTGAACCCTTCCTGTGACACTAGTTATAGATTCCAATTCTTCACTTCAGGTTTACTGTATCCCTCTGACCTTCTTATTGACGATGAAACACAGATATTGCATCGGAATTAAATACAAAAGGCACAAAGCCGACGTAAGTACAAGAAGACTGACTCTTCTTACTGACTACGTTTTAAACCATTCCTGTGACACTAGTCAGAAATTCCGATGCTTCACTTCAGGTTTACGGTATCCCTTTGACCTTCTTATTGACGATGGAACGCAGTAATAGCATCGGAATGAAATTGAAAAGGGCACAATGCCGACTTAAGTACAAGAAGACTGACTCTTCTTACTGTCTATGTTTTGAACCATTCCTGTGACACTAGTTATAGATTCCGATGCTTCACTTCAGGTTTACCGTATTCCTTGGACCTTGTTATTGACGATGAAACATAGAAATTGCATCGGTATTAAATACAAAGGGCACAGTGCAGCCTTAAGTACAAGACGACTGACCCATCTTACTGTCTATGCTTTGAACCATTCCTGTGACACTAGTTATAGATTCCGATGCTTCACTTCAGGTTTACTGTATCCCTCTGACCTTCTTATTGATGATGAAACACAGATATTGCATCGGAAATAAATACAAAAATCAAAATGCCGACTTAAGTACAAGAAGACTGACACTTCTTACTGTCTATGTTTTGTACCATTCCTGTGACACTAGTTACAGATTCCGATGCTTCACTTCAGGTTTACTGTATCCCTCTGCACTTCTTATTGACGATGAAACACAGAAATTGCGTCGGAATAAAATACAAAAATCAAAATGCCGACTTAAGTACAAGAACACTGACTCAACTTACTGTCTATGATTTGTACCATTCCTGTGACACTAGTTATAGCTTCCGATGATTCACTTCAGGTTTGATGTATTCCTTGGACCTCCGTATTGACGATGAAACACAGAAATTGCATCGGAATTAAATAGAAAATTCACAATGCCGACTTAAGTACAAGAAGACTGACTCTTCTTTCTGACTATGTTTGGAAGCATTCCTGTGACACTAGTTATAGATTCCGATGCTTCACTTCAGGTTTATAGTATCCCTCTGACCTTCTTATTGACGATGAAACACAGATATTGCGTCGGAAATTAAATAGAAAAGGCACAATGCCGACTTAAGTACAAGAAGACTGATTCTTCTTACTGAATATGTTTTGAACCATTCCTGTGACACTAGTTATAGATTCCGATGCGTCACTTCAGGTTTATTGTATCCCTCTGACCTTCTTATTGACGATGAAACACAGCTATTGCATCGGAATTAAATAGAAAAGGCACAAAGCCGACTTAAGTACAAGAAGACTGATTCTTCTTACTGAATATGTTTTGAACCATTACTGTGACACTAGTTATAGATTCCGATGTTTCACTTCAAGTTTACTGTATCCCTCTGAACTTCTTACTGACGTTGAAACGCAGAAATTGCATCGGAATTAAATAGAAAAGGCACAATGCCGAATTAAGTACAAGAAGACGGACTCTTCTTACTCTATATGGTTTGAAGCATTCCTGTGACACTAGTTATAGATTCCGATGCTTCACTTCAGGTTTACTCTATCCCTTGGACCTTCTTATTGACGATGAAACACAGAAATTGCATCGGAATTAAATAGAAAAAGCACAATGCCGACTTAAGTACAAGAAGACTGACACTTATTACTGTCTATGATTTGAACCATTCCTGTGACGCTAGTTACAGATTCCGATGCTTCACTTCACGTTTACTGTATCCCTCTGACCATCTTATTGACGATGAAACACAGAAATCGCAACGGAATTAAATAGAAAAGGCACAATGCCGACTTAAGTACAAGAAAACTGACTCTTCCTACTGTCTATGTTTTGAACCATTCCTGTGACACTAGTTATAGATTCCGATGCTTCACTTCAGGTTTAATGTATTCCTCTGACCTTCTTATTGACGATGAAACACAGAAATTGCATCGGAATTAAATACAGAAGGCACAATGCCGACTTAAGAACAAGAAGACTGACTCTTCTTTCTGACTATGTTTTTAACCATTCCTGTGACACTAGTTATAGATTCCGATGCTTCACTTCAGGTTTACTGTATCCCTCTGACCTTCTTATTGACGATGAAACACAGAAATTGCATCGGAATTAAATAGAAAAGGCACAATGCCGACCTAAGTACACGAAGACTGAGTCTTCCTACTGTCTATGCTTTAAACCATTCCTGTGACCCTAGTTAGAGATTCCGTTGCCTCACTTCAGATTTCCTGTATCCAACTGACCTTCTAATTGACGATGATACACAGTTATTGCATCGGAATTGAAATGAAAAGGGCACAATGCCGACTTAAGTACAAGAAGACTGACTCTTCTTACTGACAATGTTTTGAACCATTTCTGTGACACTAGTTATGGATTCCGATGCTTCACTTCAGGTTTACTGTATCTCTTGGACCTTCTTATTGACGATGAAACACAGAAATTGCATCGGAATTAAATACAAAATGCACAATGCCGCCTTAAGTACAAGAAGACTGACTCTTCTTACTAACTATGTTTTGAGCCATTCCTGTGACACTAGTTATAGATTCTGATGCTTCACTTCAGGTTTACAGTATCCCTCCGACCTTCTTATTGACGATGAAACATAGATATTGCATCGGAATTAAACAGAAAAGGCACAATGCCGACTTAAGTACAAGAAGACCGACTCTTCCTACTTTCTATGTTGTGAACCATTCCTGTGACACTAGTTATAGATTCCGATTCTTCACTTCAGGTTTACTGTATCCCTCTGACCTTCTTATTGACGATGAAACACAGATATTGCATCGGAATTAAATACAAAAGGCACAAAGCCGACGTAAGTACAAGAACACTGACTCTTCTTACTGACTATGTTTTAAACCATTCCTGTGACACTAGTCAGAAATTCCGATGCTTCACTTCAGGTTTACGGTATCCCTCTGACCTTCTTATTGACGATGAAACGCAGTAATAGCATCGGAATGAAATTGAAAAGGGCACAATGCCGACTTAAGTACAAGAAGACTGACTCTTCTTACTGTCTATGTTTTGAACCATTCCTGTGACACTAGTTATAGATTACGATGCTTCACTTCAGGTTTACTGTATCCCTTGGACCTTCTTATTGACGATGAAACACAGAAATTGCATCGGAATTAAATACAAAAGGCACAATGCCGACTTAAGTACAAGAAGACTGACTCTTCTTACTGACTATGTTTTGAACCACTCCTGAGACACTAGTTATAGATTCAGATGCTTCACTTCAGATTTACGGTATCCCTCTGACCTTCTTATTGACGATGAAACACAGAAATTGCGTCGGAATTAAATACAAAAGGCACAATGCCGACTTAACTACATGTAGACTGACTTTTCCTACTGCCTATGTTTTGAAACATACCTGTGACCTTAGTTATAGATTCCGATGCTTCATTTCAGGTTTACTGTATCCCTTGGACCTTCTTATTGACGATGAAACACATAAAGGGCATCGGAATTAAATAGAAGAGGCACAGTGCCGACTTAAGTACAAAAAGACCTACTCTTCCTACTGTCTATGTTTTGAACCATTCCTGTGACACTAGTTATAATTCCGATGCTTCACTTCAGGTTTACTGTATCCCTCTGAACTTCTTACTGACGATGAAACGCAGAAATTGCATCGGAATTAAATAGAAATGGCACAATGCCGACTTAAGTACAAGAAGACTGACTCTTCTTACTGTCTATGGTTTGAACCATTCCTGTGACACTAGTTATAGATTCCGATGCTTCACTTCGGGTTTACTGTATCCCTTGGACCTTCTTATTGAGGATGAAACACAGAAATTGCATCGGAATTAAATAGAAAAGGCACAATGCCGACTTATGTACAAGAAGACTGACTCCTCTTACTGTCTATGCTTTGAACCATTCCTGTGACACTAGTTATAGATTCCGATGCTTCACTTCAGGTTTATTGTGTCCCTCTGACCTTCTTATTGACGATGAAAGACAGCTATTGCATCGGAATTAAATAAAAATGGCACAATGCCGAATTAAGTACAAGAAGACAGATTCTTCTTACTGAATATGTTTTGAACCATTCCTGTGACACTAGTTATAGATTCCAATGCTTTACTTCAGGTTTACTGTATCCCTCTAAACTTCTTACTGACGATGAAACGCAGAAATTGCATCGGAATTAAATAGAAAAGGCACAATGCCGACTTAAGTACAAGAAGACTGACTCTTCTTACTGTCTATGGTTTGAAGCATTCCTGTGACACGAGTTATAGATTCCGATGCTTCACTTCAGGTTTACTGTTTCCCTTGGACCTTCTTATTGGCGATGAAACACTGAAAGGGCATCGGAATTAAATAGAAGAGGCACAGTGCCGACTTAAGTACAAAAAGACCTACTCTTCCTACTGTCTATGTTTTGAACCATTCCTGTGACACTAGTTATAGATTCCGATGCTTCACTTCAGGTTTAATGTATTCCTCTGACCTTCTTATTGACGATGAAACACAGAAATTGCATCGGAAATAAATACAAAAGGCACTGTGCCGACTTAAGAACAAGAAGACTGACTCTTCTTACTGACTATGTTTGGATAAATTGCTGTGACACTAGTTATAGATTCCGATGCTTCACTTCGGGTTTACTGTATCCCTTGGACCTTCTCATTGACGATGAAACACAGAAATTGCATCGGAATTAAATAGAAAAGGCGCAATGCCGACTTAAGTACAAGAAGACCGACTCTTCCTACTTTCTATGTTTTGAACCATTCCTGTGACACTAGTCACAGATTCCGATTCTTCACTTCAGGTTTACTGTATCCCTCTGACCTTCTTATTGACGATGAAACACAGATATTGCATCGAAATGAAATACAAAAGGCACAAAGCCTACGTAAGTACAAGAGGACTGACTCTTCTTACTGACTATGTTTTAAACCATTCCTGTGACACTAGTTAGAAATTCCAATGCTTCACTTCATGTTTTCGGTATCCCTCTGACCTTCTTATTGACGATGAAACACAGTAATTGCATCGGAATTAAATTGAAAAGGGCACAATGCCGACTTAAGTACAAAAGACTGACTCTTCTTACTGACTATGTTTTGAACCATTCCTGTGACACTAGTTATAGATTCCGATGCTTCACTTCAGGTTTACGGTATCCCTCTGACCTTCTTATTGACGATGAAACACAGAAATTGCATCGGAATTAAATACAAAAGACACAATGCCGACTTAACTACATGTAGACTGACTCTTCCTACTGTCTATGTTTTGAAACATGCCTGTGACCTTAGTTATAGATTCCGATGCTTCATTTCTGGTATACTGTATCCCTTGGACCTTCTTATTGACGATGAAACACAGAAAGGGCATCGGAATTAAATAGAAGAGGCACAGTGCCGACTTAAGTACAAGAGGGCCTACTCTTCCTACTGTCTATGTTTTGAACCATTCCTGTGACACTAGTTATAGATTACGATGCTTCACTTCTGGTTTCCTGTATCCCTCTGACCTTCTTATTGACGATGAAACACAGAAATTGCATCGCAATAAAATACAAAAGGCACAATGCCGACTTAAGTACAAGAAGACTAACCTTTCTTACTGTCTATGTTTTCAACCATTCCTGTGACACTAGTTATAGATTCCGATGCTTCACTTCAGGTTTAATGTATCCCTCTGAGCTTCTTATTGACGATGAAACACAGAAATTGCATCGCCATTAAATACAAAAGGCACAATGCCGATTTAAGTGCAAGAAGACTGAATCTTCTTACTGTCTATGTTTTGAACTATTCCTGTGACGCTAGTTACAGATTCCGATGCATCACTTCAGGTTTTTTACCGCATCCCTCTGACCTTCTTATTAACGATGAAACAAAGAAATTGCATCGGAATTAAATACAAAAGGCACAATGCTGACTTAAATACAAGAAGACTGATTCTTCTTTCTGACTATGTTTTGAACCATTCCTGTGACACTAGTTATAGAATCCGATGCTTCAATTCAGGTTTACTGTATCACTCTGAACTTCTTACTGACGATGAAACGCAGAAATTGCATCGGAATTAAATAGAAAAGGCACAATGCCGACTTAAGTGCAAGAAGAGTGACTCTTCTTACTGTCTATGGTTTGAAGCTTTCCTGTGACTCTAGTTATGGATTCCGATGCTTCACTTCAGGTTTACTGTATCCCTTGGACCTTCTTATTGACGATGAAACACAGAAATTGCATCGGAACTAAATAGAAAAGGCACAATGCCGACTTAAGTACAAGAAGACTGACTCTTCTTACTGCCTATGATTTAAACCATATCTGTAACGCTAGTTACAGATTCCGATGCTTCACTTCACGTTTACTGTATCCCTCTGACCATCTTATTGACGATGAAACACAGTAGTTGCATCGGAATTAAATAGAAAAGGCACAATCCCGACTTAAGTAGAAGAAGACTGACTCTTCCTACTGTCTATGATTTGAACCAATCCTGTGACACTAGTTATAGATTACGATGCTTCACTTCAGGATTATTGTATCCCTCTGACCTTCTTATTGACGATGAAGCACAGAAATTGCATCAGAATTAAATAGAAAAGGCACAATGCCGACTTAAGTACAAGCAGACTGACTCTTCTTTCTGACTATGTTTTGAACAATTCCTGTGACAGTCGTTATAGATTCCGATGCTTCACTTCAGGTTTACTGTATCCCTCTGACCTTCTTATTGACGATGAAACACAGAAATTGCATCGGAGTTAAATAGAAAAGGCACAATGCCGACCTAAGTACAAGAAGACTGAGTCTTCCTACTGTCTATGTTTTAAACCATTCCTGTGACACTAGTTAGAGATTCCGATGCTTCACTTCAGATTTACTGTATCCCACTGACATTCTAATTGACGATGAAACACAGTTATTGCATCGGAATTAAATTGTAAAAGGCACAATGCCGACTTAAGTACAAGAAGACTGACACTTCTTACTGACTATGTTTTGAACCATTCCTGTGACACTAGTTACAGATTCCGATGCTTCACTTCAGGTTTACTGTATCTCTTGGACCTTCTTATTGACGATGAATCACAGAAATTGCATCGGAATTAAATACAAAATGCACAATGATGCCTCAAGTACAAGAAGACTGACTCTTCTTACTATGTTTTGAACCATTCCTGTGACACTAGTTATAGATTCCGATGCTTCGCTTCAGGTTTACTGTATCCCTCTGACCTTCTTTTAGACGATGATACATAGAAATTGCATCGGAATTAAATACAAAAGTCACAATGCCGACTTAAGTACAGGAAGACTGATTCTTCTTATTGAATATGTTTGAACCATTTTTGTGACGCTAGTTATAGATTCCGATGCTTCACTTCATATTTACTGCATCCCTCTGACCATCTTATTGACGATGAAACACAGAAATTGCATCGGAATTAAATAGAAAGGGCACAATGCCGACTTAAGTACAAGAAGACTGACTCTTCCTACTGTCTATGTTCTGAACCAGTCCTGTGACACTAGTTATAGATTCCGATGCTTCACTTCAGGTTTAATGTATCCCTCTGACCTTCTTATTGACGATGAAACACAGAAATTGCATCGGAATTAAATACAAAATGCACAATGCCTACTCAAGTTCAAGAAGACAGACTCTTCTTACTGTCTATGTTTTGAACCATTCCTGTGACGCTAGTTACAGATTCCGATCCATCACTTCAGGTTTACTGCATCCCTCTGACCTTCTTATTGACGATGAAACACAGAAATTGCAACGGAATTAAATACAAAAGGAACAATGCCGACTTAAGTTCAAGAAGACTGACTCTTCTTACTGACTATGTTTTGAACCATTCCTGTGACACTAGTTATCGATTCCGATGATTCACTTCAGGATTACTGTATCCCTTGGACCTTCTTATTGACGATGAAACACAGAAATTGCATCGGAATTAAATAGAAAACGCACAATGCCGACCTAAGTACAAGAAGACTGAGTCTTCCTACTGTCTATGTTTTAAACCATTCCTGTGACTCTAGTTAGAGATTCCGATGATTCACTTCAGATTTACTGTATCCCTCTGACCTTCTAATTGACGATGAAACACAGTAATTGCATCGGAATTAAATTGAAAAGGGCACAATGCCGACTTAAGTACAAGAAGACTGACTATTCTTACTAACTATGTTTTGAAGCATTCCTGTGACACTAGTTATAGATTCCGATGCTTCACTTCAGGTTTACAGTAACCCTCTGACCTTCTTATTGGCGATGAAACCAGGAAATTACATCGGAATTAAATACAAAATGCACAATGCCGCCCTAAGTACAAGAAGACTGACTCTTCTTACTGACTGTTTTGAACCATTCCTGTGACACTAGTTATAGATTCCGATGAATCACTTCAAGTTTACTGTATCCCTTGAACCTTCTTATTGACGATGAAACACAGAAATTGCATCGGAATTAAATACAAAAGGCACAATGCCGACTTAAGTACAGGAAGACAGATTCTTCTTATTGAATATGTTTGAACCATTTCTGTGACGGTAGTTATAGATTCCGATGCTTCACTTCATATTTACTGTATCCCTCTGACCATCTTATTGACGATGAAACACACAAATTGCGTCGGATTAAATAGAAAAGGCACAATGCCGACTTAAGGACAAGAAGACTGACTCCTCCTACTGTCTACGTTTTGAACCAGTCCTGTGACACTAGTTATAGATTCCGATGCTTCACTTCAGGTTTAATGTATCCCTCTGACCTTCTTATTGACGATGAAACACAGAAATTGCATCGGAATTAAATACAAAATGCACAATGCCAACTTAAGTGCAAGAAGACTGACGCTTCTTACTGTCTATGTTTTCAACCAGTCCTGTGACACTAGTCATAGATTCCGATGCTTCACTTCAGGTTTAATGTATCCCTCTGACCTTCTTATTGACGATGAAACACAGAAATTGCATCGGAATTAAATACAAAATGCACAATGCCGACTCAAGTGCAAGAAGACTGACTCTTCTTACTGTCTATGTTTTGAACCATTCCTGTGACGCTAGTTACAGATTCCGATCCATCACTTCAGGTTTACTGCATCCCTATGACCTTCTTATTGACGATGAAACACAGAAATTGCATCGGAATTAAATACAAAAGGAACAATGCCGACTTAAGTATAAGAAGACTGACTCTTCTTTCTGACTATGTTTTGAACCATTCCTGTGACACTAGTTATAGATTCCGATGATTCACTTCAGGATTACTGTATCCCTTGGACCTTCTTATTGACGATGAAACACAGAAAGTGCATCGGAATTAAATAGAAAACGCACAATGCTGACCTAAGTACAAGAAGACTGAGTCTTCCTACTGTCTATGTTTTAAACCATTCCTGTGACACTACTTAGAGATTCCGATGATTCACTTCAGATTTACTGTATCCCTCTGACCTTCTAATTGACGATGAAACACAGTAATTGCATCGGAATTAAATTGAAAAGGGCACAATGCCGACTTAAGTACAAGAAGACTGACTATTCTTACTAACTATGTTTTGAAGCATTCCTGTGACACTAGTTATAGATTCCGATGCTTCACTTCAGGTTTACAGTAACCCTCTGACCTTCTTATTGGCGATGAAACAAGGAAATTCCATCGGAATTAAATACAAAATGCACAATGCCGCCTTAAGTACAAGAAGACTGACTCTCCTTACTGACTGTTTTGAACCACTCCTGTGGCACTAGTTATAGATTCCGATGTTTCACTTCAGGTTTACTGTATCCCTCTGACCTTCTTATTTACGATGAAACACAGAAATTGCATTGGAATTACATACAAATGGCACAATGCCACTTAAGTACAAGAAGACTAACTCTCCTTACTGTCAATGTTTTGAACCATTCCTGTGACACTAGTTATAGATTCCGATGCATCACTTTAGGTTTACTGTATCCTTTGGACCTTCCTATTGACGATGAAACACAGAAATTGCATCGGTATTAAATACAAAAAGCACAATGCCGACCTAAGTACAAGAAGACTGACGCTTCTTACTGTCTATGTTTTGAACCATTCCTGTGCCACTAGTTATAGATTCCGATGCTTCATTTCAGGTTTACTGTAACTCTTGGACCTTCTTATTGACGATGAAACACAGAAATTGCATCGCAATTGAATACAAAATGCACAATGCCGCCTTAAGTACAAGAAGACTGACTCTTCTTACTGACTGTTTTGAATTATTCCTGTGGCACTAGTTATAGACTCCGCTGTTCCACTTCAGGTTTACTGTATCCCTCTGACCTTCTTATTGACGATGAAACACAGATATTGCATTGGAATTATATACAAATGGCACAATGCCACTTAAGTACAAGAAGACTAACTCTCCTTACTGTCATTGTTTTGAACCATTCCTGTGACACTAGTTATAGATTCCGATGCATCACCTTAGGTTTACTGTATCCCTTGGACCTTCCTATTGACGATGAAACACAGAAATTGCATCGGTATTAAATACAAAAGGCACAATGCCGACTTAAGTACAATAAGACTGACCCATCTTACTGTCAATGTTATAAACCATTCCTGTGACACTAGTTATAGATTCCGATGCTTCACTTCAGGTTTACTGTATCCCTCTGCACTTCTAATTGACTATGAAACACAGAAATTGCATCGGAATTAAATACAAAAATCAAAATGCCGACTTAAGCACAAGAAGACTGACTCAACTTACTGTCTATCATTTGAACCATTCCTGTGACACTAGTTATAGATTACGATGATTCACGTCTGGTTTACTGTATTCCTTGGACCTCCGTATTGACGATGAAACACAGATATTGCATCGGAATTAAATAGAAGAGCACAATGCCGACTTAAGTACAAGAAGATTGACTCTTCTTTCTGACTATGTTTGGAAGCATTCCTGTGACACTAGTTATAGATTCCGATGCTTAACTTCAGGTTTATTGTATCCCTCTGACCTTCTTATTGACGATGAAACACAGATAATGCGTCGGAATTAAATAGAAAAGGCACAATGCCGACTTAAGTACAAGAAGTCTGATTCTTCTTACTGAATATGTTTTGAACCATTCCTGTGACACTAGTTACAGATTCCGATGCTTCACTTCAGGTTTACTGTATCCCTCTGACCATCTTATTGACGATGAAACGCAGAAATTGCAACGGAATTAAATAGAAATGGCACAATGCCGACTTAAGTACAAGAAGACTAACCATTCTTACTGTCTATGCTTTGAACTATTCCTGTGACACTAGTTATAGATTCCGATGCTTCACTTCAGGTTTATTGTATCCCTCTGACCTTCTTATTGACGATGAAACACAGATATAGCATCGGAATTAAATAGAAAAGGCACAATGCCGCCCTAAGTACAAGAAGACTGATTCTTCTTACTGAATATGTTTTGAACCATTCCTGTGACACTAGTTATAGACTCTGATGTTTCACTTCAGGTTTATTGTATCCCTCTGACCTTCTTATTGACGATGAAACTCAGATATTGCATCGGAATTAAATAGAAAAGGCACAATGCCGACTTAATTACAGGAAGACTGATTCTTCTTATTGAATATGTTTGAACCATTTTTGTGACGCTAGTTATAGATTCCGATGCTTCACTTCATATTTACTGTATCCCTCTGACCATCTTATTGACGATGAAACACAGAAATTGCATCGGAATTAAATAGAAAGGGCACAATGCCGACTTAAGTACAAGAAGACTGAATCTTCCTACTGTCTATGCTTTGAACCAGTCCTGTGACACTAGTTATAGATTCCGATGCTTCACTTCAGGTTTAATGTATCCCTCTGACCTTCTTATTGACGATGAAACACAGAAATTGCATCGGAATTAAATACAAAAGGCACAATGCCGACTCAAGTGCAAGAAGACTGACTCTTCTTACTGTCTGCTTTGAACCATTCCTGTGACGCTAGTTACAGATTCCGATCCATCACTTCAGGTTTACTGCATCCCTCTGACCTTCTTATTGACGATGAAACACAGAAATTGCATCGGAATTAAATACAAAAGGAACAATGCCGACTTAAGTACAAGAAGACTGACTCTTCTTACTGACTATGTTTTGAACCATTCCTGTGACACTAGTTATAGATTCCGATGATTCACTTCAGGATTACTGTATCCCTTGGACCTTCTTATTGACGATGAAACACAGAAATTGCATCGGAATTAAATAGAAAACGCACAATGCCGACCTAAGTACAAGAAGACAGAGTCTTCCTACTGTCTATGTTTTAAACCATTCCTGTGACACTAGTTAGAGATTCCGATGATTCACTTCAGATTTACTGTATCCCTCTGACCTTCTAATTGACGATGAAACACAGTAATTGCATCGGAATTAAATTGAAAAGGGCACAATGCCGACTTAAGTACAAGAAGACTGACTATTCTTACTAACTATGTTTTGAAGCATTCCTGTGACACTAGTTATAGCTTCCGATGCTTCACTTCAGGTTTACTGTAACCCTCTGAACTGCTTATTGGCGATGAAACACAGAAATTCCATCGGAATTAAATACAAAATGCACAATGCCGCCTTACGTACAAGAAGACTGACTCTTCTTACTGACTGTTTTGAACCACTCCTGTGGCACTAGTTATAGATTCCGATTCTTCACTTCAGGTTTACTGTATCCCGCTGCACTTCTTATTGACGATGAAACACAGAAATTGCATCGGAATTGAACACAAAAATCAAAATGCCGACTTAAGCACAAGAAGACTGACTCAACTTACTGTCTATGATTTGAACCATTCCTGTGACACTAGTTATAGATTACGATGATTCACGTCTGGTTTACTGTATTCCTTGGACCTCCGTATTGACGATAAAACACAGAAATTGCATCGGAATTAAATAGAAATGGCACATTGCCGACTTAAGTACAAGAAGGCTGACTCTTCTTACAGTCTAAGGGTTGAACCACTCCTGTGACACTAGTTATAAATTCCGATGCTTCACTTCCGTTTTACTGTTTCCCTTGGACCTTCTTACTGACGATGGAACACAGAAATTGCATCGGAATTAAATAGAAAAGGCACAATGCCGACTGAAGTACAAGAAGACTGACTCTTCTTACTGTCTATGATTTGCATTATTCCTGTGACGCTAGTTACAGATTCCGATGCTTCACTTCAGGCTTACTGTATCCCTCTGACCATCTTATTGACGATGAAACACAGAAATTGCATCGGAATTAAATAGAAAAGGCACAATGCCGACTTAAGTACAAGAAGATTGACTCTTCCTACTGTCTATGTTTTGAACCATTCCTGTGACACTAGTTATAGATTCCGATGCTTCACTTCAGGTTTAATGTATCCCTCTGACCTTCTTATTGACGATGAAACCCAGAAATTGCATGGGAATGAAATACAAAAGGCAAAATGCCGACTTAAGTGCAAGAAGACTGACTCTTCTTACTGTCTATGTTTTGAACCATTTCTGTGACGCTTGTTACTGATTCCGATGCTTCACGTCAGGTTTACTGCATCCCTCTGACCTTCTTATTGCCGATGGATTACAGAAATTGCATCGGAATTAAACACAAAAGGCACAATGCCGTCTTAAGTACAAGAAGACTGACTCTTCTTACTGACTATGTTTTTAACCATTCCTGTGGCACTAGTAATAGATTCCGATGATTCACTTCAAGTTTACTGTATCCCTTGAACCTTCTTATTGACGATGAAACACAGAAATTGCATCGGAATTAAATACAAAAGGCACAATGCCGACTTAAGTACAGGAAGACAGATTCTTCATATTGAATATGTTTGAACCATTTCTGTGACGCTAGTTATAGATTCCGAAGCTTCACTTCATATTTACTGTATCCCTCTGACCATCTTATTGACGATGAAACACAGAAATTGCGTCGGAATTAAATAGAAAAGGCACAATGCCGACTTAAGGACAAGAAGACTGACTCTTCCTACTGTCTACGTATTGAACCAGTCCTGTGACACTAGTTATAGATTCCGATGCTTCACTTCAGGTTTAATGTACCCCTCTGACCTTCTTATTGACGATGAAACACAGAAATTGCATCGGAATTAAATACAAAATGCACAATGCCGACTTAAGTGCAAGAAGACTGACTCATCTTACTGACTATGTTTTGAACCATTCCTGTGAGACTAGTTATAGATTCCGATGCATCACCTTAGGTTTACAGTATCCCTTGGACCTTCCTATTGACGATGAAACACAGAAATTGCATCGGTATTAAATACAAAAGGCACAATGCCGACTTAAGTACAAGATGACTGACCCTTCTTACTGTCTATGTTTTGAACCATCCCTGTGACACTAGTTATAGATTCCGATGCATCACCTTAGGTTTACAGTATCCCTTGGACCTTCCTATGGACGATGAAACACAGAAATTGCATCGGTATTAAATGCAAAAGGCACAATGCCGACTTAAGTACAAGAAGACTGACCCATCTTACTGTCTATGTTTTGAACCATTCCTGTGACACTAGTTATAGATTCCGATGCTTCACTTCAGGTTTACTGTAACTCTTGGACCTTCTAATTGACGATGAAACACAGAAATTACATCGGAATTAAATAGAAAAGGCGCAATGCCGACTTAAATACAGGCAGACTGACTCTTCTTTCTGACTATGTTTTCAACCATTCCTGTGACACTAGTTATAGATTCCGATGCTTCACTTCAGGTTTACTGTATCCCTCTGACCTTCTTATTGACGATGAAAGACAGAAATTGCATCGGAATTAAATAGAAAACGCACAATGCCGACCTAAGTACAAGAAGACTGAGTCTTCCTACTGTCTATGTTTTAAACCATTCCTGTGACACTAGTTAGAGGTTCCGATGATTCACTTCAGATTTACTGTATCCCTCTGACCTTCTAATTGACGATGAAACACAGTAATTGCATCGGAATTAAATTGAAAAGGGTACAATGCAGACTTAAGTACAAGAAGACTGACTCTTCTTACTGACTATGTTTTGAACCATTCCTATCTTGCATCGGAATTATATTGAAAAGGGTACAATGCAGACTTAAGTACAAGAAGACTGACCCTTCTTACTGACTATGTTTTGAACCATTCCTATGACACTAGTTATAGATTCCGATGCTTCACTTCAGGTTTACTGTAACTCTTGGACCTTGTAATTGACGATGAAACACAGAAATTGCATCGCAATTAAATACAAATACACAATGCCGCCTTAAGTACAAGAAGAATGACTCTTCTTACTGACTGTTTTGAACCATTCCTGTGGCACTAGTTATAGATTCCGATGTTCCACTTCAGGTTTACTGTATCCCTCTGACCTTCTTATTGACGATGAAACACAGAAATTGCATTGAAATTAAATACAAATGGCACAATGCCACTTAAGTACAAGAAGACTAACTCTCCTTACTGTCAATGTTTTGAACCTTTCCTGTGAGACTACTTATAGATTCCGATGCATCACCTTAGGTTTACAGTATCCCTTGGACCTTCCTATTGACGATGAAACACAGAAATTGCATCGGTATTAAATACAAAAGGCACAATGCCGACTTAAGTACAAGAAGACTGACCCTTCTTACTGTCTATGTTTTGAACCATTCCTGTGACACTAGTTATAGTTTCCGATGCTTCACTTCAGGTTAATGTATCCCTCTGCACTTCTTATTGACGATGAAACACAGAAATTGCATCGGTATTAAATACAAAAGGCACAATGCCGACTTAAGCACAAGAAGACTGACTCAACTTACTGTCTATGATTTGAACCATTCCTGTGACACTAGTTATAGATTACGATGATTCACGTCTGGTTTACTGTATTCCTTGGACCTCCGTATTGACGATGAAACACAGAAATCGCATCGGAATTAAATAGAAAAGCACAATGCCGACTTAAGTACAAGAAGATTGACTCTCCTTTCTGATTATGTTTGGAAGCATTCCTGTGACACTAGTTATAGATTCCGATGCTTCACTTCAGGTTTACTGTATCCGTCTGACAATCTTATTGACGATGAAACGCAGAAATTGCATTGGAATTAAATAGAAATGGCACAATGCCGACTTAAGTACAAGAAGACTAACCATTCTTACTGTCTATGCTTTGAACTATTCCTGTGACACTAGTTATAGATTCCGATGCTTCACTTCAGGTTTATTGTATCCCTCTGACCTTCTTATTGACGATGAAACACAGATATTGCATCTTAATTGAATAGAAAAGGCACAATGCCGACCTAAGTACAAGAAGACTGATTCTTCTTACTGAATATGTTTTGAACCATTCCTGTGACACTAGTTATAGACTCTGATGTTTCACTTCAGGTTTATTGTATCCCTCTGACCTTCTTATTGACGATGAAACACAGATATTGCATCGGAATTAAATAGAAAAGGCACAATGCCGACTTAAGTACAGGAAGACTGATTCTTCTTATTGAATATGTTTGAACCATTTTTGTGACGCTAGTTACAGATTCCGATGCTTCACTTCATATTTACTGTATCCCTCTGACCATCTTATTGACGATGAAACACAGAAATTGCATCGGAATTAAATAGAAAGGGCACAATGCCGACTTAAGTACAAGAAGACTGACTCTTCCTACTGTCTATGTTTTGAACCAGTCCTGTGACACTAGTTATAGATTCCGATGCTTCACTTCAGGTTTACAGTAACCCTCTGACCTTCTTATTGGCGATGAAACAAGGAAATTACATCGGAATTAAATACAAAATGCACAATGCCGCCTTAAGTACAAGAAGACTGACTCTTCTTACTGACTGTTTTGAACGACTCCTGTGGCACTAGTTATAGATTCCGATGTTTCACTTCAGGTTTACTGTATCCCTCTGACCTTCTTATTTACGATGAAACACAGAAATTGCATTGGAGTTATATACAAATGGCACAATGCCACTTAAGTACAAGAAGACTAACTCTCCTTACTGTCAATGTTTTGAACCATTCCTGTGACACTAGTTATAGATTCCGATGCATCACATTAGGTTTACTGTATCCCTTGGACGTTCCTATTGACGATGAAACACAGAAATTGCATCGGTATTAAATACAAAAGGATCAATGCCGACATAAGTACAAGAAGACTGACCCTTCTTACTGTCTATGTTTTGAACCATTCCTGTGACACTAGTTATAGATTCCGATGCTTCATTTCAGGTTTACTGTAACTCTTGGACCTTCTTATTGACGATGAAACACAGAAATTGCATCGCAATTGAATACAAAATGCACAATGCCGCCTTAAGTACAAGAAGACTGACTCTTCTTACTGACTGTTTTGAATTATTCCTGTGGCACTAGTTACAGACTCCGATGTTCCACTTCAGGTTTACTGTATCCCTCTGACCTTCTTATTGACGATGAAACACAGATATTGCATTGGAATTATATACAAATGGCACAATGCCACTTAAGTACAAGAAGACTAACTCTCCTTACTCTCAATGTTTTGAACCATTCCTGTGACACTAGTTATAGATTCCGATGCATCACCTTAGGTTTACTGTATCCCTTGGACCTTCCTATTGACGATGAAACACAGAAATTGCATCGGTATTAAATACAAAAGGCACAATGCCGACTTAAGTACAAGAAGACTGACCCTTCTTACTGTCTATGTTTTGAACCATTCCTGTGACACTAGTTATAGATTCCGATGCTTCACTTCAGGTTTACTGTATCCCTCTGCACTTCTTATTGACTATGAAACACAGAAATTGCATCGGAATTAAATACAAAAATCAAAATGCCGACTTAAGCACAAGAAGACTGACTCAACTTACTGTCTATGATTTGAACCATTCCTGTGACACTAGTTATAGATTACGATGATTCACGTCTGGTTTACTGTATTCCTTGGACCTCCGTATTGACGATGAAACACAGATATTGCATCGGAATTAAATAGAAAAGCACAATGCCGACTTAAGTACAAAAAGATTGACTCTTCTTTCTGACTATGTTTGGAAGCATTCCTGTGACACTAGTTAAAGATTCCGATGCTTAACTTCAGGTTTATTGTATCCCTCTGACCTTCTTATTGACGATGAAACACAGATAATGCGTCGGAATTAAATAGAAAAGGCACAATGCCGACTTAAGTACAAGAAGACTGACCCTTCTTACTGTCTATGTTTTGAACCATTCCTGTGACACTAGTTATAGATTCCGATGCTTCACTTCAGGTTTACTGTATCCCTCTGACCATCTTATTGACGATGAAACGCAGAAATTGCAACGGAATTGAATAGAAATGGCACAATGCCGACTTAAGTACAAGAAGACTAACCATTCTTACTGTCTATGCTTTGAACTATTCCTGTGACACTAGTTATAGATTCCGATGCTTCACTTCAGGTTTATTGTATCCCTCTGACCTTCTTATTGACGATGAAACACAAATATAGCATCGGAATTAAATAGAAAAGGCACAATGCCGCCCTAAGTACAAGAAGACTGATTCTTCTTACTGAATATGTTTTGAACCATTCCTGTGACACTAGTTATAGACTCTGATGTTTCACTTCAGGTTTATTGTATCCCTCTGACCTTCTTATTGACGATGAAACTCAGATATTGCATCGGAATTAAATACAAAAGGCACAATGCCGACATAAGTACAGGAAGACTGATTCTTCTTATTGAATATGTTTGAACCATTTTTGTGACGCTAGTTATAGATTCCGATGCTTCACTTCGTATTTACTGTATCCCTCGGACCATCTTATTGACGATGAAACACAGAAATTGCATCGGAATTAAATAGAAAGGGCACAATGCCGACTTAAGTACAAGAAGACTGAATCTTCCTACTGTCTATGCTTTGAACCAGTCCTGTGACACTAGTTATAGATTCCGATGCTTCACTTCAGGTTTAATGTATCCCTCTGACCTTCTTTATTGACGGTGAAACACAGAAATTGCATCGGAATTAAATACAAAAGGCACAATGCCGACTCAAGTGCAAGAAGACTGACTCTTCTTACTGTCTATGCTTTGAACCATTCCTGTGACGCTAGTTACAGATTACGATCCATCACTTCAGGTTTACTGCATCCCTCTGACCTTCTTATTGACGATGAAACACAGAAATTGCATCGGAATTAAATACAAAAGGAACAATGCCGACTTAAGTACAAGAAGACTGACTTTTCTTACTGACTATGTTTTGAACCATTCCTGTGACACTAGTTATAGATTCCGATGATTCACTTCAGGATTACTGTATCCCTTGGACCTTCTTATTGACGATGAAACACAGAAATTGCATCGGAATTAAATAGAAAACGCACAATGCCGACCTAAGTACAAGAAGACAGAGTCTTCCTACTGTCTATGTTTTGAACCATTCCTGTGACACTAGTTATAGTTTCCGATGCTTCACTTCAGGTTTAATGTATCCCTCTGACCTTCTTATTGACGATGAAACACAGAAATTGCATCGGAATTAAGTACAAAAGGCACAATGCCGACTTAAGTACAAGAAGACTGACTCTTCTTACTGACTATGTTTTGAACCATTCCTGTGACACTAGTTATAGATTCCGATGCTTCACTTCAGGTTTACTGTATCCCTCTGACCTTCTCGTTGACGATGAAACACAGAAATTACATCGGAATTAAATAGATAACGCACAATGCCGACCTAAGTACAAGAAGACTGAGTCTTCCTACTGTCTATGTTTTAAACCATTCCTGTGACACTAGTTAGAGATTCTGATGATTCACTTCAGATTTACTGTATCCCTCTGACCGTCTAATTGACGATGAAACACAGTAATTGCATCGGAATTAAATTGAAAAGGGCACAATGCCGACTTAAGTACAAGAAGACTGACTCTTCTTACTGACTATGTTTTGAACCATTCCTATGACACTAGTTATAGATTCCGATGCTTCACTTCAGGTTTACTGTATCCCTCTGCACTTCTTATTGACGATGAAACACAGAAATTGCATCGGAATTAAATACAAAAATCAAAATGCCGACTTAAGCACAAGAAGACTGACTCAACTTACTGTCTATGATTTGAACCATTCCTGTGACACTAGTTATAGATTACGATGATTCACGTCTGGTTTACTGTATTCCTTGTACCTCCGTGTTGACGATGAAACACATAAATTGCATCGGAATTAAATAGAAAAGCACAATGCCGACTTAAGTACAAGAAGACTGACTCTTCTTTCTGACTATGTTTGGAAGCATTCCTGTGACACTAGTTACAGATTCCGATGCTTCACTCAGGTTTACTGTATCCCTCTGACCATCTTATTGACGATGAAACACAGATATTGCATCGGAATTAAATAGAAAAGGCACAATGCCGACTTAAGTACAAGAAGACTGATTCTTCTTACTGAATATGTTTTGAACAATTCCTGTGACACTAGTTACAGATTACGATGCTTCACTCAGGTTTACTGTATCCCTCTGACCATCTTATTGACGATGAAACGCAGAAATTGCATCGGAATTAAATAGAAATGGCACAATGCCGACTTAAGTACAAGAAGACCAACCATTCTTACTGTCTATGCTTTGAACTATTCCTGTGACACTAGTTATAGATTCCGATGCTTCACTTCAGGTTTATTGTATCCCCCTGACCTTCTTATTGACGATGAAAAACAGATATAGCATCGGAATTAATGAGAAAAGGCACAATGCCGACTTAAGTACAGGAAGACTCATTCTTCTTATTGAATATGTTTGAACCATTTTTGTGACGCTAGTTATAGATTCCGATGCTTCCATTCATATTTACTGTATCCCTCTGACCTTCTTATTGGCGATGAAACACAGAAATTGCATCGGAATTAAATACAAAAGGCACAATGCCGACTCAAGTGCAAGAAGACTGACTCTTCTTACTGTCTATGCTTTGAACCATTCCTGTGACGCTAGTTACAGATTCCGATGCATCACTTCAGGTTAACTGCATCCCTCTGACCTTCTTATTGACGATGAAACACAGAAATTGCATCGGAATTAAATACAAAAGGCACAATGCCGACTTAAGTACAAGAAGACTGACTCTTCTTACTGACTATGTTTTGAACCATTCCTGTGACACTAGTTATAGTTTCCGATGATTCACTTCAGGATTACTGTATCCCTTGGACCTTCTTATTGACGATGAAACACAGAAATTGCATCGGAAGTAAATACAAAAGGCACAATGCCGACTTAAGTACAAGAAGACTGACTCTTCTTACTGACTGTTTTGAACCATTCCTGTGGCACTAGATATAGATTCCGATGTTTCACTTCAGGTTTACTGTATCCCTCTGACCTTCTTATTGACGATGAAACACAGAAATTGCATTGGAATTATATACAAATGGCACAATGCCACTTAAGTACAAGAAGACTAACTCTCCTTACTGTCAATGTTTTGAACCATTCCTGTGACACTAGTTATAGATTCCGATGCTTCACTTCAGGTTTACTGTATCCCTCTGCACTTCTTATTGACGATGAAACACAGAAATTGCATCGGAATTAAATACAAAAATCAAAATGCCGACTTAAGCACAAGAAGACTGACTCAACTTACTGTCTATGATTTGAACCATTCCTGTGACACTTGTTATAGATTACGATGATTCACGTCAGGTTTACTGTATTCCTTGGACCTAAGTATTGACGATGAAACACAGAAATTGCATCGGAATTAAATAGAAAAGCACAATGCCGACTTAAGTACAAGAAGACTGACTCTTCTTTCTGACTATGTTTGGAAGCATTCCTGTGACACTAGTTATAGATTCCGATGCTTCACTTCAGGTTTATTGTATCCCGCTGACCTTCTTATTGACGATGAAACACAGATAATGCGTCGGAATTAAGTAGAAAAGGCACAATGCCGACTTAAGTACAAGAAGACTGGTTCTTCTTACTGAATATGTTTTGAACCATTCCTGTCACACTAGTTACAGATTCCGATGCTTCACTTCAGGTTTACTGTATCCCTCTGACCATCTTATTGACGATGAAACGCAGAAATTGCATCGGAATTAAATAGAAATGGCACAATGCCGACTTAAGTACAAGAAGACTAACCATTCTTACTGTTTATGTTTTGAACTATTCCTGTGACGCTAGTTATAGATTCCGATGCTTCACTTCATATTTACTGTTTCCCTCTGACCATCTTATTGACGATGAAACACAGAAATTGCATCGGAATTAAATAGAAAGGGCACAATGCCGACTTAAGTACAAGAAGACTGACTCTTCTTACTGTCTATGATTTGAACCAGTCCTGTGACACTACTTATAGATTCCGATGCTTCACTTCAGATTTAATGTATCCCTCTGACCTTCTTATTGACGATGAAACACAGAAATTGCATCGGAATTAAATAGAAAAGGCACAATGCCGACTTAAGTACAAGAAAACTGACTTTTCTTACTGTCTATGATTTGACCCATTTCTGTGACGCTAGTTACAGAATCCGATGCTTCACTTCACGTTTACTGTATCCCTCTGACCATCTTATTGACGATGAAACACAGAAATTGCATCGGAATTAAATAGAAAAGGCACAATGCCGACTTAAGTGCAAGAAGACTGACGCTTCCTACTGTCTATGTTTTGAACCATTCCTGTGACACTAGTTATAGTTTCCGATGCTTCACTTCAGGTTTAATGTATCCCTCTGACCTTCTTATTGACGATGAAACACAGAAATTGCATCGGAATTAAATACAAAAGGCACAAAGCCGACATAAGCACAAGAAGACTGACTCTTCCTACTTTCTATGTTTTGAACCATTCCTGTGACACTAGTTATAGATTCCGTTTCTTCACTTCAGGTTTACTGTATCTCTCTGACCTTCTTATTGACGATGAAACACAGATATTGCAACGGAATTAAATACAAAAGGCACAAAGCCGACGTAAGCACAAGAAGACTGACTCTTCTTACTGACTATATTTTAAACCATTCCATTGACACTAGTTAGAAATTCCGATGCTTCACTTCAGGTTTACGGTATAACTCTGACCTTCTTATTGACGATGAAACACAGTAATTGCATCGGAAATAAATTGAAAAGGGCACAATGCCGACTTAAAATCCAGAAGACTGACTCTTTTTACTGTCTATGTTTTGAACCATTCCTGTGACACTAGTTTTAGATTCCGATGCTTCACTTCAGGTTTACTGTATCCCTTGGACCTTCTTATAGACGATGAAACACAGAAATTGCATCGGAATTAAATACAAAAGGCACAATGCCGACTTAAGTACATGTAGACTGTCTCTTCCAACTGTCTATGATTTGAAAGATTCCAACGACCTTAGTTATAGATTCCGATGCTTCATTTCAGGCTTACTGTATCCCTTGGATCTTCTTATTGACAATGAAACACAGAAAGGGCATCGGAATTAAATAGAACAGGCACAATGCCGACTTAAGTACAAGAAGACTGACTCTTCCTACTGTCTATGTTTTGAACCATTCCTGTGGCACTAGTTATAGATTCCGATGCTTCACTTCAGGTATACTGTATCCCTCTGACGTCCTTATTGACGATGAAACACAGAAATTGCATCGCAATTAAATACAAAAATCAAAATGCCGACTTAAGTACTAAAAGACTGACTCAACTTACTGTCTATGATTTGAACCATTCCTGTGACACTAGTTATAGATTCCGATGATTCACTGCAGGTTTACTGTATTCCTTGGACCTCCGTATTGACGATGAAACACAGTAATTGCATCGGAATTAAATAGAAAAGGCACAATGCCGACTTAAGTACAAGAAGACTGACTCTTCTTTTTGACTATGCTTTAAACCATTCCTGTGACACTAGTTAGAGATTCCGATGATTAACTTCAGATTTACTGTATCCCTCTGACCTTCTAATTGACGATGAAACACAGTAATTGCATCGGAATTAAAATGAAAAGGGCACAATGCCGACTTAAGTACAAGAAGACTGACTCTTCTTACTGACTATGCTTTGAACCATTCCTATGACACTAGTTATAGATTCCGATGCTTCACTTCAGGTTTACTGTAACTCTTGGACCTTCTTATTGACGATGAAACACAGAAATTGCATCGGAATTAAATACAAAACGCACAATGCCGCCTTAAGTACAAGAAGACTGACTCTTCTTACTGACTGTTTTGAACCATTCCTGTGGCACTAGTTATAGATTCCGATGTTCCACTTCAGGTTTACTGTATCCCTCTGACCTTCTTATTGACGATGAAACACAGGAATTGCATTGGAATTATATACAAATGGCACAATGCCACTTAAGTACAAGAAGACTAACCCTCCTTACTGTCAATGTTTTGAATTATTCCTGTGACACTAGTTATAGATTCAGAGTCATCACTTTAGGTTTACTGTATCCCTTGGACCTTCCTATTGACGATGAAACACACAAATTGCATCGGTATTAAATACAAAAGGTACAATGCCGACTTAAGTACAAGAAGACTGACCCTTCTTACTGTCTATGTTTTGAATCATTCCTGTGACACTAGTTATAGATTCCGATGCTTCACTTCAAGTTTACTGTATCCCTCTGCACTTCTTATTGACGATGAAACACAGAAATTGCATCGGAATTAAATACAAAAATCAAAATGCCGACTTAAGCACAAGAAGACTGACTCAACATACTGTCTATGATTTGAACCATTCCTGTGACACTAGTTATAGATTACGATGATTCACGTCTGGTTTACTGTATTCCTTGGACCTCCGTATTGACGATGAAACACAGAAATTGCATCGGAATTAAATAGAAAAGCACAATGCCGACTTAAGTACAAGAAGACTGACTCTTCTTTCTGACTATGTTTGGAAGCATTCCTGTGACACTAGTTACAGGTTCCGATGCTTCACTTCAAGTTTATTGTATCCCTCTGACCTTCTTACTGACGATGAAACACAGATAATGCGTCGGAATTAAATAGAAAACGCACAATGTGGACTTAAGTACAAGAAAATTGATTCATCTTACTGAATATGTTTTGAACCATTCCTGTCACCCTAGATACAGATTCCGATGATTCACTTCAGGTTTACTGTATCCCTCTGACCATCTTATTGACGATGAAACGCAGAAATTGCATCGGAATTAAATAGAAATGGCACAATGCCGACTTAAGTACAAGAAGACTAACCATTCTTACTGTCTATGCTTTGAACTATTCCTGTGACACTAGTTATAAATTCCGATGCTTCACTTCAGGTTTATTGTATCCCTCTGACCTTCTTATTGACGATGAAACACAGATATTGCATCAGAATTAAATAGAAAAGGCACAATGCCGACCTAAGTACAAGAAGACTGATTCTTCTTACTGAATATGTTTTGAACCATTCCTGTGACACTAGTTATAGACGCTGATGTTTCACTTCAAGTTTATTGTATCCGTCTGACCTTCTTATTTACGATGAAACACAGATTTTGCATCGGAATTAAATAGCAAAGGCACAATGCCGACTTAAGTACAGGAAGACTGATTCTTCTTTTTGAATATGTTTGAACCTTTTTTGTGACGCTAGTTATAGATTCCGATGCTTCACTTCATATTTACTGTATCCCTCTGACCATCATATTAACGATGAAATACAGAAATTGCATCGGAATTAAATAGAAAGGGCACAATGCCGACTTAAGTACAAGAAGACTGACTCTTCCTACTGTCTATGTTTTGAACCAGTCCTGTGACACTAGTTATAGATTCCGATGCTTCACTTCAGGTTTAATGTATCCCTCTGACCTTCTTATTGACGATGAAACACAGAAATTGCATCGGAATTCAATACAAAAGGCACAATGCCGACTCAAGTGCAAGAAGAGTGATTCTTCTTACTGTCTATGCTTTGAACCATTCCTGTGACACTAGTTATAGATTCCGATGATTCACTTCAGGATTAATGTATCCCTTGGACCTTCTTATTGACGATGAAACACAGAAATTGCATCGGAATTAAATAGAAAGCGCACAATGCCGTCCTAAGCAAAAAAATGACTGAGTCTTCCTACTGTCTATGTTTAAAACCATTCCTGTGACACTAGTTAGAGATTCAGATGATTCACTTCAGATTTACTGTATCCCTCTGACCTTCTAATTGACGATGAAACACAGTAATTGCATCGGAATTAAATTGAAAAGGGCACAATGCCGACTTAAGTACAAGAAGACTGACTATTCTTACTAACTATGTTTTGAAGCATTCCTGTGACACTAGTTATAGATTCCGATGCTTCACTTCTGGTTTACTGTAACCCTCTGACCTTCTTATTGGCGATGAAACACAGAAATTCCATCGGAATTAAATACAAAATGCACTATGCCGCCTTAAGTACAAGAAGACTGACTCGTCTTACTGACTGTTTTGAACCATTCCTGTGGCACTAGTTATAGATTCCGATGTTTCACTTCAGGTTTACTGTATCCCTCTGACCTTCTTATCGACGATGAAACACAGAAATTGCATTGGAATTATATACAAATGGCACAATGCCTTTTAAGTACAAGAAGAGTAACTCTCGTTACTGTCAATGCTTTGAACCATTCCTGTGACACTAGTTATAGATTCCGATGCATCACTTTAGGTTTACTGTATCCCTTGGTCCTTCCTATTGACGATGAAACACAGATATTGCATCGATATTAAATACAAAAGGCACAATGCTGGTAAGTACAAGAAGACTGACCCTTCTTACTGTCTATGTTTTGAACCATTCCTGTGACACTAGTTATAGATTCCGATGCTCCACTTCAGGTTTACTGTATCCCTCTGCACTTCCTATTGACGATGAAACACAGAAATTGCATCGGAATTAAATACAAAAATCAAAATGCCGACTTAAGCACAAGAAGACTGACTCAACTTACTGTCTATGATTTGAATCATTCCTGTGACACTAGTTATAGATTACGATGATTCGCGTCTGGTTTACTGTATTCCTTGGACCTCCGTATTGACGATGAAACACAGAAATTGCATCGGAATTAAATAGAAAAGGCACAATGCCGACCTAAGTACAAGAAGACTGGTTCTTCTTATTGAATATGTTTGAACCATTTCTGTGACGCTAGTTATAGATTCCGATGCTTCACTTCATATTTACTGTATCCCTCTGACCATCTTATTGACGATGAAACACAGAATTTGCATCCGAATTAAATAGAAAGGGCACAATGCCGACTTAAGTACAAGAAGACTGACTCTTCCTACTGTATATGTTTTGAACCAGTCCTGTGACACTAGTTATAGATTCCGATGCTTCACTTCAGGTTTAATGTATCCCTCTGACCTTCTTATTGACGATGAAACACAGAAATTGCATCGGAATTAAATAGAAAAGGCACAATGCCGACTTCAGTACAAGAAGACTGAGCCTTCTTACTGTCTATGATTTGACCAATTTCTGTGACGCTAGTTACAGAATCCGATGCTTCACTTCACGTTTACTGTATCCCTCTGACCATCTTATTGACGATGAAACAAAGAAATAGCATCGGAATTAAATACAAAATGCACAATGCCGCCTTAAGTGCAAGAAGACTGACTCTTCTTACTAACTATGTTTTGAACCATTCCTGTGACACTAGTTATAGATTCCGATGCTTCACTTCAGGTTTATTGTATCAATCTGACCTTCTTATTGACGATGAAACATAGAAATTGCATCGGAATTAAATAGAAAAGGCACAATTCCGACTCAAGTACTAGATGACTGGCCCTTCTTACTGTCTATGTTTTGAACCATTCCTGTGACACTAGTTATAGATTCCGATGCTTCACTTCAGGTTTACAGTATCAGTCTGACCTTCTTCTTGACGATGAAACATAGATAGTGCATCGGAGTTAAATAGAAAAGGCACAATGCCGACTTAAGTACATGAAGACTGACTCTTCCTACTTTCTATGTTTTGAACCATTCCTGTGACACTAGTTATAGATTCCGATTCTTCACTTCAGGTTTACTGTATCCCTCTGACCTTCTTTTTGACGATGAAACACAGATATTGCATCGGAATTAAATACAAAAGGCACAAAGCCGACGTAAGCACAAGAAGACTGACTCTTCTTACTGACTATATTTTAAACCATTCCTGTGACACTTCTTAGAAATTCCGATGCTTCACTTCAGGTTTACGGTATAACTCTGACCTTCTTATTGACGATGAAACACAGTAATTGCATCGGAAATAAATTGAAAAGGGCACAATGCCGACTTAAGATCCAGATGACTGACTCTTCTTACTGTCTATGTTTTGAACCATTCCTGTGACACTAGTTATAGATTCCGATGCTTCACTTCAGGTTTACTGTATCCCTTGGACCTTCTTATAGACGATGAAACACAGAAATTGCATCGGAATTAAATACAAAAGGCACAATGCCGAATTAAGTACATGTAGACTGACTCTTCCAACTGTCTATGATTTGAAACATTCCTGTGACCTTAGTTATAGATTCCGATGCTTCATTTGAGGTTTACTGTATCCCTTGGATCTTCTCATTGACAATGAAACACAGAAAGGGCATCGGAATTAAATAGAACAGGCACAATGCCGACTTAAGTACAAGAAGACTCACTCTTCCTACTGTCTATGTTTTGAACCATTCCTGTGGCACTAGTTATAGATTCCGATGGTTCACTTTAGGTTTACTGTATCCCTCTGACCTTCTTATTGACGATGAAACACAGATATTGCATCGGAATTAACTAGAAAAGGCACAATGCCGACTTAAGTACAGGAAGACTGATTCTTCTTACTGAATATGTTTCAACCATTCCTGTGACACTAGTTATAGATTCCGATGCTTCACTTCAGGTTTACTGTATCCCTTGGACCTTCTTATTGACGATGAAACACAGAAATTGCATCGGAATTAAATAGAAAATGCACAATGCGGACTTAAGTACATGTAGACTGACTCTTCCTACTGTCTATGTTTTGAAACATTCCTGTGACACCAACGCAATACAAAAACTGAAGTCAGATCCAACTACACGATTCCAGGCAAATGTGAAACGAACACTGAAAAACATTGAACACACACTCACAGACAAACAAAAATACTACTTAACACAGAAAAACCCACAAGCACCAACACTCCGCAGTCAACCGAAAGTACATAAAGACGGAATGCCAATGAGACCTGTTATCAACTTCAAGAAAGCCCCAACATACCGCATAGCCAAACACCTCCAAAAGTTAGTTACAAAACACTATAAAGTAGAAAACAACAGAACAGTGATAAACACAAGAAACCTAATAAAAAATATACAGAAAATACAGGTACCACACACAGCATCACTGATTTCATTCGATATAGAAAATATGTATACCTCCATCCCTATCACAGAAACAATAGAAATCATAGAACAAAATCTCTCATCCCACAGCAACCTCACCACAGACGCAACAAGAGAAATAACAGATATGCTCAGACTGTCAACTGAACAAAACTACTTTCAGTTTGAGGAAGAATATTATCTACAAACTGATGGACTGCCCATGGGATCCCCAATATCAGGAACACTAGCAAACATCTTCATCAGTCACCTTGAAAATCTGATATTTGATAAGATAACCACAAATGAAAGTTTCAAAATCGTATATTGGTACAGATACGTGGATGACATTATTTGTTTGGTAGACGAGCCAAGTGAAAAAATAGATGAACTGCATTCAGAAATAAACAAAGCTCATAAGAACATAAAATTCACACTTGAAAAAGAAAAAGAAAATCAAATAAATTTTCTTGACATTACAATTAAAAAAGAAAATGGAAAACATACATTTAACATCTTTAGAAAACCAACAGCCATGGACACAATAATACATTCCACATCCAACCACCCCCAAAGCCAGAAATTTGCAGCACTAAGGCACATGTTACATAGATTAAACAGAATCCCACCCAGTAAGAGAAACTATGTACAAGAAATGAACACGATCATACAAATAGCTAGGAACAACGGGTATGACACACATGTGGTACACAGGCTCAATCAAAAAATAAAAACACAATTAAAAAACAAACACAACATTTCCACAATACAAAAGAACTCACAAGCTGAAAACTTACAAACACACTCAACAAACACACACAATGACAACACCACACAGAAAAGAACCAGTTGGTACACCATGACCTACACACATAAACTAACACACAGAGTTGCAAACATCCTAAAGAGACAGGGCTTCAAAATAGCATATAAGCCTGGGCAAACCCTTCAATCACACCTAAGCCAGCCAGCTACCAAGAGGGACAAATTCCAACAATCAGGAATATATAAACTTGAATGTCAAAGTTGTGATGCAGTATACATAGGCATGACATGCAGCAATTTTGAAACAAGATACAAAGAACATATCAGATGTTGGAAGTATGAAACAAACCATTTCACATTTGCAGAGCATTTAAAACACTACAACCATCATCCTACAAACATGGAACAAGAAATGAAAATAATGAGAATAAGCAACCATGACAAACATCTTATACAAATGCAAGAGAACTTCCACATCCAGAAAGCCATAGCAGATAACAAACGTGTGATAAATGAACAAACACACATCAGCACAGGCTCCTTACTACACTTAATAAAGGAAATGATGACATAAAAAAAGTATATAACACCAAAATACACACACCCACACACACACACACACACACACACACACACACACACACACACACACACACACACCCTCCCAAAAAAAAAAATTGCATAACACCAAAATACAGACAGACACACATACACAGCACAAATATATATATATATATATATATATATATATATATATATATATATATATATATATATATATGACACCAGAACACACATACACAGGACATAAACAAAAATAAATAATTAAATACAATAATATAAAATGATATGACACCAAAAAAAAAACACACACACACACACACACACACACACAAGCGCACACACAAATGCATACACGAACAGACCACTGATACTTCGATAGTTACACTCGTAAGTTTGGCAGTAATATTCGATCTTTGGCAAAAACTTTTGACAGCCGGCAACAGAAACCAAAACATTGCATTAAAAAAAGCTTTCAGTGCATAGTGCTGTGGAATGCAGAAGAAACAGCAAATTGGCGCTCATAGGAAGAAGAACAAGACCAAAAATGCAACAGGAGCGTAATATGTAAGAAACTGTCTACGCAACCTGTAAGTACAGTTCAAAACATTACTACTTAATAGGAAATACCAACCACCAGAACTGTTTATAACCTATAGGCACAGTGACAAAAAATGTAAATAAAATAGCTAAAATATGTACATATTACAGGCCAATGATGATGCCTTGCAGAAAATAAAGGCGAAACGCGTATGGCACTAAAATTGAGTTTTATTCAGTTGCTGTCAGACGGTCCATAAGTGAAAATCATCAACATACCGTAGTATTACGCGCAACTCAGGAGTACAGGACCAAAAAATTGAAGATGTCAATACAGCTATGTCAAGCATTCCCTGTCAACATGTACAACAGGTTCAAGAAAATACATCTGAGACTCCATAAGACGATACAGCATATAAAATTCAACAGAACATGCAAAAAGAACGATTTAATTCCAAGCTACATTAATGTAAAGGTTAAAAACAGTTCTACAGTGGCACAAAAGTCGAAATCATTTGCAGAACGATATTGGTTACTACATGAATTTAAGATGCTCTATTCGAAAAAACAGCACCTAAACATGATGCTCTATGACACTCATCTAGAATTGGCAAAAAACGTAGGAAACGAAGCAGTTTTCATGGCACTAGTAGAAATAACTGAGCACAACACATACATAGCAATGAAACATTTACAAAACAAACATAAACACAAGATAATGAAACTAACAGTAAAAAAGACGCAAAAATACATTTACAGTTTAAATGTGAAACCACATGAACACCAACACTCATTCCATCCACGCTTAGTTAACCTAACAGAGACAGAACTACACGAAAACGAAAAAATGCTCTTGGAAAAAGGTTTGAAACACTGCACCAATAGCAAGGTGAACAATCAATACATAGAAAATCTCATAGTAGAAACCGAACACATCCTTGCACGTGAAGAACAACAAAATAATTGCGAAATAAACGTAGGACTGACAAGAGAACTAGTAAAAGAAGAAATAAGAGGCATAATAAAACAAACATAGCAGACACACAATAAGAGCAACCAAACAGAAGCAGCTACTATGAAAAGGTTAAAACAGAAGTTAACAAACAACAACGTATTAATAACAATAGCAGACAAGGGCAATGTAACAGTACTCATGGATAAAGAGCAATACATCACAAAAACCAAGGAATACATAAACACCAACGCAATACAAAAACTGAAGTCAGATCCAACTACACGATTCCAGGCAAATGTGAAACGAACACTGAAAAACATTGAACACACACTCACAGACAAACAAAAATACTACTTAACACAGAAAAACCCACAAGCACCAACACTCCGCAGTCAACCGAAAGTACATAAAGACAGAATGCCAATGAGACCTGTTATCAACTTCAAGAAAGCCCCAACATACCGCATAGCCAAACACCTCCAAAAGTTAGTTACAAAACACTATAAAGTAGAAAACAACAGAACAGTGATAAACACAGGAAACCTAATAGAAAATATACAGAACATACAGGTACCACACACAGCATCACTGATTTCATTCGATATAGAAAATATGTATACCTCCATCCCTATCACAGAAACAATAGAAATCATAGAACAAAATCTCTCATCCAACAGCAACCTCACCACAGACGCAACAAGAGAAATAACAGATATGCTCAGACTGACAACTGAACAAAACTACTTTCAGTTTGAGGAAGAATATTATCTACAAACTGATGGACTGCCCATGGGATCCCCAATATCAGGAACACTAGCAAACATCTTCATCAGTCACCTTGAAAATCTGATATTTGATAAGATAACCACAAATGAAAGTTTCAAAATCGTATATTGGTACAGATACGTGGATGACATTATTTGTTTGGTAGACGAGCCAAGTGAAAAAATAGATGAACTGCATTCAGAAATAAACAAAGCTCATAAGAACATAAAATTCACACTTGAAAAAGAAAAAGAAAATCAAATAAATTTTCTTGACATTACAATTAAAAAAGAAAATGGAAAACATACATTTAACATCTTTAGAAAACCAACAGCCACGGCCACAATAATACATTCACATCGAACCACCCCCAAAGCCAGAAATTTGCAGCACTAAGGCACATGTTACATAGATTAAACAGAATCCCACTCAGTAAGAGAAACTATGAACAAGAAATGAACACGATCATACAAATAGCTAGGAACAACGGGTATGACACACATGTGGTACACAGGCTCAATCAAAAAATAAAAACACAAATAAAAAACAAACACAACATTTCCACAATACAAAAGAACTCACAAGCTGAAAACTTACAAACACACTCAACAAACACACACAATGACAACACCACACAGAAAAGAACCAGATGGTACACCATGACCTGCACACATAAACTAACACACAGAGTTGCAAACATCCTAAAGAGACTGGGCTTCAAAATAGCATATAAGCCTGGGCAAACCCTTCAATCACACCTAAGCCAGCCAGCTACCAAGAGGGACAAATTCCAACAATCAGGAATATATAAACTTGAATGTCAAAGTTATGATGCAGTATACATAGGCATGACATGTAGGAATTTTGAAACAAGATACAAAGAACATATCAGATGTTGGAAGTATGAAACAAACCATTCCACATTTGCAGAGCATTTAAAATACTACAACCATCACCCTACAAACATGGAACAAGAAATGAAAATAATGAGAATAAGAACCATGACAAACATCTTGTACAAATGCAAGAGAACTTCCACATCCAGAAAGCCATAGCAGAAAACAAACATGTGATAAATGAACAAACACACATCAGCACAGGCTGCTTACTACACTTAATAAAGGAAATGATGACATAAAAAAAGTATATAAAACCAAAATACACACACACACACACACACACACACACACATATATATATATATGACACCAGAAGACACATACACAGGACATAAACAAAAATAAATAATTAAATACAATAAAATAAAATAAAATAATATGACACCAAAAAACACAAACACACACACACACACAAATGCATACACGAACAGACCACTGATACTTCGATAGTTACACTCGTAAGTTTGGCAGTAATATTCGATCTTTGGCAAAAACCTTTGACAGTCGGCAACAGAAACCAAAACATTGCATTAAAAAAGCGTTCAGTGCATAGTGCTGTGGAATGCAGAAAAAACAGCAAATTGGCGCTCATAGGAAGAAGAACAAAACCAAAAATGCAACAGGAGCGTAATATGTAAGAAACTGTCTACGCAACCTGTAAGTACAGTTCAAAACATTACTACTTAATAGGAAATACCAACCACCAGAACTGTTTATAACCTATAGGCACAGTGACACAAAATGTAAATAAAATAGCTAAAATATGTACATATTACAGGCCACTCATGATGCCTTGCAGAAAACAAAGGCGAAACGCGTATGGCACTAAAATTGAGTTTTATTCAGTTGCTGTCAGACGGTCCATAAGTGAAAATCATCAACATACCGTAGCACAATGCCGTCTTAAGTACAAGAAGACTGACTCTTCTTACTGACTATGTTTGGAACCATTGCTGTGACACTAGTTATAGTTTCCGATGCTTCACTTCAGGTTTACTGTATCCCTCTGACCTTCTAATTGACGATGAAACACAGAAATTGCATCGGAATTAAATAGAAAAGGCGCAATGCCGACTTAAATACAAGCAGACTGACTCTTCTTTCTGACTATGTTTTGAACCATTCCTGTGAAACTAGTTATAGATTCCGATGCCTCACTTCAGATTTACTGTATCCCTCTGACCTTCTTATTGACGATGAAACACAAATATTGCATCGGAATTAAATAGAAAAGGAACAATGCCGACCTAAGTACAAGATGACTGAGTCTTCTTACTGAATATGTTTTGAACCATTCCTGTGACACTAGTTATAGATTCCGATGCTTCACTTTGGTTTACTGTATCCCTCTGAACTTCTTACTGACGATGAAACGCAGAAATTGCATCGGAATTAAATAGAAAAGCCACAATGCCGACTTAAGTACAAGAAGACTGACTCTTCTTACTGTCTAGGGTTTGAAGCATTCCTGTGACACTAGTTATAGATTCCGATGCATCACTTCAGGTTTACTGTATCCCTTGGACCTTCTTATTGACGATGAAACACAGAAATTGCATCGGAATTAAATAGAAAAGGCACAATGCCGACTTAAGTACTAGAAGACTGACTCTTCTTACTGTCTATGATTTGAACGATTCCTGTGACGCTAGTTTCAGATTCCGATGCTTCACTTCATGTTTACTGTATCCCTCTGACCATCTTATTGACGATGAAACACAGATATTGCATCGGAATTAAATAGAACAGGCACAATGCAGACTTAAATACAAGAAGACTGATTCTTCTTACTGAATATGTTTTGAACCATTCCTGTGACACTAGTTATAGATTCCGATGCTTCACTTCGGTTTACTGTATCCCTCTGAACTTCTTACTGACGATGAAACGCAGAAATTGCATCGCAAGTAAATAGAAAAGCCACAATGCCGACTTAAGTACAAGAAGACTGACTCTTCTTACTATCTAGGGTTTGAAGCATTCCTGTGACACTAGTTATAGATTCCGATGCATCACTTCAGTTTTACTGTATCCCTTGGACCTTCTTATTGACGATGAAACACAGAAATTGCATTGGAATTAAATAGAAAAGGCACAATGAGGACCTAAGTACAAGAAGACTGAGTCTTCCTACTGTCTATGTTTTAAACCATTCCTGTGACACTAGTTATAGATTCCGATGCTTCACTTCATTTTTACTGTATCTCTTGGACCTTGTTATTGACGATGAAACACAGAAATTGCATCGGAATTAAATACAAAATGCACATTGCCGTTTTAAGTACAAGAAGACTGACTCCCCTTACTGTCAATGTTTTGAACCATTCCTGTGACACTAGTTATAGATTCCGATGCATCACTTTAGGTTTACTGTATCCCTTGGACCTTCCTATTGACGATGGAACACAGAAATTGCATCGGTATTAAATACAAAAGGCACAATGCCGACTTAAGTACAAGAAGACTGACCCTTCTTACTGTCTATGTTTTGAACCATTCCTGTGACACTAGTTATAGATTCCGATGCTTCACTTCAGGTTTACTGTATCCCTCTGCACTTCTTATTGACGGTGAAACACACAAATTGCATCGGAATTAAATAAAAAATCAAAATGCCGACTTACGTACAAGAAGACTGACTCAACTTACTGTCTATGATTTGAACCATTCCTGTGACACTAGTTATAGATTCCGATGATTCACTTCAGGTTTACTGTATCCCTTGGACATCCGTATTGACGATGAAACACAGAAATTGCATCGGAATTAAATAGAAAAGGCACAATGCCGACTTTAGTACAAGAAGACTGACTCTTCTTACTGTCTATGGTTTGAAGCATTCCTGTGACACTAGTTATAGATTCCGATGCATCACTTCAGGTTTACTGTATCCCTTGGACCATCTTATTGACGATGAAACACAGAAATTGCATCGGAATTAATTAGAGAAGGCACAATGCCGACGTAAGTACAAAAAGACTGACTCTTCTTACTGTCTACGATTTGAACCATTCCTGTAACGCTAGTTACAGAGTCCGATGCTTCACTTCACGTTTACTGTATCCCTCTGACCATCTTATTGTCGATGAAACACAGAAATTGCATCGGAATTAAATAGAAAAGGCACAATGCCGACATAAGTACAAGGAGACTGACTCTTCCTACTGTCTATGTTTTGAATCATTCCTGTGACACTAGTTATAGATACCGATGCTTCACTTCAGGTTTAATGTATCCTTCTGACCTTCTTATTTACGATGAAACACAGAAATTGCATCGGAATTAAATACAAAAGGCACAATGCTGATTTAAGTGCAAGAAGACTGACTCTTCTTACTGTCTATGTTTTGAACCATTCCTGTGACGCTAGTTACAGATTCCGATGCATAAATTCAGTTTTACAGCATCCCTCTGACCTTTTTATTGACGATGAAACAAAGAAATTGCATCGGAATTAAATACAAAAGGCACAATGCTGACTTAAGTACAAGAAGACTGAGTCTTCCTACTGTCTATGTTTCAAACTATTCCTGTGACACTAGTTAGAGATTCCAATGCTTCACTTCAGATTTACTGTATCCCACTGACCTTCTAATTGACGAAGAAACATAGTTATTGCATCGGAATTAAATTGAAAAGGGCACAATGCCGACTTAAGTACAAGAAGACTGACTCTTCTTACTGACTATGTTTTGAACCATTTTTGTGACACAAGTTATAGATTCCGATGCTTCGCTTCAGGTTTACTGTATCTCTTGGACCTTCTTATTGACGATGAAACACAGAAATTGCATCGGAATTAAATACAAAATGCACAATGCCGCCTTAAGTACAAGAAGACTGACTCTTCTTACTAACTATGATTTGAACCATTCCTGTGACACTAGTTATAGTTTCCGATGCTTCACTTCAGGTTTACTGTATCCCTCTGACCTTCTTATTGATGATGAAACATAGAAATTGCATCGGAATTAAATAGAAAAGGCACAAAGCCGACGTAAGTACAAGAAGACTGACTCTTCTTACTGTCTATGCTTTGAACCATTCCTGTGACACTAGTTATAGATTCCGATGCTTCACTTCAGGTTTACTGTATCCCTTGGACCTTCTTATTGACGATGAAACACAGAAATTGCATCGGAATTAAATACAAAAGGCACAATGCCGACTTAAGTACAAGAAGACCTACTCTTCCTACTGTCTATGTTTTGAACCATTCCTGTGACACTAGTTATAGATTACGATGCTTCACTTCAGGTTTACTGTATCCCTCTGACCTCCTTATTGACGATGAAACACAGAAATTGCATCGCAATTAAATACAAAAGGCACAATGCCGACTTAAGTACAAGAAGACTAACCATTCTTACTGTCTATGTTTTGAACCTTTCCTGTGACACAAGTTATAGAATTCGTTGCTTCACTTCAGCTTTACTGTATCCCTTGGACCTTCTTATTGTCGATGAAACACAGAAATTGAATCGCAATTAAGTACAAAAGGCACAATGTCGACTTAAGTACAAGAAGACTGACACTTCCTACTGTCTATGTTTTGAAGCATTCCTGTGACACTAGTTATAGATTCCGATGCTTCACTTCAGGTTTACTGTATCCCTCTCACCTTCTTATATACGATGAAACACAGAAATTGCATTGGAATTAAATAGAAAAGGCACAATTCCGACTTAAGTACAAGAGGACTGACTCTTCTTACTGACTGCTTTGAACCATTCCTGTGGCACTAGTTATAGATTCCGATGCTTCACTTCAGGTTAACTGTATCCCTTTGACCTTCTTATTGACGATGAAACACAGAAATTGCATCGGGGTTATATACAAATGGCACAATGCGACCTAAGTTCAAGAAGACTGACTCTCGTTACTGTCTATGTTATGAACCATTCCTGTGACACTAGTTATAGATTCCGAGGCATCACCTCAGGATAACTGTATCCCTTGGACCTTCTTATTGACGATGAAACACAGAAATTGCATCGGTATTAAATACAAAAGGCACAATGCCGACTTAAGTACAAGAAGACTGACCCTTTTTACTGTCTATGTTGTGAACCATTACTGTGACACTAGTTATAGATTCCGATGCTTAACTTCAGGTTTATTGTAACCTTCCGACCTTCTTATTGACGATGAAACACAGAAATTGCATCGGAATTAAATACAAAAATAAAAATGCCGACTTAAGTACAAGAAGTCTGACTCTTCCTACGGTCTATGTATTCAACCATTCCAGTGACGCTAGTTATAGATTCCGATGCTTCACCTCAGGTTTACTGTATCTCTCGGACTTCTTATTGACGATGAAACACAGAAATTGCATTGGAATTAGATACAAAATGCACAATGCCGACGACAGTGCAAAAGGACCGACTCTTCTTACTATGTTTTGAACCATTTCTGTGACACTAATTATAGATTCCGATGTTTCACTTCAGGTTTACTGTATCCCTTATACCTTCTTATTGACGACGAAACACAGAAATTGCATCGGAATTAAATAGAAAAAGCACAATGCTGACTTGAGTACAAGAAGACTGACCCTTCCTTTTGTCTATGATTTGAACCATTCCTGTGACACTAGTTATAGATTCCGATGTTCCACTTCAGGGTTACTGTATCTTTGGATCTTCCTATTGACGATGAAACACAGAAATTGCATCGGAATTAAATACAAAAAGCACATTGCCGACTTAAGTACAAGAAGACTGACTCTTCTTACTGTCTATGTTTTGAACCATTCCTGTGACACTAGTTATAGAATCCGATGCTTCATTTCAGGTTTACTGTACCCCTCTGACCCTCTTATTGACAATGAAACACAGAAATTGCATCGGAATTTAATAGAAAAGGCACAATGCCGACTTAAGTACAAGCAGACTGACTCTTCTTTCTGACTATGTTTTGAACCATACCTGTGACAGTCGTTATAGATTCCGATGCTTCACTTCAGGTTTACTGTATCCCTCTGACCTTCTTATTGACGATGAAACACAGAAATTGCATCTTAATTAAATACAAAAGGCACAATGCAGACGTAAGTACAAGAACCTTGACTCATCTTACTGTCTATGTTTTCAACCATTCCTGTGACTCTAGTTATAGAATCCGATACTTCACCTCAGGTTTACTGTATCTCTCGGACCTTCTTATTGACGATGAAACACAGGAATTGCATTGGAATTAGATACAAAATGCACAATGCCGACTACTGTGCAAAAGGACGGACTCTTCTTACTGTCTATGTTTTGAACCATTTCTGTGACACTAGTTATAGATTCCGATGTTTCACTTCAGGTTTACTGTATAACTTATACCTTCTTATTGACGACGAAACACAGAAATTGCATCGGAATTAAATAGAAAAGGCACAATGCTGACATGAGTAAAAGAAGACTGACCCTTCCTATTGTCTATGTTTTGAACCATTCCTGTGACACTAGTTATAGATTCCGATGCTTCACTTCAGGTTTGCTGTATCCATCTGACCTTCTTATTGACGATGAACCACAGAAATTGCATCGGAATTAAATAGAAAAGGCACAATGCCGACATAAGTGCAAGAAGACTGATTCTTCTTACAGTCTATGTTTGGAACCATTCCTGTGACACTAGTTATAGATTACGATGCTTCACTTCAGGTTTACTGTATCCCTTGGACCTTCCTATTGACGATGAAACACAGAAAATGCATCGGGATTAAATACAAAAGGTACATTGCCGAGTTAAGTACAAGAAGACTGACTCTTCTTACTGTCTATGTTTTGAACCATTCCTGTGACACTAGTTATAGATTCCGATGCTTCACTTCAGATTAATTGTATCCCTCTGACCTTCTTATTGACGATGAAACACAGAAATTGCATCGGAATTAAATAGAAAAGGCACAATGCCGACCTAAGTACAAGAAGACTGAGTCTTCCTACTGTCTATGTTTAAACCATTCCTGTGGCACTAGTTAGAGATTCTGATGCTCCACTTTAGGTTTACTGTATCCCTTGGACCTTCTTATTGACGACGAAACACTGAAATTGCATCGGAAGTAAATAGATGAGGCACAATGCCGACTTAAGTACAAGGAGACTGACTCTTCTTACTGACTATGTTTGAACCATTCCTGTGACACTAGTTATAGATTCCGATGATTCACTTCAGGTTTACTATATCCCTCAGACCGTGTTATTGACGATGAAACACAGAAATTGCATCGGAATTAAATACAAAAGGCACAATGCCGACTTAAGTACAAGAAGACTGTCTCTTCCAACTCTCTATGTTTTGAACCATTCCTGTGACACTAGTTATAGATTCCGATGCTTCACTTCAGGTTTACTGTATCCCTCTGACCTTCTTATTGACGATGAAACACTGATATTGCATCGGAATTAAATACAAAAGGCACAATGCCGACTTAAGTACAAGAAGACTGACTCTTATCCCTGTCTATGTTCTGAACCTTTCCTGTGACACTAGTTATGGATTCCGATGCTTCACTTCAGGTTTACTGTATCCCTTGGATCTTCTTATTGACGAAGAAACACAGAAATTGCATCGGAATTAAATAGAAGGGGCACAATGCCGACTTAAGTACAAGAAGACTGACTCTTCCTACGGTCTACGTTTTCAACGATTCCTGTGACACTAGTTGTAGATTCCGATGTTCACCTCAGGTTTACTGTATCTCTTTGACCGTCTTATTGACGATGAAACACAGAAACTGCATTGGAATTAGATACAAAATGCACAATGCCGACTACAGTGCAAAAGGACCGACTCTTCTTACTGTCTATGTCTGAACCATTTCTGTGATACTAGTTATAGATTCCGATGTTTCACTTCAGGTTTACTGTATCCCTTATACCTTCTTATTGACGACGAAACACAGAAATTGCATCGGAATTAAATAGAAAAGGCACAATGCTGACTTGAGTACAAGAAGACTGACCCTTCCTATTGTCTATGATTTGAACCATTCCTGTGACACTAGTTATTGATTCCGATGCTTCACTTCAGGTTTACTGTATCCCTCTGACCTTCTTATTGACGATGAAACACAGAAATTGCATCGGAATTAAATAGAAAAGGCACAATGCCGACTTAGGTGCAAGAGGACTGATTCTTCCTACTGTCTATGTTTAAACCATTCCTGTGACACTAGTTACAGATTCCGATGCTTCACTTCAGATTAATTGTATCCCTTGGACCTTCGTATTGACGACGAAACACAGAAATTGCATCGGAATGAAATAGAAAAGGCACAAGCCGGCTAAGTACATGAAGACTGACTCTTCCTACTGTCTATGCTTTGAACCGTTCCTGTGACACTAGTTATAGATTCCGATGCTTCACTTCAGGTTTACTGCATCCCTCTGACCTGCCTATTGACGATGAAACACAGAAATTGCATCGGAATTAAATACAAAAGGCACAATGCCGACTTAAGTCCAAGAAGACTGACTCTTCTTACTGACTATGTTTTGAACCATTCCTCTGACACTAGTTATAGATTCCGATGATTCACTTCAGGTTTACTGTATCCCATGGACCTTGTTATTGACGGTGAAACACAGAAATTGCATCGGAATTAAATACAAAAGGCACAATGCCGACTTAAGTACAAGAAGACTAACTCTTCTTACTGACTATGTTTGGAACCATTGCTGTGACTCTAGTTATAGATTCCGATGCCTCACTTCAGGTTTACTGTATCCCTCTGATCTTCTTTTTGACAATGAAACACAGAAATTGCATCGGAATTAAATAGAAAAGGCACAATGCCGACTTAAGTACAAGCAGACTGATTCTTCTTTCTGACTATGTTTTGAACGATTCCTGTGACACTAGTTATAGTTTCCGATGCTTCACTTCAGGTTTACTCTATCCCTCTGACCTTCTTATTGACAATGAATCACAGAAATTGCATCGGAATTAAATAGAAAAGGCACAATGCCGACCTAAGTACAAGAAGACTGAGTCTTCCTACTGTCTATGTTTAAACCATTCCTGTGACACTAGTTATAGATTCCGATGCTTCACTTCAGATTAATTGTATCCCTTGGACCTTCGTATTGACGACGAAACACAGAAATTACATCGGAATGAAATAGAAAAGGCAGAATGCCGGCTAAGTACATGAAGACTGACTCTTCCTACTGTCTATGTTTTGAACCATTCCTGTGACACTAGTTATAAAATCAGATGCTTCATTTCAGGTTTACTGTATCCCTCTGACCTTCTTATTGACAATGAAACACAGAAATTGCATCGGAATTAAATAGAAAAGGCACAATGCCGACTTAAGTACAAGCAGACTGACTCTTCTTTCTGACTATGTTTTGAACCATTCCTGTGACACTAGTTATAGATTCCGATGTTTCACTTCAGGTTTACTGTATCCCTTATACCTTCTTATTGACGACAAAACACAGAAATTGCATCGGAATTAAATAGAAAAGGCACAATGCTGACTTGAGTACAAGAAGACTGATCTTTCCTATTGTCTATGTTTTGAACCATTCCTGTGACACTAGTATTAGATTCCGATGCTTCACGTCAGGTTTACTGTATCCCTCTGACCTTCTTATTGACGATGAACCAGAGAAATTGCATCGGAATTAAATAGAAAAGGCACAATGCCGACTTAAGTGCAAGAAGACTGATTCTTCTTACTGTCTATGTTTGGAACCATTCCTGTGACACTAATTATAGATTCCGATGCTTCTTTTTAGGTTTACTGTATCCCTTGGACCTTCCTATTGTCGATGAAACACAGAAATTGCATCGGAATTATATACAAAAGGCACATTGCCGACTATAGTACAAGAAGACTGACTCTTCTTACTGTCTATGTTTTGAACCATTCCTGTGACACTAGTTATAGATTCCGATGCTTCACTTCAGATTAATTGTATCCCTTGGACCTTCGTATTGACGACGAATTACAGAAATTGCATCGGAATGAAATAGAAAAGGCACAATGCCGGGTAAGTACATGAAGACTGACTCTTCCTACTGTCTATGTTTTGAACCATTCCCGTGACACTAGTTATAGAATCCGATGCTTCATTTCTAGTTAACTGTATCCCTTGGACCTTCTTATTGACGATGAAACACCGAAAGTGCAACGGAATTAAATAGAACACGCACAATGCCGAGTTAAGTACAAGAAGACTGACTCTTCCTACTGTCTATGTTTTGAACCTTTCCTGTGACACTAGTTACGGATTCCGATGCTCCACTTCAGGTTTACTATATCCCTCTGACCTTCTTATTGACGATGAAACACAGAAATTGCATCGGAATTAAATACAAAAGGCACAATGCCGACTTAAGTACAAGAAGACTGACTCTTCTTACTGACTATGATTTGAACCATTCCTGTGACACTAGTTAGAGATTCCGATGCTTCACTTTAGGTTTACGGTATCCCTCTGACATTCTTATTGACGATGAAACACAGAAATTGCATCGGAATTCAATTAAAAGGCACAATGCCGACTTAAGTCCAAGAAGACTGACTCTTCTTACTGACTATGCTTTGAACCATTCCTGTGACACTAGTATTAGATTCCGATGCTTCACTTCAGGTTTACTGTATCCCTCTGACCTTCTTATTGACGATGAACCACAGAAATTGCATCGGAATTAAATAGAAAAGGCACAATGCCGACTTAAGTGCAAGAAGACTGATTCTTCTTACTGTCAATGTTTGGAACCATTCCTGTGACACTAGTTATAGATTCCGATGCTTCTTTTTAGGTTTACTGTATCCCTTGGACCTTCCTATTGTCGATGAAACACAGAAATTGCATCGGAATTATATACAACAGGCACATTGCCGACTATAGTACAAGAAGACTAACTCTTCTTACTGTGTACGTTTTGAACCATTCCTGTGACACTAGTTATAGATTCCGATGCTTCACTTCAGATTAATTGTATCCCTTGGACCTTCGTATTGACGACGAAACACAGAAATTGCATCGGAATGAAATAGAAAAGGCACAATGCCGGGTAAGTACATGAAGACTGACTCTTCCTACTGTCTATGTTTTGAACCATTCCCGTGACACTAGTTATAGAATCCGATGCTTCATTTCAGGTTTACTGTATCCCTTGGACCTTCTTATTGACGATGAAACACAGAAAGTGAAACGGAATTAAATAGAAAACGCACAATGCCGAGTTAAGTACAAGATGACTGACTCTTCCTACTGTCTATGTTTTGAACCATTCCTGTGACACTAGTTACGGATTCCGATGCTCCACGTCAGGTTTAGTATATCCCTCTGACCTTCTTATTGACGATGAAACACAGAAATTGCATCGGAATTAAATACAAAAGGCACAATGCCGACTTAAGTACAAGAAGACTGACTCTTCTTACTGACTATGATTTGAACCATTCCTGTGACACTAGTTATAGATTCCGATGCTTCACCTCAGGTTTACTGTATCTCTCGGACCTTCTTATTGACGATGAAACACAGAAATTGCATTGGAATTAGATACAAAATGCACAATGCCGACTACAGTGCAAAAGGACCGACTCTTCTTACTGTCTATGTTTTGAACCATTTCTGTGACACTAGTTATAGATTCCGATGTTTCACTTCAGGTTTTCTGTATCCCTTATACCTTCTTATTGACGACGAAACACAGAAATTGCATCGGAATTAAATAGAAAAGGCACAATGCTGACTTGAGTACAAGAAGACTGATCCTTCCTATTGTCTATGTTTTGAACCATTCCTGTTACACTAGTATTAGATTCCGATGCTTCACTTCAGGTTTACTGTATCCCTCTGACCTTCTTATTGACGATGAAACACTGATATTGCATCGGAATTAAATACAAAAGGCACAATGCCGACTTAAGTACAAGAAGACTGACTCTTATCCCTGTCTATGTTCTGAACCTTTCCTGTGACACTAGTTATGGATTCCGATGCTTCACTTCAGGTTTACTGTATCCCTTGGATCTTCTTATTGACGAAGAAACACAGAAATTGCATCGGAATTAAATAGAAGGGGCACAATGCCGACTTAAGTACAAGAAGACTGACTCTTCCTACGGTCTACGTTTTCAACGATTCCTGTGACACTAGTTGTAGATTCCGATGTTCACCTCAGGTTTACTGTATCTCTTTGACCGTCTTATTGACGATGAAACACAGAAACTGCATTGGAATTAGATACAAAATGCACAATGCCGACTACAGTGCAAAAGGACCGACTCTTCTTACTGTCTATGTCTGAACCATTTCTGTGATACTAGTTATAGATTCCGATGTTTCACTTCAGGTTTACTGTATCCCTTATACCTTCTTATTGACGACGAAACACAGAAATTGCATCGGAATTAAATAGAAAAGGCACAATGCTGACTTGAGTACAAGAAGACTGACCCTTCCTATTGTCTATGATTTGAACCATTCCTGTGACACTAGTTATTGATTCCGATGCTTCACTTCAGGTTTACTGTATCCCTCTGACCTTCTTATTGACGATGAAACACAGAAATTGCATCGGAATTAAATAGAAAAGGCACAATGCCGACTTAGGTGCAAGAGGACTGATTCTTCCTACTGTCTATGTTTAAACCATTCCTGTGACACTAGTTACAGATTCCGATGCTTCACTTCAGATTAATTGTATCCCTTGGACCTTCGTATTGACGACGAAACACAGAAATTGCATCGGAATGAAATAGAAAAGGCACAAGCCGGCTAAGTACATGAAGACTGACTCTTCCTACTGTCTATGCTTTGAACCGTTCCTGTGACACTAGTTATAGATTCCGATGCTTCACTTCAGGTTTACTGCATCCCTCTGACCTGCCTATTGACGATGAAACACAGAAATTGCATCGGAATTAAATACAAAAGGCACAATGCCGACTTAAGTCCAAGAAGACTGACTCTTCTTACTGACTATGTTTTGAACCATTCCTCTGACACTAGTTATAGATTCCGATGATTCACTTCAGGTTTACTGTATCCCATGGACCTTGTTATTGACGGTGAAACACAGAAATTGCATCGGAATTAAATACAAAAGGCACAATGCCGACTTAAGTACAAGAAGACTAACTCTTCTTACTGACTATGTTTGGAACCATTGCTGTGACTCTAGTTATAGATTCCGATGCCTCACTTCAGGTTTACTGTATCCCTCTGATCTTCTTTTTGACAATGAAACACAGAAATTGCATCGGAATTAAATAGAAAAGGCACAATGCCGACTTAAGTACAAGCAGACTGATTCTTCTTTCTGACTATGTTTTGAACGATTCCTGTGACACTAGTTATAGTTTCCGATGCTTCACTTCAGGTTTACTCTATCCCTCTGACCTTCTTATTGACAATGAATCACAGAAATTGCATCGGAATTAAATAGAAAAGGCACAATGCCGACCTAAGTACAAGAAGACTGAGTCTTCCTACTGTCTATGTTTAAACCATTCCTGTGACACTAGTTATAGATTCCGATGCTTCACTTCAGATTAATTGTATCCCTTGGACCTTCGTATTGACGACGAAACACAGAAATTACATCGGAATGAAATAGAAAAGGCAGAATGCCGGCTAAGTACATGAAGACTGACTCTTCCTACTGTCTATGTTTTGAACCATTCCTGTGACACTAGTTATAAAATCAGATGCTTCATTTCAGGTTTACTGTATCCCTCTGACCTTCTTATTGACAATGAAACACAGAAATTGCATCGGAATTAAATAGAAAAGGCACAATGCCGACTTAAGTACAAGCAGACTGACTCTTCTTTCTGACTATGTTTTGAACCATTCCTGTGACACTAGTTATAGATTCCGATGTTTCACTTCAGGTTTACTGTATCCCTTATACCTTCTTATTGACGACAAAACACAGAAATTGCATCGGAATTAAATAGAAAAGGCACAATGCTGACTTGAGTACAAGAAGACTGATCTTTCCTATTGTCTATGTTTTGAACCATTCCTGTGACACTAGTATTAGATTCCGATGCTTCACGTCAGGTTTACTGTATCCCTCTGACCTTCTTATTGACGATGAACCAGAGAAATTGCATCGGAATTAAATAGAAAAGGCACAATGCCGACTTAAGTGCAAGAAGACTGATTCTTCTTACTGTCTATGTTTGGAACCATTCCTGTGACACTAATTATAGATTCCGATGCTTCTTTTTAGGTTTACTGTATCCCTTGGACCTTCCTATTGTCGATGAAACACAGAAATTGCATCGGAATTATATGCAAAAGGCACATTGCCGACTATAGTACAAGAAGACTGACTCTTCTTACTGTCTATGTTTTGAACCATTCCTGTGACACTAGTTATAGATTCCGATGCTTCACTTCAGATTAATTGTATCCCTTGGACCTTCGTATTGACGACGAATTACAGAAATTGCATCGGAATGAAATAGAAAAGGCACAATGCCGGGTAAGTACATGAAGACTGACTCTTCCTACTGTCTATGTTTTGAACCATTCCCGTGACACTAGTTATAGAATCCGATGCTTCATTTCTAGTTAACTGTATCCCTTGGACCTTCTTATTGACGATGAAACACCGAAAGTGCAACGGAATTAAATAGAACACGCACAATGCCGAGTTAAGTACAAGAAGACTGACTCTTCCTACTGTCTATGTTTTGAACCTTTCCTGTGACACTAGTTACGGATTCCGATGCTCCACTTCAGGTTTACTATATCCCTCTGACCTTCTTATTGACGATGAAACACAGAAATTGCATCGGAATTAAATACAAAAGGCACAATGCCGACTTAAGTACAAGAAGACTGACTCTTCTTACTGACTATGATTTGAACCATTCCTGTGACACTAGTTAGAGATTCCGATGCTTCACTTTAGGTTTACGGTATCCCTCTGACATTCTTATTGACGATGAAACACAGAAATTGCATCGGAATTCAATTAAAAGGCACAATGCCGACTTAAGTCCAAGAAGACTGACTCTTCTTACTGACTATGCTTTGAACCATTCCTGTGACACTAGTATTAGATTCCGATGCTTCACTTCAGGTTCACTGTATCCCTCTGACCTTCTTATTGACGATGAACCACAGAAATTGCATCGGAATTAAATAGAAAAGGCACAATGCCGACTTAAGTGCAAGAAGACTGATTCTTCTTACTGTCAATGTTTGGAACCATTCCTGTGACACTAGTTATAGATTCCGATGCTTCTTTTTAGGTTTACTGTATCCCTTGGACCTTCCTATTGTCGATGAAACACAGAAATTGCATCGGAATTATATACAACAGGCACATTGCCGACTATAGTACAAGAAGACTAACTCTTCTTACTGTGTACGTTTTGAACCATTCCTGTGACACTAGTTATAGATTCCGATGCTTCACTTCAGATTAATTGTATCCCTTGGACCTTCGTATTGACGACGAAACACAGAAATTGCATCGGAATGAAATAGAAAAGGCACAATGCCGGGTAAGTACATGAAGACTGACTCTTCCTACTGTCTATGTTTTGAACCATTCCCGTGACACTAGTTATAGAATCCGATGCTTCATTTCAGGTTTACTGTATCCCTTGGACCTTCTTATTGACGATGAAACACAGAAATTGCATTGGAATTAGATACAAAATGCACAATGCCGACTACAGTGCAAAAGGACCGACTCTTCTTACTGTCTATATTTTGAACCATTTCTGTGACACTAGTTATAGATTCCGATGTTTCACTTCAGGTTTTCTGTATCCCTTATACCTTCTTATTGACGACGAAACACAGAAATTGCATCGGAATTAAATAGAAAAGGCACAATGCTGACTTGAGTACAAGAAGACTGATCCTTCCTATTGTCTATGTTTTGAACCATTCCTGTTACACTAGTATTAGATTCCGATGCTTCACTTCAGGTTTACTGTATCCCTCTGACCTTCTTATTGACGATGAACCACAGAAATTGCATTGGAATTAAATAGACTAGGCACAATGCCGACTTAAGTGCAAGAAGACTGATTCTTCTTATTGTCTATGTTTGGAACCATTCCTGTGACACTTGTTATAGATTCCGATGCTTCTTTTTAGGTTTACTGTATCCCTTGGACCTTCCTATTGTCGATGAAACACAGAAATTGCATCGGAATTATATACAAAAGGCACATTGCCGACTATAGTACAAGAAGACTGACTCTTCTTACTGTCTATGTTTTAAACCATTCCTGTGACACTAGTTATAGATTCCGATGCTTCACTTCAGATTAATTGTATCCCTTGGACCTTCGTAAAGAAATTGCATCGGAATGAAATAGAAAAGGCACAATGCCGGGTAAGTACATGAAGACTGACTCTTCCTACTGTCTATGTTTTGAACCATTCCCGTGACACTAGTTATAGAATCCGATGCTTCATTTCAGGTTTACTGTATCCCTTGGACCTTCTTATTGACGATGAAACACAGAAAGTGCAACGGAATTAAATAGAAAAGGCACAATGCCGAGTTAAGTAAAAGAAGACTGACTCTTCCTACTGTCTATGATTTGAACCATTCCTGTGACACTAGTTACGGATTCCGATGTTCCACTTCAGGTTTACTATATCCCTCTGAACTTCTTATTGACGATGAAACACAGAAATTGCATCGGAATTAAATACAAAAGGCACAATGCCGACTTAAGTACAAGAAGACTGTGTCTTCCTACTGTCTATGTTTAAACCATTCCTGTGACACTAGTTAGAGATTCCGATGCTTCACTTCAGGTTTACTGTATCCCTTGGACCTTCTTATTGACGACGAAACACAGAAATTGCATCGGAATTAAATAGAAGAGGCACAATGCCGACTTAAGTACAAGGAGACTGACTCTTCTTACTGACTATGTTTGAACCATTCCTGTGACACTAGTTACAGATTCCGATGCTTCACTTCAGGTTGACTGTATTCCTTGGACCTTCTTATTGACGACGAAAGACAGAAATTGCATCGGAATTAAATAGAAGAGGCACAATGCCGACCTAAGTACAAGAAGACTGACTCTTCTTACTGTCTATGTTTTGAACCATTCCTGTGACACTAGTTATAGATTCCGATGCTTCTTTTCAGATTAATTGTATCCCTTGGGCCTTCGTATTGACGACGAAACACAGAAATTGCATCGGAATGAAATAGAAAAGGCACAATGCCGGCTAACTACATGAAGACTGACTCTTCCTACTGTCTATGTTTTGAACCATTCCCGTAACACTAGTTATAGAATCCGATGCTTCATTTCAGGTTTACTGTATCCCTTGGACCTTCTTATTGACGATGAAACACAGAAAGTGCAACGGAATGAAATAGAAAAGGCACAATGCCGACTTAAGTACAAGAAGACTGACTCTTCCTAATGTCTATGTTTTGACCCATTCCTGTGACACTAGTTTCGGATTCCGATGCTCCATTTCAGGTTTACTGTATCCCTCTGACCTTCTTATTGACGATGAAACACAGAAATTGCATCGGAATTAAATAGAAACGGCACAATGCCGACCTAAGTATAAGAAGACTGAGTCTTCCTACTGTCTATGTTTAAACCATTCCTGTGACACTAGTTAGAGATTCCGATGCTTCACTTTAGGTTTACTGTATCCCTTGGACCTTCTAATTGACGACGAAACACAGAAATTGCATCGGAAGTAAATAGAAGAGGCACAATGCCGACTTAAGTACAAGGAGACTGACTCTTCTTACTGACTATGTTTGAACCATTCCTGTGACACTAGTTATAGATTCCGATGCTTCACTTCAGGTTTACTGTATCCCTCTGACCTTCTTATTGACGATGAAACACAGAAATTGCATCGGAATTAAATAGAAACGGCACAATGCCGACCTAAGTACAAGAAGACTGAGTCTTCCTACTGTCTATGTTTAAACCATTCCTGTGACACTAGTTAGAGATTCCGATGCTTCACTTCAGGTTTACTGTATACCTTGGACCTTCTTATTGACGACGAAACACAGAAATTGCATCGGAAGTAAATAGAAGAGGCACAGTGCCGACTTAAGTACAAGGAGACTGACTCTTCTTACTGACTATGTTTGAACCATTCCTGTGACACTAGTTATAGATTCCGATGCTTCACTTCAGGTTTACTATATCCCTCAGACCCTCTTATTGACGATGAAACACAGAAATTGCATCGGAATTAAATGCAAAAGGCACAATGCCGACTTAAGTACAAGAAGACTGTCTCTTCCAACTCTCTATGTTTTGAACCATTCCTGTGACACTAGTTATAGATTCCGATGCTTCACATCAGGTTTGCTGTATCCTTCTGACCTTCTTATTGACGATGAAACACTGATATTGCATCGGAATTAAATACAAAAGGCACAATGCCGACTTAAGTACAAGAAGACTGACTCTTATCACTGTCTATGTTCTGAACCTTTCCTGTGACACTAGTTATGGATTCCGATGCTTCACTTCAGGTTTACTGTATCCCTTGGATCTTCTTATTGACGAAGAAACACAGAAATTGCATCGGAATTAAATAGAAGAGGCACAATGCCGACTTAAGTACAAGAAGACTGACTCTTCCTACGGTCTATGTTTTCAACGATTCCTGTGACACTAGTTACAGATTCCGATGCTTCACCTCAGGTTTACTGTATCTCTCTGACCTTCTTATTGACGATGAAACACAGAAACTGCATTGGAATTAGATACAAAATGCACAATGCCGACTACAGTGCAAAAGGAACGACTCTTCTTACTGTCTATGTCTGAACCATTTCTGTGACACTAGTTATAGATTCCGATGTTTCACTTCAGGTTTACTGTATCCCTTATACCTTCTTATTGACGACGAAACACAGAAATTGCATCGGAATTAAATAGAAAAGGCACAATGCTGACTTTAGTACAAGAAGACTGACCCTTCCTATTGTCTATGTTTTGAACCATTCCTGTGACACTAGTTATTGATTCCGATGCTTCACTTCAGGTTTACTGTATCCCTCTGACGTTCCTATTGACGATGAAACACAGAAATTGCATCGGAATGAAATAGAAAAGGCACAATGCCGGCTAAGTACATGAAGACTGACTCTTCCTACTGTCTATGTTTCAAATGGTTCAAATGGCTCTGAGCACTATGGGACTCAACTGCTGAGGTCATTAGTCCCCTAGAACTTAGAAATAGTTAAACCTAACTAACCTAAGGACATCACAAACATCCACGCCCGATTCAGGATTCGAACCTGCGACCGTAGCGGTCAGGCGGTTCAAGACTGCAGCGCCTTTAACCGCACGGCCACTTCTGCCGGCTACTGGCTATGTTTTGCACCATTCCCGTGACACTAGTTATAGAATCCGATGCTTCATTTCAGGTTTACTGTATCCCTCTGACCTTCTTGTTGACAATGAAACACAGAAATTGCATCGGAATTTAATAGAAAAAACACAATGCCGACTTAAGTACAAGCAGACTGACTCTTCTTCCTGACTATGTTTTGAACCACACCTGTGACACTAGTTATAGATTACGTTGCTTCACTTCAGGTTTACTGTATCCCTCTGTCCTTCTTATGGACGATGAAACACTGAAAATGCATCGGAATTAAATACAAAAGGCACAATGCCGACTTAAGTACAAGAAGACTGACTCTTATTACTGTCTATGTTATGAACCATTCCAGTGACACTAGTTATAGATTCCGATGCTTCACTTCAGGTCGACTGTATCCCTTGGACCTTCTTATTGACGACGAAACACAGAAATTGCATCGGAATTAAATAGAAGAGGCACAATGCCGACTTAAGTACAAGAAGACTGTCTCTTCCTACGGTCTATGTTTTCAACCATTCCTGTGACACTAGTTATAGATTCCGATGCTTCACCTCAGGTTTACTGTATCTCTCGGACCTTCTTATTGACGATGAAACACAGAAATTGCATTGGAATTAGATACAAAATGCACAATGCCGACTACAGTGCAAAAGTACCGACTCTTCTTACTGTCTATGTTTTGAACCATTTCTGTGACACTAGTTATAGATTCCGATGTTTCACTTTAGGTTTACTGTATCCCTTATACCTTCTTATTGACGACGAAACACAGATATTGCATCGGAATTAAATAGAAAAGGCACAATGCTGACTTGAGTACAAGAAGACTGACCCTTCCTATTGTCTATGCTTTGAACCATTCCTGTGACACTAGTTATAGATTCCGATGCTTCGCTTCAGGTTTACTGTATCCCTCTGACCTTCTTATTGACGATGAACCACAGAAATTGCATCGGAATTAAATAGTAACGAAAAATGCCGACTTAAGTGCAAGAAGACTGATTCTTCTTACTGTCTATATTTGGAACCATTCCTGTGACACTAGTTATGGATTGCGTTGCTTCACTTCAGGTTTACTGTATTCCTTGGACCTTCCTATTGACGATGAAACACAGAAATTGCATCGGAATTATATACAAAAGGCACATTGCCGACTTAAGTACAAGAAGGCTGACTCTTCTTACTGTCTATGTTTTGAACCATTCCTGTGACACTAGTTATAGATTCCGATGCTTCACTTCAGTTTAATTGTATCCCTTGGACCTTCGAATTGACGACGAAACACAGAAATTGCATCGGAATGAAATAGAAAAGGCACAATGCCGGCTAAGTACATGAAGACTGACTCTTCCTACTGTCTATGTTTTGAACCATTCCCGTGACACTAGTTATAGAATCCGATGCTTCATTTCAGGTTTACTGTATCCCTTTGACCTTCTTATTGACGATGAAACACAGATAGTGCAACGGAATTAAATAGAAAAGGCACAATGCCGACGTAAGTACAAGAAGACTGACTCTTCCTACTGTCTATGTTTTGAACCATTCCTGTGACACTAGTTACGGATTCCGATGCTACACTTCAGGTTCACTGTATCCCTCTGACCTTCTTATTGACGATGAAACACAGAAATTGCATCGGAATTAAATACAAAAGGCTCAATGCCGACTTAAGTACAAGAAGATTGACTCTTCTTTCTGTCTATGTTTTGAACCATTCCTGTGACACTAGTTATAGATTCCGAAGCTTCACTTCAGGTTTACTGCATCCCTCTGACCTTCCTATTGACGATGAATCACAGAAATTGTATCGGAATTAAATACAAAAAGCACAATGCCGACTTAAGTCCAAGAAGACTGACTCTTCTTACTGACTATGCTTTGAACCATTCCTGTGACACTAGTTATAGATTCCGATGATTACCTTCAGGTTTACTGTATCCCTCTGACCTTCTTATTGACGATGAAACACAGAAATTGCATCGGAATTAAATAGAAAAGGCACAATGCCGACCTAGGTTCAAGAAGACTGAGTCTTCCTACTGTCTATGTTTAAACCATTACTGTGACACTAGTTATGGATTCCGATGCTTCTCTTCAGGTTTAATGTATTCCTTGGATTTTCTTATTGACGACGAAACACAGAAATTGCATCGAAATTAAATAGAAGCCCCACAATGCCGACTTAAGTACAAGAAGACTGACTCTTCCTACGGTCTATGTTTTCAACGGTTCCTGTGACACTAGTTATAGATTCCGATGCTTCAGCTCAGGTTTACTGTATCTCTCTAACCTTCTTATTGACGATGAAACACAGAAATTGCATTGGAATTTGATACAAAATGCACAATGCCGACTACAGTGCAAAAGGACCGACTCTTCTTACTGTCTATGTTTTGAACCATTTCTGTGACACTAGTTATAGATTCCGATGTTTCACTTCAGGTTTACTGTAATCCTTATACCTTCTTATTGACGACGAAACACAGAAATTGCATCGGAATTAAATAGAAAAGGCACAATGCTGACTTTAGTACAAGAAGACTGACCCTTCCTATTGTCTATGTTTTGAACCATTCCTGTGACACTAGTTATTGATTCCGATGCTTCACTACAGGTTTACTGTATCCCTCTGACCTTCTTATTGACGATGAACCACAGAAATTGCATCGGAATGAAATAGAAAAGGCACAATGCCGGCTAAGTACATTAAGACTGACTCTTCCTTCTGTCTATGTTTTGAACCATTCCCGTAACACTAGTTATAGAATCCGATGCTTCATTTCAGGTTTACTGTATCCCTTGGACCTTCTTATTGACGATGAAACACAGAAAGTGCAACGGAATTAAATAGAAAAGGCACAATGCCGACTTAAGTACAAGATGACTGACTCTTCCGACTGTCTATGTTTTGAACCATTCCTGTGACACTAGTTACGGATTCCGATGCTCCACTTCAGGTTTACTGTATCCCTCTGACCTTTTTATTGACGAAGAAACACAGAAATTGCATCGGAATTAAATACAAAAGGCACAATGCCGACTTAAGTACAAGAAGACTGACTCTTCTTACTGACCATGTTTTGAACCATTCGTGTGACACTAGTTATAGATTCCGATGATTCACTTCAGGGTTACTGTATCCCTTGGACCTTCTTATTGACGATGAAACACAGAAATTGCATCGGAATTAAATACAAAAGGCACAATGCCGACTTAAGTACAAGAAGACTGACTCTTCTTACTGACTATGTTTGGAACCATTGCTGTGACACTAGTTATAGATTCCGATGCTTCACTTCAGGTTTACTGTATCCCACTGACCTTTTTATTGACAATGAAACACTGAAATTGCATCGGAATTACATACAAAAGGCACAAGGCTGACTTGAGTACAAGAAGACTGACCCCTCCTATTGTCTATGTTTTGAACTATTACTGTGACACTAGTTATTGATTACGATGCTTCACTTCAGGTTTACTGTATCCCTCTGACATTCTTATTGACGATGAAACACAGAAATTGCATCGGAATTAAATAGAAAAGGCACAATGCCGACTTAAGTGCAAGAAGACTGATTCTTTTTACTGTCTATGGTTGGAACCATTCCTGTGACACTAGTTATAGATTCCGATGCTTCACTTCAGGTTTACTGTATCCCTTGGACTATCCTATTGACGATGAAAGACAGAAATTGCATCGGAATTAAATACAAAAGGCACATTGCCGACCTAAGTACAAGAAGACTGACTCTTCTTACTGTCTATGATTTGAACCATTCCTGTGCCACTAGTTATAGATTCCTATGCTTCACTTCAGAATAATTGTATCCTTTGGACCTTCGTATTGACGACGAAACACAGTAATTGCATCGGAATGAAATAGAAAAGGCACAATGCCGGCTAAGTACATGAAGACTGACTCTTCCTACTGTCTATGTTTGGACCATTCCCGTGACGCTAGTTATAGAATCCGATGCTTCATTTCAGGTTTACTGTATCCCTTGGACCTTCTTATTGACGATGAAACACAGAAAGTGCAACGGAATTAAATAGAAAAGGCACAATGCCGACTTAAGTACAAGAAGACTGACTCTTCCTACTGTCTATGTTTTGAACCATTCCTGTGACACTAGTTACGGATTCCGATGCTTCATTTCAGGTTTACTGTATAGCTCTGACCTTCTTATTGACGATGAAACATAGAAATTGCATCGGAGTTAAATACAAAAGGCACAATGCCGACCTAAGTACAAGAAGAGTGAGTCTTCCTACTGTCCATGATTTAAACCATTCCTGTGACACTAGTTAGAGATTCCGATGCTTCACTTCAGATTTACTGTATCCCTCTGACCTTCTTATTGACGATGAAACACAGTAATTGCATCGGAAATTAATTGAAAAGGGCACAATGCCGACTTAAGTACAAGAAGCCTGACTCTTCTTACTGACTATGTTTTGAACCATTCCTGTGACACTAGTTATAGATTCCGATGCTTCACTTCAGGATTACTGCATCTCTTGGACCTTCGTATTGACGATGAAACACAGAAATTGCATTGGAATTAACTACAAAATGCACAATGCCGGCTTAAGTACAAAAAGACTGACTCTTCTTACTGTCTATGCTTTGCACCATTAATGTGAACCTAGTTATAGATTCCGATGCTTCACTACAGGTTTACTGTATCCCTCTAACCTTCTTATTGACGATGAAACACCGATATTGCATCGGAATTAAATTCAAATGGCTCAATTCCGACTTAAGTACAAGAAGACAGACCCTCCTCACTGTCTATGTTTTGAACCATTCCTGTGACACTAGTTATAGATTCCAATGCCTCACTTCAGGTTTACAGTATCCCTCTGCCCTTCTTATTGACGATGAAACGTAGAAATTGCATCGGAATTAAATAGAAAAGGCACAATGCCGACTTATGTACAAGAAGACTGACTCTTCTTACTGTCTATGTTTTGAACCATTCCTGTGACACTAGTTATAGAATCCGATGAATCACTTCAGGTGTACTGTATCCCTGTGACCTTCTTATTGACGATGAAACACAGAAATTGCATTGGAATTAGATACAAAATGCACAATGCCGACTACAGTGCAAAAGGACCGACTCTTCTTACTGTCTATGTTTTAAACTATTTCTGTGACGCTAGTTATAGATTCCGATGCTACACTTCAGGTTTACTGTATCCCTCTGACCTTCTTATTGACGATGAAACACAGAAATTGCATCGGAATAAAAATGGAAAAGGCACAATGCCGACTTAAATGCAAGAATTCTGATTCTTCTTACAGTCTATGTCCGGAACCATTCATGTGACACTAATTATAGATTCCGATGCTTCACTTCAGGTTTACTGTATCCCTTATACCTTCTTATTGACGACGAAACACAAAAATTGCATCGGAATTAAATAGAAAAGGCACAATGCTGACTTGAGTATAAGAAGACTGACCCTTCCTATTGCCTATGTTTTGAACCATTCCTGAGACACTAGTTATAGATTCCGATGCTTCACTTCAGGTTTACTGTATCCCTCTGACCTTCTTATTGACGATGAAACACAGAAATTGCATCGGAATAAAAATAGAAAAGGCACAATGCCGACTTAAATGCAAGAATTCTGATTCTTCTTACTGTCTATGTCCGGAACCATTCATGTGACACTAATTATAGATTCCGATGCTTCACTTCAGGTTTACTGTATCCCTTGGACCTTCCTATTGACGATGAAACACAGAAATTGCATCGGAATTAAATACAAAGATACATTGCCGACTTAAGTACAAGAAGACTGCCTCTATTTACTGTCTATGTTTTTTCCATTCCTGTGACACTAGTTACAGTTTCCGATGCTTCACTTCAGTTTAATTGTATCCCTTGGACCTTCGTATTGACGACGAAACACAGAAATTTGCATCGGAATGAAATAGAAAAGGCACAATGCCGGCTAAGTACAAGAAGACAGACTCTTTCTACTGTCAATGTTTTGAACCATTCTTGTGACACTAGTTATAGAATCCGATGCTTCATTTCAGGTTTACTGTATCCCTTGGACATTCTTATTGACGATGAAACACAGAAAGTGCAACGGAATTAAATAGAAAAGGCACAATGCCGACTTATGTACAAGAAGACTGACTCTTCCTACTGTCCATGTTTTGAACCATTCCTGTGACACTAGTTGTAGATTCCGATGCTTCACTTCAGGTTTACTAGATCCCACTGATCTTCTTATTGACGATGAAACACCGAAATTGCATCGGAATTAAATACTAAAGGCACAATGCCGACATAAGTACAAGAAGACTGACCCATCTTCCTGTCTATGTTTTAACAATTCCTGTGACAATAGTTATAGATTCCGATGCTTCACTTCAGGGTTACAGTATCCCTCTGACCTTAGTATTGACGATGAAACACCGAAATTGCATCGGAATTAAATAGAATAGGCACAATGCCGACTTATATACAAGATGACTGACTCTTCTTACTGACTATGTTTTGAACCATTCCTGTGACACTAGTTATAGATTCCGATGCCTCACTTCAGGGTTACTGTATCCCTCTGACCTTCTTATTGACGATGAAACACAGAAATTGCATCGTAATTAAATAGAAAAGGCACAATGCCGACTTAAGTACACGAAGACTGACTCGTCCTCCTTTCTATGTTTGAACCATTCCTGTGACACTAGTTATGGATTCAGATTTCTCACTTCAGGTTTACTGTATCCCTCTGACCTTCTTATTGACGATGAAACACAGAAATTGCGTCGTAATTAAATACAAAAGGCACAATGCCGACTTATGTACAAGAAGACTGACTCTTCTTACTGCCTATGTTTTGAACCATTCCTGTGACACTAGTTATAGATTCCGATGCCTCACTTCAGGTTTCCTGTATCCCTGTGACCTTCTTATTGACGATGAAACACAGTAATTGCATCGGAATTCAATTAAAAGGCACAATGCCGACTTAAGTACATGAAGACTGACTCTTCTTTCTGACTATGTTTGAACCATTCCTGTAACACTAGTTATAGATTCCGATGCTTCACTTCAAGTTTTCTATATCCCTCTGACCCTCTTATTGACGATGAAACACAGAAATTGCATCGGAATTAAATACAAAAGGCACAATGCCGACATAAGTACAAGTAGACTGTCTCTTCCAACTCTCTATGTTTTGAACCATTCCTGTGACACTAGTTACAGTTTCCGATGCTTCACTTCAGGTTTACTGTATCCCTCTGACCTTCTTATTGACGATGAAACACTGAAATTGCATCGGAATTAAATACTAAAGGCACAATGCCGACTTAGGTACAAGAAGACTGACTCTTATTACTGTCTATATTCTGAACCATTCCTGTGACACTAGTTATAGATTCCGATGCTTCACTTCAGGTTTACTGTATCCCTTGGACCTTCTTATTGACGACGAAACACAGAAATTGCATCGGAATTAAATAGAAGATTCACAACGCCGACTTAAGTACAAGAAGACTGACTCTTCCTACGGTCTATGTTTTCAACCATTCCTGTGACAATAGTTATAGATTCCGATGCTTCACCTCAGGTTTACTGTATCTCTCTGACCTTCTTATTGACGATGAAACACTGAAATCGCATTGGAATTAGATACAAAATGCACAATGCCGACTACAGTGCAAAAGGACCGCCTCTTCTTACTGTCTATGTTTCGAACCATTTCTGTGACGCAAGTTATGGATTCCGATGTTTCACTTCAGGTTTTCTGTATCCCTTATACCTTCTTATTGACGACGAAACACAGAAATTGCATCGGAATTAAATAGAAAAGGCACAATGCTGACTTGAGTATAAGTAGACTGACCCTTCCTATTGTCTATGTTTCGAACCGTTCCTGTGACACTAGTTATAGATTCCGATGCTTCACTTCAGGTTTACTGTATCCCTCTAACCTTCTTATTGTCGATGAAACACAGAAATTGCATCGGAATTAAATAGGAAAGGCACAATGCCGACTTAAATTTAAGAATTCTGGTTCTTCTTACTGTCTATGTTTTAAACCATTCATGTGACACTAGTTATAGATTCCGATGCTTCACATCAGGTTTACTGTATCCCTTGGACCTTCCTATAGACGATGAAACACAGAAATTGCATCGGAATTAAACACAAAAGACACATTGCCGACTTAAGTACGAGAAGACTGACTCTTTTTACTGTCTACGTTTTGATCCATCCCTGTGACACTAGTTATAGATTCCGATGCTTCACTTCAGTTTAATTGTATCCCTTTGACCTTCGTATTGACGACGAAACACAGAAATTTGCATCGGAAGGAAATAGAAAAAGCACAATGCCGGATAAGTACATGAAGACTGACTCTTCCCACTGTCAATGTTTTGAACCATTCCTGTGACACTAGTTATAGATTCCGATGCTTCACTTCAGGTTTTCTGTATCCCTCTGATCTTCTTATTGACGATGAAACACCGAAATTGCATCGGAATTAAATACAAAAGGCACAATGCCGACTTAAGTACAAGAAGACAGACCCATCTTACTGTCTATGTTTTGAACAATTCCTGTGACAATAGTTATAGATTCCGATGCTTCACTTCAGGTTTACAGTATCCGTCAGACCTTCGTATTGACGATGAAACACCGAAATTGCATCGGAATTAAATAGAAAAGGCACAATGCCGACTTATATACAAGAGGACTGACTCTTCTTACTGACTATGTTTTATACCATTCCTGTGACACTAGTTATAGATTCCGATGCCTCACTCCAGGTTTACTGTATCTCTCTGACCTTCTTATTGACGATGAAACACAGAAATTCTATCGGAATTAAATAGAAAAGGCACAATGCTGACTTAAGTACAAGAAGACTGACTCTTCTTACTGCCTATGTTTTGAACCATTCCTGTGACACTAGTTATAGATTCCGATGCCTCACTTCAGGTTTACTGTATCCCTGTGACCTTCTTATTGACGATGAAACACAGAAATTGCATCGGAATTAAATAGAAAAGGCACAATGCCGACTTAAGTGCAAGTAGACTGACTCATCCTATTGTCAATGTTTTGAACCATTCCTGTGACACTAGTTATAGATTCCGATTTCTCACTTCAGGTTTACTGTATCCCTCTGACCTTCTTATTGACGATGAAACACAGAAATTGCATCGGAATTAAATACAAAAGGCACAATGCCGACTTAAGTACAAGAAGACTGACACATCTTACTGTCTATGTTTTGAACAATTCCTGTGAGAATAGTTATAGATTCCGATGCTTCACTTCAGAATTACAGTATCCCTCTGACCTTCTTATTGACGATGAAACACAGAAATTGCATCGGAATTAAATACAAAATGCACAATGCAGACTTAAGTACAAGAAGACTGACTCTTCTTACTGTCTATGTTTCGAACCATTCCTGTGACACTAGTTATAGATTCCGATGCCTCACTTCAGGTTTACTGTATCCCTCTGACCTTCTTATTGACGATGAAACACAGAAATTGCATCGGAATTGAACACAAAAGGCACAATGCCGACTCAAGTACAAGAAGACTGAGTCTTCCTACTGTCTATGTTTTGAACCATTCCTGTGACACTAGTTATAGATTCCGATGCTTCACTTCAGGTTTACTGTATCCCTCTGAACTTCTTATTGACGATGAAACACAGAAATTGCATCCGAATTAAATAGAAAAAGCGCAATGCTGACTTAAGTACAAGTAGACTGACTCTTTTTACTCTCTATGGTTTGAACCATTCCTGTGACACTAGTTATAGATTCCGATGCTTCACTTCAGGTGTACTGTATCCCTTGGACTTTCTTAATGACGATGAAACACGGAAACTGCATCGGAATAAATACAAAAGGCACAATGCCGACTTAAGTACAAGTAGACTGACCCTTCGTTCTGTCTATGTTTTGAACCATTCCTGTGGCACTAGTTATGGATTCTGATGCTTCACTTCAGGTTTACTGTGTCCCTCTGACCTTCTTATTGACGACGAAACACAGAAATTGCATCGGAATTAAATACAAAAGGCACAATGCCGACTTAAGTACAAGAAGACTGACTCTTCCTACTGTCAATGTTTTGAACCATTCCTGTGACACTAGTTATAGATTCCGATGCTTCACTTCAGGTTTACTGTATCCCTCTGATCTTCTTATTGACGATGAAACACCAAAATTGCATCGGAATTAAATACAAAAGGCACAATGCCGACTTAAGTACAAGAAGACTGACTCATCTTACTGTCTATGTTTGAACAACTCCTGTGACAATAGTTATAGATTCGGATGCTTCACTTCACGTTTACAGTATCCCTCTGACCTTCTTATTGACGATGAAACACAGAAATCGCATCGGAATTAAATACAAAATGCACAATGCCGACTTAAGTACAAGAAGACTGACTCTTCTTACTGTCTATGTTTCGAACCATTCCTGTGACACTAGGTACAGATTCTGATGCTTCACTTCTGGTTTACTGTGTCCCTATGACCTTCTTATTGACGATGAAACACAGACATTGCATCGGAAATCAATACAAAATGCACAATGCCGACTTAAGTACAAGAAGACTGACTCTTCTTACTGACTATGATTTGAACCATTCCTGTGACACTAGTTAGAGATTCCGATGCTTCACTTCAGTTTTACGGTATCCCACTGACCTTCTTATTGACGATGAAACACAGAAATTGCATCGGAATTAAATACAAAAGGCACAATGCCGACTTAAGTACAAGAAGACTGACTCTTCCTACTGACTATGCTTTGAACCATTCCTGTGTCACTAGTTATAGATTCCGATGCTTCACTTCAGATTTACTGTATCCCTTGGACCTTCTCATTGACGACGAAACACAGAAATTGCATCGGAATTAAATAGGAAAGGCACCATGCCGGCTTAAGTACAAGAAGACTGACTCTTCCTAATATCTATGTTTTGAACCATTTATGTGACACTAGTTATAGATTCCGATGCTTCACTTCAGGTTTACTGTATCCCTCTGATCTTCTTATTCACGATGAAACACAGAATTTGCGTCGGAATTAAATACAAAAGGCACAATGCCGACTTAAGTACAAGAAGACTGACTCTTCTTACTGTCTATGTTTGAACCATTCCTGTGAACCTAGTTATAGATTCCGATGCTTGACATCAGGTTTACTGTATCCCTTTGACCATCTAATTGACGATGAAACTCAGAAATTGCATCGGAATTAAATAGAAAAAGCACAATGCCGACTTAAGTACAAGAAGTCTGACACTTCCTACTGTCTATGGTTTGAACCATTCCTGTGACACTAGTTATTGATTCCGATGCTTCACTTCAGGTTTACTGTATTCCTCTGACCTTCTTATTGACGATGAAACACAGAAATTGCATCGGAATTGAATACAAAAGGCACAATGCCGACTCAAGTACAAGAAGACTGAGTCATCCTACTGTCTATGTTTTGAACCATTCCTGTGACACTAGTTATGGATTCCGATGCTTCAATTCAGGTTTACTGTATCCCTCTGAACTTCTTATTGACGATGAAACACAGAAATTGCATCCGAATTAAATAGAAAAGGCACAATGCTGACTTAATTACAAGTAGACTGACTCATTTTATTCTCTATGATTTGAACCATTCCTGTGACACTAGTTATAGATTCCGATGCTTCTCTTCAGGTGTACTGTATCCCTTGGACTTTCTTAATGACGATGAAACACAGAAACTGCATCGGAATAAATACAAAAGGCACAATGCCGACTACAGTACAAGTAGACTGACCCTTCGTACTGTCTATGTCTTGAACCATTCCTGTGACTCTTGTTATAGATTCTGATGCTTCACTTCAGCTTTACTGTGTCCCTCTGACCTTCATATTGACGACGAAACACAGAATTTGCATCGGAATTAAATACAAAAGGCACAATGCCGACTTAAGTACAAGAAGACTGACTCTTCTTACTGTCTATGATTTCAACCATTCCTGTGACACTAGTTAGAGATTCCGTTGTTTCACTTCAGGTTTACGGTATCCCTCTGACTTTCTTATTGACGATGAAACACAGAAATTGCATCGGAATTCAATTAAAAGGCACAATGCCGACTTAAGTACAAGAAGACTGACTGTTCTTACTGACTATGTTTTGAACCATTACTGTGACACTAGTTATAGATTCCGATGCTTCACTTCAGGTTTACTGTATCCGTCTGACCCTCTTATTGACGATGAAACACAGAAAATGCATCGGAATTAAATACAAAAGGCACAATGCCGACTTAAGTACAAGAAGACTGCCTCTTCCTACTCTCTACGTTTTGAACCATTCCTGTGACACTAGTTATAGATTCCGATGCTTCACTTCAGGTTTACTGTATCCCTCTGACCTTCTTATTGACGATGAAACACAGAAATTGCATCGGAATTATATAGAAAAGGCACAATGCCGACTTAAGTACAAGAGGACTGACTCTTCTTACTGACTATGTTTTGACCCAATCCTGTGACACTAGTTATAGATTCCGATGCCTCACTTCAGGTTTACTGTATCCCTTGGACTTTCTTATTGACGATGAAACACAGAAATTCCGTCGGAATTAAATACAAAAGGCACAATGCCGACTTAAGAACAATTAGTCTGACTTTTCCTACTGTCTATGTTTGAACCATTCCTGTGACACTAGTTATAGATTCCGATGCTTCACTTCAGGTTTACTGTGTCCCTCTGACCTTCTTATTGACGACGAAACACAGAAATTGCATCGAAATTAAATACAAAAGGCACAATGCCGACTTAAGTACAAGAAGACTGACTCTTCCTACTGTCAATGTTTTGAACCATTCCTGTGACACTAGTTATAGATTCCGATGCTTCACTTCAGGTTTACTGTATCCCTCTGATCTTCTTATTGACGATGAAACACCAAAATTGCATCGGAATTAAATACAAAAGGCACAATGCCGACTTAAGTACAAGAAGACTGACCCATCTTACTGTCTATGTTTGAACAACTCCTGTGACAATAGTTAGAGATTCGGATGCTTCACTTCACGTTTACAGTATCCCTCTGACCTTCTTATTGACGATGAAACACAGAAATTGCATCGGAATTAAATACAAAAGGCACAATGCCGACTTAAGTACAAGAAGACTGACTCTTCCTACTGACTATGCTTTGAACCATTCCTGTGTCACTAGTTATAGATTCCGATGCTTCACTTCAGATTTACTGTATCCCTTGGACCTTCTCATTGACGACGAAACACAGAAATTGCATCGGAATTAAATAGGAAAGGCACTATGCCGGCTTAAGTACAAGAAGACTGACTCTTCCTAATGTCTATGTTTTGAAACATTCATGTGACACTAGTTATAGATTCCGATGCTTCACTTCAGGTTTACTGTATCCCTCTGATCTTCTTAATCACGATGAAACACAGAATTTGCGTCGGAATTAAATACAAAAGGCACAATGCCGACTTAAGTACAAGAAGACTGACTCTTCTTACTGTCTATGTTTGAACCATTCCTGTGAACCTAGTTATAGATTCCGATGCTTGACTTCAGGTTTACTGTATCCCTTTGACCATCTAATTGACGATGAAACTCAGAAATTGCATCGGAATTAAATAGAAAAAGCAAAATTCCGACTTAAGTACAAGAAGTCTGACACTTCCTACTGTCTATGGTTTGAACCATTCCTGTGACACTAGTTATAGATTCCAATGCTTCACTTCAGGTTTACAGTATACCTTGGACCTTCTGATTGACGATGAAACACAAAAATTGCATCGGAATTAAATAGAAGAGGCGCAATGCCGACTTAAGTACAGGAAGACTGACCCTTCTTACTGTCTATGTTTTGAACCATTCCTGTGACACTAGTTTGAGATTCCGATGCTTCACTTCAGGTGTATTGCATCCCTTGGAACTTGTTACTGACGATGAAACACGGAAATTGCATCGGAATTAACAAGAAAAGGCACAATGCCGTCTTAAGTACAAGAAGACTGACTCTTCCTACTGACTATGTTTGAACCATTACTGCGACGCTAGTTATAGATTCCGATGCTTCACTTCAGGTTTACTTTATCCCTTGGACCTTCTTATTGACGTTGAAACACAGAAATTGCATCGGAATTAAACACAAAAGGCACAATGCCGACTTGAGTACGAGAAGACTGACCCTTCCTGTTGCCTATGTTTTGAACCATTCCTGTGCCACTAGTTATAGATTCCGATGCTTCACTTCAGGGTTACTGTATCCCTCTGACCTTCTTATTGACAATGAAACTCAGAAATTGCATCGGAATTAAATAGAAAAGGCACAATGCCAACTTAAGTACAAGAAGACTGATTCTTCTTACTGTCTATGATTTGAACCATTCCTGTGACACTAGTTATAGATTCCGATGCTTCGCTTCAGGTTTACTGTATCCCTCTGACCATCTTATTGACGACGAAACACAGCAATTGCATCGGAATGAAATAGAAAATGCACAATGAAGACTTATGTACAGGAAGACTGACTATTCCTACCGTCTATCTTTTGAACCATTCCTGTTACACTAGTTACAGATTCCGATGCTTCACTTCAGGTTTACTGTACACCTCTTACCTTCTTATTGACGATGAAACACAGAAATTGCATCGGAATTAAATAGAAAAGGCACAATGCCGACTTAAGTACAAGAAGACTGACTCTTCTTACTGACTATGTTTTCAACCATTCCTGTGACACTAGTTATAGATTGCGATAGTTCACTTCAGGTTTACAGTATCCCTTGGACCTTCGTATTGACGATGAAACACAGAAATTGCATCGGAATTAAATACAAAAGGCACAATGCCGAGCTAAGTACAAGACGACTGTCTCTTCTTACTGACTATGTTTTTAACCATTCCTGTGACACTAGTTATAGATTCCGATGCCTCACGTCAGGTTTACTGTATCCCTTGGACTTTCTTATTGACGATGAAACACAGAAATTCCATCGGAATTAAATACAAAAGGCACAATGCCGACTTAAGTAAAAGTAGTCTGACTTATCCTATTGTCTACGTTTTGAACCATTCCTGTGACACTAGTTATAGATTCCGATGCTTCACTTCAGGTTTACTATATCCATCTGACTTTCTTATTGACGATGAAACAGAAATATTGCATCGGAATTAAATAGAAAAGGCACAATGCCGACTTAAGTACAAGAAGACTGACTCTTCCAACTGTCTATGATTTGAACCATTCCTGTGACACTAGTTATAGATTCCGATGCTTCACTTCAGGTTTACTGTATCCCTCTGACCTTCTTATTGACGATGAAACACAGAAATTGCATCGGAATTAAATACAAAAGGCACAATGCCAACTTAAGTACATGTAGACTGACTCTTCCTACTGTCTATGTTTTGAACCATTCCTGTGACACTAGTTATAGAAGCGGATGCTTCATTTCGGGTTTACTGTATCTCTTGGACCTTCTTATTGACGATGAGTCACAGAAAGTGCAACGGAATTAAATAGAAAAGGCACAATGCCGACTTAAGTACAAGAAAACTGACCCTTCCTACAGTCTGTGTTTTGAACCATTCCTGTGACACTAGTTACAGATTCCGATGCTTCACTTCAGGTTAACTGTATCCCTCTGACCTTCGTATTGACAATGAACCACAGAAATAGCATCGGAATTAAATACAAAATGCACAATGCCGACTTAAGAACAAGACGACTGACCCTTCTTACTGTCTATGTTTTGAACCATTCCTGTGACAATAGTTATAGATTCCGATGCTTCACTTCAAGTTTACAGTATCCCTTGGACCTTCTTATTGACGATGAAACACAGAAATTACATCGGAATTAAATAGAAATGGCACAATGCCGAGGCCGGCCGCGGTGGTCTCGCGGTTCTAGGCGCGCAGTCCGGACCGTGCGACTGCTGCGGTCGCAGGTTCGAAACCTGCCTCGGGCATGGATGTGTGTGATGTCCTTAGGTTAGTTAGATTTAAGTAGTTCTAAGTTCTAGGGGACTGATGACCACAGCAGTTGAGTCCCATAGTGCTCAGAGCCATTTGAACCACAATTCCGACTTATGTACAGGAAGACTGACTCTTCTTACTGTCTATGTTTTGAACCATTCCTCTGACACTAGTTATAGATTCCGATGCTTCACTTCAGGTGTACTGCATCCCTTGGACCTTGTTACTGACGATGAAACACGGAAATTGCATCGGAATTAAATAGAACAAGCACAATGCCGACTTAAGTACAAGAAGACTGACTCATCTTACTGTCTATGTTTTGAACCATTCCTGTGACACTAGTTATAGATTCCGATGCCTCACTTCAGGTTTACTGTATGCCTCTGACCTTCTTATTGACGATGAAACAAATAAATTGCATCGGAATTAAATAGAAAAGGCACAATGCCGACCTAAGTACAAGAAGACTGACTCTTCCTACTTTCTATGTTTTGAACCATTCCTGTGACACTAGTTATAGATTCCGATTCTTCACTTCAGGTTTACTGTATCCCTCTGACCTTCTTATTGACGATGAAACACAGAAATTGCATCGGAAGTAAATCCAAAAGGCACAATGCCGACTCAAGTACAAGAAGACTGATTCTTCTTACTGTCTATGTTTGAACCATTCCTGTGACACTAGTTATAGATTCCGATGCCTGACTTCAGGTTTACTGTATCCCTCTGACCTTCTTATTGACGATGAAACACAGAAATTGCATCGGAATTCAATAGAAAAGGCACAATGCCGAGATAAGTACAAGAAGACTGACTCTTCCTACCGTCTATGTTTTGAACCATTCCTGTTACACTAGTTATAGATTCCAATGCTTCACTTCAGGTTTACTGTATACCTCTTACCTTCTTATTGACGATGAAACACAGAAATTGCATCGGAATTAAATAGAAAAGGCACAATGCCGACTTAAGTACAAGATGACTGACTCTTCTTACTGACTATGTTTTGAATCATTCCTGTGACAATAGTTATAGATTGCGATGCTTCACTCCAGGTTTACTGTATCCCTTGGACCTTCTTATTGACGAAGAAACACAGAAATTGCATCGGAATTAAATACAAAAGGCACAAAGCCGACCTAAGTACAAGAAGATTGACTCTTCTTACTGACTATATTTTGAACCATTCCTGTGACACTAGGTATAGATTCCGATGCCTCACTTCAGGTTTACTGTTTCCCTTGGACTTTCTTATTGACGATGAAACACAGAAATTCCATCGGAATGAAATACAAAGGGCACAATGCCGACTTAAGTACAAGTAGTTTCACTTTTCCTACTGTCTATGATTTGAACCATTCCTGTGACACTATTTATAGATTCCGATTTATCACTTCTGGTTTACTGTATCCATCTGACCTTCTTATTGACGAAGAAACAGAGATATTGCATCGGAATTAAATAGAAAAGGCACAATGCCGACTCAAGTACAAGAAGACTGACTCTTCCTACTGTCTATGTTTTGAACAATTCCTGTGACACTAGTTATAGAATCCGATGCTTCGCTGCAGGTTTACTGTATCCCTTGGATCTTCTTATTGACGATGAAACACAGAAAGTGCAACGGAATTAAATAGAAAAGGCACAATGCCGACTTAAGTACAAAAAGACTGACTCTTCCTACTGACTACGTTTTGAACCATTCCTGTGACACGAGTTACAGATTCCGATGCTTCACTTCAGGTTTACTGTATCCCTCTGACCTTCGTACTGACAATGAAACACAGAAATTGCATCGGATTTAAATACAAAAGGCACAATGCCGACTCAGGTACAAGAAGACTGACTCTTCCTACTGTCCATGGTTTGAACCATTCCTGTGACACTAGTTATAGATTCCGATGCTTCACTTCCCGTTAACTGAATCCCTCTGAACTTCTTATAGTCGATGAAACACCGAAATTGCATCGGAATGAAGTACAAAAGGCACAATGCCGACTTAAGTACAAGAAGACTGACCCTTCTTATTGTCTATGTTTTGAACCGTTCCTGTGACACTAGTTATAGATTCCGATGATTCACGTCAGGTTTACAGTATCCCTTGGACCTTCTTATTGACGATGAAACACAGAAATTGCATCGGAATTAAACAGAAAAGGCACATTGCCGACCTAAGTACAGGAAGACTGACCCTTCTTACTCTCTATGTTTTGAACAATTCCTGTGACAATAGTTATAGATTCCGATGCTTCACTTCAGGTTTACAGTATCCGTCAGACCTTCGTATTGACGATGAAACACCGAAATTGCAACGGAATTAAATAGAAAAGGCACAATGCCGACTTATATACAAGAGGACTGACTCTTCTTACTGACTATGTTTTATACCATTCCTGTGTCACTAGTTATAGATTCCGATGCCTCACTTCAGGTTTACTGTATCCCTGTGACCTTCGTATTGACGATGAAACACAGAAATTGCATCGGAATTAAATAGAAAAGGCACAATGCCGACTTAAGTGCAAGAAGACTGACTCATCCTATTGTCAATGTTTTGAACCATTCCTGTGACACTAGTTATAGATTCCGATTTCTCACTTCAGGTTTACTGTATCCCTCTGACCTTCTTATTGACGATGAAACACAGAAATTGCATCGGAATTAAATACAAAAGGCACAATGCCGACTTAAGTACAAGAAGACTGACACATCTTACTGTCTATGATTTGAACAATTCCTGTGAGAATAGTTATAGATTCCGATGCTTCACTTCAGAATTACAGTATCCCTCTGACCTTCTTATTGACGATGAAACACAGAAATTGCATCGGAATTAAATACAAAATGCACAATGTAGACTTAAGTACAAGAAGACTGACTCTTCTTACTGTCTATGTTTCGAACCAATCCTGTGACACTAGTTATAGATTCCGATGCCTCACTTCAGGTTTACTGTATCCCTGTGACCTTCTTATTGACGATGAAACACAGAAATTGCATCGGAATTAAATAGAAAACGCACAATACCGACTTAAGTACAAGAAGACTGACTCTTCTAACTGTCTATGATTTGAACCATTCCTATGACACTAGTTATAGATTCCGGTGCTTCACATTAGGTTTACTGTATACCTTTTACCTTCTTATGGACGATGAAACACAGAAATTGCATCGGAATTAAATAGAAAAGGCATAATGCCGACTCAAGTACAAGAAGACTGTCTCTTCATACTGCCTATGTTTTGAACCACTCCTGTGACACTAGTTATAGATTCCGATGCCTCACTTCAGGTTTACTGTATCCCTCTGACCTTCTTATTGACGATGAAACACAGAAATTGCATCGGAATTGAACACAAAAGGCACAATGCCGACTCAAGTACAAGAAGACTGAGTCTTCCTACTGTCTATGTTTTGAACCATTCCTGTGACACTAGTTATAGATTCCGATGCTTCACTTCAGGTTTACTGTATCCCTCTGAACTTCTTATTGACGATGAAACACAGAAATTGCATCCGAATTAAATAGAAAAAGCGCAATGCTGACTTAAGTACAAGTAGACTGACTCTTTTTACTCTCTATGGTTTGAACCATTCCTGTGACACTAGATATAGATTCCGATGCTTCACTTCAGGTGTACTGTATCCCTTGGACTTTCTTAATGACGATGAAACACGGAAACTGCATCGGAATAAATACAAAAGGCACAATGCCGACTTAAGTACAAGTAGACTGACCCTTCGTTCTGTCTATGTCTTGAACCATTCCTGTGGCACTAGTTATGGATTCTGATGCTTCACTTCAGGTTTACTGTGTCCCTCTGACATTCTTATTGACGACGAAACACAGAAATTGCATCGAAATTAAATACAAAAGGCACAATGCCGACTTAAGTACAAGAAGACTGACTCTTCCTACTGTCAATGTTTTGAACCATTCCTGTGACACTAGTTATAGATTCCGATGCTTCACTTCAGGTTTACTGTATCCCTCTGATCTTCTTATTGACGATGAAACACCAAAATTGCATCGGAATTAAATACAAAAGGCACAATGCCGACTTAAGTACAAGAAGACTGACCCATCTTACTGTCTATGTTTGAACAACTCCTGTGGCAATAGTTATAGATTCGGATGCTTCACTTCACGTTTACAGTATCCCTCTGACCTTCTTATTGACGATGAAACACAGAAATCGCATCGGAATTAAATACAAAATGCACAATGCCGACTTAAGTACAAGAAGACTGACTCTTCTTACTGTCTATGTTTCGAACCATTCCTGTGACACTAGGTACAAATTCTGATGCTTCACTTCTGGTTTACTGTGTCCCTATGACCTTCTTATTGACGATGAAACACAGACATTGCATCGGAAATCAATACAAAATGCACAATGCCGACTTAAGTACAAGAAGACTGACTCTTCCTACTGACTACGATTTGAACCATTCCTGTGACACTAGTTAGAGATTCCGATGCTTCACTTCAGTTTTACGGTATCCCTCTGACCTTCTTATTGACGATGAAACACAGAAATTGCATCGGAATTAAATACAAAAGGCACAATGCCGACTTAAGTACAAGAAGACTGACTCTTCCTACTGACTATGCTTTGAACCATTCCTGTGTCACCAGTTATAGATTCCGATGCTTCACTTCAGATTTACTGTATCCCTTGGACCTTCTCATTGACGACGAAACACAGAAATTGCATCGGAATTAAATAGGAAAGGCACTATGCCGGCTTAAGTACAAGAAGACTGACTCTTCCTAATGTCTATGTTTTGAAACATTTATGTGACACTAGTTATAGATTCCGATGCTTCACTTCAGGTTTACTGTATCCCTCTGATCTTCTTAATCACGATGAAACACAGAATTTGCGTCGGAATTAAATACAAAAGGCACAATGCCGACTTAAGTACAAGAAGACTGACTCTTCTTACTGTCTATGTTTGAACCATTCCTGTGAACCTAGTTATAGATTCCGATGCTTGACTTCAGGTTTACTGTATCCCTTTGACCATCTAATTGACGATGAAACTCAGAAATTGCATCGGAATTAAATAGAAAAAGCAAAATTCCGACTTAAGTACAAGAAGTCTGACACTTCCTACTGTCTATGGTTTGAACCATTCCTGTGACACTAGTTATTGATTCCGATGCTTCACTTCAGGTTTACTGTATTCCTCTGACCTTCTTATTGACGATGAAACACAGAAATTGCATCGGAATTGAATACAAAAGGCACAATGCCGACTCAAGTACAAGAAGACTGAGTCATCCTACTGTCTATGTTTTGAACCATTCCTGTGACACTAGTTGTGGATTCCGATGCTTCACTTCAGGTTTACTGTATTCCTCTGAACTTCTTATTGACGATGAAACACAGAAATTGCATCCGAATTAAATAGAAAAGGCACAATGCTGACTTAATTACAAGTAGACTGACTCATTTTATTCTCTATGATTTGAACCATTCCTGTGACACTAGTTATAGATTCCGATGCTTCTCTTCAGGTGTACTGTATCCCTTGGACTTTCTTAATGACGATGAAACACAGAAACTGCATCGGAATAAATACAAAAGGCACAATGCCGACTACAGTACAAGTAGACTGACCCTTCGTACTGTCTATGTCTTGAACCATTCCTGTGACTCTTGTTATAGATTCTGATGCTTCACTTCAGGTTTACTGTGTCCCTCTGACCTTCATACTGACGATGAAACACAGAAATTGCATCGGAATTCAATTACAAGGCACAATGCCGACTTAAGTACAAGAAGACTGACTCTTCTTACTGACTATGTTTTGACCCAATCCTGTGTCACTAGTTATAGATTCCGATGCCTCACTTCAGGTTTACTGTATCCCTTGGACTTTCTTATTGACGATGAAACACAGAAATTCCGTCGGAATTAAATACAAAAGGCACAATGCCGACTTAAGTACAATTAGTCTGACTTTTCCTACTGTCTATGTTTGAACCATTCCTGTGACACTAGTTATAGATTCCGATGCTTCACTTCACGTATACTGTATCCATCTGACCTTCTTATTGACGATGAAACAGAGATATTGCATCGGAATTAAATAGAAAAGGCACAATGCCGACTTAAGTACAAGAAGACTGACTCCTCCTACTGTCTATGGTTTGAACCATTCCTGTGACATTAGTTATAGATTCCGATGCTTCACTTCAGGTTTACTGTATCCCTCTGACCTTCTTAATGAGGATAAAACACAGAAATTGCATCGGAATTAAATGCAAAAGGCACAATGCCGACTCAAGTACAAGAAGACTGACTCTTCCAACAGTCTATGATTTGAACCATTCCTGCGACACTAGATATAGATTCCGATGCTTCACTTCACGTTTACTGTATCCCTCTGACCTTCTTATTGACGATGAAACCCAGAAATTGCATCGGAATTAAATACAAAAGGCACAATGCCGACTTAAGTACAAGAAGACTGACTCTTCCTACTGTCCATGCTTTGAACCGTTCCAGAGACACTAGTTATAGATTCCGATGCTCCACTTCCGGTTAACTGTATCCCTCTGACCTTCTTATTGACGATGAAACACCGAAATTGCATCGGAATTAAATACAAAAGGCACAATGCCGACTTAAGTACAAGAACACTGACCCTTCTTACTGTCTATGTTTTGAACCATTCCTGTGACACTAGTTATAGATTCCAATGCTTCACTTCAGGTTTACAGTATACCTTGGACCTTCTTATTGACGATGAAACACAAAAATTGCATCGGAATTAGATAGAAGAGGCGCAATGCCGACTTAAGTACAGGAAGACTGACCCTTCTTACTGTCTATGTTTTGAACCATTCCTGTGACACTAGTTTGAGATTCCGATGCTTCACTTCAGGTGTATTGCATCCCTTGGAACTTGTTACTGACGATGAAACACGGAAATTTGCACGGAATTAACAAGAAAAGGCACAATGCCGTCTTAAGTACAAGAAGACTGACTCTTCCTACTGACTATGTTTGAACCATTACTGCGACACTAGTTATAGATTCCGATGCTTCACTTCAGGTTTACTTTATCCCTTGGACCTTCTTATTGACGTTGAAACACAGAAATTGCATCGGAATTAAACACAAAAGGCACAATGCCGACTTGAGTACGAGAAGACTGACCCTTCCTGTTGCCTATGTTTTGAACCATTCCTGTGCCACTAGTTATAGATTCCGATGCTTCACTTCAGGGTTCCTGTATCCCTCTGACCTTCTTATTGACAATGAAACTCAGAAATTGCATCGGAATTAAATGGAAAAGGCACAATGCCAACTTAAGTACAAGAAGACTGATTCTTCTTACTGTCTATGTTTTGAACCATTCCTGTGACACTAGTTATAGATTCCGAAGCTTCGCTTCAGGTTTACTGTATCCCTCTGACCTTCTTATTGACGACGAAACACAGCAATTGCATCGGAATTAAATAGAAAATCCACAATGAAGACTTATGTACAAGAAGACTGACTATTCCTACCGTCTATCTTTTGAACCGTTCCTGTTACACTAGTTACAGATTCCGATGCTTCACTTCATGTTTACTGTACACCTCTTACCTTCTTATTGACGATGAAACACAGAAATTGCATCGGAATTAAATAGAAAAGGCACAACGCCGACTTAAGTACAAGAAGACTGACTCTCCTTACTGACTATGTTTTCAACCATTCCTGTGACACTAGTTATAGATTGCGATAGTTCACTTCAGGTTTACAGTATCCCTTGGACCTTCTTATTGACGATGAAACACAGAAATTGCATCGGAATTAAATACAAAAGGCACAATGCCGAGCTAAGTACAAGACGACTGACTCTTCTTACTGACTATGTTTTTAACCATTCCTGTGACACTAGTTATAGATTCCGATGCCTCACGTCAGGTTTACTGTATCCCTTGGACTTTCTTATTGACGATGAAACACAGAAATTCCATCGGAATTAAATACAAAAGGCACAATGACGACTTAGGTAAAAGTAGTCTGACTTATCCTATTGTCTACGTTTTGGACCATTCCTGTGACACAAGTTATAGATTCCGATGCTTCACTTCAGGTGTACTTTATCCCTTGGACGTTCTTATTGACGATGAAACACAGAAATTGCATCGGAATTAAATATAAAAGGCACAATGCCGACTTAAGTACAAGTAGACTGACTCTTCTTACTGTCTATGTTTTGAATCATTCCAGTAACACTAGTTATAGATTTTGATGCTTCACTTCAGGATTACTGTGTCCCTCTGACCTTCCTATTGACGACGAAACACAGAAATTGCATTGGAATTAAATACAAAAGCACAATGCCGACTTATGTACAAGAAGACTGACTTTTCTTACTGACTGTGTTTTGAACCATTCCTGTGACACTAGTTATAGATTCCGATGCTTCACTTATAGGTTTACTCTATCCCTCTGACCTTCTTATTGACGATGAAACACAGAAATTGCATCGGAATTCAATAAAAAGGCACAACGCCGATTTAAGTACAAGAAGACTGATTCTTCTTACTGACACTGTTTTGAACCATTCCTGTGACACTAGATATAGATTCCGATGCTTCACTTCAGGTTTACTGTATCCCTCTGACCTTCTTATTGCCGATGAAACACAGAAATTGCATCGGAATGAAATACAAAAGGCACAATCCCGACTTAAGTACAAGAAGACTGACTCTTCCTACTCTCTATGTCTTGAACCATTCTTGTGACACTAGTTACAGATTCCGATGCTTCACTTCAGGTTTACTGTATCCCTCTGACTTTCTTATTGAAGATGAAACACACAAATTGCTTCGGAATTAAATACAAAAGGCACAATGCCTTTTTAAGTACAAGAAAACTGACTCTTCTTACTGTCTATGTTTTGAACCATTCCTGTGACACTAGATATAGATTCTGATGCTTCACTTCAGGTTCTAATGGCTCTGAGAACTATGGGAATCAACTGCTGTGGTCATCAGTCCCCTAGAACTTAGAACTACTTAAACCTAACTAACCTAAGGACATCACACACATCCGTGAACGAGGCAGGATTTGAACCTGCGAGCGTAGCGGTCGCACGGTTCCGGACTGCGCGCCTAGGACCGCGAGAGCTTCACTTCAGGTTTACTATATCACTCTGACCTTCTTATTGACGATGAAACGCAGAAATCGCATCGGAATTAAATACAAAAAGCACAATGCCGACTTAAGTACAAGAAAAATGACTCTTCTTACTATCTATGTTTTCAACCATTCCTGTGACACTAGTTATAGATTCCGATGCTTCACTTCAGGTTTACTGTATCACTCTGACCTTCTTATTGACGATGAAGCACAGAAATTGCAACAGAATTAAATACAAAAGGCACAATGCCGACTCAAGTACAACAACACTGGCTCTTCTTACTGTCTATGTTTTGAACCATTTCTGTGACACTAGTTATAGATTCCGATGCTTCACTTCAGGTTTACTGTATTCCTCTGACCTTCTTATTGACGAAGAAACACAGATATTGCATCGGAATTAAATACAAAAGGCACAGTGCCGACTTAAGTACAAGAAGACTGACCCTTCCTACTGTCTATGTTTTGAACCATTCCTGTGACACTAGTTATAGATTCCGATGCTTCACTTCAGGTTTACTGTGTCTCTCTGACCTTCGTATTGACGATGAAACACAGAAATTGCATCGGAATTAAATACAAAGGCACAATGCCGACTTAAGTACAAAGAGACTGATTCTTCTTACTGTCTACGTTTTGAACCATTCCTGTGACACTAGTTATAGATTCCGATGCTTCACTTCAGGTTTACTGTATCCCTCTGACTTTCTTATTGACGATGAAACACAGAAATTGCATCTTAATTAAATTCAAATGGCACAATGCCGACTTCAGTACAAGAACACTTACTCTTCTTTTTGTCTATAGTTAGAAACATTCCTGTGCCACTAGTTATAGATTCCGATGCTTCACTTCAGGTTTACTGTATCACTCTGACCTTCTTATTGACGATGAAACACAGAAATTGCATCGGAATGAAACACAAAAGGCACAATGCCGACTCAAGCACAAGAAGACTGGCTCTTCTTACTGTCTATGTTTTTAACCATTCCTGTGACACTAGTTATAGATTCCGACGCTTCACTTCTGTTTTATTGTATCCCTCTGACCTTCTTATTGACGATGAAACACAGAAATTGCATCGGAATTAAATACAAAAGGCACAATGCCGACTTAAGTACAAGAAAACTGACCCTTCTTACTCTCTATATTTTGAACCATTCCTGTGACACTAGTTGTAGATTCCGATGCTTCACTTCTGGTTTACTGTATCCCTCTCAGCTTCTTATTTACGATGAAACACAGAAATTGCATCGGAATTATATACAAGAGGCACAATGCCGACTTAAGTACAAGAAGACTGACTCTTCTTACTGTCTATGTTTTGAACCATTCCAGTGACACTACTTATAGCTTCCGATGCTTCACTTCAGGTTTACTGTATCCCTTTCACCTTCTTATTGACGTTGAAACACAGAAATTGCAACTTAATTAAATGCAAAAGGCACAATGCCGACTTAAGTACAAGATGACTGACTCTTCTTACTGTCTATGTTTTGAACCATTCCTGTGACACTAGTTATAGATTCCGATGCTTCACTTCAGGTTTACTGTATCCCTCTGACCTTATTATTGACGTTGAGACACAGAAATTGCATCTTAATTAAATACAAAAGGCAGAGTGCCGACTTCAGTACAAGAGCACTGACTCTTCTTACTGTCTATGGTTTGAACCATTCCTGTGACACTAGTTATAGATTCCGATGCTTCACTTCAGGTTTACTGTATCCCTCTGACCTTCTTATTGACGATCAAACACAGAAAATTCATCGAAATTAAATACAAAAGGCACAATGCCGACTCAGGTACAAGAAGACTGACTCTTCTTACTGTCTATGTTGTGAACCATTCCTGTGACACTAGTTATAGATTCCGATGTTTCAACTCTGGTTTACTCTATCCCTCTGACCTTCTTAGTGACTATTAAACACCGAAATTGCATCCGAATTAAATACAAAAGGCACAATGCCGACCCAAGTACAAGAAGACTGACTCTTCTTACTGTCTATGTTTTGAACCATTCCTGTGACACTAGTTATAGATTCCGATGCTCCACTTCAGGTTTACTGGATCACTCTGACCTTCTTATTGACGATGAAGCACAGAAATTGCAACGGAATTAAATACAAATTGCACAATGCCGACTCAAGTACAACAAGACTGGCTCTTCTTACTGTCTCTGTTTTGGACCATTTCTGTGACACTAGTTATAGATTCCGATGCTTCACTTTAGGTTTACTGTATTCCACTGACCATCTTATTGACGAAGAAACACAGATATTGCATCGGAAATAAATACAAAATGCACAGTGCCGACTTAAGTACAAGAAGACTGACCCTTCTTACTGTCTATGATTTGAACCACTCCTGTGACACTAGTTATAGATTCCGATGCTTCACTTCAGGTTTACTGTATCCCTCTTACCTTCGTATTGACGATTAAACACAGAAATTGCATCGGAATTAAATACAAAAGGCACAATGCCGATTTAAGTACAAAAAGACTGACTCTTCTTACTGTCTACGTTTTGAACCATTCCTGTGACACTAGTTATAGATTCCGATGCTTCACTTCAGGTTTACTGTATCCCTCTGTCCTTCTTATTGACGATGAAACACAGAAATTGCATCTTAATTAAATGCAAAAGGCACAATGCCGACTTAAGTACAAGATGACTGACTCTTCTTACTGTCTATGTTTTGAACCATTCCTGTGACACTAGTTATAGATTCCGATGCTTCACTTCAGGTTTACTGTATCCCTTTCACCGTCTTATTGACGTTGAAACACAGAAATTGCATCTTAATTAAATGCAAAAGGCACAATGCCGACTTAAGTACAAGATGACTGACTCTTCTTACTGTCTATGATTTGAACCATTCCTGTGACACTAGTTATAGATTCCGATGCTTCACTTCAGGTTTACTGTATCCCTCTGACCTTCTTATTGACGATCAAACACAGAAAATTCATCGAAATTAAATACAAAAAGCACAATGCCGACTCAAGTGCAAGAAGACTGTCTCTTCTTACTGTCTATGTTTTTAACCATTCCTGTGACACTAGTTATAGATTCCGATGCCTCACATCAGGATTACTGTATCCCTCTGACCTTCTTATTGACGGTAACGCAGAAATTGCATCGGAATTAAATACAAAAGCACAATGCCGACTTAAGTACAAGAAGACTGACTCTTCCTTCTGTCTATGCTTTGATCCATTTCTGTGACACTAGTTATAGATTCCAATGCTTCACTTCAGGTTTACTGTATCCCTCTAACCTTCTTATTGACGATGAAACACAGAAATTGCATCTTAATTAAATACAAAAGGCACAATGCAGACGTAAGTACAAGAACCTTGACTCATCTTACTGTCTATGTTTTGAACCATTCCTGTGACACTAGTAATAGATTCCGATGCTTCAGTTCAGGTTTACTGTATCCCTCTGACCTTCTGATTGACGATCAAACGCGGAAACTTCATCGGAATTAAATTTAAAAGGCACAATGCCGATTGAAGTACAAGAAGACTGGCTCTTCCTACTGTCTATGCTTTGAACCATTCCTGTGACACTAGTTATAGATTCCGATGCTTCACTTCTGGTTTACTATATCCCTCTTACCTTCTTATTGGCGATGAAACACAGAAATTGCATCTTAATTAAATACACAAGGCACAATGCCAACTTCAGTACAAGAACACTGACCCCTCTTACTGTCTATGGTTAGAACCATTCCTGTGCCACTAGTTCTAGATTCCGATGCTTCACTTCAGGTTTACTGTACCATTCTGACCTTATTGACGATGAAACACAGAAATTGCATCGGAATTCAACACAAAAGGCACAATACCGACTCAAGCACAAGAAGACTAGCTCTTCTTACTGTCTATGTTTTGAACCATTCCTGTGACACTAGTTATAGATTCCGATGCTTCACTTAGGGTTTACTGTATCCCTCTCATCTTCTTATTGATGATGAAACACAGAAATTGCGTCGAAATTAAATATAAAAGACACAATGCCGACATAAGTACAAAAAGTCTGACTCTTCTTACTCTCTATGTTTTGAACCATTCCCGTGACACTAGTTATAGATTCCGATACTTCACTTCAGGTTTACTGTATCCCTCTGACCATCTTATTGACGATGAAACACAAAAATTGCATCGGAATTAAATACAAAACGCACAATGCCGACTCAAGTACAAGAAGACTGGCTCTTCTTACTGTCTATGCTTTGAACCTCTCCTGTGACACTAGTTATAGATTCATATGCTGCACTTCAGGTTTACCGTATCCCTCTGACCTTCTTATTGACGATGAAACACAGAAATTGAATCGGAATTAAATACAAAAGGCACAATGCCGACTCAAGTGCAAGAAGACTGGCTACTCATACTGTCTATGTTTTGAACCATTCCTGTGACACTAGTTATAGATTCCGATGCTTCACTTCAGGTTTACTGTATCACTCTGACCTTCGTATTGACGATGAAACACAGAAATTGCATCGGAATTAAATACAAAAGGCACAATGCCGATTTAAGTACAAAAAAACTGACTCTTCTTACTGTCTACGTTATGAACCATTCCTGTGACACTAGTCATAGATTCCGATGCTTCACTTCAGGTTTACTGTATCCCTCTGACCTTCTTATTGGCGATGAAACACAGTAATTGCATCGGAATTAAATACAAAAGGCACAATGCCGACTTAAGTACAAGAAAACTGACTCTTCTTACTCTCTATGTTTTGAACCATTCCTGTGACACAAGTTACAGATTCCGATGCTTCACTACAGGTTTACTGTATCCCTCTAAGCTTCTTATTGACGATGAAACACAGAAATTGCATCGGAATTATATACAAGAGGCACAATGCCGACTTAAGTACAAGATGACTGTCTCATCTTACTGTCTACGTTTTGAACCATTCCTGTGACACTAGTTATATATTCCGATGCCTCACATCAGGTTTACTGTATGCCTCTGACCTTCTTATTGACAATGACAAAGAAATTGCATCGGAATTATATACAAAAGCACAATGACGACTTAAGTACATGAAGACTGACTCTTCCTTCTGTCTATGTTTTGTACCATTCCTGTGACACTAGTTATAGATTCCGATGCTTCACTTCAGGTTTACCGTATCCCTCTGACCTTCTTATTGACTATTAAACACCGAAATTGCATCCGAATTAAATACAAAATGCGCATTAGCGGCCCAAGTACAAGAAGACTGGCCCTTCTTACTGTCTATGTTTTGAACCATTCCTATGACACTAGTTATAGATTCATATGCTTCACTTCAGGTTTACCGTATCCCTCTGACCTTCTTATTGACGATGAAACACAGAAATTGAATCGGAATTAAATACAAAAGGCACAATGCCGACTCAAGTACAAGAAGACTGGCTACTCATACTGTCTATGTTTTGAACCATTCCTGTGACACTAGTTATAGATTCCGATGCTTCACTTCAGGTTTACTGTATCACTCTGACCTTCGTATTGACGATGAAACACAGAAATTGCATCGGAATTAAATACAAAAGGCACAATGCCGACTTAAGTACAAGATGACTGTCTCATCTTACTGTCTATGTTTTGAACCATTCCTGTGACACTAGTTATATATTCCGATGCCTCACATCAGGTTTACTGTATGCCTCTGACCTTCTTATTGACAATGACAAAGAAATTGCATCGGAATTATATACAAAAGCACAATGACGACTTAAGTACATGAAGACTGACTCTTCCTTCTGTCTATGCTTTGTACCATTCCTGTGACACTAGTTATAGATTTCGATGCTTCACTTCAGGTTTACTGTATCCCTCTGACCTTCTTATTGACGATGAAACACAGAAATTGCATCGGAATTAAATACAAAAGGCACAATGCCAAGTACAAGAAAATTGACTCTTCTTACTGTCTATGTTTTGAAACATTCCTGTGACACTAGTTATAGATTCCGATGCTTCACTTCAGGTTTACTGTATCCCTCTGACCATCTTATTGACGATGAAACACAAAAATTGCATCGGAATTAAATACAAAACGCACAATGCCGACTCAAGTACAAGAAGACTGGCTCTTCTTACTGTCTATGCTTTGAACCATTCCTGTGACACTAGTTATAGATTCATATGCTTCACTTCAGGTTTACCGTATCCCTCTGACCTTCTTATTGACGATGAATCACAGAAATTGAATCGGAATTAAATACAAGAGGCACAATGCCGACTCAAGTACAAGAAGACTGGCTACTCATACTGTCTATGTTTTGAACCATTCCTGTGACACTAGTTACAGATTCCGATGCTTCACTACAGGTTTACTGTATCCCTCTAAGCTTCTTATTAACGAAGAAACACGTAAATTGCATCGAAATTATATACAAAAGGCACAATGCCGACTCAAGTACAAGAAGACTGGCTCTTCTTACTGACTATGTTTTGAACCATTTCTGTGACACTAGTAATAGATTCCGATGCTTCACTTCAGGTTTACTGTATCCCTCTGACCTTCTTATTGACGTTGAAACACAGAAATTGCATCGTAATTATATACAAAAGGCCCAATGCCGACTTAAGTACAAGAAAACTGACTCTTCATACTGTCTATGTTTTGAACCATTCCTGTGACACTAGTTATAGATTCCGATGCTTCACTTCAGGTTTACTGTATCCCTCTGACCTTCTTATTGACAATGAAACACAGAAATTGCATCTTAATTAAATACAAGAGGTACAATGCAGACGTAAGTACAAGAAGACTGACTCTTCTTACTGTCTATGTTTTGAACCATTCCTGTGACACTAGTAATAGATTCCGATGCTTCACATCAGGTTTACTGTATTCCTCTGACCTTATTATTTACGATCAAACACGGAAAATTAATCGGAATTAAATAGAAAAGGCACAATGCCGACTCAAGTACAAGAACACTGGCTCTTCTTACTGTTTATGCTTTGAACCAATCCTGTGACACTAGTTATAGATTCCGATGCTTCACTTCAGGTTTACTGTATCCCTCTGACCTTCTTATTGACGATGAAATACAGAAATTGCATATTAATTAAATTCAAAAGGCACAATGCCGACTTCAGTACAAGATCACTTACTCTTCTTTTTGTCTATGGTTAGAACCATTCCTGTGCCACTAGTTATAGATTCCGATGCTTCACTTCAGGTTTACTGTATCCCTCTAATCTTTTTATTGACGATGAAACACAGTATTTGCTTTGGAATTAAATATAAAGGGCACAATGCCGACTTGAGTACAAAAAGACTGACTCTTCTTACTCTCTATGTTTTGAACCATTCCTGTGACACCAGTTATAGATTCCGATGCTTCACTTCTGGTTTACTATATCCCTCTGACCTTCTTATTGGCGATGAAACACAGAAATTGCATCTTAATTAAATACACAAGGCACAATGCCGACTTCAGTACAAGAACACTGACTCCTCTTACTGTCTATGGTTAGAACCATTCCTGTGCCACTAGTTATAGATTCCGATGCTTCACTTCAGGTTTACTGTACCATTCTGACCTTCTTATTGACGATGAAACACAGAAATTGCATCGGAATGAAACACAAAAGGCACAATACCGACTCAAGCACAAGAAGACTAGCTCTTCTTACTGTCTATGTTTTGAACCATTCCTGTGACACTAGTTATAGATTCCGATGCTTCACTTAGGGTTTACTGTATCCCTCTCATCCTTTTATTGATGATGAAACACAGAAATTGCGTCGAAATTAAATATAAAAGACACAATGCCGACTTAAGTACAAAAAGTCTGACTCTTCTTACTCTCTATGCTTTGAACCATTCCTGTGAAACTAGTTATAGATTCCGATGCTTCACTTCAGGTTTGCTGTATCCTTCTGACCATCTTACTGACGATGAAACACAAATATTGCATCGGAATTAAATACAAAACGCACAATGCCGACTCAAGTACAAGAAGACTGGCTCTTTTTACTGTCTATGCTTTGAACCATTCCTGTGACACTAGTTATAGATTCATATGCTTCACTTCAGGTTTACCGTATCCCTCTGACCTTCTTATTGACGATGAATCACAGAAATTGAATCGGAATTAAATACAAGAGGCACAATGCCGACTCAAGTACAAGAAGACTGGCTACTCATACTGTCTATGTTTTGAACCATTCCTGTGACACTAGTTATAGATTCCGATGCTTCACTTCAGGTTTACTGTATCCCTCTGACCTTCTTATTGACGATGAAACACAGAAATTGCATCGGAATTAAATACAAAAGGCACAATGCCAAGTACAAGAAAATTGACTCTTCTTGCTGTCTATGTTTTGAACCATTCCTGTGACACTAGTAATAGATTCCGATGCTTCACATCAGGTTTACTGTATTCCTCTGACCTTATTATTTACGATCAAACACGGAAAATTAATCGGAATTAAATAGAAAAGGCACAATGCCGACTCAAGTACAAGAAGACTGGCTCTTCCAACTATCTATGTTTTGAACCATTCCTGTGACACTAGTTATAGATTCCGATGCTTCACTTCAGGTTTACTGTATCCCTCTGATCTTCTTATTGACGATGAAACACAGAAATTGCATCGGAATCAATTATAAAAGGCACAATGCCAACTTAAGTACAAAAAAACTGACTCTTCTTACTCTCTATGCTTTGAACCATTCCTGTGAAACTAGTTATAGATTCCGATGCTTCACTTCAGGTTTGCTTTATCCCTCTGACCTTCTTATTGACGATGATACACAGATATTGCATCGGAATTAAATACAAAAGGCACAATGCGGACTTAAGTACAAGAAAACTGACTCTTCTTACTGTCTATGTTTTGAACCATTCCTGTGACACTAGTTATAGATTCCGATGCTTCACTTCAGGTTTACTGTATCCCTCTGACGTTCTTATTGACGATGAAACACAGATATTGCATCTTAATTAAATACAAAAGGCACAATGCCGACTTAAGTACAAGAAGACTGACTCTTCTTACTGTCTATGTTTTGAACCATTCCTGTGACCCTATTTATAGATTCCGATGCTTCTCTGCATTTTTACAGTATCCCTCTGACTTTCGTATTGTCGATGAAACACAGATATTGCATCTTAATTAAATACAAAATGCACAATGCCGACTTAAGTACAAGAAGACCGACTCTTCTTATTGTCTATGTTTTGAACCATTCCTGTGACACTAGTTATAGATTCCGATGGTTCACTTCAGGTTTACTGTATCCCTCTGACCTTCTTATTGACGATGAAACACAGAAATTGCATCGGAATTAAATCCAAAAGGCACAATGCCTACTCAAGTACAAGAAGACAGGCTATTCTTACTGTCTATGTATTGAACCATTCCTGTGACACTAGTTATAGATTCCTATGCATCACTTCAGGTTTACTGTATCCCTCTGACCTTCTTATTGTCGATGAAACACAGAAATTGCATCGGAATTATATACAAAGGACACAATGCCGACTTAAGTACAAGAAGACTGACTCTTCTCACTGACTATGTTTTGAACCTTTCCTGTGACACTAGTTATTGATTCCGATGCTTCACTTCAGGTTGACTGTATCCCTCTGACCCTCTTATTGAGGATGAAACACAGATATTGCATATTAATTAAATACAAAAGGCACAATGCCGACTTAAGTACAAGAAGACTGACACTTCTTACTGTCTATGCTTTGAACCATTCCTGTGACCCTAGTTATGGATTCCGATGCTTCACTTCATTTTTACTGTATCCCTCTGACCTTCTTATTGACGACCAAACACAGAAAATCGATCGGAATTAAATACAAAAGGCACAATGCCGACTCAAATACAATTAGACTGGCTCTTCTTACTGTCTATGATTTGAACCATTCCTGTGACACTAGTTATAGATTCCGATGCTTAACTTCAGGTTCACTGTATCCAGCTGACTTTCTTACCGACGATGAACCACAGATATTGCATCGGAGTTAAATACAAAAGGCACAATTCCGACTTAAGTACAAGAAGACTGACTCTTCATACTGTCTATGTTTTGAACCATTCCTGTCACACTAGTTATGGATTCCGATGCCTCACTTCAGTTTTACGGTATCCCTCTGATCTTCTTATTGACGATGAAACACAGAAACTGCATCGGAATTAAAGACAAGAGACAGAATGCTGACTAAAGTACAAGAAGACTGACTCTACTTACTGTTTAAGTTTTGAACCAGTCCTGTGCCACTAGTTATTGATTCCGATGCTTCACTTCAGGTTTACTGTATCCAGCTGACCTTCTTATTGACGATGAAATACAGAAATTGCATCGGAATTAAATACAAAAGGAACAATGCCGACCCAAGTACAAGAAGACTGGCTCTTCTTACTGTCTATGTTTTGAACCATTCCTGTGACACTAGTTATAGGTCCGATGCTTCACTTCTGGTTTATTGTATCCCTCTGACATTCTTATTGACGAAGAAACACATAAAGTGCAACGGAATTAAATACAAAAGGCACAATGCCGACACAAGTACAAGAAGACTGGCTCTTCTTACTGTCTATGTTTTGAACCATTTCTGTGACACTAGTTATAGATTCCGATGCTTCACCTCAGGTTTACTGTTTCCCTCTGACCTTCTTATTGACGATGAAACACAGAAATTGCATCGTAATTATATACAAAAGGCCCAATGCCGACTTAAGTACAAGGAAACTGCCTCCTCTTACTGTCTATGTTTTGAACCATTCCTCTGACACTAGTTAGAGATTCCGATGCTTCACTTCAGGGTTACTGTATCCCTCTGACCTTCTTATTGACGATGAAACACAGAAATTGCATCATAATTAAATACAAAAGGCACAATGCAGACGTAAGTACATGAAGACTGACTCTTCTTACTGTCTATGTTTTGAACCATTCCTGTGACACCAGTAATACATTCCGATGCTTCACTTCAGGTTTACTGTATCCCTCTGACCTTCTTATTGACGATGAGACACAGAAATTGCATCGGAATTAAACACAAAAGGCACATTGCCGACTCAAGTACAAGAAGACTGGCTCTTCTAACTATCTATGTTTTGAACCATTCCTGTGACACTAGTTATGGATTCCGGTGCTTCACTTCAGTTTTACTGTGTCCCTCTGACCTTCTTATTAACGATGAAACACAGAAACTGCATCGGAATTAAATACAAAGGGCACAATGCTGACTAAAGTACAAGAAGACTGACTCTACTTACTGTTTATGTTTTGAACCATTCCTGTGCCACTAGTTATAGATTCCGATGCTTCACTTCAGGTTTACTGTATCCAGCTGACCTTCTTATTGTCGATGAAACACAGAAATTGCATCGGAATTAAATACATAAGGCACAATGCCGACTTAAGTACATGAAAACTGAATCTTCTTACTGTCTATGTCTTGAACTAATCCTGTGACGCTAGTTATAGATTCCGATGCTTCACTTCAGGTTTACTGTATCCCTCTGACCTTCTTATTGATGATGAATTACAGAAATTGCATCGGAATTAAATACAAATGCACTATGCCGACTTAAGTACAAAAAGACTGACTCTTCCTTCTGTCTATGTTTTGTACCATTCCTGTGACACTAGTTATAGATTCCGATGCTTCACTTCAGGTTTACTGTATCCCTCTGACCTTCTTATTGACTATGAAACACAGAAATTGCATCCGAATTGAATACAAAATGTACAATGATGACCCAAGTACAAGAAGACTGGCTCTTCTTACTGTCTATGTTTTGAACCATTCCTGTGACACTAGTTATAGATTCCGATGCTTCACTTCAGGTTTATTGTATCCCTCTGACCTTCTTATTGACGAAGAAACACATAAATTGCTTCGGAATTAAAAACAAAATGAACAATGCCGACTCAAGTACAAGAAGACTGGCTCTTCCTACTGTCTATGTTTTGAACCAGTTCTGTGACAGTAGTTATAGATTCCGATGCTTCACCTCAGGTTTACTGTATCCCTCTGACCTTCTTATTGACGATGAAACACAGAAATTGCATCGTAATTATATACAAAAGGCCCAACGCCGACTTAAGTACAAGAAAGCTGACTCTTCTTACTGTCTATGTTTTTAACCATTCCTGTGACACTAGTAATAGATTCCGATGCTTCACTTCAGGTTTACTGTACCCCTCTGACCTTCTTAGTAACGATAAAACACAGAAAATTCATCGGAATTAAATAGAAAAGGCACAATGCCGACTCAAGTACAAGAGGACTGGCTCTTCTTACTGTCTATGCTTTGAACCATTCCTGTGACACTAGTTATAGTTTCCGATGCTTCACTTCAGCTTTACTGTATCCCTCTGACATTCTTGCTGACGATGAAACACAGAAATTGCATCTTAATTAAATACAAAAGGCACAATGCCGACTTCTGTACAAGAACACTGACTCTTCTTACTGTCTATGGTTAGAACCATTCCTATGCCACTAGTTATAGATTCCGATGCTTCACTTCAGGTTTACTGTATCTCTCCGACCCTCTTATTGACGATGAAACACAGATATTGCATCGGAATTAAACACAAAACGCTCAATGCCGACTTAAGTTCATTAAGACTGACTCCCCTTACTGTCTATGTTTTGAACCATTCATGTGACACTAGTTATAGATTCCGATGCTTCACTTAAGGTTTACTGTATCCCTCTGATCTTCTTATTGACGATGAAACACATAAGTTGCATCGGAATTAAATATAAAAGGCACAATGCCGACTTAAGTACAAAAAGACTGACTCTTCTTACTCTCTATGTTTTGAACCATTCGTGTGACACTAGTTATGGATTCCGATGCTTCACTTCAGGTTTACTGTATCCCTCTGAGCTGCTTATTGACGATGAAACACGGAAATTGCATCGGAATTATATACAAAGGGCACAATGCCGACTTAAGTACAAGAAGACTGGCTCTTCTTACTGTCTATGTTTTGAACCTTTCCTGTGACACTAGTTACTCATTCCGATGCTTCGCTTCAGGTTGACTGTATCCCTCTGACCTTCTTATTGACGATGAAACACAGAAATTGCATCTTAATTAATTACAAAAGACACAATGCCGACTTAAGTACAAGAACACTGACTCTTCTTTCTGTCTATGTTATGAACCATTCCTGTGACACTAGTTATAGATTCCGATGCTTCATTTCATTTTTACTGTATAGCTCTGCCCTTCTTATTGACGATCAAACACAGAAAATTGATCGGAATTAAATACAAAAGGCACAATGCCGACTCAAGTGCAAGAAGACTGGCTCTTCTTGCTGTCTATGATTTGAACCATTTCTGTGACACTAGTTACAGATTCCGATGCTTAACTTCAGGTTCACTGTATCCAGCTGACCTTCTTATTGACGATGAAGCACAGAAATTGCATCGGAGTTACATACAAATGGCACAATGCCGACTTAAGTACAAGAAGACTGACTCTTCTTACTGTCTACGTTTTGTACCATTCCTGTGACACTAGTCATAGATTGCGATGCTTCACTTCAGTTTTACTGTATCCCTCTGGCCTTCTTATTGACGATCAACACAGAAAATTCATCGGAATTAAATAGAAAAGGCACAATGCTGACTCAAGTACAAGAAGACTAGCCCTTCTTACTGTCTATGCTTTGAACCATTCCTGTGACACTAGTTATAGATTCTGATGCTTCACTTCAGGTTTACTGTATCCCTCTGACCTTCTTATTGACGATGAAACACAGAAATTGCATCGGAATTAAACACAAAAGGCACAATGCCGACTCAAGTACAAGAAGACTGGCTCTTCGTACTGTCTATGTTTTGAACCATTCCTGTGACACTAGTTATTGATTCCGATGCTTCACTTCAGGTTTACTGTATCCCTCTGACCTTCTTATTGACGATGAAACACTGAAATTGCATCGGAATTAAATACAAAAGGCACAATGCCAACTTAAGTACAAGAAAACTGACTCTTCTTACTGTCTATGTTTTGAACCATTCCTGTGACACTAGTTATAGATTCCGATGCTTCACTTCAGGTTTACTGTATCCCTCTGACCTTCCTATTAACGATGAATCACAGAAATTGCATCGGAATTAAATACAAAAGGCACAATGCCTACTCAAGTACAAGAAGACCGGCTCTTCTTACTGTCTATGTATTGAACCATTCCTGTGACACTAGTTATAGCTTCCTATGCATCACTTCAGGTTTACTGTATCCCTCTGACCTTCTTATTGTCGATGAAACACAGAAAATGCATCGGAATTATATACAAAAGGCACAATGCCGACTTAAGTACAAGAAGACTGACTCTTCTTACTGACTATGATTTGAACCATTCCTGTGACACTTGTTATTGATTCCGATGCTTCACTTCAGGTTGACTGTATCCCTCTGACCTTCTTATTGACGATGAAACACAGATATTGCATATTAATTAAATACAAAAGGCACAATGAAGACTTAAGTACAAGAAGACTGACACTTCTTACTGTCTATGTTTTGAACCATTCCTGTGACCCTAGTTATAGATTCCGATGCTTCACTTCATTTTTACTGTATCCCTCTGACCTTCTTATTGACGACCAAACACAGAAAATCGATCGGAATTAAATACAAAAGGAACAATGCCGACTCAAATACAATAAGACTGGCTCTTCTTACTGTCTATGATTTGAACCATTCCTGTGACACTAGTTATAGATTCCGATGCTTAACTTCAGGTTCACTGTATCCAGCTGACATTCTTACCGACGATGAAGCACAGATATTGCATCGGAGTTCAATACAAAAGGTACAATGCCGACTTAAGTACAAGAAGACTGACTCTCCATTCTGTCTATGTTTTGAACCATTCCTGTGCCACTAGTTATTGATTCCGATGCTTCACTTCAGGTTTACTGTATCCAGCTGACCTTCTTATTGACGATGACATACAGAAATTGCATCGGAATTAAATACAAAAGGAACAATGCCGACCCAAGTACAAGAAGACTGGCTCTTCTTACTGTCTATGTTTTGAACCATTCCTGTGACACTAGTTATAGGTCCGATGCTTCACTTCTGGTTTATTGTATCCCTCTGACCTTCTTATTTACGAAGAAACACATAAATTGCATCGGAATTAAATACAAAAGGCACAATGCCGACTCAAGTACAAGAAGACTGGCTCTTCTTACTGTCTACGTTTTGAACCATTTCTGTGACACTAGTTATAGATTCCGATGCTTCACCTCAGGTTTACTGTATCCCTCTGACCTTCTTATTGACGATGAAACACAGAAATTGCATCGTAATTATATACAAAAGGCCCAATGCCGACTTAAGTACAAGAAAACTGACTCTTCTTACTGTCTATGTTTTGAACCATTCATGTGACACTAGTTATAGATTCCGATGCTTCACCTCAGGTTCCCTGTATCCCTCCAACCTTCTTATTGACGATGAAACACAGAAATTGCATCGTAATTATATAAAAAATGCCCAATGCCGACTTAAGTACAAGAAAACTGACTCTCCCTACTGTCTTAGTTTTGAACCATTCCTGTGACACTAGTTATGGATTCCGATGCTTCACTCAGGTTTACTGTATCCCTCTGATCTTATTGACGATGAAACACAGAAATTGCATCATAATTAAATACAAAAGGCACAATGCAGACGTAAGTACAAGAAGACTGACTCTTCATACTGTCTATGTTTTGAACCATTCCTGTGACACTAGTAAAAGATTCCGATGCTTCACTTCAGGTTTACTGTATCCCTCTGACCTTCTTATTGACGATCAACACAGAAAATTCATCGGAATTAAATAGAAAAGGCACAATGCCGACTCAAGTACAAGAAGACTAGCCCTTCTTACTGTCTATGCTTTGAACCATTCCTGTGACACTAGTTATAGATTCTGATGCTTCACTTCAGGTTTACTGTATCCCTATGACCTTCTTATTGACGATGAAACACAGAAATTGCATCGGAATTAAACACAAAAGGCACAAGGCCGACTCAAGTACAAGAAGACTGGCTCTTCGTACTGTCTATGTTTTGAACCATTCCTGTGACACTACTTATAGATTCCAATGCTTCACTTCAGGTTTACTGTATCCCTCTGACCTTCTTATTGACGATGAAACACAGAAATTGCATCGGAATTAAATACAAAAGGCACAATGCCAACTTAAGTACAAGAAAACTGACTCTTCTTACTGTCTATGTTATGAACCATTCCTGTGACACTAGTTATAGATTCCGATGCTTCACTTCAGGTTTACTGTATCCCTCTGACCTTCTTATTAACGATGAAACACAGAAATTGCATCGGAATTAAATACAAAAGGCACAATGATTACTCAAGTACAAGAAGACCGGCTCTTCTTACTGTCTATGTATTGAACCATTCCTGTGACACTAGTTATAGCTTCCTATGCATCACTTCAGGTTTACTGTATCCCTCTGACCTTCTTATTGTCGATGAAACACAGAAATTGCATCGGAATTATATACAAAAGGCACAATGCCGACTTAAGTACAAGAAGACTGACTCTTCTTACTGACTATGATTTGAACCTTTCCTGTGACACTTGTAATTGATTCCGATGCTTCACTTCAGGTTGACTGTATCCCTCTGACCTTCTTATTGACGATGAAACACAGATATTGCATATTAATTAAATACAAAAGGCACAATGCCGACTTAAGTACAAGAAGACTGACACTTCTTACTGTCTATGTTTTGAACCATTCCTGTGACCCTAGTTATAGATTCCGATGCTTCACTTCATTTTTACTGTATCCCTCTGACCTTCTTATTGACGACCAAACACAGAAAATCGATCGGAATTAAATACAAAAGGCACAATGCCGACTCAAATACAATAAGACTGGCTCTTCTTACTGTCTATGATTTGAACCATTCCTGTGACACTAGTTATGGATTCCGATGCTTCACTTCAGTTTTACTGTATCCCTCTGATCTTCTTATTGACGATGAAGCACAGAAACTGCATCGGAATTAAATACAAGAGACACAATGCTGACTAAAGTACAAGAAGACTGACTCTACTTACTGTTTAGGTTTTGAACCATTCCTGTGCCACTAGTTATTGATTCCGATGCTTCACTTCAGGTTTACTGTATCCAGCTGACCTTCTTATTGACGATGAAATACAGAAATTGCATCGGAATTAAATACAAAAGGAACAATGCCGACCCAAGTACAAGAAGACTGGCTCTTCTTACTGGCTATGTTTTGAACCATTCCTGTGACACTAGTTATAGGTCCGATGCTTCACTTCTGGTTTATTGTATCCCTCTGACCTTCCTATTTACGGAGAAACACATAAATTGCATCGGAATTAAATACAAAAGGCACAATGCCGACTCAAGTACATAAAGACTGGCTCTTCTTACTGTCTATGTTTTGAACCATTTCTGTGACACTAGTTATAGATTCCGATGCTTCACCTCAGGTTTACTGTATCCCTCTGACCTTCTTATTGACGATGAAAGACAGAAATTGCATCGTAATTATATACAAAAGGCCCAATGCCGACTTAAGTACAGGGAAACTGCCTCTTCTTACTGTCTATGTTTTGAACCATTCCTGTGACACTAGTTATAGATTCCGATGCTTCACCTCAGGGTTACTGTATCCCTCTGACCTTCTTATTGACGATGAAACACAGAAATTGCATCATAATTAAATACAAAAGGCACAATGCAGACGTAAGTACATGAAGACTGACTCTTCTTACTGTCTATGTTTTGAACCATTCCTGTGACATTAGTAAAAGATTCCGATGCTTCACTTCAGGTTTACTGTATCCCTCTGACCTTCTTATTGACGATGAAACACAGAAATTGCATCGGAATTAAACACAAAAGGCTCATTGCCGACTCAAGTACAAGAAGACTGGCTCTTCTTACTATCTATGTTTTGAACCATTCCTGTGACACTAGTTATAGATTCCAATGCTTCACTTCAGGTTTACTGTATCCCTCTGATCTTCTTATTGACGATGAAACACAGAAATTGCATCGGAATCAATTATAAAAGGCACAATGCCAACTTAAGTACAAAAAAACTGACTCTTCTTACTCTCTATGCTTTGAACCATTCCTGTTACACTAGTTATAGATTCCGATGCTTCACTTCAGGTTTACTGTATACAGCTAACCTTCTTATTGACTGTGGAGCACAGAAATTGCATCGGAATTAAATATAAAAGGCACAATGCCGAACTAAGTACAAGAAGACTGACTCTTCTTACTGTCTATGTTTTGAACCATTTCTGTGACACTAGTTATAGATTCCGATGCCACACTTCAGGTTTACTGTATCCCTCTGACCTTCTTGTTGACGATGAAACACAGAAATTGCATCTTAAATACAAAAGGCACAATGCCGACTTCTGTACAAGAACACTGACTCTTCTTACTGTCTATGGTTAGAACCATTCCTATGCCACTAGTTATAGATTCCGATGCTTCACTTCAGGTTTACTGTATCCCTCCGACCTTCTTATTGACGATGGAACACAGAAATTGTATCGGAATTAAACACAAAACGCACAATGCCGACTCAGGTACAAGAAGACTGGCTCTTCTTGCTGTCCATGTTTTGAACCATTCATGTGACACTAGTTATAGATTCCGATGCTTCACTTCAAGTTTACTGTATCCCTCTGATCTTCTTATTGACGATGAAACACAGAAATTGCATCGGAATTAAATATAAAAGGCACAATGCCGACTTAAGTACAAAAAGACTGACTCTTCTTACTCTCTATGTTTTGAACCATTCCTGTGACCCTAGTTATAGATTCAGATGCTTCACTTCAGGTTTACTGTATCCCTCTGAGCTGCTTATTGACGATGAAACACAAAAATTGCATCGGTATTAAATACAAAAGGCACAATGCCGACTTAAGTACAAGAAGACTGACTTTTCTATCTGTCTATGTTTGAACCATTCCTGTGACACTAGTTATAGATTCCTTTGCTTCACTTCAGGTTTACTGTATCCCTCTGACCTTCTTATTGTCGATGAAACACAGAAATTGCATCGGAATTATATACAAAAGGCACAATGCCGACTTAAGTACAAGAAGACTGACTCTTCTTACTGACTATGATTTGAACCTTTCCTGTGACACTTGTTATTGATTCCGATGCTTCACTTCAGGTTGACTGTATCCCTCTGACCTTCTTATTGACGATGAAACACAGATATTGCATATTAATTAAATACAAAAGGCACAATGCCGACTTAAGTACAAGAAGACTGACACTTCTTACTGTCTATGTTTTGAACCATTCCTGTTACCCTAGTTGTAGATTCCGATGCTTCACTTCATTTTTACTGTATCACTCTGACCTTCTTATTGACGACCAAACACAGAAAATCGATCGGAATTAAATACAAAAGGCACAATGCCGACTCAAATACAATAAGACTGGCTCTTCTTACTGTCTATGATTTGAACCATTCCTGTGACACTAGTTATGGATTCCGATGCTTCACTTCTGTTTTACTGTATCCCTCTGATCTTCTTATTGACGATGAAACACAGAAACTGCATCGGAATTAAATACAAGAGACACAATGCTGACTAAAGTACAAGAAGACTGACTCTACTTACTGTTTAGGTTTGAACCATTCCTGTGCCACTAGTTATTGATTCCGATGCTTCACTTCAGGTTTACTGTATCCAGCTGACCTTCTTATTGACGATGAAATACAGAAATTGCATCGGAATTAAATACAAAAGGAACAATGCCGACCCAAGTACAAGAAGAGTGGCTCTTCTTACTGTCTTTGTTTTGAACCATTCCTGTGACACTAGTTATAGGTCCGATGCTTCACTTCTGGTTTATTGTATCCCTCTGACCTTCTTATTTACGAAGAAACACATAAATTGCATCGGAATTAAATACAAAAGGCACAATGCCGACTCAAGTACATAAAGACTGGCTCTTCTTACTGTCTATGTTTTGAACCATTTCTGTGACACTAGTTATAGATTCCGATGCTTCACCTCAGGTTTACTGTATCCCTCTGACATTCTTATTGACGATGAAAGACAGAAATTGCATCGTAATTATATACAAAAGGCCCAATGCCGACTTAAGTACAGGGAAACTGCCTCTTCTTACTGTCTATGTTTTGAACCTTTCCTGTGACACTAGTTATAGATTCCGATGCTTCACCTCAGGGTTACTGTATCCCTCTGACCTTCTTATTGACGATGAAACACAGAAATTGCATCATAATTAAATACAAAAGGCACAATGCAGACGTAAGTACATGAAGACTGACTCTTCTTACTGTCTATGTTTTGAACCATTCCTGTGACACTAGTAAAAGATTCCGATGCTTCACTTCAGGTTTACTGTATCCCTCTGACCTTCTTATTGACGATGAAACACAGAAATTGCATCGGAATTAAACACAAAAGGCTCATTGCTGACTCAAGTACAAGAAGACTGGCTCTTCTTACTATCTATGTTTTGAACCATTCCTGTGACACTAGTTATAGATTCCGATGCTTCACTTCAGGTTTACTGTATCCCTCTGATCTTCTTATTGACGATGAAACACAGAAATTGCATCGGAATCAATTATAAAAGGCACAATGCCAACTTAAGTACAAAAAAACTGACTCTTCTTACTCTCTATGCTTTGAACCATTCCTGTGACACTAGTTATAGATTCCGATGCTTCACTTCAGGTTTACTGTGTACAGCTAACCTTCTTATTGACTGTGGAGCACATAAATTGCATCGGAATTAAATACAAAAGGCACAATGCCGACTTAAGTACAAGAAGACTGACTCTTCTTACTGTCTATGTTTTGAACCATTTCTGTGACACTAGTTATAGATTCCAAAGCTTCACTTCACGTTTACTGTATCCCTTGGACCTTCTTTATGACGATGAAACACAGAAATTGTATCTTAATTAAATACAAAAGGCACAATGCCGACTTCAGTACAAGAACACTGACTCTTCTTACTGTCTATGGTTAGAACCATTCCTGTGCCACTAGTTATAGATTCCGATGCTTCACTTCAGGTTTACTGTATCCCTCTGATCTTCTTATTGTCGATGAAACACAGAAATTGCATCGGAATTAAATATAAAAGGTACAATGCCGACTCAAGTACAAGAAGACTGGCTCTTCTTACTGTCTATGCTTTGAACCATTCCTGTGACACTAGTTATAGTATCCGATGCTTCACTTCAGGTTTACTGTATGCAGCTGACCTTCTTATTGACTATGAAGCACAGAAATTGCATCGGAATTAAATATAAAAGGCACAATGCCGAACTAAGTACAAGAAGGCTGACTCTTCTTACTGTCTATGTTTTGAACCATTTCTGTGACACTAGTTATAGATTCCGATGCCACACTTCAGGTTTACTGTATCCCTCTGACCTTCTTGTTGACGATGAAACACAGAAATTGCATCTTAGTTAAATACAAAAGGCACAATGCCGACTTCTGTACAAGAACACTGACTCTTCTTACTTTCTATGGTTAGAACCATTCCTATGCCACTAGTTATAGATTCCGATGCTTCACTTCATGTTTACTGTATTCCTCCGACCTTCTTATTGACGATGGAACATAGAAATTGTATCGGAATTAAACACAAAACGCACAATGCCGACTCAGGTACAAGAAGACTGGCTCTTCTTGCTGTCCATGTTTTGAACCATTCATGTGACACTAGTTATAGATTCCGATGCTTCACTTCAAGTTTACTGTATCCCTCTGATCTTCTTATTGACGATGAAATACAGAAATTGCATCGGAATTAAATATAAAAGGCACAATGCCGACTTAAGTACAAAAAGACTGACTCTTCTTACTCTCTATGTTTTGAACCATTCCTGTGACCCTAGTTATAGATTCAGATGCTTCACTTCAGGTTTACTGTATCCCTCTGAGCTGCTTATTGACGATGAAACACAAAAATTGCATCGGAATTAAATACAAAATGCACAATGCCGACTTAAGTACAAGAAGACTGACTCTTCTTACTGTCTATGTTTTTAACCATTCATGTGACACTAGTTATAGATTCCGATGCTTCACTTCAGGTTTACTGTATCCCTCTGACCTTCTTATTGACGATGAAACACAGAAATTGCATCGGAATTAAAAACAAAAGGCACAATGCCGACTCAAGTACAAGAAGACTGGCTCTTCTTACTGTCTATGTTGTGATACATTCCTGTGGCACTAGTTATAGATTCCTTTGCTTTTCTTCAAGTTTACTGTATCCCTCTGACCTTCTCATTGTCGATGAAACACAGAATCTGCATCTGAATTATATACAAAAGGCACAATGCCGACTTAAGTACAGGAAGACTGACTCTTCTTACTGTCTATGTTTTGAACCTTTCCTGTGACACTAGTTATTCATTCCGATGCTTCACTTCAGGTTCACTGTATCCCTCTGACCTTCTTATTGACGATGAAACACAGAAATTGCATCTTAATTAAATACAAAAGACACAATGCCGACTTAAAAAAAAGAACACTGACTCTTCTTACTGTATATGTTTTGAACCATTCCTGTGACACTAGTTATAGATTCCGATGCTTCACTTCACTTTTACTGTATCCCTCTGCCCTTCGTATTGACGATCAAACACAGAAAATTGATCGGAATTGAATACAAAAGGCACAATGCCGGCTCAAGTACAAGAAGACTGGCTCTTCTTACTGTCTTTGATTTGAACCATTCCTGTGACACTAGTTACAGATTCCGTAGCTTAACTTCAGGTTCACTGTATCCAGCTGACCTTCTTATTGACGATGAAGCACAGCAATTGCATCGGAGTTAAATACAAAAGGCACAATGCCGACTTAAGCACAAGAAGACTGACTCTTGTTACTTTCTATGTTTTGAACCATTCCTGTGACACTAGTTATAGATTCCGATGCTTCCCTTCAGGTTTACTGTATCCCTCTGACCTTCTTATTGACGATCAAACACAGAAATTTCGTCGGAATTAAATACAAAAGGCAATATGCCGACTCAAGTACAAGAAGACTGGCTCTTCTTACTGCCTATGTTATGAACCATTCCTGTGACACTAGTTATAGATGCCGATGCTTCACTTCAGGTTTACTGTACCCAGCTGACATTCTTATTGACGAAGAAACACTGATATTGCATCGGAATTAAACACAAAAGGCACTATGCCGACTTAAGTACAAGAAGACTGACCCTTCTTACTGTCTATGTTTTGAACCATTCCTGTGACACTAGTAATAGTTTCCGATGCTTCACTTCAGGTTTACTGTATTCCTCTGACCTTCGTATTGACGATGAAACACAGAAATTGCATCGGAATTAAAAACAAAAGGCACAAAGCCGACTTAAGTACAAAAAAGAGTGACACCTCTTACTGTCTATGTTTTGAACCATTCCTGTGACACTAGTTATAGATTCCGATGCCTCACTTCAGGTTTACTGTATCCCTCTGACCTTCTAATTGACGATGAAACTCAGAAATTCCATCGGAATTAAACACAAAAGGCACAATGCCGACTCAAGTACAGGGAGACTGGCTCTTCTTACTGTCTATGTTTAAACTATTCCTGTGACACTAGTTATAGATTTCGATGCTTCACTTCAGGTTAACGGTATCCCTCTGACCTTGTTATTGTCGATGAAACACAGAAATTGCATCGGAATTATATGCAAAAGGCACAATGCCATCTTAAGTACAAGAAGACTGACTCTTCTTTCTGTCTATGTTTTGAGCCTTTCCTGAGACACTAGTTATTGATTCCGATGCTTCAGTTCAGGTTGACAGTATCCCTCTGACCTTCTTATTGACGATGAAATACAGAAATTGCATCGGAATCAAATATAAAAGGCACAATGCCGACTTAAGTACAAAAAGACTGACTCTTCTTACCCTCTATGCTTTGAACCATTCCTGTGACTCTAGTTATAGATTCCGATGCTTCACTTCAGGTTTACTGTATCCCTCTGACCTTCTTATTCGCGATGAAACACAGAAATTGCATCGGAATTAAATACAAAAGGCACAATGCCGACTTAAGTACAAGAAAACTGACTCTTCTTACTGTCTATGTTTCGAACGATTCCTGTGACACTAGTTACAGATTCCGATGCTTCACTTCAGGTTTACTGTATCCCTCTGACCTTCTTAATGACGATGAAACTCAGAAATTGCATCGGAATTGAATTCAAAAGGCACAATGCCGACTCAAGTACAAGAAGACTGGCTCTTCTTACTGCCTATGTTTAGAACCATTCCTGTGACAATAGTTATAGGTTCCGAAGTTTCACTTCAGGTTTACTGTATCCCTGTGACCTTCTTATTGACGATGAATCACAGAAATTGCATCGGAATTAAATACAAAAGGCACAATGCGGACTTAAGTACAAGAAAACTTACTCTTCTTACTGTCCATGTTTTGAACCATTCCTGTGACACTAGCTATTGATTCCGATGCTTCACTTCAGGTTTACTGTATCCCTTTGACCATCTTATTGACGATGAAACACAGAAATTGCATCGGAATTAAATACAAAAGGCAAAATGCCGAGTGAAGTACAAGAAGACTGACTCTTTCTATTGTCTACGTTTTGAACCATTTCGGTGACACTACTTATAGTTTCAGATGCTTCACTTCAGGTTTACTGTATCCCTCAGACCTTCTTATTGACGATGAAACATAGAAATTGCAACGCAATTAAATACAAAAGGCACAATGCCGACTCAAGTACAAGAAGACTGGATCTTCTTACAGTCTATGTTTTGAACCATTCCTGTGACACTAGTTATAGATTCCGATGCTTCACGTCAGGTTTACTGTATCCCTCTGATCTTCTTATTGACGATGAAACACAGAAATTGCATCGGAATTATATACATAGGGCACAAAGCCGACCTAAATACAAGAAGACTGACTTTTCTTACTGTCTATGCTTTGAACCTTTCCTGTGACACTAGTTCTTGATCCCGATGCTTCACTTCAGGTTAACTGAATCCCTCTGACCTACTTATTGACGATGAAACACAGAAATTGCATCTTAATTAAATACAAAAGGCACAATGCCGACTTAAGTAGAAGAAGACTGACTCTTCTTACTGTCTATGTTTTGAACCAGTCCTAAGACACTAGTTATAGATTCCGATGCTTCACTTCATTTTTACTGTACCCCTCTCACCTTCTTATTGACGACCAAACACAGAAAATTGATCGGAATTAAATACAGAAGGCACAATGACGACTCCAGTACAAGAAGACTGGCTCTTCTTACTGTCTATGATTTGAACCATTCCTGTGACACTAGTTATAGATTCCGATGCCTAACGTCATTGTCACTGTATCCAGCTGACCTTCTTATTGACGATGAAGCACAGAAATTGCATCGGAATTGAATACAAAAGGCACAATGCCGACTTATGTACAAGAAGACTGACTCTTCTTACTGTCTATGTTTTGAACCATTCCTGTGACACTAGTTGTAGATTCCGATGCTTCACTTCTGGTTTACTGTATCCCTCTGACCGTCTTATGGACGATGAGACACAGAAATTGCATCTTAATTAAATACAAAAGGCACAATGCCGACTTCAGTGCAAGAACACTGATTCTTCTAACTGTCAATGGTTTGAACCATTCCTGTGACACTAGTTATAGATTCCGATGCTTCACTTGAGGTTTACTGTATCCCTCTGACGATCTTATTGACGATGAAACACAGAAATTTCATCGGAATTTAATACAAAAGGCACAATGCCGACTCAAGTACAAAAAGACAGTCTCTTCCTACTGCCTATGTTTTGAACCATTCCTGCGACACTAGTTATAGATTCAGAAGCTTCACTTCAGGTTTACTGTACCCAGCTGACCTTCTTACTGACGATGAAACACAGAAATTGCATCGGCATTTTATACAAAAGGCACAATGCCGACTTAAGTACAAGAAGACTGACTCTTATTACTGTCTATGTTTTGAACCATTCCTGTGACACTAGTTATAGATTCCGATGCTTCACTCCAGTTTTACTGTATCCCTTTAACCTTCTTATTGACGATGAAACACAGAAATTGCATCTTAATTAAATACAAAAGGCACAATGCCGACTTAAGTACAAGAAGACTGACTCTTCTTACTGTCTTTGTTTTGAACCATTCCTGTGACACTAGTTATAGATTCCGATGCTTCACTTCAGGTTTACTGTGTCCCTCTGACTTTACCATTGACGATGAAACACAGAAATTGATTCTTAATTAAATACAAAAAGCGCAATGCGCGACTTAAGTACAAAAAAAAAAAACTCTTCTTACTGTTTATGTTTTGAAATATTACTGTGACACTAGTTATAGACTCCGATGCTTCACTTCAGGTTTACTGTATTCCTGTGACCTTCTTATTGACGATGAATCACAGAAATTGCATCGGAATTAAATACAAAAGGCACAATGCCGACTTAAGTACAAGAAAGCTGACTCTTCTTACTGTCTATTTTTTGAACCATTCCCGTGACACTAGCTATATATTCCGATGCTTCACTTCAGGTTTACTGTATCCCCCTGACCTTCTTATTGACGATGAAACACAGAAATTGCATCGGAATTAAACACAAAAGGCACAACGCCGACTTAAGTACAAGAAAACTGACTCTTCTTACTGTCTATGTTTTGAACCATTCCTGTGACACTAGTTATAGATTCCGATGCTTCACTTAAGGTTTACTGTATCCCTCTGCCCTTTTTATTGACGATGAAACACAGAAATTTCATCGGAATTAAATACAAAAGGCACAATGCTGACTTAAGTACAAGAAGACTGACTCTTCTTACTGTCCACGCTTTGAACAATTCCTGTGACTCTAGTTACAGATTCCGATGCTTCACTTCAGGTTTACTGTAACCTTCTGTCCTTCTTATTGACGATGAAACACAGAAATTGCATCTTAATTAAATACAAAAGGCACAATGCCGACTTAAGTACAAGAAGACTGACTCTTCTTACTGTCATTGTTTTGAACCATTCCTGTGACACTAGTTATAGATTCCGATGCTTCACTTCTGGTTTACTGTATCCCTCAGACCGTCTTATTGACGATGAGACACAGAAATTGCATCTTAATTAAATACAAAAGGCACAATGCCGACTTCAGTACAAGAACACTGACTCTTCTAACACTCAATGGTTTGAACCATTCCTGTGACACTAGTTATAGATTCCGATGCTTCACTTCAGGTTTACTGTATCCCTCTGACCATCTTACTGACGATCAAACACAGAAATTGCATCGGAATTTAATACAAAAGGCACAATGCCGACTCAAGTACAAGAAGACAGGCTCTTCCTACTACCTATGTTTTGAACCATTCCTGCGACACTAGTTATAGATTCCGAAGCTTCACTTCAGGTTTACTGTACCCAGCTGACCTTCTTACTGACGATGAAACACAGAAATTGCATCGGCATTTTATACAAAAGGCACAATGCCGACTTAAGTACACGAAGACTGGCTCTTCTTACTGCCTATAATTTGAACCATTCCTGTGACACTATTTATAAATTCGGAAGCTTCACTTCAGGTTTACTGTACTCAGCTGACCTTCTTATTGACGATGAAACACAGAAATTGCAACATAATTAAATACAAAGTGCACAATGCCGACTTAAGTACAAGAAGACTGACTCTTCTTACTGTCTATGTTTTGAACCATTCCTATGAAACTAGTTATAGATTCCGATGCTTCACTTCATTTCTACTGTATCCCTCTGACCCTCTTATTGGCGATCAAACACAGAAAATTGATCGGAATTAAATACAAAAGGCACAATGCCGACTCAAGTACAAGAAGACTGGCTCTTCTTACTGTCTATGATTTGAACCATACATGTGACACTAGTTATAGATTCCGATGCTTAACTTCAGGTTCACTGTATCCAGCTGACCTTCTTATTGACGATGAAGCACAGAAATTGCATCGGAATTAAATACAAAAGGCACAATGCCGACTTCAGTACAAGAACACTGACTCTTCTTACTGTCAATGGTTTGAACCATTCCTGTGACACTAGTTATAGATTCCGATGCTTCACTTCAGGTTTACTGTATCCCTCTGACCTTCTTATTGACGATCAAACACAGAAATTTCATCGGAATTAAATACAAAAGGCACAATGCCGTCTCAAGTACAAGAAGACTGGCTCTTCTTACTGCCTATGTTTAGAACCATTCCTGTGACAATAGTTATAGATTCCGAAGTTTCACTTCAGGTTTACTGTATCCCTGTGACGTTCTTATTGACGATGAAACACAGAAATTGCATCGGCACTATATACAAAAGGCACAATGCCGACTGAAGTACAAGAAGACTGACTCTTCCAACTGTCTATGTTTTGAACCATTCCTGTGACACTAGTTATAGATTCCGATGTTTCACTTCAGATTTACTGTATCCCTCAGACCGTCTTATTGACGATGAGACACAGAAATTGCATCTTAATTAAATACAAAAGGCACAATGCCGACTTCAGTACAAGAACACTGACTCTTCTAACTGTCAATGATTTTGAACCATTCCTGTGACACTAGTTATAGATTCCGATGCTTCACTTCAGGTTTACTGTATCCCTCTGACCTTCTTATTGACGATCAAACACAGAAATTTCATCGGAATTAAATACAAAAGGCACAATGCCGACTCAAGTACAAGAAGACTGGCTCTTCTTACTGCCTATGTTTAGAACCATTCCTGTGACAATAGTTATAGATTCCGAAGTTTCACTTCAGGTTTACTGTATCCCTGTGACCTTCTTATTGACGATGAAACACAGAAATTGCATCGGCACTATATACAAAAGGCACAATGCCGACTGAAGTACAAGAAGACTGACTCTTCCTACTGTCTATGTTTTGAACCATTCCTGTGACACTAGTTATAGATTCCGATGCTTAACTTCTGGTTTACTGTATCCCTCTGACCTTCTTATTGACGATGAATCACAGAAATTGCATCGGAATTAAATACAAAAGGCACAGTGCCGACTTAAGTACAAGAAAACTGACTCTTCTTACTGTCTATGTTTTGTACCATTCCTGTGGCACTAGCTATAGATTCCGCTGTTTCACTTCAGGTTTACTGTATCCCTCAGACCGTCTTATTGACGATGAGACACAGAAATTTCATCTTAATTAAATACAAAAGGCAGAATGCCGACTTAAGTACAAGAAGACTGACTCTTCTTACTTTCTTTGTTTTGAACCATTCCTGTGACACTAGTTATAGATTCCGATGCTTCACTTCTGGTTTACTGTATCCCTCAGACCGTCTTATTGACGATGAGACACAGAAATTGCATCTTAATTAAATACAAAAGGCACAATGCCGACTTCAGTACAAGAACACTGACTCTTCTAACTGTCAATGATTTTGAACCATTCCTGTGACACTAGTTATAGATTCCGATGATTCACTCCAGGTTTACTGTATCCCTCTGACCATCTTACTGACGATCAAACACAGAAATATCATCGGAATGTAATACAAAAGGCACAATGCCGACTCAAGTACAAGAAGACAGGCTCTTCCTACTACCTATGTTTTGAACCATTCCTGCGACACTAGTTATAGATTCCGATGCATCACTTCAGGTTTACTGTACCCAGCTGACCTTCTTACTGACGATGAAACACAGAAATTGGATCGGCATTTTATACAAAAGGCACAATGCCGACTTAAGTACACGAAGACTGGCTCTTCTTACTGCCTATAATTTGAACCATTCCTGTGACACTATTTATAGATTCCGAAGCTTCACTTCAGGTTTACTGTACTCAGCTGACCTTCTTATTGACGATGAAACACAGAAATTGCAACATAATTAAATACAAAGTGCACAATGCCGACTTAAGTACAAGAAGACTGACTCTTCTTACTGTCTATGTTTTGAACCATTCCTATGAAACTAGTTATAGATTCCGATGCTTCACTTCATTTTTACTGTATCCCTCTGACCCTCTTATTGACGATCAAACACAGAAAATTGATCGGAAATAAATACAAAAGGCACAATGCCGACTCAAGTACAAGAAGACTGGCTCTTCTTACTGTCTATGATTTGAACCATACATGTGACAATAGTTACAGATTCCGATGCTTAACTTCAGGTTCACTGTATCCAGCTGACCTTCTTATTGACGATGAAGCACAGAAATTGCATCGGAATTAAATACAAAAGGCACAATGCCGACTTCAGTACAAGAACACTGACACTTCTTACTGTCAATGGTTTGAACAATTCCTGTGACACTAGTTATAGATTCCGATGCACTTCAGGTTTACTGTGTCCCTCTGACCTTCTTATTGAAGATCAAACACAGAAATTTCATCGGAATTAAAAACAAAACTCACAATGCCGACTCAAGTACAAGAAGACTGGCTCTTCTTACTGCCTATGTTTAGAACCATTCCTGTGACAATAGTTATAGATTCCGAAGTTTCACTTCAGGTTTACTGTATCCCTGTGACCTGCTTATTGACGATGAATCACAGAAATTGCATCGGAATTAAATACAAAAGGTACAATGCCGACTTAAGTAGAAGAAAACTGACTCTTCTTACTGTCTATGTTTTGAACCATTCCTGTGACACTAGCTATTGATTCCGATGCTTCACTTCAGGTTTACTCTATCCCTTTGACCATCTTATTGACGATGAAACACAGAAATTGCATCGGAATTAAATACAAAAGGCAAAATGCCGAGTGTAGCACAAGAAGACTGACTCTTTCTATTGTCTACGTTTTGAACCATTCCGGTGACACTAGTTATAGTTTCCGATGCTTCACTTCAGGTTTACTGTATCCCTAAGACCTTCTTATTGACGATGAAACATACAAATTGCAACGGAATTAAATACAAAAGGCACAATGCCGACTCAAGTACTAGAAGACTGGCTCTTCTTACAGTCTATGTTTTGAACCATTCCTGTGACAGTAGTTATACATTCCGATGCTTCACTTCAGGTTTACTGTATCCCTCTGATCTTCTTATTGACGATGAAACACAGAAATTGCATCGGAATTATGTACATAGGGCACAATGCCGAACTAAATACAAGAAGACTGACTCTTCTTACTGTCTATGTTTTGAACCAGTCCTATGACACTAGTTATAGAATCCGATGCTTCACTTCATTTTTACTGTACCCCTCTCTCCTTCTTATTGACGACCAAATACAGAAAATTGATCGGAATTAAATACAGAAGGCACAATGCCGACTCCAGTACAAGAAGACTGGCTCTTCTTACTGTCTATGATTTGAACCATTCCTGTGACACTAGTTATAGATTCCGAAGCTTCACTTCTGGTTTACTGTATCCCTCTGACCGTCTTATTGACGATGAGACACAGAAATTGCATCTTAATTAAATACAAAAGGCACAATGCCGACTTCAGTACAAGAACACTGACTCTTCTAACTGTCAATGGTTTGAACCATTCCTGTGACACTAGTTATAGATTCCGATGCTTCACTTGAGGTTTACTGTATCCCTCTGACCATCTTATTGACGATCAAACACAGAAATTTCATCGGAATGTAATACAAAAGGCACAATGCCGACTCAAGTACAAAAAGACAGGCTCTTACTACTGCCTATGTTTTGAACCATTCCTGCGACACTAGTTATAGATTCCGAAGCTTCACTTCAGGTTTACTGTACCCAGCTGACCTTCTTCCTGACGATGAAACACAGAAATTGAATCGGCATTTTATACAAAAGGCACAATGCCGACTTAAGTACAAGAAGACTGACTCTTATTACTGTCAATGTTTTGAACCATTCCTGTGACACTAGTTATAGATTCCGATGCTTCATTCCAGGTTTACTGTATCCCTTTAACCTTCTTATTGACGATGAATCACAGAAATTGCATCGGAATTAAATACAAAAGGCACAATGCCGACTTAAGTACAAGAAAGCTGACTCTTCTTACTGTCCATTTTTTGAACAATTCCCGTGACACTAGCTATAGATTACGATGCTTCACTTCAGGTTTACTGTATCCCCCTGACCCTCTTATTGACGATGAAACACAGAAATTGCATCGGAATTAAACACAAAAGGCACAATGCCGACTTAAGTACAAGAAAACTGACTCTTCTTACTGTCTATGTTTTGAACCATTCCTGTGACACTAGTTATAGTTTCCGATGCCTCACTCCAGTATTACTGTATCCCTCTGACCTTCTTATTGACGATGAAACACAGAAACTGCATCGGAATTAAATACAAAAGGCACAATGCCGACACAAGTACAAGAAGACTGACTCATCTTACTGTCTATGTTTTGAACCATTCCTAAGACATTAGTTATAGATTCCGATGCTTCACTTCAGGTTTACTGTATCCCTCTGTCCTTTTATTGACGATGAAACACAGAAATTTCATCGGAATTAAATACAAAAGGCACAATGCTGACTTAAGTACAAGAAGACTGACTCTTCTTACTGTCCACGTTTTGAACCATTCCTGTGACTCTAGTTATAGATTCCGATGCTTCACTTCAGGTTTACTGTAACCTTCTGTCCTTCTTATTGACGATCAAACACAGAAATTTCATCGGAATTAAATAGAAAAGGCACAATGCCGACCCAAGTACAAGAAGACTCGCTCTTCTTATTGCCTATGTTTTGAACCATTCTTGGGACACTATTTATAGATTCCGAAGCTTCACTTCAGGTTTACTGTGCCCAGCTGACCTTCTTATTGACGATGAAACACAAAAATTGCATCGGCATTTTATACAAAAGGCACAATGCCGACTTAAGTACAAGAAGACTGACTCTTATTACTGTCTATGTTTTGAACAATTCCTGGACACTAGTTATAGATTCCGATGCTTCACTCCAGGTTTACTGTATCCCTTTAACCTTCTTAGTGACGATGAAAGACAGAAATTGCATCTTAATTAAATACAAAAGGCACAATGCCGACTTAAGTACAAGAAGACTGACTCTTCTTACTGTCTTTGTTTTGAACCATTCCTGTGACACTAGTTATAGATTCCGATGCTTCACTTCTGGTTTACTGTATCCCTCAGACCGTCTTATTGACGATGAGACACAGAAATTGCATCTTAATTAAATACTAAAGGCACAATGCCGACTTCAGTACAAGAACACTGACTCTTCTAACTGTCAATGGTTTGAACCATTCCTGTGACACTAGTTATAGATTCCGAAGCTTCACTTCAGGTTTACTGTACCCAGCGGACCTTCTTACTGACGATAAACTACAGAAATTGCATCGGCATTTTATACAAAAGGCACAATGCCGACTTAAGTACAAGAAGACTGACTCTTATTACTGTCTATGTTTTGAACCATTCCTGTGACACTAGTTATAGATTCCAATGCTTCATTCCAGGTTTACTGTATCCCTTCAACCTTCTTATTGACGATGAAACACAGAAATTGCATCGTAATTAAATACAAAAGGCACAATGCCGACTTAAGTACGAGAAGACTGACTCTTCTTACTGTCTTTGTTTTGAACCATTCCTGTGACACTAATTATAGATTCCGATGCTTCACTTCAGGTTGACTGTGTCCCTCTGACTTTACTATTGACAATGAAACACAGAAATTGCTTCATAAATAAATACAAAAGGCGCAATGCGCGACTTAAGTACAAAAAAACTGACTCTTCTTACTGTTTATGTTTTGAACCATTCCTGTGACACTAGTTATAGATTCCGATGCTTCACTTCAGGTTTACTGTATTCCTGTGACTTTCTTATTGTCGATGAATCACAGAAATTGCATCGGAATTAAATACAAAAGACACAATGCCGACTTAAGTACAAGAAAACTGACTCTTCTTACTGTCTATGTTTTGAACCATTCCCGAGACACTAGCTATAGATTCCGATGCTTCACTTCAGGTTTACTGTATCCCCCTGACCTTCTTATTGACGATGAAACACAGAAATTGCATCGGAATTAAACACAAAAGGCACAATGCCGACTTAAGTACAAGATAACTGACTCTTCTTACTGTCTATGTTTTGAACCATTCCTGCGACACTAGTTATAGATTCCGATGCCTCACTCCAGTATTACTGTATCCCTCTGACCATCTTATTGACGATGAAACACAGAAACTGCATGGGAAATAAATACAAAGGGCACAATGCCGACACAAGTACAAGATGACTGACTCATCTTACTGTCTATGTTTTGAACCATTCCTGTGTCACTAGTTATAGATTCCGATGCTTCACTTCAGGTTTACTGTATCCCTCTGTCCTTCTTATTGACGATCAAACACAGAAATTGCATCGGAATTAAACACAAAAGGCACAATGCCGACTTAAGTACAAGATAACTGACTCTTCTTACTGTCTATGTTTTGAACCATTCCCGTGACACTAGGTATAGATTCCGATGCTTCACTTCAGGTTTACTGTGTCCCTCTGTCCTTCTTATTGACGATCAAACACAGAAATTTAATCGGAATTAAATACAAAAGGCACAATGCCGACTCAAGTACAAGAAGACTCGCTCTTCTTATTGCCTATGTTTTGAACCACTCCTGGGACACTATTTACAGATTCCGAAGCTTCACTTCAGCTTTACTGTACCCAGCTGTCCTTCTTATTGACGATGAAACACAGAAATTGCATCGGCATTATATACAAAAGGCACAATGCCGACTTGAGTACAAGAAGACTGACTCTTCCTACTGTCTATGTTTTGAACCATTCCTGTGACACTAGTTATAGATTCCGATGCTTAACTTCTGGTTTACTGTATCCCTCGGACCTTCATATTGACGATGAAACACAGAAATTGCATCTTAATTAAATACAAAAGGCACAATGCCGACTTCAGTACAAGAACACTGACTCTTCTTACTGTCAATGGTTTGAACCATTCCTGTGACACTAGTTATAGATTCCGATGCTTCACTTCAGGTTTACTGTATCCCTCTGACCTTCTTATTGACGATCAAACACAGAAATTTCATCGGAATTAAATACAAAAGGCGCAATGCGCGACTTAAGTACAAAAAAACTGACTCTTCTTACTGCTTATGTTTTGAACCATTCCTGTGACACTAGTCATAGATTCCGATGCTTCACTTCAGGTTTACTGTATCCCTGTGACCTTCTCATTGACGATGAATCACAGAAATTGCATCGGAATTAAATAAAAAAGGCACAGTACCGACTTAAGTACAAGAAAACTGACCCTTCGTACTGTCTATGTTTTGAACCATTCCTGAGGCACTAGCTATAGATTCCGAAGCTTCACTTCAGGTATACTGTACCCAGCTGACCTTCTTACTGACGATGAAACACAGAAATTGCATCGGCATTTTATACAAAAGGCACAATGCCGACTTAAGTACAAGAAGACTGACTCTTATTACTGTCTATGTTTTGAACCATTCCTATGACACTAGTTATAGATTCCGATGCTTCACTCCAGGTTTACTGTATCCCTTTAGCCTTCTTATTGACGATGAAACACAGAAATTGCATCTTAATTAAATACAGAAGGCACAATGCCGACTTAAGTACAAGAAGACTGACTCTTCTTACTGTCTTTGTTTTGAACCATTCCTGTGACACTAGTTATAGATTCCGATGCTTCACTTCAGGTTTACTGTGTCCCTCTGACCTTACTATTGACGATGAAACACAGAAATCGCTTCTTAATTAAATACAAAAGGCGCAATGCGCGACTTAAGTACAAAAAAACTGACTCTTCTTACTGTTTGTGTTTTGAACCATTCCTGTGACACTAGTTATAGATTCCGATGCCTCACTCCAGTATTACTGTATCCCTCCGACCTTCTTATTGACGATGAAACACAGAAACTGCATCGGAATTAAATACTTAACGCACAATGCCGACACTAGTACAAGAACACTGACTCTTCTTACTGCTTATGTTTTGAACCATTCCTGTGACACTAGTCATAGATTCCGATGCTTCACTTCAGGTTTACTGTATCCCTGTGACCTTCTCATTGACGATGAATCACAGAAATAGCATCGGAATTAAATACAAAAGGCACAGTAGCCACTTAAGTACAAGAAAACTAACTCTTCTTACTGTCTATGTTTTGAACCATTCCCGTGACACTTGCTATAGATTCCGATGCTTCACTTCAGGTTTACTGTAGCCCCCTGACCTTCTTATTGACGATGAAACACAGAAATTGCATCGGAATTAAACACAAAAGGCACAATGCCGAATTAAGTATAAGATAACTGACTCTTCTTACTGTCTATGTTTTGAACCATTCCTGTGACACTTGTTATATATTCCGATGCCTCACTCCAGTATTACTGTATCCCTCTGACATTCTTATTGACCATCTAACACAGAAACTGCATCGGAAATAAATACAAAGGGCACAATGCCGACACAAGTACAAGAAGACTGACTCATCTTACTGTCTATGATTTGAACCATTCCTGTGTCACTAGTTATAGATTCCGATGCTTCACTTCAGGTTTACTAAATCCCTCTGTCCTTCCTATTGACGATCAAACACAGAAATTGCATCGGAATTAAACACAAAAGGCACAATGCCGACTTAAGTACAAGATAACTGACTCTTCTTACTGTCTATGTTTTGAACCATTCCCGAGACACTAGCTATAGATTCCGATGCTTCACTTCAGGTTTACTGTATCCCCCTGACCTTCTTATTGACGATGAAACACAGAAATTGCATCGGAATTAAACACAAAAGGCACAACGCCGACTTAAGTACAAGATAACTGACTCTTCTTACTGTCTATGTTTTGAACCATTCCTGTGACACTAGTTATAGATTCCGATGCCTCACTCCAGTATTACTGTATCCCTCTGACCATCTTATTGACGATGAAACACAGAAACTGCATGGGAAATAAATACAAAGGGCACAATGCCGACACAAGTACAAGAAGACTGACTCATCTTACTGTCTATGTTTTGAACCATTCCTGTGTCACTAGTTATAGATTCCGATGCTTCACTTCAGGTTTACTGTATCCCTCTGTCCTTCTTATTGACGATCAAACACAGAAATTGCATCGGAATTAAACACAAAAGGCACAATGCCGACTTAAGTACAAGATAACTGACTCTTCTTACTGTCTATGTTTTGAACCATTCCTGTGACACTAGTTATAGATTCCGATGCCTCACTCCAGTATTACTGTATCCCTCTGACCATCTTATTGACGATGAAACACAGAAACTGCATGGGAAATAAATACAAAAGGCACAATGCCGACTTGAGTACAAGAAGACTGACTCTTCCTACTGTCTATGTTTTGAACCATTCCTGTGACACTAGTTATAGATTCCGATGCTTAACTTCTGGTTTACTGTATCCCTCGGACCTTCTTATTGACGATGAAACTCAGAAATTGCATCTTAATTAAATACAAAAGGCACAATGCCGACTTCAGTACAAGAACACTGACTCTTCTTACTGTCAATGGTTTGAACCATTCCTGTGACACTAGTTATAGATTCCGATGCTTCACTTCAGGTTTACTGTATCCCTCTGACCTTCTTATTGACGATCAAACACAGAAATTTCATCGGAATTAAATACAAAAGGCGCAATGCGCGACTTAAGTACAAAAACACTGACTCTTCTTACTGCTTATGTTTTGAACCATTCCTGTGACACTAGTCATAGATTCCGATGCTTCACTTCAGGTTTACTGTATCCCTGTGACCTTCTCATTGACGATGAATCACAGAAATTGCATCGGAATTAAATAAAAAAGGCACAGTACCGACTTAAGTACAAGAAAACTGACCCTTCGTACTGTCTATGTTTTGAACCATTCCTGAGGCACTAGCTATAGATTCCGAAGCTTCACTTCAGGTATACTGTACCCAGCTGACCTTCTTACTGACGATGAAACACAGAAATTGCATCGGCATTTTATACAAAAGGCACAATGCCGACTTAAGTACAAGAAGACTGACTCTTATTACTGTCTATGTTTTGAACCATTCCTATGACACTAGTTATAGATTCCGATGCTTCACTCCAGGTTTACTGTATCCTTTTAGCCTTCTTATTGACGATGAAATTCAGAAATTGCATCTTAATTAAATACAGAAGGCACAATGCCGACTTAAGTACAAGAAGACTGACTCTTCTTACTGTCTTTGTTTTGAACCATTCCTGTGACACTAGTTATAGATTCCGATGCTTCACTTCAGGTTTACTGTGTCCCTCTGACCTTACTATTGACGATGAAACACAGAAATCGCTTCTTAATTAAATACAAAAGGCGCAATGCGCGACTTAAGTACAAAAAAACTGACTCTTCTTACTGTTTGTGTTTTGAACCATTCCTGTGACACTAGTTATAGATTCCGATGCCTCACTCCAGCATTACTGTATCCCTCCGACCTTCTTATTGACGATGAAACACAGAAACTGCATCGGAATTAAATACTAAACGCACAATGCCGACACTAGTACAAGAACACTGACTCTTCTTACTGCTTGTGTTTTGAACCATTCCTGTGACACTAGTTGTAGATTCCGATGCTTCACTTCAGGTTTACTGTATCCCTGTGACCTTCTCATTGACGATGAATCACAGAAATAGCATCGGAATTAAATACAAAAGGCACAGTAGCCACTTAAGTACAAGAAAACTGACTCTTCTTACTGTCTATGTTTTGAACCATTCCCGTGACACTTGCTATAGATTCCGATGCTTCACTTCAGGTTTACTGTAGCCCCCTGACCTTCTTATTGACGATGAAACACAGAAATTGCATCGGAATTAAACACAAAAGGCACAATGCCGACTTAAGTATAAGATAACTGACTCTTCTTACTGTCTATGTTTTGAACCATTCCTGTGACACTTGTTATATATTCCGATGCCTCACTCCAGTATTACTGTATCCCTCTGACATTCTTATTGACCATCTAACACAGAAACTGCATCGGAAATAAATACAAAGGGCACAATGCCGACACAAGTACAAGAAGACTGACTCATCTTACTGTCTATGATTTGAACCATTCCTGTGTCACTAGTTATAGATTCCGATGCTTCACTTCAGGTTTACTAAATCCCTCTGTCCTTCCTATTGACGATCAAACACAGAAATTGCATCGGAATTAAACACAAAAGGCACAATGCCGACTTAAGTACAAGATAACTGACTCTTCTTACTGTCTATGTTTTGAACCATTCCTGTGACACTAGTTATAGATTCCGATGCTTCACTTCAGGTTTACTGTTTCCCTGTGACCTTCTTATTGACGATGAATCACAGAAAATGCATCGGAATTAAATACAAAAGGCACAGTGCCGACTTAAGTACAAGTAAACTGACTCTACTTACTGTCTATGTTTTGAACCATTCCTGTGGCAGTAGCTATAGATTCCGATACTTCACTTCAGGTTTACTGTACCCAGCTGACCTTCTTACTGACGATGAAGCACGGATATTGCTTCGGCATTTTATACAAAAATCACAATGCCGACTTAAGTACAAGAAGACTGACTCATATTACTGTCTATGTTTTGAACCATTCCTGGACACTAGTTATAGATTCCGACGCTTCACTCCCGGTTTACTGTATCCCTTGGACCTTCTTATTGACGACGAAACACAGAAATTGCATCTTAATTAAATACAAAAGGCACAATGCCGACTTCAGTACAAGAACACTGACTCTTCTAACTGTCAATGGTTTGAACCATTCCTGTGACACTAGCTATAGATTCCGATGCTTCACTCCAGGTTTACTGTATCCCTTTAACCTTCTTATTGACGATGAAACACAGAAATTGCATCTTAATTAAATACAAAAGGCACAATGCCGACTTAAGTACGAGAAGACTGACTCTTCTTACTGTCTTTGTTTTGAACCATTCCTGTGACACTAGTTATAGATTCCGATGCTTCACTTCAGGTTTACTGTGTCCCTCTGACTTTACTGTTGACGATGAAACACAGAAATTGCTTCTTAATTAATTACAAAAGGCGCAATGCGCGACTTAAGTACAAAAAAACTGACTCTTCTTACTGTTTATGTTTTGAACCATTCCTGTGACACTAGTTATAGATTCCGATGCTTCACTTCAGGTTTACTGTATTCCTGTGACTTTCTTATTGTCGATGAATCACAGAAATTGCATCGGAATTAAATACAAAAGACACAATGCCGACTTAAGTACAAGAAAACTGACTCTTCTTACTGTCTATGTTTTGAACCATTCCCGAGACACTAGCTATAGATTCCGATGCTTCACTTCAGGTTTACTGTATCCCCCTGACCTTCTTATTGACGATGAAACACAGAAATTGCATCGGAATTAAACACAAAAGGCACAATGCCGACTTAAGTACAAGATAACTGACTCTTCTTACTGTCTATGTTTTGAACCATTCCTGTGACACTAGTTATAGATTCCGATGCCTCACTCCAGTATTACTGTATCCCTCTGACCTTCTTATTGACGATGAAACACAGAAACTGCATCGGAAATAAATACAAAGGGCACAATGCCGACACACGTACAAGAAGACTGACTCATCTTACTGTCTATGTTTTGAACCATTCCTGTGTCACTAGTTATAGATTCCGATGCTTCACTTCAGGTTTACTGTATCCCTCTGTCCTTCTTATTGACGATCAAACACAGAAATTGCATCGGAATTAAACACAAAAGGCACAATGCCGACTTAAGTACAAGATAACTGACTCTTCTTACTGTCTATGTTTTGAACCATTCCCGTGACAGTAGCTCTAGATTCCGATGCTTCACTTCAGGTTTACTGTATCCCTCTGTCCTTCTTATTGACGATCAAACACAGAAATTTCATCGGAATTAAATACAAAAGGCACATTGCCGACTCAAGTACAAGAAGACTCGCTCTTCTTATTGCCTATGTTTTGAACCATTCCTGGGACACTATTTATAGATTCCGAAGCTTCACTTCAGGTTTACTGTACCCAGCTGACCTTCTTATTGACGAGGAAACACAGAAATTGCATCGGCATTATATACAAAAGGCACAATGCCGACTTGAGTACAAGAAGACTGACTCTTCCAACTGTCTATGTTTTGAACCATTCCTGTGACACTAGTTATAGATTCCGATGCTTAACTTCTGGTTTACTGTATCCCTCTGACCTTCTTATTGACGATGTAACACAGAAATTGTATCTTAATTAAATACAAAAGGCACAATGCCGACTTCAGTACAAGAACACTGACTCTTCTTACCGTCAATGGTTTGAACCATTCCTGTGACACTAGTTATAGATTCCGATGCTTCACTTCAGGTTTACTGTAACCCTTTAGCCTTCTTATTGACGATGAAACACAGAAATTGCGTCTTAATTCAATAGAAGAGGCACAATGCCGACTTAAGTACAAAAAAACTGACTCTTTTGCTGTTTATGTTTTGAACCATTCCTGTGACACTAGTTATAGATTCCGGCGCTTCACTCCCGGTTTACTGTATCCCTTGGACCTTCTTATTGACGACGAAACACAGAAATTGCATCTTAATTAAATACAAAAGGCACAATGCCGACTTCAGTACAAGAACACTGACTCTTCTAACTGTCAATGGTTTGAACCATTCCTGTGACACTAGCTATAGATTCCGATGCTTCACTCCAGGTTTACTGTATCCCTCTGACCTTCTTATTGACGAAGAAACACAGAAACTGCATCGGAATTAAATACAAAACGCACTATGCCGACACAAGTACAAGAACACTGACTCTTCTTACTGCTTAAGATTTGAACCATTCCTGTGACACTAGTTATAGATTCCGATGCTTCACTTCAGGTTTACTGTATCCCTGTGACCTTCTCATTGACGATGAATCACAGAAATTGCATCGGAATTAAATACAAAAGGCACAGTAGCGACTTAAGTACAAGAAAACTGACTCTTCTTACTGTCTATGTTTTGAACCATTCCCGTGACACTAGCTATAGATTCCGATACTTCACTTCAGGTTTACTGTATCCCCCTGACCTTCTTATTGACGATGAAACACAGAAATTGCATCGGAATTTAACACAAAAGGATTAATGCCGACTTAAGTACAAGATAACTGACTCTTCTAACTGTCTATGTTTTGAACCATTCCTGTGACACTAGTTATAGATTCCGATGCATCACTCCAGTATTACTGTATCCCTCTGACCTTCTTATTGACGATGAAACACAGAAACTGCATCGGAAATAAATACAAAGGGCACAATACCGACACAAGTACAAGAAGACTGACTCATCTTACTGTCTATGTTTTGAACCATTCCTGTGTCACTTGTTATAGATTCCGATGCTTCACTTCAGGTTTACTGTATCCCTCTGTCCTTCTTATTGACGATCAAACACAGAAATTGCATCGGAATTAAACACAAAAGGCACAATGCCGACTTAAGTACAAGATAACTGACTCTTCTTACTGTCTATGTTTTCAACCATTCCCGTGACACTAGCTATAGATTCCGATGGTTCACTTCAGGTTTACTGTATCCCTCTGTCCTTCTTATTCACGATCAAACACAGAAATTTCATCGGAATTAAATACAAAAGGCACAATGCCGACTCAAGTACAAGAAGACTCGCTCTTCTTATTGCCTATGTTTTGAACCATTCCTGTTACACTATTTATAGATTCCGAAGCTTCACTTCAGGTTTACTGTACCCAGCTGACCTTCTTATTGACGATGAAACACAGAAATTGCATCGGCATTATATACAAAAGGCACAATGCCGACTTGAGTACAAGAAGACTGACTCTTCCTACTGTCTATGTTTTGAACCATTCCTGTGTCACTAGTTATAGATTCCGATGCTTAACTTCTGGTTTACTGTATCCCTCTGACCTTCTTATTGACGATGAAACACAGAAATTGCATCTTAATTAAATACAAAAGGCCAAATGCCGACTTCAGTACAAGAACACTGACTCTTCTTACTGTCAATGGTTTGAACCATTCCTGTGACACTAGTTATAGATTCCGATGCTTCACTTCAGGTTTACTGTATCCCTATGACCTTCTTATTGACGATCAAACACAGAAATTTCATCGGAATTAAATACAAAAGGCGCAATGCGCGACTTAAGTACAAAAAAACTGACTCTTCTTACTGCTTATGTTTTGAACCATTCCTGTGACACTAGTTATAGATTCCGATGCTTCACTTCAGGTTGACTGTATCCCTGTGACCTTCTCATTGACGATGAATCACAGAAATTGCATCGGAATTAAATACAAAAGGCACAGTGCCGACTTAAGTACAAGAAAACTGACTCTTCTTACTGACTATGTTTTGAACCATTCCTGTTTCACTAGCTATAGATTCCGAAGCTTCACTTCAGGTTTACTGTACCCAGCTGACCTTCTTACTGACGATGAAACACAGAAATTGCATCGGCATTTTATACATAAGGCACAATGCCGACTTAAGTACAAGAAGACTGACTCTTATTACTGTCTATGTTTTGAACCATTACTGTGACACTAGTTATAGATTCCGATGCTTCACTGCAGGTTTACTGTATCCCTTTAGCCTTCTTATTGACGATGAAACACAGAAATTGCATCTTAATTAAATACAAAAAGCACAATGCCGACTTAAGTACAAGAAGACTGACTCTTCTTAGTGTCTTTGTTTTGAACCATTCCTGTGACACTAGTTATAGATTCCGATGCTTCACTTCAGGTTTACTGTGTCCCTCTGACCTTACTATTGAGCATGAATCACAGAAATCGCTTCTTAATTAAATACAAAAGGCGCAATGCGCGACTTAAGTACAAAAAAACTGACTCTTCTTACTGTTTATGATTTGAACCATTCTTGTGACACTAGTTATAGATTCCGATGCTTCACTTCAGGTTTACTGTATTCCTGTGACCTTCTTATTGACGATGAATCACAGAAATTGCATCGGAATTAAATACAAAAGGCACAATGCCGACTTAAGTACAAGAAAACTGACTCTTCTTACTGTCTATGTTTTGAACCATTCCCGTGACACTAGCTTTAGATTCCGATGCTTCACTTCAGGTTTACTGCATCCCTCTGACCTTCCTATTGACGATGAAACACAGAAATTGCATCGGAATTAAATACAAAAGGCACAGTAGCGACTGAAGTACAAGAAAACTGACTCTTCTTACTGTCTATGTTTTGAACCATTCCCGTGACACTAGCTATAGATTCCGATGCTTCACTTCAGGTTTACTGTATCCCCCTGACCTTCTTATTGACGATGAAACACAGAAATTGCATCGGAATTAAACACAAAAGGCACAATGCCGACTTAAGTACAAGATAAGTGACTCTTCTAACTGTCTATGTTTTGAACCATTCCTGTGACACTAGTTATAGATTCCGATGCCTCACTCCAATATTACTGTATCCCTCTGACCTTCTTATTGACGATGAAACACAGAAACTGCATCAGAAATAAATACAAAGGGCACAATACCGACACAAGTACAAGAAGACTGACTCATCTTACTGTCTATGTTTTGAACCATTCCTGTGTCACTAGTTATAGATTCCGATGCTTCACTTCAGGTTTACTGTATCCCTCTGTCCTTCTTATTGACGATCAAACACAGAAATTGCATCGGAATTAAACACAAAAGGCACAATGCCGACTTAAGTACAAGATAACTGACTCTTCCTACTGTCTATGTTTTGAACCATTCCTGTGACACTAGTTATAGATTCCGATGCTTAACTTCTGGTTTACTGTATCCCTCTGACCTTCTTATTGACGATGAAACACAGAAATTGCATCTTAATTAAATACAAAAGGCACAATGCCGACTTCAGTACAAGAACACTGACTCTTCTTACTGTCATGGCTTTGAACCATTCCTGTGACACTAGTTATAGATTCCGATGCTTCACTTCAGGTTTACTGTATCCCTATGACCTTCTTATTGACGATCAAACACAGAAATTTCATCGGAATTAAATACAAAAGGCGCAATGCGCGACTTTAGTACAAAAAAGTGACTCTTCTTACTGCTTATGTTTTGAACCATTCCTGTGGCACTAGCTATAGATTCCGAAGCTTCACTTCAGGTTTACTGTACCCAGCTGACCTTCTTACTGACGATGAAACACAGAAATTGCATCGGCATTTTATACAAAAGGCACAATGCCGACTTAAGTACAAGAAGACTGACTCTTCTTAGTGTCTTTGTTTTGAACCATTCCTGTGACACTAGTTATAGATTCCGATGCTTCACTTCAGGTTTACTGTGTCCCTCTTACCTTACTATTGACGATGTAACACAGAAATCGCTTCTTAATTAAATACAAAAGGCGCAATGCGCGACTTAAGTACAAAAAAACTGACGCTTCTTACTGTTTATGTTTTGAACCATTCCTGTGACACTAGCTATAGATTCCGATGCTTCACTTCAGGTTTACTGTATTCCTGTGACCTTCTCATTGACGATGAATAACAGAAATTGCATCGGATTTAAATACAAAAGGCACAATGCCGACTTAAGTACAAGAAAACTGACTCTTCTTACTGTCTATGTTTTGAACCATTCCCGTGACACTAGCTATAGATTCCGATGCTTCACTTCAGGTTTACTGTATCCCTCTGACCTTCTTATTGACGATGAAACACAGAAATTGCATCGGAATTAAACACAAAAGGCACAATGCCGACTTAAGTACAAGAAAACTGACTCTTCTTACTGTCTATGTTTTGAACCATTCCTGTGACACTAGTTATAGATTCCGATGCCTCACTCCAGTATTACTGTATCCCTCTGACGTTCTTATTGACGTTGAAACACAGAAACTGCATCGGAATTAAATACAAAAGGCACAATGCCGACACAAGTACAAGAACACTGACTCTTCTTACTGTCTATGTTTTGAACCATTCCTGTGACACTAGGTATAGATTCCGATTCTTCACTTCAGGTTTACTGTATCCCTCTGTCCTTCTTATTGACGATCAAACACAGAAATTTCATCTTAATTAAATACAAAATGCACAATGCTGACTCAAGTACAAGAAGACTGGCTCTTCTTATTGCCTATGTTTTGAACCATTACTGTGATACTAGTTATAGTTTCCGATGCTTCACTTCAGGTTTACTGTACCCAGCTGACCATCTTATTGACGATGAAACACAGAAATTGCATCTGCATTATATACAAAAGGCACAATGCAGACTTAAGTACAAGAAGTCTGACTCTTCTTACTGTCTATGTTTTGAACCATTCCTGCGACACTAATTATTGATTCCGATTCTTTACTTCAGGTTTACTGTATCCCCCTGACCTTCTTATTGACAATGAAACACAGAAATTGCTTCGGAATTAAATACAAAAGGCACAATGCCGAGTGAAGTACAAGAAGACTGACACTTTCTATTGTCTACGATTTCAACCATTCCGGTGACACTAGTTATAGATTCCGATGCTTCACTTCAGGTTTACTGTATCACTCAGACCTTCTTGTTGACGATGAAACATAGAAATTGCATCGGAATTAATTACAAACGGCACAATGCCGACTTAAGTACAAGAAAACTGACTCTTCTTACTGTCTATGTTTTGAACCATTCCTGTGACACTAGTTATAGATTCCGATGCTTCATTTCAGTTTTACTGTATCCCTCTGTCCTTCTTATTGACGATCAAACACGGAAATATCATCGGAATTAAATACACCAGGCACAATGCCGACTCAAGTACAAGAAGACTCGCTCGTCTTATTGCCTATGTTTTAAACCATTCCTGGAACACTACTTATAGATTCCGAAGCTTCACTTCAGGTTTACTGTACCCAGCTGACCATCTTATTGACGATGAAACACAGAAATTGAATCGGCATTTTATACAAAAGGCACAATGCCGACTTAAGTACAAGAAGACTGACTCTTCCTACTGTCTATGTTTTGAACCATTCCTGTGACACTAGTTATAGATTCCGATGCTTAACTTCCGGTTTACTGTATTCCTCTGACCTTCTTATTGACGATGAAACACAGAAATTGCATCTTAATTAAATACAAAAGGCACAATGCCGACTTCAGTACAAGAACACTGACTCTCCTTACTGTCAATGGTTTGAATCGTTCTTGTGACACTAGTTATAGATTCCGATGCTTCACTTCAGGTTTACTGTATCCCTCTGACCTTCTTATTGACGATCAAACACAGAAATTTCTTCGGAATTAAATACAAAACGCGAAATGCGCGAGTTAAGTACAAAAAAACTGACTCTTCTTACTGCTTATGCTTTGAACCATTCCTGTGACACTAGTTATAGATTCCGATGCTTCACTTCAGATTTACTGTATCCCTGTTGCCTTCTTATTGACGATGAAACACAGAAATTGCATCGGAATTGAATACAAAAGGCACAATGCTTACTTAAGTACAAGAAGACTGACTCTTATTACTGTTTATGTTTTGAACCATTCCTGTGACACTAGTTATACATTCCGTTGCTTCACTCCAGTTTTACTGTATCCATCTGGCCTTCTTATTGACGATGAAACACAGAAACTGCATCGGAATTAAATACAAAAGGCACAATGCCGACTGAAGTACAAGAAGACTGACTTTTTTTACTGTCTATGTTTTGAACCATTCCTGTGACAATAGTTATTGATTCCGATGCTTCACTTCAGGTTTACTGTATCCCTCTGTCCTTCTTATTGACGATCAAACACAGAAATTTCATCGGAATTAAATACAAAAGGCACAATGGCGACTCAAGTACAAGAAGACTGGCTCTTCTTATTGCCTATGTTTTGAACCATTCCTGTGACACTAGTTATAGATTCCGAAGCTTCACTTCAGGTTTACTGTACCCAGCTGACCTTATTGACGATGAAACACAGATATTGCATCGGCATTTTATACAAAAGGCACGATGCCGACTTAAGTACCAGAAGACTGACTCTTCCCACTGTCTATGCTTTGAACCATTCCTGTGACACTAGTTATAAATTCCGATGCTTCGCTTCTGGTTTGCTGTATACCTCTGACCTTCTTATTGACGATGAAACACAGAAATTGCATCTTAATTAAATACAAAAGGCACAATGCCGACTTCAGTACATGAACACTGACTCTTCTTACTGTCTATGGTTTGAACTATTCCTCTGACACTAGTTATAGGTTCCGATGCTTCACTTCAGGTTTACTGTATCCCTCTGACCTTCTTATTGACGATCAAACCCAGAAATTTCATCGGAATTAAATAAAAAAGGCACAATGCCGACTCAAGTACAAGAAGACTGGCTCTTCTTGCTGTTAATGTTTTGAACCATTTCTGTGACACTAGTTATAGATTCCGATGCTTCACTTCAGATTTACTGTATCCCTCTGACCTTCTTATTGACGAAGAAACACAGATATTGCATCGGAATTAAATACAAAAGGCACTATGCCGACTTAAGTACAAGAAGACTGACCCTTCTTACTGTCTATGTTTTGAACCAATCCTGTGACACTAGTTATAGATTCCGATGCTTCACTTCAGGTTTACTGTATCCCTCTGACCTTCGTATTGCCCATGAAACACAGAAATTGCATCGGAATTAAAAACAAAAAGCACAATGCCGACTTAAGTACCAAAAGACTGACTCTTCTTACTGTCTATGTTTGGACCCATTCCAGTGACACTAGTTATAGATTCCGATGCCTCACTTCAGGATTACTGTATCCCTCTGTCCGTCTTATTGACGATGAAACACAGAAATTGCATCGGATTTAAATACAAAAGGCACAATGCCGACATAAGCACAAGAAAACTGAGTCTTCTTACTGTCTATGTTTTGAACCATTAATATGACACTACTTATTGATTCCGATGCTTCACTTCTCGTTTACTGTATCCCTCTGAGCTTCTTATTGACGATGAAACTCTGAAATTGCATCTTAATTAAATACAAAAGGCACAATGCCGACTTAAGTACAAGAAGACTGACTCTTCTTACTGTCTTTGTTTTGAACCATTCCTGTGTCACTAGTTATAGATTCCGATGCTTCAGTTCAGATTTACTGTATCCCTCTGACGTTCTTATTGACGAAGAAACATCGGAATTAAATACAAAAGGCACTATGCCGACTTAAGTACAAGAAGACTGACCCTTCTTACTGTCTTTGTTTTGAACCAATCCTGTGACACTACTTATTGATTCCGATGCTTCACTTCTGGTTTACTGTATCCCTCTGAGCTTCTTATTGACGATGACACACAGAAATTGCATCTTAATTAATTACAAAAGGCACAATGCCGACTTAAGTACAAGAAGATTGACTCTTCTTACTGTCTTTGTTTTGAACCATTCCTGTGACACTAGTTATAGATTCTGATGCTTCACTTCAGGCGTACTGTATCGCTCTGACCCTATTATTGACGATGAAACAGAGAAATTGAATCTTAATTAAATACAAAATGCACAATGAGCGATTTAAGTACAAAAAAACAGACTCTTCTTACTGGTTATGTTTTGAACCATTCCTGTGACACTAGTAATAGATTCCGATGCTTCACTTCAGGTTTACTGTATCCCTGTGACCTTCTTATTGACGATGAATCATAGAAATTGCATCGGAATTTAATACAAAAGGCACAATGCAGACTTAAGTACAAGAAAACTGACTCTTCTTACTGTCTATGTTTTGAACCATTCCTGTGACACTAGTTATAGATTCCGATGCTTCACTTCAGGTTTACTGTATCCCCCTGACCTTCTTATTGACGATGAAGCACAAAAATTGCATCGGAATTAAATACAAAAGGCACAATGCCGACTCAAGTAAAAGAAGACTGTCTCTTCTTACTCTATATGTTTTGAACCATTCCTGCGACACTAGTTATTGTTTCCTATGCTTCACTTCAGGTTTACTGTATCCCTCTGACCAACTTATTGACGATGAAACACAGAAATTGAATCTTAATTAAATACAAAACGCACAATGAGCGACTTAAGTACAAAAAAACTGACTCTTCTTACTGGTTACGTTTTGAACCATTCCTGTGACACTAGTTATAGATTCCGATGCTTCACTTCAGGTTTACTGTATCCCTGTGACCTTCTTATTGACGATCAAACACAGAAAATTGATCGGAATTAAATACAAAAGGCACAATGCCGACTCAAGTACAAGAAGACTGGCTCTTCTTCCTGTCTATGATTTCAACCATTCCTGTGGCACTAGTTATAGATGCTGATGCTTAACTTCAGGTTCACTGTATCCCTTGGACCTTCTTATTGACGATGAAACACAGAAATTGCATCGGAATTGAATACAAACGGCACAATGCTTACTTAAGTACAAGAAAACTGACTCTTCTTACTGTCAATGTTTTGAACCATTCCTATGACACTAGTTATAGATTCCGATGCTTCACTTCTGGTTTACTGTATCCCTCTGAGCTTCTTATTGACGATGACACACAGAAATTGCATCTTAATTAATTACAAAAGGCACAATGCCGACTTAAGTACAAGAAGATTGACTCTTCTTACTGTCTTTGTTTTGAACCATTCCTGTGACACTAGTTATAGATTCTGATGCTTCACTTCAGGCGTACTGTATCGCTCTGACCCTATTATTGACGATGAAACAGAGAAATTGAATCTTAATTAAATACAAAATGCACAATGAGCGATTTAAGTACAAAAAAACAGACTCTTCTTACTGGTTATGTTTTGAACCATTCCTGTGACACTAGTTATAGATTCCGATGCTTCACTTCAGGTTTACTGTATCCCTGTGACCTTCTTATTGACGATGAATCATAGAAATTGCATCGGAATTTAATACAAAAGGCACAATGCAGACTTAAGTACAAGAAAACTGACTCTTCTTACTGTCTATGTTTTGAACCATTCCTGTGACACTAGTTATAGATTCCGATGCTTCACTTCAGGTTTACTGTATCCCCCTGACCTTCTTATTGACGATGAAGCACAAAAATTGCATCGGAATTAAATACAAAAGGCACAATGCCGACTCAAGAAAAAGAAGACTGTCTCTTCTTACTCTATATGTTTTGAACCATTCCTGCGACACTAGTTATTGTTTCCTATGCTTCACTTCAGGTTTACTGTATCCCTCTGACCAACTTATTGACGATGAAACACAGAAATTGAATCTTAATTAAATACAAAACGCACAATGAGCGACTTAAGTACAAAAAAACTGACTCTTCTTACTGGTTACGTTTTGAACCATTCCTGTGACACTAGTTATAGATTCCGATGCTTCACTTCAGGTTTACTGTATCCCTGTGACCTTCTTATTGACGATCAAACACAGAAAATTGATCGGAATTAAATACAAAAGGCACAATGCCGACTCAAGTACAAGAAGACTGGCTCTTCTTCCTGTCTATGATTTCAACCATTCCTGTGGCACTAGTTATAGATGCTGATGCTTAACTTCAGGTTCACTGTATCCCTTGGACCTTCTTATTGACGATGAAACACAGAAATTGCATCGGAATTGAATACAAACGGCACAATGCTTACTTAAGTACAAGAAAACTGACTCTTCTTACTGTCAATGTTTTGAACCATTCCTATGACACTAGTTATAGATTCCGATGCTTCACTTCAGGTTTACTGTGTCCCTCTGACCTTCTTATTGACGATCAAACACAGAAATTTCATCGGAATTAAATACAAAAGGCACAATGCCGACTCAAGTACAAGAAGACTGGCTCTTCTTGCTGTTAATGTTTTATACCATTCCTGTGACACTAGTTATAGATTCCGATGCTTCACTTCAGGCGTACTGTATCGCTCTGACCTTATTATTGACGATGAAACACAGAAATTGATCTTAATTAAATACAAAATGCACAATGAGCGACTTAAGTACAAAAAAACTGACTCTTCTTACTGGTTACGTTTTGAACCATTCCTGTGTTACTAGTTATAGATTCCGATGCTTCACTTCAGGTTTACTGTATCCCTGTGACCTTCTTATTGACGATGAATCACAGAAATTGCATCGGAATTTAATTCAAAAGGCACAATGCAGACTTAAGTACAAGAAAACTGACTCTTCTTACTGTCTATGTTTTGAACCATTCCTGTGACACTAGTTATAGATTCCGCTGCTTCACTTCAGGTTTACTGTATCCCCCTGACCTTCTTATTGACGATGAAGCACAAAAATTGCATCGGAATTAAATACAAAAGGCACAATGCCGAGTGAAGTACAAGAAGACTGACTCTTTCTATTGTCTACGTTTTGAACCATTCCGGTGTCACTAGTTATAGATTCCGATGATTCACTTCAGGTTTGCTGTATCCCTCAGACCTTCTTATTGACGATGAAACACAGAAATTGCATCGGAATGAAATACAACAGGCACAATGCCGACTCAAGTACAAGAAGACTGACTCTTCTTACTGTCTATGCTTTCAACCTTTCCTGTGACACTAGTTATTGATTCCGATGCTTCACTTCAGGTTGACTGTATCCCTCTGACCTTCATATTGACGAAAAACACAGAAATTGCATCTTAATTAAAAACAAAAGGCACAATGCCGATTTAAGTGCAAGAAAACTGACTCTTCTTACTGTCTATGATTTGAACCATTCCTATGACACTAGTTATAGATTCCGATGCTTCACTTCATTTTTACTGTATCCCTCTGACCTTCTTATTGACGATCAAACACAGAAAATTAATCGGAATTAAATACAAAAGGCACAATGCCGACTCAAGTACAAGAAGACATGCTCTTCTTACAGTCTATGATTTCAACCATTCCTGTGGCACTAGTTATAGATGCCGATGCTTAACTTCAGGTTCACAGTATCCCTTGGACCTTCTTATTGACGATGAAACACAGAAATTGCATCGGAATTGAATACAAAAGGCACAATGCTTACTTAAGTACAAGAAGACTGACTCTTCTTACTGTCTATGTTTTGAACCATTCCTGTGACACAAGTTATACATTCCGATGCTTCACACCAGTTTTACTGTATCCCTCTGGCCTTCTTATTGACGATGAAACACAGAAACTGCATCGGATTTAAATACAAAAGGCACAATGCCGACTTAATTACAAGAAGACTGACTCTTCTTACTGTCTATGTTTTGAACCATTCCTGTGACACTAGTTATTGATTCCGATGCTTCACTTCAGGTTTACTGTATCCCTCTGTCCTTCTTATTGACGATCAAACACAGAAATTTCATCGAAATTAAATACAAAAGGCACATTGCCGACTCAAGTACAAGAAGACTGGCTCTTCTTATTGCCTATGTATTGAACCATTCCTGTGACACTAGTTATAGATTCCGAAGCTTCACTTCAGGTTTACTGTACCCAGCTGACCTTATTGACGATGAAACACAGATATTGCATCGGCATTTTATACAAAAGGCACAATGCCGACTTAAGTACAAGAAGACTGACTCTTCCCACTGTCTATGCTTTGAAACATTCCCGTGACACTAGTTATAAATTCCGATGCTTCACATCTGGTTTACTGTATACCTCTGTCCTTCTTATTGACGATGAAACACAGAAATTGCATCTTAATTAAATACGAAAGGAACAATGCCGACTTCAGTACAAGAACACTGACTCTTCTTACTGTCTATGGTTTGAACTATTCCTCTAACACTAGTTATAGTTTCCGATGCTTCACTTCAGGTTTACTGTATCCCTCTGACCTTCTTATTGACGATCAAACACAGAAATTTCATCGGAATTAAACACAAAAGGCACAATGCCAACTCAAGTACAAGAAGACTGGCTCTTCTTGCTGTTAATGTTTTGAACCCTTTCTGTGACACTAGTTATAGATTCCGATGCTTCACTTCAGATTTACTGTATCACTCTGACCCTCTTATTGACGAAGAAACACAGATATTGCATCGGAATTAAATACAAAAGGCACTATGCCGACTTAAGTACAAGAAGACTGACCCTTCTTACTGTCTATGTTTTGAACCAATCCTGTGACACTAGTTATAGATTCCGATGCTTCACTTCAGGTTTACTGTATCCCTCTGACCTTCGTATTGACCATGAAACACAGAAATTGCATCGGAATTAAATACAAAAAGCACAATGCCGACTTAAGTACAAGAAGACTGACTCTTCTTACTGTCTATGTTTTGAACCATTCCAGTGACACTAGTTATAGATTCCGATGCCTCACTTCAGATTTACTGTATCCTTCTGACGTTCTTATTGACGATGAAACACAGAAATTGCGTCGGAATTAAAAACAAAAGGCACAATGCCGACTTAAGCACAAGAAAACGGACTCTTCTTACTGTCTATGTTTTGAACCATTAATGTGACACTACTTATTGATTCCGATGCTTCACTTCTCGTTTACTGTATCCCTCTGAATTTCTTATTGACGATGACACACAGAAATTGCATCTTAATTAAATACAAAAGGCACAATGCCGACTTCAGTACAAGAAGACTGACTCTTCTTACTGTCTTTGTTTTGAACCATTCCTGTGACACTAGTTATAGATTCCGATGCTTCACTTCAGGCGTGCTGTATCGCTCTGACCTTATTATTGACGATGAAACACAGAAATTGAATCTTAATTAAATATAAAATGCACAATGAGCGACTTAAGTACAAAAAAACTGACTCTTCTTACTGGTTATGTTTTGAACCATTCCTGTGATACTAGTTATAGATTCCGATGCTTCACTTCAGGTTTACTGTATCCCTGTGACCTTCTTATTGACGATGAATCATAGAAAATGCATCGGAATTTAGTACAAAAGGCACAATACAGACTTAAGTACAAGAAAACTGACTCTTCTTACTGTCTATGTTTTGAACCATTCCTGGGACACTAGTTATAGATTACGATGCTTCACTTCAGATTTACTGTATCCCTCAGACCTTCTAATTGACGATGAAACACAGAAATTGCATCGGAATGAAATACAACAGGCACAATGCCGACTCAAGTAAAAGAAGACTGTCTCTTCTTACTCTATATGTTTTGAACCATTCCTGCAACACTAGTTATAGTTTCCTATGCTTCATTTCAGCTTTACTGTATCCCTCTGACCATCTTATTGACGATGAAACACAGAAATTGCATCGGAATTTTATACAAAAGGCACAATGCCGACTTAAGTAGAAGAAATCTGACTCTTCTTACTGTCTTTGTTATGAACCATTCCTGTGACACTAGTTATAGATTCAGATGCTTCACTTCAGGTTTACTGTATCCCTCTGACCTTATTATTGACGATGAAACACTGAAATTGCATCTTAATTAAATACAAAGGCGCAATGCCCGACTTAAGTACAAAAAAACTGACTCTTCTTACTGTTTATGTTTTGAACCATTTCTGTGACACTAGTTAGAGATTCCGATGCTTCACTTCAGGTTTACTGTATCCCTGTGACTATCCTATTGACGATGAATCACAGAAATTGCATCGGAATTAAATACAAAAGGCACAATGCCGACTTAAGTACAAGAAAACTGACTATTCTTACTGTCTATGTTTTGAACCATTCCTGTGACACTAGCTATAGATTCCGATGCTTCACTTCAGGTTTACTGTATCCCCCTGACCTTCTTATTGACGATGAAAAACAGAAACTGCATCGGAATTAAATACAAAAGGCACAATGCCGAGTGAAGAACAAGAAGACTGACACTTTCTATTGTCTACGATTTGAACCATTCCGGTGACACTAGTTATAGATTCCGATGCTTCACTTCAGGTTTACTGTATCACTCAGACCTTCTTGTTGACGATGAAACACAAAAATTGCATCGGAAATAAATACAAAAGTCATAATTCCGACTCAAGTACATGAAGACTGGCTCTTCTTACTGTCTATGTTTTGAACCATTCCTGTGACACTAGTTATAGATTCCGATGCTTCACTTCAGGTTTACTGTATCCCTCTGACCTTCTTATTGACGATGAAACACAGAAATTGCATCTTAATTAAATACAAAAGGCATAATGCCGACTTAAGTACAAGAAGACTGACTCTTCTTACTGTCTATGCTTTGAACCATTCCTATGACACTAGTTATCGATTCCGATGCTTCACTTCATTATTACTGTATCCCTCTGACCTTCTTATCGACGATCAAACACAGAAAATTGATCGCTATTAAATACAAAAGGCACAATGCCGACTCAAGTACAAGAAAACTAGCTCTTCTTACTGTCTATGATTTGAACCATTCCTGTGAGACTAGTTATAGATTCCGATGCTTCACCTCAGGATTACTGTATCCCTCTGAGCTTCTTATTGACGATGAAACGCAGAAATTGCATCGGAATTATATACAAAATGGCACAATGCCGACTTAAGGACAAGAAGACTGACTCTTCTTACTGTCTATGTTTTGTACCATTGCTGTGACACTAGTTATTGATTTCGATGCTTCACTTCAGGTGTACTGTATCCCTCTGAACTTATTATTGACGATGAAACACAGAAATTGCATCTTAATTAAATACAAAAGGCACAATGCCGACTTCAGTACAAGAACACTGACTCTTCTTAGTGTCAATGGTTTGAACCATTCCTGTGACACTAGTTATAGATTCCGATGCTTCACTTCAGGTTTACTGTATCCCTCTGACCTTCTTATTGACGATCAAACACAGAAATTTCTTCGGAATTAAATACAAAACGCGAAATGCGCGAATTAAGTACAAAAAAACTTACTCTTCTTACTGCTTATGTTTTGAACCATTCCTGTGACACTAGTTATAGATTTCGATGCTTCACTTCAGGTTTACTGTATCCCTGTGACCTTCTTATTGACGATGAATCACAGAAATTGCATCGGAATTAAATACAAAAGGCACAATACCGACTTAAGTACAAGAAAACTGACTCTTCTTACTGTCTATCTTTTGAACCATTCCTGTGGCACTAGCTATAGAATCCGGTGCTTCACTTCAGGTTTACTGCATCCCCCTGACCTTCTTATTGACGATGAAACACAGAAATTGCATCGGGATTAAATACAACAGGCACAATGCCGACTCAAGTAAAAGAAGACTGTCTCTTCTTACTCTATATGTTTTGAACCATTCCTGCGACACTAGTTATAGTTTCCTATGCTTCACTTCAGGTTTACTGTATCCCTCTGACCATCTTATTGACGGTGAAACACAGAAATTGCATTGGAATTTTATACAAAAGGCACAATGCCGACTTAAGTAGAAGAAATCTGACTCTTCTTACTGTCTTTGTTTTGAACCATTCCTGTGACACTAGTTATAGATTCCGATGCTTCACTTCAGGTTTACTGTATCCCTCTGACCTTCTTATTGACGATGAAACACAGAAATTGCATCTTAATTAAATACAAAAGGCGCAATGCCCGACTTAAGTACAAAAAAACTGACTCTTCTTACTGTTTATGTTTTGAACCATTTCTGTGACACTAGTTAGAGATTCCGATGCTTCACTTCAGGTTTACTGTATCCCTGTGACCTTCCTATTGACTATGAATCACAGAAATTGCATCGGAATTAAATACAAAAGGCACAATGCCGAGTGAAGAACAAGAAGACTGACACTTTCTATTGTCTACGATTTGAACCATTCCGGTGACACTAGTTATAGATTCCGATGCTTCACTTCATTATTACTGTATCCCTCTGACCTTCTTATCGACGATCAAACACAGAAAATTGATCGCTATTAAATACAAAAGGCACAATGCCGACTCAAGTACAAGAAAACTAGCTCTTCTTACTGTCTATGATTTGAACCATTCCCGTGACACTAGTTATAGATTCCGATGCTTCACCTCAGGATTACTGTATCCCTCTGAGCTTCTTATTGCCGATGAAACGCAGAAATTGCATCGGAATTATATACAAAAGGCACAATGCTGACTTAAGGAGAAGAAGACTGACTCTTCTTACTGTCTATGTTTTGAACCATTGCTGTGACACTTGTTATAGATTCCGATGCTTCACTTCAGGTGTACTGTATCCCTCTGAACTTATTATTGACGATGAAACACAGAAATTGCATCTTAATTAAATACAAAAGGCACAATGCCGACTTCAGTACAAGAACACTGACTCTTCTTAGTGTCAATGGTTTGAACCATTCCTGTGACACTAGTTATAGATTTCGATGCATCACTTCAGGTTTACTGTATCCCTCTGACCTTCTTATTGACGATCAAACACAGAAATTTCTTCGGAATTAAATACAAAACGCGAAATGCGCGAATTAAGTACAAAAAAACTGACTCTTCTTACTGCTTATGTTTTGAACCATTCCTGTGACACTAGTTATAGATTTCGATGCTTCACTTCAGGTTTACTGTATCCCTGTGACCTTCTTATTGACGATGAATCACAGAAATTGCATCGGAATTAAATACAAAAGGCACAATGCCGACTCAAGTACATGAAGACTGGCTCTTTTTACTGTCTATGTTTTGAACCATTCCTGTGATACTAGTTATAAATTCCGATGCCACACTTCAGAATTACTGTATCCCTCTGACCTTCTTATTGACGATGAAACACAGAAATTGCATCGGAATTGAATACAAAAGACACAATGCTTACTTAAGTACAAGAAGACTGACTCTTCTTACTGTCTATGTTTTGAACCATTAATGTGACACTACTTATTGATTACGATGCTTCACTTCTCGTTTACTGTATCCCTCTGAGCTTCGTATTGACGATGAAACGCAGAAATTGCATCGGAATTATATACAAAAGGCACAATGCCGACTTAAATACAAGAAGATTGTCTGTTCTTACTGTCTATGTTTTGAACCATTCCTGTGACACTAGTTATAGATTCCGATGCTTCACTTCAGGGTTACTGTATCCCTTTCACCTTCTTATTGACGATGAAACACAGAAATTGCATCTTAATGAAATACAAAATGCACAATGCCGACTTAAGTACAAGAAGACTGACTCTTCTTACTGTCTTTGTTTTGAACCATTCCTGTGACACTAGTTATAGATTCCGATGCTTCACTTCAGGCGTACTGTATCGCTGTGACCTTATTATTGACGATGAAACACAGAAATTCAATCTTAATTAAATACAAAATGCACAATGAGCGACTTAAGTACAAAAAAACTGACTCTTCTTACTGGTTATGTTTTGAGCCATTCCTGTGACACTAGTTATAGATTCCGATGCTTCACTTCAGGTTTACTGTATCACTCAGACCTTCTTGTTGACGATGAAACATAGAAATTGCATCGGAATTAATTACAAACGGCACAATGCCGACTTAAGTACAAGAAAACTGACTCTTCTTACTGTCTATGTTTTGAACCATTCCTGTGACACTAGTTATAGATTCCGATGCTTCATTTCAGTTTTACTGTATCCCTCTGTCCTTCTTATTGACGATCAAACACAGAAATATCATAGGAATTAAATACACCAGGCACAATGCCGACTCAAGTACAAGAAGACTCGCTCGTCTTATTGCCTATGTTTTAAACCATTCCTGGAACACTACTTATAGATTCCGAAGCTTCACTTCAGGTTTACTGTACCCAGCTGACCATCTTATTGACGATGAAACACAGAAATTGCATCGGCATTTTATACAAAAGGCACAATGCCGACTTAAGTACAAGAAGACTGACTCTTCCTACTGTCTATGTTTTGAACCATTCCTGTGACACTAGTTATAGATTCCGATGCTTAACTTCCGGTTTACTGTATTCCTCTGACCTTCTTATTGACGATGAAACACAGAAATTGCATCTTAATTAAATACAAAAGGCACAATGCCGACTTCAGTACAAGAACACTGACTCTCCTTACTGTCAATGGTTTGAACCGTTCTTGTGACACTAGTTATAGATTCCGATGCTTCACTTCAGGTTTACTGTATCCCTCTGACCTTCTTATTGACGATCAAACACAGAAATTTCTTCGGAATTAAATACAAAACGCGAAATGCGCGAGTTAAGTACAAAAAAACTGACTCTTCTTACTGCTTATGCTTTGAACCATTCCTGTGACACTAGTTATAGATTCCGATGCTTCACTTCAGATTTACTGTATCCCTGTTACCTTCTTATTGACGATGAATCACAGAAATTGCATCGGAATTAAATACAAAAGGCACAATGCCGACTTAAGTACAAGAAAACTGACTCTTCTTACTGTCTATGTTTTGAACCATTCCTGTGGCACTAGATATAGATTCCGGTGCTTCACTTCAGGTTTACTGTATCCCCCTGACCTTGTTATTTACGATGATACACCGAAATTGCATCGGAATTAAATACAAAAGGCACAATGCCGAGTGAAGTACAAGAAGACTGACTCTTTCTATTGTCTACGTTTTGAACCATTCCGGTGACACTAGTTATAGATTCCGATGCTTCACTTCAGGTTTACTGTATCCCTCAGACCTTCTTATTGACGATGAAACACAGAAATTGCATCGGGATTAAATACAAAAGGCACAATGCCGACTCAAGTACATGAAGACTGGCTCTTTTTACTGTCTATGTTTTGAACCATTCCTGTGACACTTGTTATAGATTCCGATGCCTCACTTCAGGTTTACTGTATCCCTCTGACCTTCTTAGTGACGATGAAACACAGAAATCGCATCGGAAATATATACAAAATGCACAATGCCGACTTAAGTACAAGAAGACTGACTCTTCTTACTGTCTATGTTTTGAACCTTTCCTGTGACACTAGTTATTGATTCCGATGCTTCACTTCAGGTTGACTGTATCCCTTTGACCTTCTTATTGACGATAAAACACCGAAATTGCATCTTAATTAAATACAAAAGGCACAATGCCGACTTAAGTGCAAGAAAACTGACTCTTCTTACTGTCTATGTTTTGAACCATTCCGATGACACTAGTTATAGATTCCGATGCTTCACTTCATTTTTACTGTATCCCTCTGACCTTCTTATTGACGATCAAACACAGAAAATTGATCGGAATTAAATACAAAAGGCACAATGGCGACTCAAGTACAAGAAGACTGGCTCTTCTTACTGTCTATGATTTCAACCATTCCTGTGGCACTAGTTATAGATGCCGATGCTTAACTTCAGGTTCACTGTATCCCTTGGACCTTCTTATTGACGATGAAACACAGAAATTGCATCGGAATTGAATACAAAAGGCACAATGCTTACTTAAGTACAAGAAGACTGACTCTTCTTACTGTTTATGTTTTGAACCATTCCTGTGACACTAGTTATACATTCCGTTGCTTCACTCCAGTTTTACTGTATCCATCTGGCCTTCTTATTGACGATGAAACACAGAAACTGCATCGGAATTAAATACAAAAGGCACAATGCCGACTTCAGTACATGAACACTGACTCTTCTTACTGTCTATGGTTTGAACTATTCCTCTGACACTAGTTATAGTTTCCGATGCTTCACTTCAGGTTTACTGTATCCCTCTGACCTTCTTATTGCCGATCAAACCCAGAAATTTCATCGGAATTAAATAAAAAAGGCACAATGCCGACTCAAGTACAAGAAGACTGGCTCTTCTTGCTGTTAATGTTTTGAACCATTTCTGTGACACTAGTTATAGATTCCGATGCTTCACTTCAGATTTACTGTATCCCTCTGACCTTCTTATTGACGAAGAAACACAGATATCGCATCGGAATTAAATACAAAAGGCACTATGCCGACTTAAGTACAAGAAGACTGACCCTTCTTACTGTCTATGTTTTGAACCAATCCTGTGACACTAGTTATAGATTCCGATGCTTCACTTCAGGTTTACTGTATCCCTCTGACCTTCGTATTGCCCATGAAACACAGAAATTGCATCGGAATTAAATACAAAAAGCACAATGCCGACTTAAGTACCAAAAGACTGACTCTTCTTACTGTCTATGTTTGGACCCATTCCAGTGACACTAGTTATAGATTCCGATGCCTCACTTCAGGATTACTGTATCCCTCTGTCCGTCTTATTGACGATGAAACACAGAAATTGCATCGGAATTAAATACAAAAGGCACAATGCCGACTTAAGTACAAGAAGACTGACTCTTCTTACTGTCTTTGTTTTGAACCATTCCTGTGTCACTAGTTATAGATTCCGATGCTTCACTTCAGGCGTACTGTATCGCTCTGACCCTATTATTGACGATGAAACACAGAAATTGAATCTTAATTAAATACAAAATGCACAATGAGCGATTTAAGTACAAAAAAACAGACTCTTCTTACTGGTTATGTTTTGAACCATTCCTGTGACACTAGTTATAGATTCCGATGCTTCACTTCAGGTTTACTGTATCCCTGTGACCTTCTTATTGACGATGAATCATAGAAATTGCATCGGAATTTAATACAAAAGGCACAATGCAGACTTAAGTACAAGAAAACTGACTCTTCTTACTGTCTATGTTTTGAACCATTCCTGTGACACTAGTTATAGATTCCGCTGCTTCACTTCAGGTTTACTGTATCCCCCTGACCTTCTTATTGACGATGAAGCACAAAAATTGCATCGGAATTAAATACAAAAGGCACAATGCCGAGTGAAGTACAAGAAGACAGACTCTTTCTATTGTCTACGTTTTGAACCATTCCGGTGTCACTAGTTATAGATTCCGATGATTCACTTCAGGTTTGCTGTATCCCTCAGACCTTCTTATTGACGATGAAACACAGAAATTGCATCGGAATGAAATACAACAGGCACAATGCCGACTCAAGTACAAGAAGACTGACTCTTCTTACTGTCTATGCTTTCAACCTTTCCTGTGACACTAGTTATAGATTCCGATGCTTCACTTCAGGTTGACTGTATCCCTCTGACCTTCATATTGACGATAAAACACAGAAATTGCATCTTAATTAAAAACAAAAGGCACAATGCCGATTTAAGTGCAAGAAAACTGACTCTTCTTACTGTCTATGATTTGAACCATTCCTATGACACTAGTTATAGATTCCGATGCTTCACTTCATTTTTACTGTATCCCTCTGACCTTCTTATTGACAATGAAACACAGAAAATTAATCGGAATTAAATACAAAAGGCACAATGCCGACTCGAGTACAAGAAGACATGCTCTTCTTACAGTCTATGATTTCAACCATTCCTGTGGCACTAGTTATAGATGCCGATGCTTAACTTCAGGTTCACAGTATCCCTTGGACCTTCTTATTGACGATGAAACACAGAAATTGCATCGGAATTGAATACAAAAGGCACAATGCTTACTTAAGTACAAGAAGACTGACTCTTCTTACTGTCTATGTTTTGAACCATTCCTGTGACACAAGTTATACATTCCGATGCTTCACACCAGTTTTACTGTATCCCTCTGGCCTTCTTATTGACGATGAAACACAGAAACTGCATCGGATTTAAATACAAAAGGCACAATGCCGACTTAATTACAAGAAGACTGACTCTTCTTACTGTCTATGTTTTGAACCATTCCTGTGACACTAGTTATTGATTCCGATGCTTCACTTCAGGTTTACTGTATCCCTCTGTCCTTCTTATTGACGATCAAACACAGAAATTTCATCGGAATTAAATACAAAAGGCACATTGCCGACTCAAGTACAAGAAGACTGGCTCTTCTTATTGCCTATGTATTGAACCATTCCTGTGACACTAGTTATAGATTCCGAAGCTTCACTTCAGGTTTACTGTACCCAGCTGACCTTATTGACGATGAAACACAGATATTGCATCGGCATTTTATACAAAAGGCACAATGCCGACTTAAGTACAAGAAGACTGACTCTTCCCACTGTCTATGCTTTGAAACATTCCCGTGACACTAGTTATAAATTCCGATGCTTCACATCTGGTTTACTGTGTACCTCTGTCCTTCTTATTGACGATGAAACACAGAAATTGCATCTTAATTAAATACGAAAGGAACAATGCCGACTTCAGTACAAGAACACTGACTCTTCTTACTGTCTATGGTTTGAACTATTCCTCTAACACTAGTTATAGTTTCCGATGCTTCACTTCAGGTTTACTGTATCCCTCTGACCTTCTTATTGACGATCAAACACAGAAATTTCATCGGAATTAAACACAAAAGGCACAATGCCAACTCAAGTACAAGAAGACTGGCTCTTCTTGCTGTTAATGTTTTGAACCCTTTCTGTGACACTAGTTATAGATTCCGATGCTTCACTTCAGATTTACTGTATCACTCTGACCCTCTTATTGACGAAGAAACACAGACATTGCATCGGAATTAAATACAAAAGGCACTATGCCGACTTAAGTACAAGAAGACTGACCCTTCTTACTGTCTATGTTTTGAACCAATCCTGTGACACTAGTTATAGATTCCGATGCTTCACTTCAGGTTTACTGTATCCCTCTGACCTTCGTATTGACCATGAAACACAGAAATTGCATCGGAATTAAAAACAAAAGGCACAATGCCGACTTAAGCACAAGAAAACAGACTCTTCTTACTGTCTATGTTTTGAACCATTAATGTGACACTACTTATTGATTCCGATGCTTCACTTCTCGTTTACTGTATCCCTCTGAATTTCTTATTGACGATGACACACAGAAATTGCATCTTAATTAAATACAAAAGGCACAATGCCGACTTAAGTACAAGAAGACTGACACTTCTTACTGTCTTTGTTTTGAACCATTCCTGTGACACTAGTTATAGATTCCGATGCTTCACTTCAGGCGTGCTGTATCGCTCTGACCTTATTATTGACGATGAAACACAGAAATTGAATCTTAATTAAATATAAAATGCACAATGAGCGACTTAAGTACAAAAAAACTGACTCTTCTTACTGGTTATGTTTTGAACCATTCCTGTGATACTAGTTATAGATTCCGATGCTTCACTTCAGGTTTACTGTATCCCTGTGACCTTCTTATTGACGATGAATCATAGAAAATGCATCGGAATTTAGTACAAAAGGCACAATACAGACTTAAGTACAAGAAAACTGACTCTTCTTACTGTCTATGTTTTGAACCATTCCTGGGACACTAGTTATAGATTACGATGCTTCACTTCAAGTTTACTGTATCCCCCTGACCTTCTTATTGACGATGAAGCACAAAAATTGCATCGGAATTAAATACAAAAGGCACAATGCCGAGTGAAGTACAAGAAGGCTGACTCTATCTATTGTCTACGTTTTGAACCATTCCGGTGTCACTAGTTATAGATTCCGATGCTTCACTTCAGATTTACTGTATCCCTCAGACCTTCTAATTGACGATGAAACACAGAAATTGCATCGGAATGAAATACAACAGGCACAATGCCGACTCAAGTAAAAGAAGACTGTCTCTTCTTACTCTATATGTTTTGAACCATTCCTGCGACACTAGTTATAGTTTCCTATGCTTCATTTCAGCTTTACTGTATCCCTCTGACCATCTTATTGACGATGAAACACAGAAATTGCATCGGAATTTTATACAAAAGGCACAATGCCGACTTAAGTAGAAGAAATCTGACTCTTCTTACTGTCTTTGTTTTGAACCATTCCTGTGACACTAGTTATAGATTCCGATGCTTCACTTCAGGTTTACTGTATCCCTCTGACCTTATTATTGACGATGAAACACTGAAATTGCATCTTAATTAAATACAAAGGCGCAATGCCCGACTTAAGTACAAAAAAACTGACTATTCTTACTGTCTATGTTTTGAACCGTTCCTGTGACACTAGCTATAGATTCCGATGCTTCACTTCAGGTTTACTGTATCCCCCTGACCTTCTTATTGACGATGAAAAACAGAAACTGCATCGGAATTAAATACAAAAGGCACAATGCCGAGTGAAGAACAAGAAGACTGACACTTTCTAATGTCTACGATTTGAACCATTCCGGTGACACTAGTTATAGATTCCGATGCTTCACTTCAGGTTTACTGTATCACTCAGACCTTCTTATTGACAATGAATCATAGAAATTGCATCGGAATTTAATACAAGAGGCACAATGCAGACTTAAGTACAAGAAAACTGACTCTTCTTACTGTCTATGTTTTGAACCATTCCTGTGACACTAGTTATAGATTCCGATGCTTCACTTCAGGTTTACTGTATCCCCCTGACCTTCTTATTGACGATGAAGCACAAAAATTGCATCGGAATTAAATACAAAAGGCACAATGCCGAGTGAAGTACAAGAGGACTGACTCTTTCTATTGTCTACGTTTTGAACCATTCCGGTGTCACTAGTTATAGATTCCGATGCTTCACTTCAGGTTTACTGTATCCCTCAGACCTTCTTAATGACAATGAAACACAGAAATTGCATCGGAATGAAATACAACAGGCACAATGCCGACTCAAGTACAAGAAGACTGACTCTTCTTACTGTCTATGCTTTGAACCATTCCTGTGGCACTAGTTATAGATGCCGATGCTTAACTTCAGGTTCACTGTATCCCTTGGACCTTCTTATTGACGATGAAACACAGAAATTGCATCGGAATTGAATACAAAAGGCACAATGCTTACTTAAGTACAAGAAGACTGACTCTTCTTACTGTCTATGATTTGAACCATTCCTGTGACGTTAGTTATACATTCCGATGCTTCACACCAGTCTTACTGTATCCCTCTGGCCTTCTTACTGACGATGAAACACAGAAACTGCATCGGAATTAAATACAAAATGCACAATGCCGACTTAAGTACAAGAGGACTGACTCTTCTTACTGTCTATGTTTTGAACCATTCCTGTGACACTAGTTATTGATTCCGATGCTTCACTTCAGGTTTACTGTATCCCTCTGTCCTTCTTATTGACGATCAAACACAGAAATTTCTTCGGAATTAAATACAAAACGCGAAATGCGCGAATTAAGTACAAAAAAACTGACTCTTCTTACTGCTTATGTTTTGAACCATTCCTGTGACACTAGTTATAGATTTCGACGCTTCACTTCAGGTTTACTGTATCCCTGTGACCTTCTTATTGACGATGAATCACAGAAATTGCATCGGAATTAAATACAAAAGGCACAATGCCGACTTAAGTACAAGAAAACTGACTCTTCTTACTGTCTATCTTTTGAACCATTCCTGTGGCACTAGCTATAGAATCCGGTGCTTCACTTCAGGTTTACTGTATCCCCCTGACCTTCTTATTGACGATGAAACACAGAAATTGCATCGGGATTAAATACAACAGGCACAATGCCGACTCAAGTAAAAGAAGACTGTCTCTTCTTACTCTATATGTTTTGAACCATTCCTGCGACACTAGTTATAGTTTCCTATGCTTCACTTCAGGTTTACTGTATCCCTCTGACCATCTTATTGACGATGAAACACAGAAATTGCATTGGAATTTTATACAAAAGGCACAATGCCGACTTAAGTAGAAGAAATCTGACTCTTCTTACTGTCTTTGTTTTGAACCATTCCTGTGACACTAGTTATAGATTCCGATGCTTCACTTCAGGTTTACTGTATCCCTCTGACCTTCTTATTGACGATGAAACACAGAAATTGCATCTTAATTAAATACAAAAGGCGCAATGCCCGACTTAAGTACAAAAAAACTGACTCTTCTTACTGTTTATGTTTTGAACCATTTCTGTGACACTAGTTAGAGATTCCGATGCTTCACTTCAGGTTTACTGTATCCCTGTGACCTTCCTATTGACGATGAATCACAGAAATTGCATCGGAATTAAATACAAAAGGCACAATGCCGAGTGAAGAACAAGAAGACTGACACTTTCTATTGTCTACGATTTGAACCATTCCGGTGACACTAGTTATAGATTCCGATGCTTCACTTCATTATTACTGTATCCCTCTGACCTTCTTATCGACGATCAAACACAGAAAATTGATCGCTATTAAATACAAAAGGCACAATGCCGACTCAAGTACAAGAAAACTAGCTCTTCTTACTGTCTATGATTTGAACCATTCCCGTGACACTAGTTATAGATTCCGATGCTTCACCTCAGGATTACTGTATCCCTCTGAGCTTCTTATTGCCGATGAAACGCAGAAATTGCATCGGAATTATATACAAAAGGCACAATGCTGACTTAAGGAGAAGAAGACTGACTCTTCTTACTGTCTATGTTTTGAACCATTGCTGTGACACTAGTTATAGATTCCGATGCTTCACTTCAGGTGTACTGTATCCCTCTGAACTTATTATTGACGATGAAACACAGAAAGTGCATCTTAATTAAATACAAAAGGCACAATGCCGACTTCAGTACAAGAACACTGACTCTTCTTAGTGTCAATGGTTTGAACCATTCCTGTGACACTAGTTATAGATTTCGATGCTTCACTTCAGGTTTACTGTATCTCTCTGACCTTCTTATTGACGATCAAACACAGAAATTTCTTCGGAATTAAATACAAAACGCGAAATGCGCGAATTAAGTACAAAAAAACTGACTCTTCTTACTGCTTATGTTTTGAACCATTCCAGTGATACTAGTTATAAATTCCGATGCCACACTTCAGAATTACTGTATCCCTCTGACCTTCTTATTGACGATGAAACACAGAAATTGCATCGGAATTGAATACAAAAGGCACAATGCTTACTTAAGTACAAGAAGACTGACTCTTCTTGCTGTCTATGTTTTGAACCATTAATGTGACACTACTTATTGATTACGATGCTTCACTTCTCGTTTACTGTATCCCTCTGAGCTTCGTATTGACGATGAAACGCAGAAATTGCATCGGAATTATATACAAAAGGCACAATGCCGACTTAAATACAAGAAGATTGTCTGTTCTTACTGTCTATGTTTTGAACCATTCCTGTGACACTAGTTATAGATTCCGATGCTTCACTTCAGGGTTACTGTATCCCTTTCACCTTCTTATTGACGATGAAACACAGAAATTGCATCTTAATGAAATACAAAAGGCACAATGCCGACTTAAGTACAAGAAGACTGACTCTTCTTACTGTCTTTGTTTTGAACCATTCCTGTGACACTAGTTATAGATTCCGATGCTTCACTTCAGGCGTACTGTATCGCTCTGACCTTATTATTGACGATGAAACACAGAAATTCAATCTTAATTAAATACAAAATGCACAATGAGCGACTTAAGTACAAAAAAACTGACTCTTCTTACTGGTTATGTTTTGAGCCATTCCTGTGACACTAGTTATAGATTCCGATGCTTCACTTCAGGTTTACTGTATCCCTGTGACCTTCTTATTGACAATGAATCATAGAAATTGCATCGGAATTTAATACAAGAGGCACAATGCAGACTTAAGTACAAGAAAACTGACTCTTCTTACTGTCTATGTTTTGAACCATTCCTGTGACACTAGTTATAGATTCCGATGCTTCACTTCAGGTTTACTGTATCCCCCTGACCTTCTTATTGACGATGAAGCACAAAAATTGCATCGGAATTAAATACAAAAGGCACAATGCCGAGTGAAGTACAAGAGGACTGACTCTTTCTATTGTCTACGTTTTGAACCATTCCGGTGTCACTAGTTATAGATTCCGATGCTTCACTTCAGGTTTACTGTATCCCTCAGACCTTCTTAATGACAATGAAACACAGAAATTGCATCGGAATGAAATACAACAGGCACAATGCCGACTCAAGTACAAGAAGACTGACTCTTCTTACTGTCTATGCTTTGAACCATTCCTGTGGCACTAGTTATAGATGCCGATGCTTAACTTCAGGTTCACTGTATCCCTTGGACCTTCTTATTGACGATGAAACACAGAAATTGCATCGGAATTGAATACAAAAGGCACAATGCTTACTTAAGTACAAGAAGACTGACTCTTCTTACTGTCAATGATTTGAACCATTCCTGTGACGTTAGTTATACATTCCGATGCTTCACACCAGTCTTACTGTATCCCTCTGGCCTTCTTACTGACGATGAAACACAGAAACTGCATCGGAATTAAATACAAAATGCACAATGCCGACTTAAGTACAAGAGGACTGACTCTTCTTACTGTCTATGTTTTGAACCATTCCTGTGACACTAGTTATTGATTCCGATGCTTCACTTCAGGTTTACTGTATCCCTCTGTCCTTCTTATTGACGATCAAACACAGAAATTTCATCGGAATTAAATACAAAAGGCACAATGCCGACTCAAGTACAAGAAGACTGGCTCTTCTTATTGCCTATGTTTTGAACCATTCCTGTAACACTAGTTATAGATTCCGAAGCTTCACTTCAGGTTTACTGTACCCAGCTGACCTTATTGACGATGAAACACAGATATTGCATCGGCATTTTATACAAAAGGCACAATGCCGACTTAAGTACAAGAAGACTCACTCTTCCCACTGTCTATGCTTTGAAACATTCCTGTGACACTAGTTATAAATTCCGATGCTTCACTTATGGTTTACTGTATACCTCTGACCTTCTTATTGACGATGAAACACAGAAATTGCATCTTAATTAAATACAAAAGACACAATGCCGACTTCAATACAAGAACACTGACTCTTCTTACTGTCTATGGTTTGAACTATTCCTCTGACACTAGTTATAGTTTCCGATGCTTCACTTCAGGTTTACTGTATCCCTCTGACCTTCTTATTGACGATCAAACACAGAAATTTCATCGGAATTAAATACAAAAGGCACAATGCCGACTCAAGTACAAGAAGACTGGCTCTTCTTGCTGTTAATGTTTTGAACCATTTCTGTGACACTAGTTATTGATTCCGATGCTTCACTTCAGATTTACTTTATCCCTCTGACCTTCTTATTGACGAAGAAACACAGATATTGCATCGGAATTAAATACAAAAGGCACTATGCCGACTTAAGCACAAGAAAACTGACTCTTCTTACTGTCTATGTTTTGAACCATTAACGTGACACTACTTATTGATTCCGATGCTTCTCTTCTCGTTTACTGTATCCCTCTGAGCTTCTTATTGACGATGACACACAGAAATTGCAACTTAATTAAATACAAATGGCACAATGCCGACTTAAGTACAAGAAGACTGACTCTTCTTACTGTCTATGTTTTGAACCATTCCTGTGACACTAGTTATAGATTCCGATGCTTCACTTCAGGTTTACTGTATCCCCCTGACCTTCTTATTGACGATGAAGCACAAAAATTGCATCGGAATTAAATACAAAAGGCACAATGCCGAGTGAAGTACAAGAAGACTGACTCTTTCTATTGTCTACGTTTTGAACCATTCCGGTGTCACTAGTTATAGATTCCGATGCTTCACTTCAGGTTTACTGTATCCCTTAGACCTTCTTATTGACGATGAACCACAGAAATTGCATCGGAATGAAATACAACAGGCACAATGCCGACTCAAGTAAAAGAAGACTGTCTCTTCTTACTCTATATGTTTGAACCATTCCTGCGACACTAGTTATAGATTCCTATGCTTCACTTCAGGTTTACTGTATCCCTCTGATCATCTTATTGACGATGAAACACAGAAATTGCATCGGAAATTTATACAAATGGCACAATGCCGACTTAAGTAGAAGAAATCTGACTCTTCTTACTAACTTTGTTTTGAACCATTCCTGTGACACTAGTTATAGATTTCGATGCTTCACTTCAGGTTTACTGTATCCCTCTGACCTTATTATTGACGATGAAACACAGAAATTGCATCTTAATTAAATACAAAAGGCGCAATGCGCGACGTAAGTACAAAAAAACTGACTCTTCTTACTGTTTATGTTTTGAACCATTTCTGTGACACTAGTTAGAGATTCCGATGCTTCACTTCAGGTTTACTGTATCTCCCTGACCTTCTTATTGACGATGAAAAACAGAAATTGCATCGGAATTAAATACAAAAGGCACAATGCCGAGTGAAGTACAAGAAGACTGACACTTTCTATTGTCTACGATTTGAACCATTCCGGTGACACTAGTTACAGATTCCGATGCTTCACTTCAGGTTTACTGTATCACTCAGACCTTCTTGTTGACGATGAAACACAAAAATTGCATCGGAATTAAATACAAAAGGCATAATTCCGACTCAAGTACATGAATACTGGCTCTTCTTACTGTCTATGTTTTGAACCATTCCTGTGACACTAGTTATAGATTCCGATGCATCACTTCAGGTTTACTGTATCCCTCTGATATTCTTATTGACGACGAAACACAGAAATTGCATCGGAATTATATACAAAAGGCACAATGCCGACTTAAGTACAAGAAGTCAGACTCTTCTTACTGTCTATGCTTTGAACCTTTCCTATGACACAAGTTACTGATTCCGATGCTTCACTTCAGGTTGACTGTATCCCTCTGACCTTCTTACTGACGATGAAACACAGAAATTGCATCTTAATTGAATACAAAAGGCATAATGCCGACTTAAGTACAAGAAGACTGACTATTCTTACTGTCTATGCTTTGAACCATTCCTATGATACTAGTTATCGATTCCGATGCTTCACTTCATTATTACTGTATCCCTCTGACCTTCTTATTGACGATGAAACGCAGAAATTGCATCGGAATTATATACAAAAGGCACAATGCCGACTTAAGGACAAGAAGACTGACTCACTTACTGTCTATGTTTTGAACCAATGCTGTGACACTAGTTATAGATTCCGATGCTTCAATCCAGGTGTACTGTATCCCTCTGAACTTATTATTGACGATGAAACACAGAAATTGCATCTTAATTAAATACAAAAAGCACAACGCGCGACTTAAGTACAAAAAAACTGACTCTTCTTACTGTTTATGTTCTGAACCATTCCTGTGACACTAGTTATAGATTCCGATGCTTCACTTCAGGTTTACTGTATTCCTGTGACCTTCTTATTGACGATGAATCACAGAAATCGTATCGGAATTAAATACAAAAGGCACAATGCCGATTTAAGTACAAGAAAACTGACTCTTCTCACTGTCTATGTTTTGAACCATTCCTGTGACACTAGTTATAGATTCCGATGCTTTACTTAAGGTGTACTGTATCCAGCTGACCGTCTAATTGACGATGAAACCCAGAGATTGCATCGGAATTATATACAAAAGGCACAATTACGACTCAGGTACAAGAAGTCTGGCTCCTCTTACTGTCTATGTTTTGAACCTTTTCTGTGAGACCGGTTATAGATTCCGATGCTGCACTTCAGGTTTACTGTCTCCCTTGGACTTTCTTATTGACGACAAAACACAAATTCCATCGGAATTAAATACAAAAGGCATAATTCCGACTTAAGTACAAGAAAACAGACTCTTCTTAATATGTGTGTTTTGAACCATTCCTGTGACACTAGTTATAGATTCTGATGCTTCACTTCAAGTTTACTGTATCCAGCTGACCTTCTTATTGACGATGAAACACAGAAATTGCATCGGAATTAAATACAAATGGCACAATGCCGACTTAAGTACAAGAAGACTGACTCTTCATACTGCCTATGTTTTAACAATTCCTGTGACACTAGTTATAGATTCCGATGCTTCACTTCAGATTTACTGTATCCCCCTGACCGTCGTATTGACGATTAACACAGAAACTGCATCGGGATTAAATACAAAAGGCACATTGCCGACTTAAGTACAAGAAGACTGGCTCTTCTTCCTGTCTATGCTTTGAACCATTCCTGTGACACTAGTTATAGATTCTGATGCTTCACTCCAGGTTTACTGTATCCCTTGGACCTTCTTATTTACGATGAAACACAGAAATAGCATCGGAGTTAAAAACAAAAGGTACAATGCCGACTTAAGTACAAGATGACTGACTCTTCTTACTGACTATGATTTGAACCATTCCTGTGACACTAGTTATTGATTCCGATGCTTCTTTTCAGGTTTACTGTATCCCTTGGACCTTCTTATTGACGATGAAACACAGAAATTGTATCGGAATCAAATACAAGAGGCACAATGCCGACTTAAGTACAAGAAGACTGACTCTTAGTACTGTCTATGTTTTCAACCATTCCTGTGACACTAGTTATAGATTCCGATGCATCACTCCAGGTTTACTGTATCCCTTGGACCATCTTATTGACGATTAAACACAGACATTGCATCGGAATTAAATGTAAAAGGCACAATGCCGACTTAAGTACAAGAAGACTGCCTCTTCCTACTGTCTATGTTTTGAACCATTCCTGTTACACTAGTTATAGATTCCGATGCTTCACTCCCGGTTTACTGTATCCCTTGGACCTTCTTATTGACGATGAAACACTGAAATTGCATCGGAATTAAATACAAAAGGCGCAATGCCGACTTATGTACAAGAAGACTGACTCTTCTTACTGACTATGTTTGGAACCATTCCTGTGACACTAGTTATAGATTCCGACGCTTCACTTCAGGTTTACTGTATCCCGTGGACCTTCTTATTGACGATGAATTACAGAAATTGCATCGGAATTAAATACAAAAAGCACAATGCCGACTTAAGTACAAGAAGACTGACTCTTCTTACTGTCTATGTTTGAACCAATCCTGTGACACATAGTTATAGATTCCGATGCTTCACATCAGGTTTACTGTATCCCTCAGACCTTCATATTGACGATGAAACACAGAAGTTGCATCGGAATAAAATACAAACGGCACAATGCAGACGTAAGTACAAGAAGACTGACTCTTCCTACTGCCTATGTTTTGAACCATTCCTGTGACACTAGTTATAGATTCCGATGCTTCACTCCCGGTTTACTGTATCCCTTAGACCTTCTTATTGACGATGAAACACAGAAATTGCATCGGAATTAAAAACAAAACGCACAATGCCAACTTAAGTACAAGAAGACTGACTCTTCTTACTGACATTGTTTTTAACCATTCCTGTGACACTAGTTATAGATTCCGATGCTTCACTCCAGGATTACTGTATCCCTTGGCCCTCCTTATTGAAGATGAAACACCGAAATTGCATCGGAATTAAATACAGAAGGCACATTGCCGACTTAAGTATAAGAAGACTGACTCTTCTTACTGTCTATGCTTTGAACCATTCCTGTGACACTACTTATAGATTCCGATGCTTCAATCCATGTTAACTGTATCCCTTGGACATTCTTATTGACGATGAAACACAGAAATTGCATCGGAATTAAATACACAAAGCACAATGCCGACTTAAGATCAAGAAGACGGGCTCTTCTTACCGTCTATGTTTTGTACCTTTCCTGTGAGACCAGTTTTAGATTACGATGCTTCACTTCAGGTTTACTGTATCCATTGGGCCTTCTTATTGACGATGAAACACAGAAATTGCATCGGAATTAAATACAAAGGGCACAATGCCGACAAAAGTATAAGAAGACTGACTCTTCTTACTGACTATGTTTTGAACCATTCATGTGACACTAGTTATAGATTCCAATACTTCACTCCAGGTTTACTGTATCCCTTGGACCTTCTCATTGCCGATTAAATACAGAAATGGCATCAGAATTAAATACTAAAGGCACAATGCCGACTTAAGTACAAGAAGACTTACTCTTCTTACTGACTATGATTTGAACCATTCCTGTGACACTAGTTATAGATTCCGATGCTTCACTCCAGGTTTTCTGTATCCCTTGGACCTTCTCATTGACGATGAAACACAGAAATTGCATCAGAAAAAATACAAAAGGCACAATGCCGAATTAAGTACAAGATGACTGACTTTTCTTACTGACTACGTTTTGAACCATTCCTGTGACGCTAGTTATAGACTCCGATGCTTCAATTCAGGTTTACTGTATCCCTTAGACTTTCTAATTGACGATAAAACACAGAAATTGCATTGGAATTAAATAGAAAAGGCACAATCCCGACATAAGTACAAGAAGACTGACTCTTCCTACTGTATATGTTTTGAACCATTCCTGTGACACTAGTTATAGATTGCGATGCTTCACTTCAGGTTTACTGTATCCCTCTTACCCTCTTATTGACGATGAAACACAGAAATTGCATCGGAATTAAATACAAAATGCACAATGCCGGCTTAAGTACAAGAAGGCTGACTCTTCCTACTGTCTATGATTTGAACCATTCCTGTGACACTAGTTATAGACTCCGATGCATCACTCCAGGTTTACTGTATCCCTTGGACTTCTTATTGACGATAAAACACAGAAATTGCATCGGAATTAAATAGAAAAGGCACAATGCCGACTTAAGTACACGAAGACTGACCCTTCTTTCTGACTATGTTTTGAACCTTTCCTGTGACACTAGTTACAGAATGCCATGCTTCACTTCAGGTTTACTGTATCCCTTGTACCTTCTTATTGACGATGAAACACAGAAATTGCATCGGAATTAAATACAAAAGGCACAATACCGACTTAAGTACAAGAAGAATGACTCTTCTTACTGACTATGTTTTGAACCATTCCTGTGACACTAGTTATTGATTCCGATTCTTCACTCCCGGTTTACTGTATCCCTTGGACCTTCTTATTGACTATGAAACACAGAAATTGCATCGGAATTAAATACAAATGACACAATGCCGACTTAAGTACAAGAAGACTGACTCTTCTTACAGACTATGTTTTGAAACATTCCTGTGACACTAGTTACAGATTCCGTTTCATCACTCCAGGTTTACTGTATCCCTTGGACCTACTTATTGACGTTCAAACACAGAAATGGCATCGGAATTAAATACAAAAGGCACAATGCCGACTTAAGTACTAGAAAACTGACTCTTCTTACTGTCTATGTTTTGAACCATTCCTGTGACACTAGTTACAGATTCCGATGCTTCACTTCAGGTTTACTGTATCCCTCTTACCTTCTTATTGACGATGAAACACGGAAATTGCATCGGAATTAAATACAAAATGCACAATCTCGACTTAAGTACAAGAAGACTGACTCATCCTACTGTCTATGATTTGAACCATTCCTGTGACACTAGTTATAGATTCCGATGCTTCACTTCAGGTTTACTGTATCCCTTTGACCTTCTTATTGAAGATGAAAGACATAAATTGCATCGGAATTAAATACAAAAGACACAATGCCGACTTTAGTGCAAGAACACTGACTCTTCATACTGACTATGTTTGAACCACTCCTGTGTCAGTAGTTATAGATACCGATGCTTAACTTCCGGTTTACTGTATCCCTCTGACCTTCGTATTAACGATGAAACACAGAAATTGCATCGGAATTAAATACAAAATGGCACAATGCCGACTCAAGTACAAGGAGACTGGCTCTTCTTACTGTCTATGTTTTGAACCATTCCTGTGACACTAGTTATAGATTCCGATGCTTCACTTCAGGTTTACTGTATCCCTCTTACCCTCTTATTGACGATGAAACACAGAAATTGCATCGGAATTAAATACAAAATGCTCAATGCCTGCTTAAGTACAAGATGGCTGACTCTTCCTACTGTCTATGTTTTGAACCATACCTGTGACACTAGTTGTAGATTCCGATGCTTCACTTCAGGTTTACTGTATCCCTTGGACCTTCTTATTGAAGACGAAAGACATAAATAGCATCGGAATGAAATACAAAAGACACAATGCTGACTTAAGTGCAAGAAGACTGACTCTTCTTACTGACTATGTTTTGAACCATTCCTGTGCCACTAGTTATCGATTCCGATGCTTCACTCCAGGTTTACTGTATCCCTTGGACCTCCTTATTGACGATCAAACACAGAAATTGCGTCGGAATTAAATACAAAAGGCACAATGCCGATTTATGTAGCAGAAGACAGACTCTTCTTACTGTCTATGATTTGAACCATTCCTGTGACACTAGTTATAGATTCCGATGCATCACTCCAGGTTTACTGTATCCCTTGGACTTCTTATTGACGATAAAACACAGAAATTGCATCGGAATTAAATAGAAAATGCATAATGCCGACTTAAGTACAAGAAGACTGACGCTTCTTACTGACTATGCTTTGAATCATTCCTGTGACACTAGTTATAGATTCCGATGCTTCACTTCAAGTTTACTGTATCCCTCGAACCTTCTTATTGACAATGAAACACTGAAATTGCATCGGAATTAAATACAAAAGGCACTATTCCGACTTAAGTACAAAATGACTGACTCATCTTACTGTCTTTGTTTTGAACCATTCCTGTGACACTAGTTATAGATTCCGATGCTTCACTCCAGGTTTACTGTACCCCTTGGATCTTCTTATTGACGATGAAACACAGAAAATGCATCGGAATTAAATAGAAAATTCACAATTCCGACTTAGGTACCAGAAGACTGACTCTTCCTACTGTCTGTGATTTGAACCATTCCTGTGACACTAGTTCTAGATTCCGATGCTTCACTTCAGGTTTACTGTATCCCTCTGACCTTCTTATTGACGATGAGAGACAGAAATTGCATCGGAATTAAATACAAAAGTCACAATGCCGACATAAGTACACGAAGACTGACTCTTCTTTCTGACTATGTTTTGAACCTTTCCTGTGACACTAGTTATAGATTCCCATGCTTCACTTCAGGTTTACTGTATCCCTTGGACCTACTTATTGACGATGAAACACAGAAATTGCATCGGAATAAATAGAAAAAGCACAATGCCGACTTATGTACAAAAAGACTGACTCTTCCTACTGTGTATGTTCTGAACCATTCCTGTGACACTAGTTATAGATTCCGATGCTTTACTTCAGGTTTACTGTATCCTTTGGACCTTCTTGTTGACGATGAAACATTGAAATTGCATCGGAATTAAATACAAAAGGCACAGTGCCGACTTAACTACAAGTAGACTGACTCTTCTTACTGACTATGTTTTGATTCATTCCTGTGACACTAGTTATAGATTCCGATGCTTCACTCCAGGTTTACTGTATACCTTGGACCGTCTTATTGACGATGAAACACAGAAATTGCATCGGAATTAAATCCACAAGGCACAATGCCGACATAAGTACAAGAAGACTGACTCTTCTTACTGACTATGTTTTGAACCATTCCTGTGACACTAGTTATAGATTCCGATGCTTCACTCCCGGTTTACTGTATCCCTTGGACCTTCTTATTGACTATGAAACACAGAAAGTGCATCGGAATTAAATACAAATGCCACAATGCCGACTTAAGTACAAGAAGACTGACTCTTCCTACTGTCTATGTTTTGAACCATTCCTGTGACACTAGTTACAGATTCCGATGCTTCACTCCAGGTTTACTGTATCCCTTGGAAATCCTTATTGACGATCAAACACAGAAATGGCATCGGAATTAAATACAAAAGGAACAATGCCGACTTAAGTACAAGAAGACTGACTCTTCTTACTGTCTGCGTTTTGAACCATTCCTGTGACACTAGTTATGGATTCCGATGCTTAACTCCAGGTTTACTGTATCCCTTGGACCTTCTTATTTACGATGAAACACAGAAATTGCATCGGAATTAAATAAAATGGCACAATGCAGACTTAAGTACAACAAGACTGACTCTTCCTACTGTCTATGTTTTGAACCATTCCTGTGGCACTAGTTATAGAATCCGATGCTTCACGTCAGGTTTACTGTATCCCTTGAACCTTCTAATTGACGATGAAACACAGAAATTGCATCGGAATTAAATACAAAATTTACAATGCCGACTTAAGATCAAGAAGACTGACTCTTCTTTCTGACTATGTTTTGAACCTTTCCTGTAACACTAGTTATAGATTCCCATGCTTCACTTCAGGTTTACTGTATCCCTTGGACCTTCTAATTGACGATGAAACACAGAAATTGCATCGGAATTAAATACAAAAGGGACAATGCCGACTTAAGATCAAGAAGACGGGCTCTTCTTACCGTCTATGTTATGTACCTTTCCTGTGACACTAGTTATGGATTCCCATGCTTCACTCCAGGTTTACTGTATCCCTTGGACCTTGTTATTGACGATGAAACACAGAAATTGCATCGGAATTAAATAGAAAAAGCACAATGCCGACTTAAGTACAAGAAGACTGACACTTCCTACTGTCTATGTTTTGAACCATTCCTGTGACACTGGTTATAGATTCCGATGCTTCACTACAAGTTTACTGTGTCCCTCTGACCTTCTTATTGACGATGAAACACAGAAATTGCATCGGAATTACATACAAAAGGCACAATGCCGACTTAAGTTCAAGAAGACTGACTCTTCCTACTGTCTATGTTTGAACCATTCCTGTGGCACTAGTAATAGATTCCGATGCATCACTTCAGGTTTACTGTATACCTCTGACATTCGTATTGACGATGAAACACAGAAATTGCATCGGAATTAAATACAAAAGACACAATGCCGAATTAAGTACAAGAAGGCTGACTCTTCCTACTGTCCATGTTTTGAACCATTCCTGTGACACTAGTTATAGATTCCGATGCTTCACTTCAGGTTTACTGTATCCCTTGGACCTTCTTATTGAAGATGAAAGACATAAAAAGCATCGGAATTAAATACAAAAGACACAATGCCGACTTGAGTGCAAGAAGACTGACTCTTATTACTGACTATGTTTTGAACCATTCCTGTGACACTAGTTATAGATTCCGATGCTACACTCCAGGTTTACTGTATTTTTTGAACCTCCTTATTGACTATCAAAGACAGAAATTGCATCGGAATTAAATACAAAAAGCACACTGCCACTTTAAGTACAAGAAGACAGACTCTTCTTACTGTCTATGTTTTGAACCAATCCTGTGACACTAGTTATAGATTCCGATGCTTCACTCCAGGTTTACTGTATCCCTTGGACCTTCTTATTGACGATAAAACACAGAAATTGCATCGGAATTAAATAGAAAAGGCATAATGCCGACTTAAGTACAAGAAGACTGACCCATCTTACTGACAATGTTTTGAACCATTCCTGTGACACAAGTTATAGATTCCGATCTGTCACTTCAGGTTTACTGTATCCCTCGGAACTTCTTATTGACGATGAAACACAGAAATTGCATTTGAATGAAATACAAAAGGCACTATTCCGACTTAAGTACAAGATGACTGACTCTTCTTACTGTCTTTGTTATGAACCATACCTGTGACACTAGTTATACATTCCGATGTTTCACTCCAGGTTTACTGTATCCCTTGGACCTTCTTATTGACGATGAAACACAGAAATTGTATCGAAACAAAATACATAAGGCACAATGCCGACTTAAGTACAAGAAGACTGACTCACCTTACTGACTATGATTTGAACCATTCCTGTGACACTAGTTACAGATTCAGATGCTTCACTTCAGGTTTACTGCATCCCTTGGACTAACATAATGACGATGAAACACAGAAATTGCATCGGAATTAAATAGAAAAGGCACAATGCCGACTTAGGTACAAGAAGACTGACTCTTCCTACTGTCTATGATTTGAACCATTCCTATGACACTAGTTCTAGATTCCGATGCTTCACTTCAGCTTTACTGTGTCCCTCTGACCTTCTTATTGACGATGAAACACAGAAATTGCATCGGAATTAAATACAAAAGGCTCAATGCCGACTTAAGTACAAGAAGACTGACTCTTCGCATTGTCTATGTTTTGAACCATTCCTGTGACACTAGTTATTGATTCCGAAGCTTCGCTACAGGTTTACTGTATCCCTCTGACCTTCTTATTGACGATGAAACACAGAAATTGCATCGGAATTAAATACAAAAGACACAATGCCGAGTTAAGTATAAGATGACTGACTCTTCCTACTGTCTATGATTTGATCCATTCCTGTGACACTAGTTATAGATTCCGATGCTTCACTCCAGGTTTACTGTACCCTTGGACCTTCTTATTGACGATGAAAAACAGAAATTGCATCGGACTTAAATAGAAAAAGCACAATGCCGACTTAAGTACAAGAAGACTGACTCTTCGCATTGTCTATGTTTTGAACCATTCCTGTGACACTAGTTATAGATTCCGATACTTCGCTACAGGTTTACTGTGTCCCTCTGACCTTCTTATTGACGATGAAACACAGAGATTGCATCGGAATTAAATAAAAAGTCACAATGCCAACTTAAGTACAAGAAGACTGACTGTTCTTACTGACTATGATTTGAACCATACCTGTGACAGTAGTTATAGATTCCGGTGCTTCACTTCAGGTTTACTGTATCCCTTGGACCTTCTTATTGAAGATGAAAGACATAAATAGCACCGGAATTAAATACAAAATGCACTATTCCGACTTAAGTACAAGATGACTGACTCTTCTTACTGTCTTTGTTTTGAACCATTCCCGTGACACTAGTTATAGATTCCGATGTTTCACTCCAGGTTTCCTGTATCCCTTGAACCTTCTAATTGACGATGAAACACAGAAATTGCATCGGAATTAAATACAAAAGGGAGAATGCCGACTTAAGTTCAAGAAGACAGACTCTTCTTACTGTCTATGTTTGAACCATTCCTGTGGCACTAGTTATAGTTTCCGATGCTTCCCTTCAGGTTTACTGTATCCCTCTGACCTTCATATTGACGATGAAACACAGAAATTGCATCGGAATTAAATAAAAAAGACACAATGCCGAATTAAGTATAAGAAGACTGACTCTTCCTACTGTCTATGATTTGAACCATTCCTGTGACACTAGTTATAGATTCCGATGCTTCACTCCAGGTTTACGGTATCCCTTGGACCTTCTAATTGACGATGAAACACAGAAATTGCATCGGAATAATAGAAAAAGCACAATGCCGACTTAAGTACAAGTAGACTGACGCTTCCTACTGTCTATGTTTTGAACCATTCCTGTGACACTAGTTATATATTCCGATGTTTCACTACAGGTTTACTGTATCCTTCTGACCTTCTTATTGACGATGAAACACAGAGATATCATCGGAATTAAATAAAAAGGCACAATGCCGACTTAAGTACAACAAGACTGACCCTTCCTACTGTCTATGTTTGAACCATTCCTGTGACACTAATTACAGATTCCGATGCTTCACTTTAGGTTTACTGTATCCCTTGGACCTTCTTACTGACGATAAAACACAGAAATTGCATCGGAATTAAATAGAAAAGGCAAATGCCGACTTAAGTACAAGAAGACTGACCCTTCTTACTGACTATGATTTGAACCATTCCTGTGACACTAGTTATAGATTCCGATGCTTCACTTCAGGTTTACTGTATCCCTTGGACCTTCTTGTTGACGATGAAACATTGAAATTGCATCGGAATTAAATACAAAATGCACGATACCGACTTAAGTACCAGAGGACTGACTCTTCTTACTGACTATGCTTTGATTAATTCCTGTGACACTAGTTATAGATTCCAATGCTTCACTCCAGGTTTACTGTATCCATTGGACCTACCTATTGACGATGAAACACAGAAATTGCAACGAAATTAAGTACAAAAGCACAATGCCGACTTAAGTACAAGAAGACTGACTCTTCTTACTGACTATTTTTTGAACCATTCCTGTGACACTAGATAAGGATTCCGATGCTTCACTCCCTGTTTACTGTATCCCTTGGACTTTCTTATTGACTATGAAACACAGAAATTGCATCGGAATTAAATACAAATAACACAATGCCGACTTAAGTACAAGAAGACTGACTCTTCTTACTGACTATGTTTTGAACCATTCCTGTGACACTAGTTATAGATTCCGATGCTTCACTTCAGGTTTACTGTATCCCTTGGACTTTTTAATTGGCGATGAAGCACAGAAATTGTATCGGAATTAAATAGAAAAGGCACAATGCCGACTTAAGTACAAGAAGACAGACTCTTCCTACTGCCTATGCCTTGAACCATCCCTGTGACACTAGTTATAGATTCCGATGCTTCACTCCAGGTTTACTGTATCCCTCTGACCTTCTTATTGACGATGAAACACAGAAATTGCATCGGAATTAATTAAAAAGGCACAATGCCGCCTTAAGTACAACAAGACTGACTCTTCCTACTGTCTATGTTGTGAACCATTCCTGTGACACTATTTATAGATTCCGATGCTTCACTTCAAGTTTACTGTATCCCTTGGACCTCAGTATTGACGATGAAACACAGAAATTGCATCGGAATTAAATACAAAAGACACAATGCCGACTTAAGTCCAAGAAGACTGACTGTTCTTACTGACTATGTTTTGAACCATTCCTGTGACACTAGTTATAGATTCGGGTGCTTCACTTCAGGTTTACTGTATCCCTTGGACTGCCTTATTGACGATGAAACACAGAAATTGTATTGGAATTAAATACAAATGGCACAATGCCGACTTAAGTACAAGAATACTGACCCTTCTTACTGACTATGTTTTGAACCATTATTGTGACACTAGTTATAGATTCCGATGCTTCGCTTCAGATATACTGTATCCCTCTGACGTTCTTATTGACGATGAAACGCAGAAATTGCGTCGGAATTAAATACAAAGGTACAATGCCGAATTAAGTACAAGAAGACTGACTCCTCTTACTGTCTATGTCTTGAACCAATCCTGTATCAGTAGTAATTGATTCCGATGCTTCACTCTAGGTTTACTGTATCCCTTGGACCTTCTTATTGACGAGGAAACACAGAAATTGCATCGGAATTAAATACAAAAGTCACAATGCCGACCTAAGTACACGAAGACTTACTCTTCCTTCTGACTATGTTTTGAACCTTTCCTGTGACACTAGTTACAGATTCCCATGCTTCACTTCAGGTTTACTGTATCCCTTGGACGTTCTTATTGACGATGAAACACAGAAATTGCATCGGAATTAAATACAAAAGGCACAATGCCGAATTAAGTAAAAGAAGACTGACTCTTCCTACAGTCTACGTTTTGAACCATTCCAGTGACACAAGTTATAGATTCCGATGCTTCACTCCAGGTTTACTGTATCCCTTGAACCTTCTTATTGACGATGAAACACAGAAATTGCATCGGAATTAAATAGAAAAAGCACAATGATGACTTAAGTACAAGAAGACTGACCCTTCTTACTGTCTATGCTTTGAACCATTCCTGTGACACTAGTTATAGATTCTGATGCTTCACTTCAGGTTTACTGTATCCCTTGAACCTTCTTGTTGACGATGAAACATTGAATTTGCATCGCAGTTAAATACAAAAGGCACATTGCCGACTTAAGTACAAGAGGACTGACTCTTCTTACTGACTATGTTTTGATTCATTCCTGTGACATTAGTTATAGATTCAAATGCTTCACTCCTGGTTCACTGTATCCCTTGGACTTTCTTATTGACTATGAAACACAGAAATTGCGTTGGAATTAAATACAAATGACACAATGCCGACTTAAGTACAAGAAGACTGACTCTTCTTACTGACTATGTTTTGAACCATTCCTGTGACACTAGTTATAGATTCCGATGCTTCACTCCTAGTTCACTGTATCCCTTGGACCTCCATATTGACGATCAAACACAGAAATTGCATCGGAATTAAATACAAAAGGCACAATGCCGACATAAGTACAAGAAGACTGACATTTCTTACTGTCTGTGCTTTGAACCATTCCTGTGACACTAGTTATAGATTCCGATGCTTCACTCCAGGTTTACTGTATCCCTTGGACCTTCTTACTGACGATAAAACACAGAAATTGCATCGGAATTAAATAGAAAAGGCAAAATGCCGACTTAAGTACAAGAAGACTGACCCTACTTACTGACTATGTTTTGAACTATACCTGTGACACTAGTTATAGATGCCGATGCTTCACTTCAGGTTTACTGTATCCCTTGGACTTTCTTATTGACGATGAAGCACAGAAATTGAATCGGAATTAAATATAAAAGGCACAATGCCGACTTAAGTACAAGAAGACTGATTCTTCCTACTGTCTATGTTTTGAACCATCCCTGTGACACTAGTTATAGATTCCGATGCTTCACTCCAGGTTTACTGTATCCCTCTGACCTTCTTATTGACGATGAAACATAGAAATTGCATCGGAATTAATTGAAAAGGCACAATGCCGGCTTAAGTGCAACAAAAATGACTCTTCCTACTGTCTATGTTGTGAACCATTCCTGTGACACTAGTTATAGATTCCAGTGCTTCACTTGAGGTTTACTGTATCCCTCTGACCTTCTTGTTGACGATGAAACACAGAAATTGCAACGGAATTAAATACAAAATGCACTATGCCGACTTAAGTACAAGAATACTGACTCTTATTACTGTCTATGTTTTGAACCATCCCTGTGACACTTGTTATAGACTCCGATGCTTCACTCCAGGTTTACTGCGTCCCTTGGACCTTCTCAGTGATGATGAAACACAGAAATTGCATAGGAATTAAATACAAAAGGCACAATGCCGACTTTAGTACAAGAAGACTGACTCTTCTAACTGACTATGTTTTGAACCATTCCTGATATACTAGTTACAGATTCCGATGCTTCACTCCAGGTTTACTGTCTCCCACTTACCTTCTTATTGACGATGGAAATACAGAAATTGCATCGGATCTAAATACAAAAGTCACAATGCCGACTAAAGTACAAGAAGACTGACTCTTCTTTCTATCTATGATTTGAACCTTTCCTGTGACACTAGTTATAGATTCCCATGCTTCACTTCAGGTTTACTGGATCCCATAGACCTTCTTATTGACGACGAAACACAGAAATTGCATCGGAATTATATACAAAAGGCACAATGCAGACTTAAGTACAAGAAGACTGACTCTTCCTACTGTCTATGTTTTGAACCATTCCTGTGACACTATTTATAGATATCAATGCTTCACTTCAGATTTACTGTATCCCTTGGCCTTTCTTATTGACGATGAAGCACAGAAATTGAATCGGAATCAAATACAAAAGGCACAATGCCGATTTAAGTACAAGAAGACTGACTCTTCCTACTGTCTATGTTTTGAACCATTCCTGTGACACTAGTTATAGATTCCGATGCTTCACTCCCGGTTTGCTGTATCCTTTGGACTTTCTTATTGACTATGAAACACAGAAATTGCATTGGAATTAAATACAAATGACACAATGCCGACTTAAGTACAAGAAGACTGACTCTTCTTACTGATTATGTTTTGAACCATTCCTGTGACACTAGTTATAGATTCCGATGCTTCACTCCTGGTTCACTGTATCCCTTGGACCACCATATTGAAGATCAAACACAGAAATTGCATCGGAATTATATACAAAAGGCACAATGCCGACTTAAGTACAAGAGGACTGACTCTTCTCACTGTCTATGTTTTGAATCATTCCTGTGACACTAATTATAGATTCCGATGCTTCACTACAGGTTTACTGTATCCCTTGGACCTTCTTATTGACGATGAAACACAGAAATTGCATCGGAATTAAATAGAAAAAGCACAATGCCGACTTAAGTACAAGAGGACTGACTCTTCTTACTGACTATGTTTTGATTCATTCCTGTGACACTAGTTATGGATTCCAATGCTTCATTCCAGGTTTACTGTATCCATTGGACCTTCCTATTGACGATGAAACACAGAAATTGCAACGAAATTAAGTACAAAAGGCACAATACCGACTTAAGTACAAGAAGACTGACTCTTCTTACCGACTATGTTTTGAACCATTCCTGTGACACTAATTATAGATTCCGATGCTTCACTCCCGGTTTGCTGTATCACTTGGACTTTCTTATTGACTATGAAACACAGAAATTGCATTGGAATTAAATACAAATGACACAATGCCGACTTAAGTACAAGAAGACTGACCCTTCTTACTGATTATGTTTTGAACCATTCCTGTGACACTAGTTATAGATTCCGATGCTTCACTCCTGGTTCACTGTATCCCTTGGACCTCCATATTGACGATCAATACAGAAATGGCATCGGAATTAAATACAAAAGGCACAATGCCGACATAAGTACAAGAAGACTGACTCTTCTTACTGTCTATGTTTTGAACCATTCCTGTGACACTAGTTATAGATTCCGATGCTTCACTCCAGGTTTACTGTATCCCTTGGACCTTCTTACTTACGATAAAACACAGAAATTGCATCGGAATTAAATAGAAAAGGCAAAATGCCGACTTAAGTACAAGAAGACTGACCCTTCTTACTGACTATGTTTTGAACCATACCTGTGACACTAGTTATAGATTCCGATGCTTCCCTTCAGGTTTACTGTATCCCTTGGACTTTCTTATTGACGATGAAGCACAGAAATTGCATCGGAATTAAATAAAAAGGCACAATGCCGGCTTAAGTACAACAAAAATGACTCTTCCTACTGTCTATGTTGTGAACCATTCCTGTGACACTAGTTATGGATTCCGATGCTTCACTCCAGGTTTACTGTATCCCTTGGACCTTCTTATTGACGATGAAACACAGAAATTGCATCGGAATTACATACAAAAGGCACAATGCCGACTTATGTACAAGAAGTTTGACTCTTCTTACTGACTATGTTTTAAAGCATTCCTGTGACACTAGTTATAGATTCCGATGCTTCACTTGAGGTTTACTGTATCCCTCTGACCTTCTTGTTGACGATGAAACACAGAAATTGCAACGGAATTAAATACAAAATGCACAATGCCGACTTAAGTACAAGAATACTGACTCTTCTTACTGTCTATGCTTTGAACCATCCCTGTGACACTTGTTATAGACTCCGATGCTTCACTCCAGGTTTACTGTGTCCCTTGGACCTTCTCATTGACGATGAAACACAGAAATTGCATTGTAATTAAATACAAAGGGCACAATGCCGACTTTAGTACAAGAAGACTGACTCTTCTAACTGACTATGTTTAGAACCATTCCTTTGACACTAGTTATAGATTCCGATGCTTCGCTTCAGATTTACTGTATCCCTCTGACGTTCTTATTGACGATGATACACAGAAATTGCGACGGAATTAAATACAAAAGGCACAATGCCGAATTAAGTACAAGAAGACTGACTCTTCTTACTGTCTATGTCTTGAACCAATCCTGTAACAGTAGTAGTAGATTCCGATGATTCACTCTAGGTTTACTGTATCCCTTGGACCTTCTTATTGACGATGAAACACAGAAATTGCATTGGAATTAAATAAAAAAGGCACAATGCCGACTTAAGCACAAGAAGACTGACCCTACTTACTGTCTATGTTTTGAACCATTCCTGTGACACTAGTTACAGATTCCGATGCTTCACTCCTGGTTTACTGTCTCCCTCTTACCTTCTTATTGACGATGGAACACAGAAATTGCATCGGAATTAAATACAAAAGTCACAATGCCGACTAAAGTACAAGAAGACTGACTCTTCTTTCTAACTATGATTTGAACCTTTCCTGTGAAACTAGCTATAGATTCCCATGCTTCACTTCAGTTTACTGGATCCCTTGGACCTTCTTATTGACTATGAAACACAGAAATTGCATCGGAATTATATACAAAAGGCACAATGCAGACTTAAGTACAAGAAGACTGACCCTTCTTACTGACTATGTATTGAACCATTCCTGTGACACTATTTATAGATTCCGATGCTTCACATTAGGTTTACTGTATCCCTCTGACCTTCTTATTGACGATGAAACACAGAAACTGCATCGGAATTAAATACAAAAGGCACAATGCCGACATAAGTACAAGAAGACTGACTCTTCTTACTGTCTATGTTTTAAACCATTCCTGTGACACTAGTTATAGATTCCGATGCTTCACTCCAGGTTTACTGTATCCCTTGTACCTTCTTACTGACGATAAAACACAGAAATTGCATCGGAATTAAATAGAAAAGGCACAATGCCGACTTAAGTACAAGAAGACTGACCCTTCTTACTGACTATGTTTGGAACCATTCCTGTGACATTAATTATAGATTCCGATGCTTCACTTCAGGTTTACTGTATCCCTTGGACTTTCTTATTGACGATGAAGCACAGAAGTTGCATCGGAATTAAATAGAAAAGGCAAAATGCCGACTTAAGTACAAGAAGTTTGACTCTTCTTACTGACTATGTTTTGAACCATTCCTGTGACACTAGTTATAGATTCCGATGCCTCACTTGAGGTTTACTGTATCCCTCTGACCTTCTAGTTAACGATGAAACATAGAAATTGCAACGGAATTAAATACAAAAGGCACAATGAAGACATAAGTACAAGAATACTGACTCTTCTTACTGTCTATGTTTTGAACCATCCCTGTGACACTTGTTATAGACTCCGATGCTTCACTCCAGGTTTACTGTATCCCTTGGACCTTCTCATTGACGATGAAACACAGAAATTGCATAGGAATTGAATACAAAAGGCACAATGCCGACTTGAGTACAAGAAGACTCACTCTTCTAACTGACTATGTTTTGAACCATTTCTGTGTCACTAGTTACAGATTCCGATGCTTAGCTTCAGATTTACTGCATCCCTCTGACGCTCTTATTGACGATGAAACACAGAAATTGCGTCGGAATTAAATACAAAAGGCACAATGCCGAATGAAGTACAAGAAGACTGACCCTTCTTACTGTCTATGTCTTGAACCAATCCAGTAACAGTACTAATAGATTCCGATGATTCACTCTAGGTTTACTGTATCCCTTGGACCTTCGTATTGACGATGAAACACAGAAATTGCATTGGAATTAAATACAAAAGGCACAATGCCGACTTAGGTTCAAGAAGACTGACTCATCTTACTGTCTATGTGTTGAACGATTCCTGTGACACTAGTTACAGACTCCGATGCTTCACTACAGGTTTACTGTATCCCTCTGACCTTCTTATTGACGATGGGACACAGAAATTGCATCTGATTTAAACACAAAAGTCACAATGCCGACTAAAGTACAGGAAGACTGACTCTTCTTTCTGACTATGCTTTGAACCTTTCCTGTGACACTAGTTATAGATTCCCATGCTTCACTTCAGGTTTACTGGATCCCTTGGACCTTCTTATTGACGATGAAACACAGAAATTGCATCGGAATTATATACAAAAGGCACAATGCCGACTTAAGTACAAGAAGACTGACTCTTCCTACTGTCTATGTTTTAAACCATTCCTGTGACACTAGTTATAGATTCCGATGCTTCACATTAGGTTTACTGTATCCCTCTGACTTTCTTATTGACGATGAAACACAGATATTGCATCGGAATTTAATACAAAAGTCGCAGTGCCGACTTAAGTACAAGAAGTCTGACTCTTCTTTCTGACTATGTTTTGAACCTTTCCTATGACACTAGTTATAGATTCCCATGCTTCACTTCATGTTTACTGTATCCCTTGGACCTTCTTATTGACGATGAAACACAGAAATTGCATCGGAATTAAATACAAAAGGCACAATGCCGACTTTAGTACAAGAAGACTGACTCTTCTAACTGACTATGTTTTGAACCATTCCTGATACACTAGTTACAGATTCCGATGCTTCACTCCAGGTTTACTGTCTCCCACTTACCTTCTTATTGACGATGGAAATACAGAAATTGCATCGGATCTAAATACAAAAGTCACAATGCCGACTAAAGTACAAGAAGACTGACTCTTCTTTCTATCTATGATTTGAACCTTTCCTGTGAAACTAGCTATAGATTCCCATGCTTCACTTCAGTTTACTGGATCCCTTGGACCTTCTTATTGACGATGAAACACAGAAATTGCATCGGAAATATATACAAAAGGCACAATGCAGACTTAAGTACAAGAAGACTGACCCTTCTTACTGACTATGTTTTGAACCATACCTGTGACACTAGTTATAGATTCCGATGCTTCCCTTCAGGTTTACTGTATCCCTTGGACTTTCTTATTGACGATGAAGCACAGAAATTGAATCGGAATTAAATATAAAAGGCACAATGCCGACTTAAGTACAAGAAGACTGACTCTTCCTACTGTCTATGTTTTGAACCATCCCTGTGCCACTAGTTATAGATTCCGATGCTTCACTCCAGGTTTACTGTATCCCTCTGACCTTCTTATTGACGATGAAACACAGATATTGCATCGGAATTAAATAAAAAGGCACAATGCCGGCTTAAGTACAACAAAAATGACTCTTCCTACTGTCTATGTTGTGAACCATTCCTGTGACACTAGTTATGGATTCCGATGCTTCACTCCAGGTTTACTGTATCCCTTGGACGTTCTTATTGACGATGAAACACAGAAATTGCATCGGAATTACATACAAAAGGCACAATGCCGACTTAAGTACAAGAAGTTTGACTCTTCTTACTGACTATGTTTTAAAGCATTCCTGTGACACTAGTTATAGATTCCGATGCTTCACTTGAGGTTTACTGTATCCCTCTGACCTTCTTGTTGACGATGAAACACAGAAATTGCAACGGAATTAAATACAAAATGCACAATGCCGACTTAAGTACAAGAATACTGACTCTTCTTACTGTCTATGCTTTGAACCATCCCTGTGACACTTGTTATAGACTCCGATGCTTCACTCCAGGTTTACTGTGTCCCTTGGACCTTCTCATTGACGATGAAACACAGAAATTGCATTGTAATTAAATACAAAGGGCACAATGCCGACTTTAGTACAAGAAGACTGACTCTTCTAACTGACTATGTTTAGAACCATTCCTGTGACACTAGTTATAGATTCCGATGCTTCGCTTCAGATTTACTGTATCCCTCTGACGTTCTTATTGACGATGATACACAGAAATTGCGACGGAATTAAATACAAAAGGCACAATGCCGAATTAAGTACAAGAAGACTGACTCTTCTTACTGTCTATGTCTTGAACCAATCCTGTAACAGTAGTAGTAGATTCTGATGATTCACTCTAGGTTTACTGTATCCCTTGGACCTTCGTATTGACGATGAAACACAGAAATTGCATTGGAATTAAATAAAAAAGGCACAATGCCGACTTAAGCACAAGAAGACTGACCCTACTTACTGTCTATGTTTTGAACCATTCCTGTGACACTAGTTACAGATTCCGATGCTTCACTCCTGGTTTACTGTCTCCCTCTTACCTTCTTATTGACGATGGAACACAGAAATTGCATCGGAATTAAATACAAAAGTCACAATGCCGACTAAAGTACAAGAAGACTGACTCTTCTTTCTAACTATGATTTGAACCTTTCCTGTGAAACTAGCTATAGATTCCCATGCTTCACTTCAGTTTACTGGATCCCTTGGACCTTCTTATTGACTATGAAACACAGAAATTGCATCGGAATTATATACAAAAGGCACAATGCAGACTTAAGTACAAGAAGACTGACCCTTCTTACTGACTATGTATTGAACCATTCCTGTGACACTATTTATAGATTCCGATGCTTCACATTAGGTTTACTGTATCCCTCTGACCTTCTTATTGACGATGAAACACAGAAACTGCATCGGAATTAAATACAAAAGGCACAATGCCGACATAAGTACAAGAAGACTGACTCTTCTTACTGTCTATGTTTTAAACCATTCCTGTGACACTAGTTATAGATTCCGATGCTTCACTCCAGGTTTACTGTATCCCTTGTACCTTCTTACTGACGATAAAACACAGAAATTGCATCGGAATTAAATAGAAAAGGCACAATGCCGACTTAAGTACAAGAAGACTGACCCTTCTTACTGACTATGTTTGGAACCATTCCTGTGACATTATTTATAGATTCCGATGCTTCACTTCAGGTTTACTGTATCCCTTGGACTTTCTTATTGACGATGAAGCACAGAAGTTGCATCGGAATTAAATAGAAAAGGCAAAATGCCGACTTAAGTACAAGAAGTTTGACTCTTCTTACTGACTATGTTTTGAACCATTCCTGTGACACTAGTTATAGATTCCGATGCCTCACTTGAGGTTTACTGTATCCCTCTGACCTTCTAGTTAACGATGAAACATAGAAATTGCAACGGAATTAAATACAAAAGGCACAATGAAGACATAAGTACAAGAATACTGACTCTTCTTACTGTCTATGTTTTGAACCATCCCTGTGACACTTGTTATAGACTCCGATGCTTCACTCCAGGTTTACTGTATCCCTTGGACCTTCTCATTGACGATGAAACACAGAAATTGCATAGGAATTGAATACAAAAGGCACAATGCCGACTTGAGTACAAGAAGACTGACTCTTCTAACTGACTATGTTTTGAACCATTTCTGTGACACTAGTTACAGATTCCGATGCTTAGCTTCAGATTTACTGCATCCCTCTGACGCTCTTGTTGACGATGAAACACAGAAATTGCGTCGGAATTAAATACAATAGGCACAATGCCGAATGAAGTACAAGAAGACTGACCCTTCTTACTGTCTATGTCTTGAACCAATCCAGTAACAGTACTAATAGATTCCGATGATTCACTCTAGGTTTACTGTATCCCTTGGACCTTCGTATTGACGATGAAACACATAAATTGCATTGGAATTAAATACAAAAGGCACAATGCCGACTTAGGTTCAAGAAGACTGACTCATCTTACTGTCTATGTGTTGAACGATTCCTGTGACACTAGTTACAGACTCCGATGCTTCACTACAGGTTTACTGTATCCCTCTGACCTTCTTATTGACGATGGGACACAGAAATTGCATCTGATTTAAACACAAAAGTCACAATGCCGACTAAAGTACAGGAAGACTGACTCTTCTTTCTGACTATGCTTTGAACCTTTCCTGTGACACTAGTTATAGATTCCCATGCTTCACTTCAGGTTTACTGGATCCCTTGGACCTTCTTATTGACGATGAAACACAGAAATTGCATCGGAATTATATACAAAAGGCACAATGCCGACTTAAGTACAAGAAGACTGACTCTTCCTACTGTCTATGTTTTAAACCATTCCTGTGACACTAGTAATAGATTCCGATGCTTCACATTAGGTTTACTGTATCCCTCTGACCTTCTTATTGACGATGAAACACAGATATTGCATCGGAATTTAATACAAAAGTCGCAGTGCCGACTTAAGTACAAGAAGTCTGACTCTTCTTTCTGACTATGTTTTGAACCTTTCCTATGACACTAGTTATAGATTCCCATGCTTCACTTCATGTTTACTGTATCCCTTGGACCTTCTTATTGACGATGAAACACAGAAATTGCATCGGAATTAAATACAAAAGGCACAATGCCGACTTTAGTACAAGTAGACTGACTCTTCTAACTGACTATGTTTTGAACCATTCCTGATACACTAGTTACAGATTCCGATGCTTCACTCCAGGTTTACTGTCTCCCACTTACCTTCTTATTGACGATGGAAATACAGAAATTGCATCGGATCTAAATACAAAAGTCACAATGCCGACTAAAGTACAAGAAGACTGACTCTTCTTTCTATCTATGATTTGAACCATTCCTGTGAAACTAGCTATAGATTCCCATGCTTCACTTCAGTTTACTGGATCCCTTGGACCTTCTTATTGACGATGAAACACAGAAATTGCATCGGAATTATATACAAAAGGCACAATGCAGACTTAAGTACAAGAAGACTGACCCTTCTTACTGACTATGTTTTGAACCATTCCTGTGACACTATTTATAGATTCAGATGCTTCACATTAGGTTTACTGTATCCCTCTGACCTTCATATTGACGATGAAACACAGAAACTGCATCGGAATTAAATACAAAAGGCACAATGCCGACATAAGTACAAGAAGACTGACTCTTCTTACTGTCTATGTTTTAAACCATTCCTGTGACACTAGTTATAGATTCCGATGCTTCACTCCAGGTTTACTGTATCCCTTGTACCTTCTTACTGACGATAAAACACAGAAATTGCATCGGAATTAAATAGAAAAGGCACAATGCCGGCTTAAGTACAACAAAAATGACTCTTCCTACTGTCTATGTTGTGAACCATTCCTGTGACACTAGTTATGGATTCCGATGCTTCACTCCAGGTTTACTGTATCCCTTGGACCTTCTTATTGACGATGAAACACAGAAATTGCATCGGAATTACATACAAAAGGCACAATGCCGACTTAAGTACAAGAAGTTTGACTCTTCTTACTGACTATGTTTTGAAGCATTCCTGTGACACTAGTTATAGATTCCGATGCTTCACTTGAGGTTTACTGTATCCCTCTGACCTTGTTGTTGACGATGAAATACAGAAATTGCAACGGAATTAAATACAAAATGCACAATGCCGACCTTAGTACAAGAATACTGACTCTTCTTACTGTCTATGCTTTGAACCATCCCTGTCACACTTGTTATAGACTCCGATGCTTCACTCCAGGTTTACTGTGTCCCTTGGACCTTCTCATTGACGATGAAACACAGAAATTGCATTGGAATTAAATACAAAAGGCACAATGCCGACTTTAGTACAAGAAGACTGACTCTTCTAACTGACTATGTTTTGAACCATTCCTGTGACACTAGTTATAGATTCCGATGCTTCGCTTCAGATTTACTGTATCCCTCTGACGTTCTTATTGACGATGATACACAGAAATTGCGACGGAATTAAATACAAAAGGCACAATGCCGAATTAAGTACAAGAAGACTGACTCTTCTTACTTTCTATGTCTTGAACCAATCCTGTAACAGTAGTAGTAGATTCCGATGATTCACTCTAGGTTTACTGTATCCCTTGGACCTTCTTATTGACGATGAAACACAGAAATTGCATTGGAATTAAATAAAAAAGGCACAATGCCGACTTAAGCACAAGAAGACTGACCCTACTTACTGTCTATGTTTTGAACCATTCCTGTGACACTAGTTACAGATTCCGATGCTTCACTCCAGGTTTACTGTCTCCCTCCTACCTTCTTATTGACGATGGAACACAGAAATTGCATCGGAATTAAATACAAAAGTCACAATGCCGACTAAAGTACAAGAAGACTGACTCTTCTTTCTAACTATGATTTGAACCTTTCCTGTGAAACTAGCTATAGACTCCCATGCTTCACTTCAGTTTACTGGATCCCTTGGACCTTCTTATTGACTATGAAACACAGAAATTGCATCGGAATTATATACAAAAGGCACAATGCAGACTTAAGTACAAGAAGACTGACCCTTCTTACTGACTATGTTTTAAACCATTCCTGTGACACTAGTTATAGATCCCGATGCTTCACATTAGGTTTACTGTATCCCTCTGACCTTCTTATTGACGATGAAACACAGATATTGCATCGGAATTTAATACAAAAGTCGCAGTGCCGACTTAAGTACAAGAAGTCTGACTCTTCTTTCTGACTATGTTTTGAACCTTTCCTATGACACTAGTTATAGATTCCCATGCTTCACTTCATGTTTACTGTATCCCTTGGACCTTCTTATTGACGATGAAACACAGAAATTGCATCGGAATTAAATACAAAAGGCACAATGCCGACTTTAGTACAAGAAGACTGACTCTTCTAACTGACTATGTTTTGAACCATTCCTGATACACTAGTTACAGATTCCGATGCTTCACTCCAGGTTTACTGTCTCCCACTTACCTTCTTATTGACGATGGAAATACAGAAATTGCATCGGATCTAAATACAAAAGTCACAATGCCGACTAAAGTACAAGAAGACTGACTCTTCTTTCTATCTATGATTTGAACCTTTCCTGTGAAACTAGCTATAGATTCCCATGCTTCACTTCAGTTTACTGGATCCCTTGGACCTTCTTATTGACGATGAAACACAGAAATTGCATCGGAATTATATACAAAAGGCACAATGCAGACTTAAGTACAAGAAGACTGACCCTTCTTACTGACTATGTTTTGAACCATTCCTGTGACACTATTTATAGATTCCGATGCTTCACATTAGGTTTACTGTATCCCTCTGACCTTCTTATTGACGATGAAACACAGAAACTGCATCGGAATTAAATACAAATGGCACAATGCCGACATAAGTACAAGAAGACTGACTCTTCTTACTGTCTATGTTTTAAACCATTCCTGTGACACTAGTTATAGATTCCGATGCTTCACTCCAGGTTTACTGTATCCCTTGTACCTTCTTACTGACGATAAAACACAGAAATTGCATCGGAATTAAATAGAAAAGGCACAATGCCGACTTAAGTACAAGAAGACTGACCCTTCTTACTGACTATGTTTTGAACCATTCCTGTGACATTATTTATAGATTCCGATGCTTCACTTCAGGTTTACTGTATCCCTTGGACTTTCTTATTGACGATGAAGCACAGAAATTGCATCGGAATTAAATAGAAAAGGCAAAATGCCGACTTAAGTACAAGAAGTTTGACTCTTCTTACTGACTATGTTTTGAACCATTCCTGTGACACTAGTTATAGATTCCGATGCCTCACTTGAGGTTTACTGTATCCCTCTGACCTTCTTGTTGACGATGAAACATAGAAATGGCAACGGAATTAAATACAAAAGGCACAATGAAGACATAAGTACAAGAATACTGACTCTTCTTACTGTCTATGTTTTGAACCATCCCTGTGACACTTGTTATAGACTCCGATGCTTCACTCCAGGTTTACTGTATCCCTTGGACCTTCTCATTGACGATGAAACACAGAAATTGCATAGGAATTGAATACAAAAGGCACAATGCCGACTTGAGTACAAGAAGACTGACTCTTCTAACTGACTATGTTTTGAACCATTTCTGTGACACTAGTTACAGATTCCGATGCTTCGCTTCAGATTTACTGCATCCCTCTGACGCTCTTATTGACGATGAAACACAGAAATTGCGTCGGAATTAAGTACAAAAGGCACAATGCCGAATGAAGTACAAGAAGACTGACTCTTCTTACTGTCTATGTCTTGAACCAATCCTGTAACAGTACTAATAGATTCCGATGATTCACTCTAGGTTTACTGTATCCCTTGGACCTTCGTATTGACGATGAAACACAGAAATTGCATTGGAATTAAATTCAAAAGGCACAATGCCGACTTAGGTTCAAGAAGACTGACTCATCTTACTGTCTATGTGTTGAACGATTCCTGTGACACTAGTTACAGACTCCGATGCTTCACTACAGGTTTACTGTATCCCTCTGACCTTCTTATTGAAGATGGGACACAGAAATTGGATCTGATTTAAACACAAAAGTCACAATGCCGACTAAAGTACAGGAAGACTGACTCTTCTTTCTGACTATGCTTTGAACCTTTCCTGTGACACTAGTTATAGATTCCCATGCTTCACTTCAGGTTTACTGGATCCCTTGGACCTTCTTATTGACGATGAAACACAGAAATTGCATCGGAATTATATACAAAAGGCACAATGCCGACTTAAGTACAAGAAGACTGACTCTTCCGACTGTCTATGTTTTAAACCATTCCTGTGACACTAGTTATAGATCCCGATGCTTCACATTAGGTTTACTGTATCCCTCTGACCTTCTTATTGACGATGAAACACAGATATTGCATCGGAATTTAATACAAAAGTCGCAGTGCCGACTTAAGTACAAGAAGTCTGACTCTTCTTTCTGACTATGTTTTGAACCTTTCCTATGACACTAGTTATAGATTCCCATGCTTCACTTCATGTTTACTGTATCCCTTGGACCTTCTTATTGACGATGAAACACAGAAATTGCATCGGAATTAAATACAAAAGGCACAATGCCGACTTTAGTACAAGAAGACTGACTCTTCTAACTGACTATGTTTTGAACCATTCCTGATACACTAGTTACAGATTCCGATGCTTCACTCCAGGTTTACTGTCTCCCACTTACCTTCTTATTGACGATGGAAATACAGAAATTGCATCGGATCTAAATACAAAAGTCACAATGCCGACTAAAGTACAAGAAGACTGACTCTTCTTTCTATCTATGATTTGAACCTTTCCTGTGAAACTAGCTATAGATTCCCATGCTTCACTTCAGTTTACTGGATCCCTTGGACCTTCTTATTGACGATGAAACACAGAAATTGCATCGGAATTATATACAAAAGGCACAATGCAGACTTAAGTACAAGAAGACTGACCCTTCTTACTGACTATGTTTTGAACCATTCCTGTGACACTATTTATAGATTCCGATGCTTCACATTAGGTTTACTGTATCCCTCTGACCTTCTTATTGACGATGAAACACAGAAACTGCATCGGAATTAAATACAAATGGCACAATGCCGACATAAGTACAAGAAGACTGACTCTTCTTACTGTCTATGTTTTAAACCATTCCTGTGACACTAGTTATAGATTCCGATGCTTCACTCCAGGTTTACTGTATCCCTTGTACCTTCTTACTGACGATAAAACACAGAAATTGCATCGGAATTAAATAGAAAAGGCACAATGCCGACTTAAGTACAAGAAGACTGACCCTTCTTACTGACTATGTTTTGAACCATTCCTGTGACATTATTTATAGATTCCGATGCTTCACTTCAGGTTTACTGTATCCCTTGGACTTTCTTATTGACGATGAAGCACAGAAATTGCATCGGAATTAAATAGAAAAGGCAAAATGCCGACTTAAGTACAAGAAGTTTGACTCTTCTTACTGACTATGTTTTGAACCATTCCTGTGACACTAGTTATAGATTCCGATGCCTCACTTGAGGTTTACTGTATCCCTCTGACCTTCTTGTTGACGATGAAACATAGAAATGGCAACGGAATTAAATACAAAAGGCACAATGAAGACATAAGTACAAGAATACTGACTCTTCTTACTGTCTATGTTTTGAACCATCCCTGTGACACTTGTTATAGACTCCGATGCTTCACTCCAGGTTTACTGTATCCCTTGGACCTTCTCATTGACGATGAAACACAGAAATTGCATAGGAATTGAATACAAAAGGCACAATGCCGACTTGAGTACAAGAAGACTGACTCTTCTAACTGACTATGTTTTGAACCATTTCTGTGACACTAGTTACAGATTCCGATGCTTCGCTTCAGATTTACTGCATCCCTCTGACGCTCTTATTGACGATGAAACACAGAAATTGCGTCGGAATTAAGTACAAAAGGCACAATGCCGAATGAAGTACAAGAAGACTGACTCTTCTTACTGTCTATGTCTTGAACCAATCCTGTAACAGTACTAATAGATTCCGATGATTCACTCTAGGTTTACTGTATCCCTTGGACCTTCGTATTGACGATGAAACACAGAAATTGCATTGGAATTAAATTCAAAAGGCACAATGCCGACTTAGGTTCAAGAAGACTGACTCATCTTACTGTCTATGTGTTGAACGATTCCTGTGACACTAGTTACAGACTCCGATGCTTCACTACAGGTTTACTGTATCCCTCTGACCTTCTTATTGAAGATGGGACACAGAAATTGGATCTGATTTAAACACAAAAGTCACAATGCCGACTAAAGTACAGGAAGACTGACTCTTCTTTCTGACTATGCTTTGAACCTTTCCTGTGACACTAGTTATAGATTCCCATGCTTCACTTCAGGTTTACTGGATCCCTTGGACCTTCTTATTGACGATGAAACACAGAAATTGCATCGGAATTATATACAAAAGGCACAATGCCGACTTAAGTACAAGAAGACTGACTCTTCCTACTGTCTATGTTTTGAACCATTCCTGTGACACTAGTTATAGATTCCGATGCTTCACATTAGGTTTACTGTATCCCTCTGACCTTCTCATTGACGATGAAACACAGATATTGCATCGGAATTTAATACAAAAGTCGCAGTGCCGAATTAAGTACAAGAAGTCTGACTCTTCTTTCTGACTATGTTTTGAACCTTTCCTATGACACTAGTTATAGATTCCCATGCTTCACTTCATGTTTACTGTATCCCTTGGACCTTCTTATTGACGATGAAACACAGAAATTGCATCGGAATTAAATACAAAAGGCACAATGCCGACTTAGGTTCAAGAAGACTGACTCTTCTTACTGTCCATGTTTAAACCATTCCTGTGACACCAGTTATAGATTTCGATGCTTCAGTTCAGGTTTACTGTATCCCTTGGACCTTCTTGTTGACGAAGAAACATTGAAATTGCATCGGAATTAAATACAATAGACACATTGCCGACTTAAGTACAATAAGACTGACTCCTCTTACTGACTATGTTTTGATTCATTCATGTGACACTAGTTATAGATTCCAATGCTTCACTCCAGGTTTACTGTATCCCTTGGAGCTTCTTATTGACGATGAAACACAGAAATTGCATAGGAATTAAATACAAAAGGCACAATGCCGACTTTAGTACAAGAAGACTGACTCTTCTAACTGACTATGTTTTGAACCATTCCTGATACACTAGTTACAGATTCCGATGCTTCACTCCAGGTTTACTGTCTCCCACTTACCTTCTTATTGACGATGGAAATACAGAAATTTCATCGGATCTAAATACAAAAGTCACAATGCCGACTAAAGTACAAGAAGACTGACTCTTCTTTCTATCTATGATTTGAACCTTTCCTGTGACACTAGTTATAGATTCCCATGCTTCACTTCAGGTTTACTGGATCCCATAGACCTTCTTATTGACGACGAAACACAGAAATTGCACCAGAATTATATACAAAAGGCACAATGCAGACTTAAGTACAAGAAGACTGACTCTTCCTACTGTCTATGTTTTGAACCATTCCTGTGACACTACTTATAGATTCCGATGCTTCACATTAGGTTTACTGTATCCCTCTGACCTTCTTATTGACGATGAACCACAGAAACTGCATCGGAATTAAATACAAAAGGCACAATGCCGACATAAGTACAAGAAGACTGACTCTTCTTACTGTCTATGTTTTGAACCATTCCTGTGACACTAGTTATAGATTCCGATGCTTCACTCCAGGTTTACTGTATCCCTTGGACCTTCTTACTGACGATAAAACACAGAAATTGCATCGGAATTAAATAGAAAAGGCAAAATGCCGACTTAAGTACAAGAAGACTGACCCTTCTTACTGACTATGCTTTGAACCATTCCTGTGACACTATTTACAGATTTCAATGCTTCACTTCAGGTTTACTGTATCCCTTGGACTTTCTTATTGACTATGAAACACAGAAACTGCATTGGAATTAAATACAAATGACACAATGCCGACTTAAGTACAAGAAGACTGACTCTTCTTACTGATTATGTTTTGAACCATTCCTGTGACACTAGTTATAGATTCCGATGCTTCACTCCTGGTTCACTGTATCCCTTGGACCTCCATATTGACGATCAAACACAGAAATTGCATCGGAATTATATACAAAAGGGACAATGCCGACATAAGTACAAGAAGACTGACTCTTCTTACTGTCTATGTTTTGAATCATTCCTGTGACACTAATTATAGATTCCGATGCTTCACACCAGGTTTACTGTATCCCTTGGACCTTCTTATTGACGATGAAACACAGAAATTGCATCGGAATTAAATAGAAAAAGCACAATGATGACTTAAGTACAAGAAGACTGACCCTTCCTACTGTCTATGCTTTGAACCATTCCTGTGACACTAGTTATAGATTCCGATACTTCACTTCAGGTTTACTCTATCCCTTGGACCTTCTTGTTGACGATGAAACGTTGAAATTGCATCGCAGTTAAATACAAAAGGCACAATGCCGACTTAAGTACAAGAGGACTGACTCTTCTTACTGACTATGTTTTGATTCATTCCTGTGACACTAGTTATAGATTCCAATGCTTCATTCCAGGTTTACTGTATCCATTGGACCTTCCTATTGACGATGAAACACAGAAATTGCAGCGAAATTAAGTACAAAAGGCACAATACCGACTTAAGTACAAGAAGACTGACTCTTCTTACTGACTATGTTTTGAACCATTCCTGTGACACTAGTCATAGATTCCGATGCTTCACTCCCGGTTTGCTGTATCCCTTGGACTTTCTTATTGACTATGAAACACAGAAATTGCATTGGAATTAAATACAAATGACACAATGGCGAATTACGTACAAGAAGACTGACTCTTCTTACTGATTATGTTTTGAATTATTCCTGTGACACTAGTTATAGATTCCGATGCTTCACTCCTGGTTCACTGTATCCCTTGGCCCTCCATATTGACGATCAATACAGAAATGGCATCGGAATTAAATACAAAAGGCACAATGCCGACATAAGTACAAGAAGACTGACTCTTCTTACTGTCTATGTTTTGAACCATTCCTGTGACACTAGTTATAGATTCCGATGCTTCACTCCAGGTTTACTGTATCCCTTGGACCTTCTTACTTACGATAAAACACAGAAATTGCATCGGAATTAAATAGAAAAGGCAAAATAACGACTTAAGTACAAGAAGACTGACCCTTCTTACTGACTATGTTTTGAACCATACCTGTGACACTAGTTATAGGTTCCGATGCTTCCCTTCAGGTTTACTTTATCCCTTGGACTTTCTTATTGACGATGAAGCACAGAAATTGAATCGGAATTAAATATAAAAGGCACAATGCCGACTTAAGTACAAGAAGACTGACTCTTCCCACTGTCTATGTTTTGAACCATCCCTGTGCCACTAGTTATAGATTCCGATGCTTCACTCCAGGTTTACTGTATCCCTCTGACCTTCTTATTGACGATGAAACGCAGATATTGCATCGGAATTATCTAAAAAGGCACAATGCCGGCTTAAGTACAACAAAAATGACTCTTCCTACTGTCTATGTTGTGAACCATTCCTGTGACACTAGTTATGGATTCCGATGCTTCACTCCAGGTTTACTATATCCCTTGGACCTTCTTATTGACGATGAAACACAGAAATTGCATCGGAATTACATACAAAAGGCACAATGCCGACTTAAGTACAAGAAGTTTGACTCTTCTTACTGACTATGTTTTGAAGCATTCCTGTGACACTAGTTATAGATTCCGATGCTTCACTTGAGGTTTACTGTATCCCTCTGACCTTCTTGTTGACGATGAAACACAGAAATTGCAACGGAATTAAATACAAAATGCACAATGCCGACTTAAGTACAAGAATACTGACTCTTCTTACTGTCTATGCTTTGAACCAACCCTGTGACACTTGTTATAGACTCCGATGCTTCACTCCAGGTTTACTGTGTCCCTTGGACCTTCTCATTGACGATGAAACACAGACATTGCATAGGAATTAAATGCAAAAGGCACAATGCCGACTTTAGTACAAGAAGACTGACTCTTCTAACTGACTATGTTTTGAACCATTCCTGTGACACTAGTTATAGATTCCGGTGCTTCGCTTCAGATTTACTGTATCCCTCTGACGTTCTTATTGACGATGATACACAGAAATTGCGACGGAATTAAATACAAAAGGCACAATGCCGAATTAAGTACAAGAAGACTGACTCTTCTTACTGTCTATGTCTTGAACCAATCCTGTAACAGTAGTAGTAGATTCCGATGATTCACTCTAGGTTTACTGTATCCCTTGGACCTTCTTATTGACGATGAAACACAGAAATTGCATTGGAATTAAATAAAAAAGGCACAATGCCGACTTAAGCACAAATAAGACTGACCCTACTTACTGTCTATGTTTTGAACCATTCCTGTGACACTAGTTACAGATTCCGATGCTTCACTCCAGGTTTACTGTCTCCCTCTTACCTTCTTATTGACGATGGAACACAGAAATTGCATCGGAATTAAATACAAAAGTCACAATGCCGACTAAAGTACGAGAAGACTGACTCTTCTTTCTAACTATGATTTGAACCTTTCCTGTGACACTAGCTATAGATTCACATGCTTCACTTCAGTTTACTGGATCCCTTGGACCTTCTTATTGACGATGAAACACAGAAATTGCATCGGAATTATATACAAAAGGCACAATGCAGACTTAAGTACAAGAAGACTGACCCTTCTTACTGACTATGTTTTGAACCATTCCTGTGACACTATTTATAGATTCCGATGCTTCACATTAGGTTTACTGTATCCCTCTGACCTTCTTATTGACGATGAAACACAGAAACTGCATCGGAATTAAATACAAAAGGCACAATGCCGACATAAGTACAAGAAGACTGACTCTTCTTACTGTCTATGTTTTAAACCATTCCTGTGACACTAGTTATAGATTCCGATGCTTCACTCCAGGTTTACTGTATCCCTTGTACCTTCTTACTGACGATAAAACACAGAAATTGCATCGGAATTAAACAGAAAAGGCACAATGCCGACTTAAGTACAAGAAGACTGACCCTTCTTACTGACTATGTTTTGAACCATTCCTGTGACATTATTTATAGATTCCGATGCTTCACTTCAGGTTCACTGTATCCCTTGGACTTTCTTATTGACGATGAAGCACAGAAATTGCATCGGAATTAAATAGAAAAGGCAAAATGCCGACTTAAGTACAAGAAGTTTGACTCTTCTTACTGACTATGTTTTGAACCATTCCTGTGACACTAGTTATAGATTCCGATGCCTCACTTGAGGCTTACTGTATCCCTCTGACCTTCTTGTTGACGATGAAACATAGAAATTGCAACGGAATTAAATACAAAAGGCACAATGAAGACATAAGTACAAGAATACTGACTCTTCTTACTGTCTATGTTTTGAACCATCCCTGTGACACTTGTTATAGACTCCGATGCTTCACTCCAGGTTTACTGTATCCCTTGGACCTTCTCATTGACGATGAAACACAGAAATTGCATAGGAATTGAATACAAAAGGCACAATGCCGACTTGAGTACAAGAAGACTGACTCTTCTAACTGACTATGTTTTGAACCATTCCTGTGACACTAGTTACAGATTCCGATGCTTCGCTTCAGATTTACTGCATCCCTCTGACGCTCTTATTGACGATGAAACAAAGAAATTGCGTCGGAATTAAATACAAAAGGCACAATGCCGAATGAAGTACAAGAAGACTGACTCTTCTTACTGTCTATGTCTTGAACCAATCCTGTAACAGTACTAATAGATTCCGATGATTCACTCTAGGTTTACTGTGTCCCTTGGACCTTCGTATTGACGATGAAACACAGAAATTGCATTGGAATTAAATACAAAGGGCACAATGCCGACTTAGGTTCAAGAAGACTGACTCATCTTACTGTCTATGTGTTGAACGATTCCTGTGACACTAGTTACAGACTCCGATGCTTCACTACAGGTTTACTGTATCCCTCTGACCTTCTTATTGACGATGGGACACAGAAATTGCATCTGATTTAAACACAAAAGTCACAATGCCGACTAAAGTACAGGACGACTGACTCTTCTTTCTGACTATGTTTTGAACCTTTCCTGTGACACTAGTTATAGATTCCCATGCTTCACTTCAGGTTTACTGGATCCCTTGGACCTTCTTATTGACGATGAAACACAGAAATTGCATCGGAATTATATACAAAAGGCACAATGCCGACTTAAGTACAAGAAGACTGACTCTTCCTACTGTCTATGTTTTGAACCATTCCTGTGACACTAGTTATAGATTCCGATGCTTCACGTTAGGTTTACTGTATCCCTCTGACCTTCTTATTGACGATGAAACACAGATATTGCATCGGAATTTAATACAAAAGTCGCAGTGCCGACTTAAGTACAAGAAGTCTGACTCTTCTTTCTGACTATGTTTTGAACCTTTCCTATGACACTAGTTATAGATTCCCATGCTTCACTTCATGTTTACTGTATCCCTTGGACCTTCTTATTGACGATGAAACACAGAAATTGCATCGGAATCAAATACAAAAGGCACAATGCCGACTTAGGTTCAAGAAGACTGACTCTTCTTACTGTCTATGTTTAAACCATTCCTGTGACACCAGTTATAGATTTCGATGCTTCAGTGCAGGTTTACTGTATCCCTTGGACCTTCTTGTTGACGAAGAAACATTGAAATTGCATCGGAATTAAATACAATAGACACATTGCCGACTTAAGTACAATAAGACTGACTCCTCTTACTGACTATGTTTTGATTCATTCATGTGACACTAGTTATAGATTCCGATGCTTCACTCCAGGTTTACTGTATCCCTTGGACCTTCTTATTGACGATGAAACACAGAAATTGCATCGGAATTAAATACAAAAGGCACAATGCCGAATTAAGTACAAGAAGACTGACTCTTCTTACTGACTATGATTTGAACCATTCCTGTGACACTAGTTATAGATTCCGATGCTTCACTCCCGGTTTACTGTATCCCTTGGACCGTCTTATTGGCGATTAAACACAGAAATTGCGTCGGAATTAAATACAAAAGACACAATGCCAACTTAAGTACAAGAAGACTGACTCTCCTTACCGACTATGTTTTGAACCATTGATGTGACACTAGTTACAGATTCCGATGCTTCACTCCAGGTTTACAGTATCCCTTGGACCTCTTTATTGTCGATGAAACACAGAAATTGCATCGGAATTAAATACAAAAGGCACAATGCCGACTTAAGTACAAGAAGACTGACTCTTATTACTTTCTATGTTTTGAACCATTCCTGTGACACTAGTTATGGATTCCGATGCTCCACTCCAGGTTTACTGTATCCCTTGGACCTTCCCATTGACGATGAAACACAGAAATTGCATCGGAATTAATTACAAAAGGCACAATGCCGACATAAGTACAAGCAGACTGACTGTTCTTAATGACTATGTTTTGAACTATTCCTGTGACACTAGTTATAGATTCCGGTGCTTCACTTCGGGTTTACTGTATCCCTTGGACCTTCTTATTGACGATGAATCACAGAAATTGCATGGGAATCTAATACAAAAGGCACAATGCCGACTTAAGTACAAGAATACTGACTCTTCTTGCTGCCTATGTTTTGAACGATCCCTGTGACACTAGTTATAGATTCCCATGCTTCAATCCAGGTTTACTGTATACCTTGGACCTTCTTATTGACGATGAAACACAGAAATTGCATCGGAATTAAATACAAAAGGCACAATGCCGACTTAAGTACAAGAAGACTGACTCTTCTTACTGACTATGTTTGAACCATTCCTGTGACACTAGTTATAGATTCCGATGCTTCACTTGAGGTTTACTGATTCCCTCTGACCTTCTTATTGACGATGAAACACAGAAATTTCATCGGAATTAAATACAAAATGCACAATGCCGAATTAAGTACAAGAAGACTGACTCTTCTAACTGTCTATGTTTTGAACCAATCATGTGACACTAGTTATAGATTCCGATGCTTCATTCCAGGTTTACTGTATCCCTTGGACCTTCTTATTGACGATGAAACACAGAAATTGCATCGGAAATAAATACAAAAGGCACATTGCCGACTTAAGTACAAGAAGACTGACTCTTCTTACTGACTATGTTTTCAACCATTCATGTGACACTAGTTATAGATTCCGATGCTTCACTTCAGGTTTACTGTATCCCTTGGACCTTCTTATTGACGATGAAACACGGAAATAGCATCGGAATTAAATACGAAAGGCACAATGCCGACTTAAGTACAAGAAGACTGACTCATCTTACTGACTATGTTTTGAACCATTCCTGCACCACTAGTTACTGATTCTGATGCTTCACTTCAGGTTTACTGTATCCCTTGGACCTTCTTATTGACGATGAAACACGGAAATTGCATCGGAATTAAATACAAAAAGCACAATGCAGACATAACTACAAGAACACTGACTCTTCTTACTGACTATGTTTTGAACCATTCCTGTGACACTAGTTATAGATTCCGATGCTTCACTTCTGATTTACTGTATCCCTCTGACCTTCCTATTGACGATGAAACACAGAAATTGCATTAGAATTACATACTAAAGGCACAATGCCGAATTAAGTACAAGAAGACTGATTCTTGTTACTGTCGATGTTTTGAACCATTCCTGTGACACTAGTTATAGATTCCGATGCTTCACTCCAGGTTTACTGTATCCCTTGGACCTTCGTATTGACGATGACACACAGAAATTGCAGCGGGATTAAATTAAAATGGCACAATGCCGACTTAAGTACAAGAAGATTGACTCTTTTTACTGTCTATGTTTTGAACCATTCCTGTGACACTAGTTATAGATTCCAACGCTTCACTTCAGGTTTACTATATACCTTGGACCTTCTTTTTTACCATGAAATACAGAAATTGCATTGGCAATAAATAGAAAAGGCACAACGCCGGCTTAAGTACAAGAACACTGACTCCTCCTACTGTCTATGTTTTGGAACCATTCCTGTGACACTGGTTATAGATTGCGATGCTTCACTTCAGATTTACTGTATTCCTCTGACGTTCTTATTGACGATGAAACACAGCAATTTCATCGGAATTAAATACATAATGCACAATGCCGAATTAAGTACAAGAAGACTGACTCTTCTTACTGTCTATGTTTGAACCATTCCTGTGACACTAGTAATAGATTCCGATGCTTCACTCTAGGTTTACTGTATCCCTTGGACCTTCTTATTGACGACGAAACACAGACATTGCATCGGAATTAAATAAAAAAGGCACAATGCCGACTTAAGTACAAGAAGACAGACTCTCCCCACTGTCGATGTTTTGAACCATTCCTGTGCCACTAGTCATAGATTCCAATGCTTCACTTCAGGTTTACTGTATCCCTTGGACCTTCTTATTGACAATGAAACACAGAAATTGCATCGGAATTAAATACAAAAGGCACAATGCCGACTTAAGTACAAGAAGACTGACTCTTCTTACTGACTATGCTTTGAACCATTCCTGTGACACTAGTTATAGACTCTGATGCTTCACTTCAGGTTTACTGTATCCCTTCGACCTTCTTATTGGAGATGAAACACAGAAATTGCATCGGAATTAAATACAAAAGCCACAATGCCGACTTAAGTGCATGAATACTGACTCTTCTTACTGTCTATGTTTTGAACCATCCCTGTGACACTTGTTATTGATTCCGAAGCTGCACTCCAGGTTTACTGTATACCTTGGACCTTCCTATTGATGATGAAACACAGAAATTGCATCGGAATTAAATACAAAAGGCACAATGGGGACTTTAGTACAAGAAGACTGACTCTTCTTACTGACTATGTTTTGAACCATTCCTGTGACACTAGTTATAGATTGCGATGCTTCACTTCAGATTTACTGTATTCCTCTGACGTTCTTATTGACGATGAAACACAGAAATTGCGTCGGAATTAAATACAAAAGCAAAATGCCGAACTAAGTACAAGAAGACTGACTCTTCTTACTGTCTACGTTTGAACCATTCCTGTGACACTAGTAATAGATTCCGATGCTTCACTCTAGGTTTACTGTATCCCTTGGACCTTCTTATTGACGACGAAACACAGAAATTGCATCGGAATTAAATAAAAAAGGCACAATGCCGACTTAAGTACAAGAAGACTGACTCCTCTTGCTGACTATGCTTTGAACCATTCCTGTGAAACTAGTTATAGATACCAATGCTTCACTTTAAGTTTACTGTATCCCTTGGACCTTCTTATTGTCGATGAAACACAGCAATTGCATCGGAATTTAATAGAGAAGGCACAATGCCGACTTCAGTACAATAAGACTGATTCTTCCTACTGTCTATGCTTTGGACCATTCCTGCGACACTAGTTATAGATTCCGATGCTTCACTTCAGGTTTACTGTATCCCTCTTACTTTCTTATTGACGATGAAACACAGAAATTGCATCGGAATTAAATACAAAAGTCACAATGCCGACTTAAGTACAAGAAGACTGACTCTTCCTACTGTCTATGTTTTGAACCATTCCCGTGACACTAGTTATAGATTCCGATGCTTCACTCATGGTTTACTGTATCCCTTGGACCTTCTTGTTGACGATGACACACGGAAATTGCATCGGAATTAAATACAAAATGCACAATGCCGACTTAAGTACAAGAAGACTGACTCTTCTTACTGACTATGCTTTGAACCATTCCTGTGACACTAGTTATAGATACCGGTGCTTCACTTCAGGTTTACTGTATTCCTTGGGCCTTCTTATTGACGAGGAAACACAGAAATTGCATCGGAATTAAATACAAAAGGCTCAAAGCCGACTTAAGTACAAGAAGACTGACTCATCTTACTGACTGTGTTTTGAACCATTCCTGTGACACTAGCTATAGATTCCGATGCTTCACTTCAGGTTTACTCTATCAGTCTGACCTTCATATTGACGATGAAACATAGAAATTGCATCGGAATTAAATACGAAAGGCACAATGCCGAATCAAGTACAAGAAGACTGACTCTTCTTACTGTCGATGTTTTGAACCATTCCTGTGACAGTAGTTATAGATTCCGATGCTTCACTCCAGGTTTACTGTATCCCTTGGACCTTCTTATTGACGATGAAACACAGAAATTGCATCGGAATTAAATAAAAAAGGCACAATGCCGACTTAAGTACAAGAAGACTGACCATACTTACTGTCTATGTTTTGAACCATTCCTGTTACACTAGTTATAGATTGCGATGCTTCACTCCAGGTTTACTATATCCCTTCGACCATCTTACTGACGATAAAGCTGAGAAATTGCATCGGAATTAAATAGAAAAGGCAAAAGCCGACTTAAGTACAAGAATGACCCTTCTTACTGACTATGTTTTGAACCATTCCTGTGACACCAGTTATAGATTCCGATGCTTCGCTCCAGGTTTACTGTATCCCTTGGACCTTCTTATTGACGATGAAACACAGAAATTGCATCAGAATTAAATACAAAATGCACAATGGCGAATTAAGTACAAGAAGACTGACTCTTCTTACTGACTATGATTTGAACCATTCCTGTGACACTAGTTATAGATTCTGATGCTTCACTTCAGGTTTACTGTATCACTTAGAATTTCTTATTGACGATGAAACACAGAAATTGCATCGGAATTAAATAAAAAATGGGCAATGCCGACTGAAGTACGAGAAGACTGACTCTTCTTCTGTCTATGTTTTCAACCTTTCCTGTGACACTAGTTATAAATTTCGATGCTTCACTTGAGGTTTACTGTATCCCCTGGACCTTCTTATTGACGATGAAACACAGAAATTGCAACGGAATTAAATAAAAAATGGGCAATGCCGACTTAAGTACGAGAAGACTGACTCTTCTTCTGTCTATGTTTTGAACCTTTCCTGTGACACTAGTTACAAATTTCGATGCTTCACTTCTGGTTTACTGTATCCCTTGGACCTTCTTATTGATGATGAAACACAGAAATTGCATCAGAATTAAATACAAAATGCACAATGGCGACTTAAGTACAAGAAGACTGACTCTTCTTACTGACTATGCTTTGAACCATTCCTGTGACACTAGTTATAGATACCGGGGCTTCACTTCTGGTTTACTGTATCCCTTGAACCTTCTTGTTGACGATGAAACACGGAAATTGCATCGGAATTAAATGCAAAATGCACAATGCCGACTTAAGTACAAGAAGACTGACTCTTCCTACTGTCTATGTTTTGAACCATTCCTGTGACACTAGTTATAGATTCCGATGCTTCACCCCCGGTTTACTGTATCAATTGGACCTTCTTGTTGACGATGAAACACAGAAATTGCATCGGAATTAAATACAAAATGCACAATGCCGTCTTCAGTACAAGAAGACTGACTCTTCTTACTGACTATGCTTTGAACCATTCCTGTGACACTAGTTATAGATACCGGTGCTTCACTTCAGGTTTACTGTATTCCTTGGACCTTCTTAGTGGCGAGGAAACACAGAAATTGCATCGGAATTAAATACAAAAGGCACAATGCCGACTTAAGTACAAGAAGACTGACTCATCTTACTGACTGTGTTTTGAATAATTCCTGTGACACTAATTATAGATTCCGATGCTTCACTCCAGGTTTACTGTATCCCTTGGACCTTCTTATTGACGATGAAACACAGAAATTGCATCGGAATTAAATAGAAAAAGCACAATGATGACTTAAGTACAAGAAGACTGACCCTTCCTACTGTCTATGCTTTGAACCATTCCTGTGACACTAGTTATAGATTCCGATACTTCACTTCAGGTTTACACTATCCCTTGGACCTTCTTGTTGACGATGAAACATTGAAATTGCATCGCAGTTAAATACAAAAGGCACAATGCCGACTTAAGTACAAGAGGACTGACTCTTCTTACTGACTATGTTTTGATTCATTCCTGTGACACTAGTTATAGATTCCAATGCTTCATTCCAGGTTTACTGTATCCATTGGACCTTCCTATTGACGATGAAACACAGAAATTGCAACGAAATTAAGTACAAAAGGCACAATACCGACTTAAGTACAAGAAGACTGACTCTTCTTACTGACTATGTTTTGAACCATTCCTGTGACACTAGTTATAGATTCCGATGCTTCACTCCCGGTTTGCTGTATCCCTTGGACTTTCTTATTGACTATGAAACACAGAAATTGCATTGGAATTAAATACAAATGGCACAATGCCGACTTACGTACAAGAAGACTGACTCTTCTTACTGATTATGTTTTGAATTATTCCTGTGACACTAGTTATAGATTCCGATGCTTCACTCCTGGTTCACTGTATCCCTTGGACCTCCATATTGACGATCAATACAGAAATGGCATCGGAATTAAATACAAAAGGCACAATGCCGACATAAGTACAAGAAGACTGACTCTTCTTACTGTCTATGTTTTGAACCATTCCTGTGACACTAGTTATAGATTCCGATGCTTCACTCCAGGTTTACTGTATCCCTTGGACCTTCTTACTTACGATAAAACACAGAAATTGCATCGGAATTAAATAGAAAAGGCAAAATAACGACTTAAGTACAAGAAGACTGACCCTTCTTACTGACTATGTTTTGAACCATACCTGTGACACTAGTTATAGGTTCCGATGCTTCCCTTCAGGTTTACTGTATCCCTTGGACTTTCTTATTGACGATGAAGCACAGAAATTGAATCGGAATTAAATATAAAAGGCACAATGCCGACTTAAGTACAAGAAGACTGACTCTTCCTACTGTCTATGTTTTGAACCATCCCTGTGCCACTAGTTATAGATTCCGATGCTTCACTCCAGGTTTACTGTATCCCTCTGACCTTCTTATTGACGATGAAACGCAGATATTGCATCGGAATTATCTAAAAAGGCACAATGCCGGCTTAAGTACAACAAAAATGACTCTTCCTACTGTCTATGTTGTGAACCATTCCTGTGACACTAGTTATGGATTCCGATGCTTCACTCCAGGTTTACTATATCCCTTGGACCTTCTTATTGACGATGAAACACAGAAATTGCATCGGAATTACATACAAAAGGCACAATGCCGACTTAAGTACAAGAAGTCTGACTCTTCTTACTGACTATGTTTTGAAGCATTCCTGTGACACTAGTTATAGATTCCGATGCTTCACTTGAGGTTTACTGTATCCCTCTGACCTTCTTGTTGACGATGAAACACAGAAATTGCAACGGAATTAAATACAAAATGCACAATGCCGACTTAAGTACAAGAATACTGACTCTTCTTACTGTCTATGCTTTGAACCATCCCTGTGACACTTGTTATAGACTCCGATGCTTCACTCCAGGTTTACTGTGTCCCTTGGACCTTCTCATTGACGATGAAACACAGAAATTGCATTGGAATTAAATGCAAAAGGCACAATGCCGACTTTAGTACAAGAAGACTGTCTCTTCTAACTGACTATGTTTTGAACCATTCCTGTGACACTAGTTATAGATTCCGATGCTTCGCTTCAGATTTACTGTATCCCTCTGACGTTCTTATTGACGATGATACACAGAAATTGCGACGGAATTAAATACAAAAGGCACAATGCCGAATTAAGTACAAGAAGACTGACTCTTCTTACTGTCTATGTCTTGAACCAATCCTGTAACAGTAGTAGTAGATTCCGATGATTCACTCTAGGTTTACTGTATCCCTTGGACCTTCTTATTGACGATGAAACACAGAAATTGCATTGGAATTAAATAAAAAAGGCACAATGCCGACTTAAGCACAAATAAGACTGACCCTACTTACTGTCTATGTTTTGAAGCATTCCTGTGACACTAGTTACATATTCCGATGCTTCACTCCAGGTTTACTGTCTCCCTCTTACCTTCTTATTGACGATGGAACACAGAAATTGCATCGGAATTAAATACAAAAGTCACAATGCCGACTAAAGTACGAGAAGACTGACTCTTCTTTCTAACTATGATTTGAACCTTTCCTGTGACACTAGCTATAGATTCACATGCTTCACTTCAGTTTACTGGATCCCTTGGACCTTCTTATTGACGATGAAACACAGAAATTGCATCGGAATTATATACAAAAGGCACAATGCAGACTTAAGTACAAGAAGACTGACCCTTCTTACTGACTATGTTTTGAACCATTCCTGTGACACTATTTATAGATTCCGATGCTTCACATTAGGTTTACTGTATCCCTCTGACCTTCTTATTGACGATGAAACACAGAAACTGCATCGGAATTAAATACAAAAGGCACAATGCCGACATAAGTACAAGAAGACTGACTCTTCTTACTGTCTATGTTTAAAACCATTCCTGTGACACTAGTTATAGATTCCGATGCTTCACTCCAGGTTTACTGTATCCCTTGTACCTTCTTACTGACGATAAAACACAGAAATTGCATCGGAATTAAACAGAAAAGGCACAATGCCGACTTAAGTACAAGAAGACTGACCCTTCTTACTGACTATGTTTTGAACCATTCCTGTGACATTATTTATAGATTCCGATGCTTCACTTCAGGTTCACTGTATCCCTTGGACTTTCTTATTGACGATGAAGCACAGAAATTGCATCGGAATTAAATAGAAAAGGCAAAATGCCGACTTAAGTACAAGAAGTTTGACTCTTCTTACTGACTATGTTTTGAACCATTCCTGTGACACTAGTTATAGATTCCGATGCCTCACTTGAGGTTTACTGTATCCCTCCGACCTTCTTGTTGACGATGAAACATAGAAATTGCGACGGAATTAAATACAAAAGGCACAATGAAGACATAAGTACAAGAATACTGACTCTTCTTACTGTCTATGTTTTGAACCATCCCTGTGACACTTGTTATAGACTCCGATGCTTCACTCCAGGTTTACTGTATCCCTTGGACCTTCTCATTGACGATGAAACACAGAAATTGCATAGGAATTGAATACAAAAGGCACAATGCCGACTTGAGTACAAGAAGACTGACTCTTCTAACTGACTATGTTTTGAACCATTCCTGTGACACTAGTTACAGATTCCGATGCTTCGCTTCAGATTTACTGCATCCCTCTGACGCTCTTATTGACGATGAAACAAAGAAATTGCGTCGGAATTAAATACAAAAGGCACAATGCCGAATGAAGTACAAGAAGACTGACTCTTCTTACTGTCTATGTCTTGAACCAATCCTGTAACAGTACTAATAGATTCCGATGATTCACTCTAGGTTTACTGTATCCCTTGGACCTTCGTATTGACGATGAAACACAGAAATTGCATTGGAATTAAATACAAAGGGCACAATGCCGACTTAGGTTCAAGAAGACTGACTCATCTTACTGTCTATGTGTTGAACGATTCCTGTGACACTAGTTACAGACTCCGATGCTTCACTACAGGTTTACTGTATCCCTCTGACCTTCTTATTGACGATGGGACACAGAAATTGCATCTGATTTAAACACAAAAGTCACAATGCCGACTAAAGTACAGGACGACTGACTCTTCTTTCTGACTATAATTTGAACCTTTCCTGTGACACTAGTTATAGATTCCCATGCTTCACTTCAGGTTTACTGGATCCCTTGGACCTTCTTATTGACGATGAAACACAGAAATTGCATCGGAATTATATACAAAAGGCACAATGCCGACTTAAGTACAAGAAGACTGACTCTTCCTACTGTCTATGTTTTGAACCATTCCTGTGACACTAGTTATAGATTCCGATGCTTCACATTAGGTTTACTGTATCCCTCTGACCTTCTTATTGACGATGAAACACACATATTGCATCGGAATTTAATACAAAAGTCGCAGTGCCGACTTAAGTACAAGAAGTCTGACTCTTCTTTCTGACTATGTTTTGAACCTTTCCTATGACACTAGTTATAGATTCCCATGCTTCACTTCATGTTTACTGTATCCCTTGGACCTTCTTATTGACGATGAAACACAGAAATTGCATCGGAATCAAATACAAAAGGCACAATGCCGACTTAGGTTCAAGAAGACTGACTCTTCTTACTGTCTATGTTTAAACCATTCCTGTGACACCAGTTATAGATTTCGATGCTTCAGTTCAGGTTTACTGTATCCCTTGGACCTTCTTGTTGACGAAGAAACATTGAAATTGCATCGGAATTAAATACAATAGACACATTGCCGACTTAAGTACAATAAGACTGACTCCTCTTACTGACTATGTTTTGATTCATTCATGTGACACTAGTTATAGATTCCGATGCTTCACTCCAGGTTTACTGTATCCCTTGGACCTTCTTATTGTCGATGAAACACAGAAATTGCATCGGAATTAAATACAAAAGGCACAATGCCGACTTAAGAACGATAAGACTGACTCTTCCTACTGTCTATGCTTTGGACCATTCCTGCGACACTAGTTATAGATTACGATGCTTCACTTGAGTTTTACTGTATCCCTCTGACCTTCTTATTGACGATGAAACACAGCAATTTCATCGGAATTAAATACATAATGCACAATGCCGAATTAAGTACAAGAAGACTGACTCTTCTTACTGTCTATGTTTCGAACCAATCATGTGACACTAGTTATAGATTCCGATGCTTCATTCCAGGTTTACTGTATCCCTTGGACCTTCTTATTGACGATGAAACACAGAAATTGCATCGGAACTAAATACAAAAGGCACAATGCCGACTTAAGTACAAGAAGACTGACTCTTCTTACTGACTATGTTTTGAACCATTCATGTGACACTAGTTATAGATTACGGTGCTTCACTTCAGGTTTACTGTATCCCTTGGACCTTCTTATTGACGATGAAACACAGAAATAGCATCGGAATTAAATACGAAAGGCACAATGCCGACTTAAGTACAAGAAGACTGACTCTTCTTACTGACTATGTTTTGAACCATTCCTGTACCACTAGTTACAGATTCTGATGCTTCACTTCAGGTTTACTGTATCCCTTGGACCTTCTTTTTGACGATGAAACACGGAAATTGCATCGGAATTAAATACAAAAAGCACAATGCAGACATAAGTACAAGAACACTGACTCTTCTTACTGACTATGTTTTGAACCATTCCTGTGACACTAGTTATAGATTCCGATGCTTCACTTCTGATTTACTGTATCCCTCTGACCTTCCTATTGACGATGAAACACAGAAATTGCATTAGAATTACATACTAAAGGCACAATTCCGAATTAAGTACAAGAAGACTGATTCGTCTTACTGTCGATGTTTTGAACCATTCCTGTGACACTAGTTATAAATTCCGATGCTTCACTCCAGGTTTACTGTATCCCTTGGACCTTCTTATTGACGATGACACACAGAAATTGCATCGGAATTAAATAAAAATGGCACAATGCCGACTCAAGTACAAGAAGACTGACTCTTCTTACTGTCTATGTTTCGAACCATTCCTGTGACACTAGTTATAGATTCCAACGCTTCACTCCAGGTTTACTATATACCTTGGACCCTCTTATTTACCATGAAATACAGAAATTGCATTGGAAATAAATAGAAAAGGCACAATGCCGACTTAAGTACAAGAAGACTGACTCTTCCTACTGTCTATGTTTTGGAACCATTCCTGTGACACTAGTTATAGATTCCGATGCTTCACTTCACGTCTACTGTATACCTCTGACCTTCTTATTGACGATGAAACGCAGATATTGCATCGGAATTATCTAAAAAGGCACAATGCCGGCTTAAGTACAACAAAAATGACTCTTCCTACTGTCTATGTTGTGAACCATTCCTGTGACACTAGTTATGGATTCCGATGCTTCACTCCAGGTTTACTATATCCCTTGGACCTTCTTATTGACGATGAAACACAGAAATTGCATCGGAATTACATACAAAAGGCACAATGCCGACTTAAGTACAAGAAGTCTGACTCTTCTTACTGACTATGTTTTGAAGCATTCCTGTGACACTAGTTATAGATTCCGATGCTTCACTTGAGGTTTACTGTATCCCTCTGACCTTCTTGTTGACGATGAAACACAGAAATTGCAACGGAATTAAATACAAAATGCACAATGCCGACTTAAGTACAAGAATACTGACTCTTCTTACTGTCTATGCTTTGAACCATCCCTGTGACACTTGTTATAGACTCCGATGCTTCACTCCAGGTTTACTGTGTCCCTTGGACCTTCTCATTGACGATGAAACACAGAAATTGCATTGGAATTAAATGCAAAAGGCACAATGCCGACTTTAGTACAAGAAGACTGTCTCTTCTAACTGACTATGTTTTGAACCATTCCTGTGACACTAGTTATAGATTCCGATGCTTCGCTTCAGATTTACTGTATCCCTCTGACGTTCTTATTGACGATGATACACAGAAATTGCGACGGAATTAAATACAAAAGGCACAATGCCGAATTAAGTACAAGAAGACTGACTCTTCTTACTGTCTATGTCTTGAACCAATCCTGTAACAGTAGTAGTAGATTCCGATGATTCACTCTAGGTTTACTGTATCCCTTGGACCTTCTTATTGACGATGAAACACAGAAATTGCATTGGAATTAAATAAAAAAGGCACAATGCCGACTTAAGCACAAATAAGACTGACCCTACTTACTGTCTATGTTTTGAAGCATTCCTGTGACACTAGTTACATATTCCGATGCTTCACTCCAGGTTTACTGTCTCCCTCTTACCTTCTTATTGACGATGGAACACAGAAATTGCATCGGAATTAAATACAAAAGTCACAATGCCGACTAAAGTACGAGAAGACTGACTCTTCTTTCTAACTATGATTTGAACCTTTCCTGTGACACTAGCTATAGATTCACATGCTTCACTTCAGTTTACTGGATCCCTTGGACCTTCTTATTGACGATGAAACACAGAAATTGCATCGGAATTATATACAAAAGGCACAATGCAGACTTAAGTACAAGAAGACTGACCCTTCTTACTGACTATGTTTTGAACCATTCCTGTGACACTATTTATAGATTCCGATGCTTCACATTAGGTTTACTGTATCCCTCTGACCTTCTTATTGACGATGAAACACAGAAACTGCATCGGAATTAAATACAAAAGGCACAATGCCGACATAAGTACAAGAAGACTGACTCTTCTTACTGTCTATGTTTAAAACCATTCCTGTGACACTAGTTATAGATTCCGATGCTTCACTCCAGGTTTACTGTATCCCTTGTACCTTCTTACTGACGATAAAACACAGAAATTGCATCGGAATTAAACAGAAAAGGCACAATGCCGACTTAAGTACAAGAAGACTGACCCTTCTTACTGACTATGTTTTGAACCATTCCTGTGACATTATTTATAGATTCCGATGCTTCACTTCAGGTTCACTGTATCCCTTGGACTTTCTTATTGACGATGAAGCACAGAAATTGCATCGGAATTAAATAGAAAAGGCAAAATGCCGACTTAAGTACAAGAAGTTTGACTCTTCTTACTGACTATGTTTTGAACCATTCCTGTGACACTAGTTATAGATTCCGATGCCTCACTTGAGGTTTACTGTATCCCTCCGACCTTCTTGTTGACGATGAAACATAGAAATTGCGACGGAATTAAATACAAAAGGCACAATGAAGACATAAGTACAAGAATACTGACTCTTCTTACTGTCTATGTTTTGAACCATCCCTGTGACACTTGTTATAGACTCCGATGCTTCACTCCAGGTTTACTGTATCCCTTGGACCTTCTCATTGACGATGAAACACAGAAATTGCATAGGAATTGAATACAAAAGGCACAATGCCGACTTGAGTACAAGAAGACTGACTCTTCTAACTGACTATGTTTTGAACCATTCCTGTGACACTAGTTACAGATTCCGATGCTTCGCTTCAGATTTACTGCATCCCTCTGACGCTCTTATTGACGATGAAACAAAGAAATTGCGTCGGAATTAAATACAAAAGGCACAATGCCGAATGAAGTACAAGAAGACTGACTCTTCTTACTGTCTATGTCTTGAACCAATCCTGTAACAGTACTAATAGATTCCGATGATTCACTCTAGGTTTACTGTATCCCTTGGACCTTCGTATTGACGATGAAACACAGAAATTGCATTGGAATTAAATACAAAGGGCACAATGCCGACTTAGGTTCAAGAAGACTGACTCATCTTACTGTCTATGTGTTGAACGATTCCTGTGACACTAGTTACAGACTCCGATGCTTCACTACAGGTTTACTGTATCCCTCTGACCTTCTTATTGACGATGGGACACAGAAATTGCATCTGATTTAAACACAAAAGTCACAATGCCGACTAAAGTACAGGACGACTGACTCTTCTTTCTGACTATAATTTGAACCTTTCCTGTGACACTAGTTATAGATTCCCATGCTTCACTTCAGGTTTACTGGATCCCTTGGACCTTCTTATTGACGATGAAACACAGAAATTGCATCGGAATTATATACAAAAGGCACAATGCCGACTTAAGTACAAGAAGACTGACTCTTCCTACTGTCTATGTTTTGAACCATTCCTGTGACACTAGTTATAGATTCCGATGCTTCACATTAGGTTTACTGTATCCCTCTGACCTTCTTATTGACGATGAAACACACATATTGCATCGGAATTTAATACAAAAGTCGCAGTGCCGACTTAAGTACAAGAAGTCTGACTCTTCTTTCTGACTATGTTTTGAACCTTTCCTATGACACTAGTTATAGATTCCCATGCTTCACTTCATGTTTACTGTATCCCTTGGACCTTCTTATTGACGATGAAACACAGAAATTGCATCGGAATCAAATACAAAAGGCACAATGCCGACTTAGGTTCAAGAAGACTGACTCTTCTTACTGTCTATGTTTAAACCATTCCTGTGACACCAGTTATAGATTTCGATGCTTCAGTTCAGGTTTACTGTATCCCTTGGACCTTCTTGTTGACGAAGAAACATTGAAATTGCATCGGAATTAAATACAATAGACACATTGCCGACTTAAGTACAATAAGACTGACTCCTCTTACTGACTATGTTTTGATTCATTCATGTGACACTAGTTATAGATTCCGATGCTTCACTCCAGGTTTACTGTATCCCTTGGACCTTCTTATTGTCGATGAAACACAGAAATTGCATCGGAATTAAATACAAAAGGCACAATGCCGACTTAAGAACGATAAGACTGACTCTTCCTACTGTCTATGCTTTGGACCATTCCTGCGACACTAGTTATAGATTACGATGCTTCACTTGAGTTTTACTGTATCCCTCTGACCTTCTTATTGACGATGAAACACAGCAATTTCATCGGAATTAAATACATAATGCACAATGCCGAATTAAGTACAAGAAGACTGACTCTTCTTACTGTCTATGTTTCGAACCAATCATGTGACACTAGTTATAGATTCCGATGCTTCATTCCAGGTTTACTGTATCCCTTGGACCTTCTTATTGACGATGAAACACAGAAATTGCATCGGAACTAAATACAAAAGGCACAATGCCGACTTAAGTACAAGAAGACTGACTCTTCTTACTGACTATGTTTTGAACCATTCATGTGACACTAGTTATAGATTACGGTGCTTCACTTCAGGTTTACTGTATCCCTTGGACCTTCTTATTGACGATGAAACACAGAAATAGCATCGGAATTAAATACGAAAGGCACAATGCCGACTTAAGTACAAGAAGACTGACTCTTCTTACTGACTATGTTTTGAACCATTCCTGTACCACTAGTTACAGATTCTGATGCTTCACTTCAGGTTTACTGTATCCCTTGGACCTTCTTTTTGACGATGAAACACGGAAATTGCATCGGAATTAAATACAAAAAGCACAATGCAGACATAAGTACAAGAACACTGACTCTTCTTACTGACTATGTTTTGAACCATTCCTGTGACACTAGTTATAGATTCCGATGCTTCACTTCTGATTTACTGTATCCCTCTGACCTTCCTATTGACGATGAAACACAGAAATTGCATTAGAATTACATACTAAAGGCACAATTCCGAATTAAGTACAAGAAGACTGATTCGTCTTACTGTCGATGTTTTGAACCATTCCTGTGACACTAGTTATAAATTCCGATGCTTCACTCCAGGTTTACTGTATCCCTTGGACCTTCTTATTGACGATGACACACAGAAATTGCATCGGAATTAAATAAAAATGGCACAATGCCGACTCAAGTACAAGAAGACTGACTCTTCTTACTGTCTATGTTTCGAACCATTCCTGTGACACTAGTTATAGATTCCAACGCTTCACTCCAGGTTTACTATATACCTTGGACCCTCTTATTTACCATGAAATACAGAAATTGCATTGGAAATAAATAGAAAAGGCACAATGCCGACTTAAGTACAAGAAGACTGACTCTTCCTACTGTCTATGTTTTGGAACCATTCCTGTGACACTAGTTATAGATTCCGATGCTTCACTTCACGTCTACTGTATACCTCTGACCTTCTTATTGACGATGAAACACAGAAATTGCATCGGAATTAAATACAAAAGGCACAATGCCGACTTAAGTACAAGAAGACAGACTCTCCCCACTGTCGATGTTTTGAACCATTCCTGTGCCACTAGTCATAGATTCCAATGCTTCACTTCAGGTTTACTGTATCCCTTGGACCTTCTTATTGACAATGAAACACAGAAATTGCATCGGAATTAAATACAAAAGGCACAATGCCGACTTAAGTACAAGAAGACTGACTCTTCTTACTGACTATGCTTTGAACCATTCCTGTGACACTAGTTATAGACTCTGATGTTTCACTTCAGGTTTACTGTATCCCTTCGACCTTCTTATTGGAGATGAAACACAGAAATTGCATCGGAATTAAATACAAAAGCCACAATGCCGACTTAAGTGCATGAATACTGACTCTTCTTACTGTCTATGTTTTGACCATCCCTGTGACACTTGTTATTGATTCCGAAGCTGCACTCCAGGTTTACTGTATACCTTGGACCTTCCTATTGATGATGAAACACAGAAATTGCATCGGAATTAAATACAAAAGGCACAATGGGGACTTTAGTACAAGAAGACTGACTCTTCTTACTGACTATGTTTTGAACCATTCCTGTGACACTAGTTATAGATTGCGATGCTTCACTTCAGATTTACTGTATTCCTCTGACGTTCTTATTGACGATGAAACACAGAAATTGCGTCGGAATTAAATACAAAAGCAAAATGCCGAACTAAGTACAAGAAGACTGACTCTTCTTACTGTCTACGTTTGAACCATTCCTGTGACACTAGTAATAGATTCCGATGTTTCACTCTAGGTTTACTGTATCCCTTGGACCTTCTTATTGACGACGAAACACAGAAATTGCATCGGAATTAAATAAAAAAGGCACAATGCCGACTTAAGTACAAGAAGACTGACTCCTCTTGCTGACTATGCTTTGAACCATTCCTGTGAAACTAGTTATAGATACCAATGCTTCACTTTAAGTTTACTGTATCCCTTGGACCATCTTATTGACGATGAAACACAGCAATTGCATCGGAATTTAATAGAGAAGGCACAATGCCGACTTAAGTACAATAAGACTGATTCTTCCTACTGTCTATGCTTTGGAGCATTCCTGCGACACTAGTTATAGATTCCGATGCTTCACTTCAGGTTTACTGTATCCCTCTTACTTTCTTATTGACGATGAAACACAGAAATTGCATCGGAATTAAATACAAAAGTCACAATGCCGACTTAAGTACAAGAAGACTGACTCTTCCTACTGTCTATGTTTTGAACCATTCCCGTGACACTAGTTATAGATTCCGATGCTTCACTCCCGGTTTACTGTATCCCTTGGACCTTCTTGGTGACGATGACACACAGAAATTGCATCGGAATTAAATACAAAATGCACAATGCCGACTTAAGTACAAGAAGACTGACTCTTCTTACTGACTATGCTTTGAACCATTCCTGTGACACTAGTTATAGATACCGGTGCTTCACTTCAGGTTTACTGTATTCCTTGGACCTTCTTATTGACGAGAAAACACAGAAATTGCATCGGAATTAAATACAAAAGGCTCAATGCCGACTTAAGTACAAGAAGACTGACTCATCTTACTGACTGTGTTTTGAACCATTCCTGTGACACTAGCTATAGATTCCGATGCTTCACTTCAGGTTTACTCTATCCCTCTGACCTTCATATTGACGATGAAACATAGAAATTGCATCGGAATTAAATACGAAAGGCACAATGCCGAATCAAGTACAAGAAGACTGACTCTTCTTACTGTCGATGTTTTGAACCATTCCTGTGACAGTAGTTATAGATTCCGATGCTTCACTCCAGGTTTACTGTATCCCTTGTACCTTCTTATTGACGATGAAACACAGAAATTGCATCGGAATTAAATAAAAAAGGCACAATGCCGACTTAAGTACAAGAAGACTGACCATACTTACTGTCTATGTTTTGAACCATTCCTGTTACACTAGTTATAGATTGCGATGCTTCACTCCAGGTTTACTATATCCCTTCGACCATCTTACTGACGATAAAACTGAGAAATTGCATCGGAATTAAATAGAAAAGGCAAAAGCCGACTTAAGTACAAGAATGACCCTTCTTACTGACTATGTTTTGAACCATTCCTGTGACACCAGTTATAGATTCCGATGCTTCGCTCCAGGTTTACTGTATCCCTTGGACCTTCTTATTGACGATGAAACACAGAAATTGCATCAGAATTAAATACAAAATGCACAATGGCGAATTAAGTACAAGAAGACTGACTCTTCTTACTGACTATGATTTGAACCATTCCTGTGGCACTAGTTATAGATTCTGATGCTTCACTTCAGGTTTACTGTATCACTTAGAATTTCTTATTGACGATGAAACACAGAAATTGCATCGGAATTAAATAAAAAATGGGCAATGCCGACTGAAGTACGAGAAGACTGACTCTTCTTCTGTCTATGTTTTCAACCTTTCCTGTGACACTAGTTATAAATTTCGATGCTTCACTTGAGGTTTACTGTATCCCCTGGACCTTCTTATTGACGATGAAACACAGAAATTGCAACGGAATTAAATAAAAAATGGGCAATGCCGACTTAAGTACGAGAAGACTGACTCTTCTTCTGTCTATGTTTTGAACCTTTCCTGTGACACTAGTTATAAATTTCGATGCTTCACTTCTGGTTTACTGTATCCCTTGGACCTTCATATTGATGATGAAACACAGAAATTGCATCAGAATTAAATACAAAATGCACAATGGCGACTTAAGTACAAGAAGACTGACTCTTCTTACTGACTATGCTTTGAACCATTCCTGTGACACTAGTTATAGATACCGGGGCTTCACTTCTGGTTTACTGTATCCCTTGAACCTTCTTGTTGACGATGAAACACGGAAATTGCATCGGAATTAAATACAAAATGCACAATGCCGACTTAAGTACAAGAAGACTGACTCTTCCTACTGTCTATGTTTTGAACCATTCCTGTGACACTAGTTATAGATTCCGATGCTTCACCCCCGGTTTACTGTATCAATTGGACCTTCTTATTGACGATGAAACACAGAAATTGCATCGGAATTAAATAGAAAAAGCACAATGATGACTTAAGTACAAGAAGACTGACCCTTCCTACTGTCTATGCTTTGAACCATTCCTGTGACACTAGTTATAGATTCCGATACTTCACTTCAGGTTTACTCTATCCCTTGGACCTTCTTGTTGACGATGAAACATTGAAATTGCATCGCAGTTAAATACAAAAGGCACAATGCCGACTTAAGTACAAGAGGACTGACTCTTCTTACTGACTATGTTTTGATTCATTCCTGTGACACTAGTTATAGATTCCAATGCTTCATTCCAGGTTTACTGTATCCATTGGACCTTCCTATTGACGATGAAACACAGAAATTGCAACGAAATTAAGTACAAAAGGCACAATACCGACTTAAGTACAAGAAGACTGACTCTTCTTACTGACTATGTTTGGAACCATTCCTGTGACACTAGTTATAGATTCCGATGCTTCACTCCCGGTTTGCTGTATCCCTTGGACTTTCTTATTGACTATGAAACACAGAAATTGCATTGGAGTTAAATACAAATGACACAATGCCGACTTAAGTACAAGAAGACTGACTCTTCTTACTGATTATGTTTTGAATTATTCCTGTGACACTAGTTATAGATTCCGATGCTTCACTCCTGGTTCACTGTATCCCTTGGATCTCCATATTGACGATCAATACAGAAATGGCATCGGAATTAAATACAAAAGGCACAATGCCGACATAAGTACAAGAAGACTGACTCTTCTTACTGTCTATGTTTTGAACCATTCCTGTGACACTAGTTAGAGATTCCGATGCTTCACTCCAGGTTTACTGTATCCCTTGGACCTTCTTACTTACGATAAAACACAGAAATTGCATCGGAATTAAATAGAAAAGGCAAAATAACGACTTAAGTACAAGAAGACTGACCCTTCTTACTGACTATGTTTTGAACCATACCTGTGACACTAGTTATAGGTTCCGATGCTTCCCTTCAGGTTTACTGTATCCCTTGGACTTTCTTATTGACGATGAAGCACAGAAATTGAATCGGAATTAAATATAAAAGGCACAATGCCGACTTAAGTACAAGAAGACTGACTCTTCCTACTGTCTATGTTTTGAACCATCCCTGTGCCACTAGTTATAGATTCCGATGCTTCACTCCAGGTTTACTGTATCCCTCTGACCTTCTTATTGACGATGAAACGCAGATATTGCATCGGAATTAACTAAAAAGGCACAATGCCGGCTTAAGTACAACAAAAATGACTCTTCCTACTGTCTATGTTGTGAACCATTCCTGTGACACTAGTTATGGATTCCGATGCTTCACTCCAGGTTTACTATATCCCTTGGACCCTCTTATTGACGATGAAACACAGAAATTGCATCGGAATTACATACAAAAGGCACAATGCCGACTTAAGTACAAGAAGTTTGACTCTTCTTACTGACTATGTTTTGAAGCATTCCTGTGACACTAGTTATAGATTCCGATGCTTCACTTGAGGTTTACTGTATCCCTCTGACCTTCTTGTTGACGATGAAACACAGAAATTGCAACGGAATTAAATACAAAATGCACAATGCCGACTTAAGTACAAGAATACTGACTCTTCTTACTGTCTATGCTTTGAACCATCCCTGTGACACTTGTTATAGACTCCGATGCTTCACTCCAGGTTTACTGTGTCCCTTGGACCTTCTCATTGACGATGAAACACAGAAATTGCATAGGAATTAAATGCAAAAGGCACAATGCCGACTTTAGTACAAGAAGACTGACTCTTCTAACTGACTATGTTTTGAACCATTCCTGTGACACTAGTTATAGATTCCGATGCTTCGCTTCAGATTTACTGTATCCCTCTGACGTTCTTATTGACGATGATACACAGAAATTGCGACGGAATTAAATACAAAAGGCACAATGCCGAATTAAGTACAAGAAGACTGACTCTTCTTACTGTCTATGTCTTGAACCAATCCTGTAACAGTAGTAGTAGATTCCGATGATTCACTCTAGGTTTACTGTATCCCTTGGACCTTCTTATTGACGATGAAACACAGAAATTGCATTGGAATTAAATAAAAAAGGCACAATGCCGACTTAAGCACAAATAAGACTGACCCTACTTACTGTCTATGTTTTGAACCATTCCTGTGACACTAGTTACAGATTCCGATACTTCACTCCAGGTTTACTGTCTCCCTCTTACCTTCATATTGACGATGGAACACAGAAATTGCATCGGAATTAAATACAAAAGTCACAATGCCGACTAAAGTACGAGAAGACTGACTCTTCTTTCTAACTATGATTTGAACCTTTCCTGTGACACTAGCTATAGATTCCGATGCTTCACATTAGGTTTACTGTATCCCTCTGACCTTCTTATTGACGATGAAACACAGAAACTGCATCGGAATTAAATACAAAGGGCACAATGCCGACATAAGTACAAGAAGACTGACTCTTCTTACTGTCTATGTTTTAAACCATTCCTGTGACACTAGTTATAGATTTCGATGCTTCACTCCAGGTTTACTGTATCCCTTGTACCTTCTTACTGACGATAAAACACAGAAATTGCATCGGAATTAAATAGAAAAGGCACAATGCCGACTTAAGTACAAGAAGACTGACCCTTCTTACTGACTATGTTTTGAACCATTCCTGTGACATTATTTATAGATTCCGATGCTTCACTTCAGGTTCACTGTATCCCTTGGACTTTCTTATTGACGATGAAGCACAGAAATTGCATCGGAATTAAATAGAAAAGGCAAAATGCCGACTAAAGTACAAGAAGTTTGACTCTTCTTACTGACTATGTTTTGAACCATTCCTGTGACACTAGTTATAGATTCCGATGCCTCACTTGAGGTTTACTGTATCCCTCTGACCTTCTTGTTGACGATGAAACATAGAAATTGCAACGGAATTAAATACAAAAGGCACAATGAAGACATAAGTACAAGAATACTGACTCTTCTTACTGTCTATGTTTTGAACCATCCCTGTGACACTTGTTATAGACTCCGATGCTTCACTCCAGGTTTACTGTATCCCTTGGACCTTCTCATTGACGATGAAACACAGAAATTGCATAGGAATTGAATACAAAAGGCACAATGCCGACTTGAGTACAAGAAGACTGACTGTTCTAACTGACTATGTTTTGAACCATTCCTGTGACACTAGTTACAGATTCCGATGCTTCGCTTCAGATTTACTGCATCCCTCTGACGCTCTTATTGACGATGAAACAAAGAAATTGCGTCGGAATTAAATACAAAAGGCACAATGCCGAATGAAGTACAAGAAGACTGACTCTTCTTACTGTCTATGTCTTGAACCAATCCTGTAACAGTACTAATAGATTCCGATGATTCACTCTAGGTTTACTGTATCCCTTGGACCTTCGTATTGACGATGAAACACAGAAATTGCGTTGGAATTAAATACAAAGGGCACAATGCCGACTTAGGTTCAAGAAGACTGACTCATCTTACTGTCTATGTGTTGAACGATTCCTGTGACACTAGTTACAGACTCCGATGCTTCACTACAGGTTTACTGTATCCCTCTGACCTTCTTATTGACGATGGGACACAGAAATTGCATCTGATTTAAACAGAAAAGTCACAATGCCGACTAAAGTACAGGACGACTGACTCTTCTTTCTGACTATGTTTTGAACCTTTCCTGTGACACTAGTTATAGATTCCCATGCTTCACTTCAGGTTTACTGGATCCCTTGGACCTTCTTATTGACGATGAAACACAGAAATTGCATCGGAATTTAATACAAAAGTCGCAGTGCCGACTTAAGTACAAGAAGTCTGACTCTTCTTTCTGACTATGTTTTGAACCTTTCCTATGACACTAGTTATAGATTCCCATGCTTCACTTCATGTTTACTGTATCCCTTGGACCTTCTTATTGACGCTGAAACACAGAAATTGCATCGGAATTAAATACAAAAGGCACAATGCCGACTTAGGTTCAAGAAGACTGACTCTTCTTACTGTCTATGTTTAAACCATTCCTGTGACACCAGTTATAGATTTCGATGCTTCAGTTCAGGTTTACTGTATCCCTTGGACCTTCTTGTTGACGAAGAAACATTGAAATTGCATCGGAATTAAATACAATAGACACATTGCCGACTTAAGTACAATAAGACTGACTCCTCTTACTGACTATGTTTTGATTCATTCATGTGACACTAGTTATAGATTCCGATGCTTCACTCCAGGTTTACTGTATCCCTTGGAGCTTCTTATTGACGATGAAACACAGAAATTGCATCGGAATTAAATACAAAACGCACAATGCCGAATTAAGTACAAGAAGACTGACTCTTCTTACTGACTATGATTGGAACCATTCCTGTGACACTAGTTATAGATTCCGATGCTTCACTCCCGGTTTACTGTATCCCTTGGACCGTCTTATTGGCGATTAAACACAGAAATTGCGTCGGAATTAAATACAAAAGACACAATGCCAACTTAAGTACAAGAAGACTGACTCTCCTTACCGACTATGTTTTGAACCATTGATGTGACACTAGTTACAGATTCCGATGCTTCACTCCAGGTTTACAGTATCCCTTGGACCTCTTTATTGTCGATGAAACACAGAAATTGCATCGGAATTAAATACAAAAGGCACAATGCCGACTTAAGTACAAGAAGACTGACTCTTATTACTTTCTATGTTTTGAACCATTCCTGTGACACTAGTTATGGATTCCGATGCTCCACTCCAGGTTTACTGTATCCCTTGGACCTTCCCATTGACGATGAAACACAGAAATTGCATCGGAATTAATTACAAAAGGCACAATGCCGACATAAGTACAAGCAGACTGACTGTTCTTAATGACTATGTTTTGAACTATTCCTGTGACACTAGTTATAGATTCCGGTGCTTCACTTCGGGTTTACTGTATCCCTTGGACCTTCTTATTGACGATGAATCACAGAAATTGCATGGGAATCTAATACAAAAGGCACAATGCCGACTTAAGTACAAGAATACTGACTCTTCTTGCTGTCTATGTTTTGAACGATCCCTGTGACACTAGTTATAGATTCCCATGCTTCAATCCAGGTTTACTGTATACCTTGGACCTTCTTATTGACGATGAAACACAGAAATTGCATCGGAATTAAATACAAAAGGCACAATGCCGACTTAAGTACAAGAAGACTGACTCTTCTTACTGACTATGTTTGAACCATTCCTGTGACACTAGTTATAGATTCCGATGCTTCACTTGAGGTTTACTGATTCCCTCTGACCTTCTTATTGACGATGAAACACAGAAATTTCATCGGAATTAAATACAAAATGCACAATGCCGAATTAAGTACAAGAAGACTGACTCTTCTAACTGTCTATGTTTTGAACCAATCATGTGACACTAGTTATAGATTCCGATGCTTCATTCCAGGTTTACTGTATCCCTTGGACCTTCTTATTGACGATGAAACACAGATATTGCATCGGAAATAAATACAAAAGGCACATTGCCGATTTAAGTACAAGAAGACTGACTCATCTTACTGTCTATGTTTTAAACCATTCCTGTGAAACTAATTATAGATTTCGATGCTTCACTTTATGTTTACTGTATCCGTTGGACCTTCTTATTGACGATGAAACACGGAAATTGCATCGGAATTAAATACAAAAAGCACAATGCAGACATAACTACAAGAACACTGACTCTTCTTACTGACTATGTTTTGAACCATTCCTGTGACACTAGTTATAGATTCCGATGCTTCACTTCTGATTTACTGTATCAATCTGACCTTCCTATTGACGATGAAACACAGAAATTGCATTAGAATTACATACTAAAGGCACAATGCCGAATTAAGTACAAGAAGACTGATTCTTGTTACTGTCGATGTTTTGAACCATTCCTGTGACACTAGTTATAGATTCCGATGCTTCACTCCAGGTTTACTGTATCCCTTGGACCTTCGTATTGACGATGACACACAGAAATTGCATCGGGATTAAATTAAAATGGCACAATGCCGACTTAAGTACAAGAAGATTGACTCTTTTTACTGTCTATGTTTTGAACCATTCCTGTGACACTAGTTATAGATTCCAACGCTTCACTTCAGGTTTACTATATACCTTGGACCTTCTTTTTTACCATGAAATACAGAAATTGCATTGGCAATAAATAGAAAAGGCACAACGCCGGCCTAAGTACAAGAACACTGACTCCTCCTACTTTCTATGTTTTGGAACCATTCCTGTGACACTAGTTATAGATTGCGATGCTTCACTTCAGATTTACTGTATTCCTCTGACGTTCTTATTGACGATGAAACACAGCAATTTCATCGGAATTAAATACATAATGCACAATGCCGAATTAAGTACAAGAAGACTGACTCTTCTTACTGTCTATGTTTGAACCATTCCTGTGACACTAGTAATAGATTCCGATGCTTCACTCTAGGTTTACTGTATCCCTTGGACCTTCTTATTGACGACGAAACACAGACATTGCATCGGAATTAAATAAAAAAGGCACAATGCCGACTTAAGTACAAGAAGACTGACTCATCCTACTGTCTATGTTTTAAACCATTCCTGTGACACTAGTTACAGATTCCGATGCTTCACTCCCGGTTTTCTGTATCCCTTGGACCTTCTTATTGACGATGAAACACAGAAATTGCATCGGAATTAAATACAAAAGGCACAATGCTGACTTAAGTACAAGAAGACTGACTCCTCTTACTGACTATGATTTGAACCATTCCTGTGAAACTAATTATAGATTCCGGTGCTTCACTTTATGTTTACTGTATCCCTTGGACCTTCTTATTGACGATGAAACACAGCAATTGCATCGGAATTTAATAGAGAAGGCACAATGCCGACTTAAGTACAAGAAGACTCACTCTTCCTACTTTCTATGTTTTGTACAATTCCTGTGACACTAGTTATAGATTTCGATGCTTCTCTTTAGGTTTACTGTATCCCTTGGACCTTCTTATTGACGATGAAACACAGAAATTAGATCGGAATGAAATACTAAAGGCACAATGCCGACTTAAGTACAATAAGACTGACTCTTCCTACTGTCTATGCTTTGGACCATTCCTGCGACACTAGTTATAGATTACGATGCTTCACTTGAGTTTTACTGTATCCCTCTGACCTTCTTATTGACGATGAAACACAGCAATTTCATCGGAATTAAATACATAATGCACAATGCCGAATTAAGTACAAGAAGACTGACTCTTCTTGCTGTCTATGTTTCGAACCAATCATGTGACACTAGTTATAGATTCCGATGCTTCATTCCAGGTTTACTGTATCCCTTGGACCTTCTTATTGCCGATGAAACACAGAAATTGCATCGGAACTAAATACAAAAGGCACAATGCCGACTTAAGTACAAGAAGACTGACTCTTCTTACTGACTATGTTTTGAACCATTCATGTGACACTAGTTATAGATTACGGTGCTTCACTTCAGGTTTACTGTATCCCTTGGACCTTCTTATTGACGATGAAACACAGAAATAGCATCGGAATTAAATACGAAAGGCACAATGCCGACTTAAGTACAAGAAGACTGACTCTTCTTACTGACTATGTTTTGAACCATTCCTGTACCACTAGTTACAGATTCTGATGCTTCACTTCAGGTTTACTGTATCCCTTGGACCTTCTTTTTGACGATGAAACACGGAAATTGCATCGGAATTAAATACAAAAAGCACAATGCAGACATAAGTACAAGAACACTGACTCTTCTTACTGACTATGTTTTGAACCATTCCTGTGACACTAGTTATAGATTCCGATGCTTCACTTCTGATTTACTGTATCCCTCTGACCTTCCTATTGACGATGAAACACAGAAATTGCATTAGAATTACATACTAAAGGCACAATTCCGAATCAAGTACAAGAAGACTGATTCGTCTTACTGTCGATGTTTTGAACCATTCCTGTGACACTAGTTATAAATTCCGATGCTTCACTCCAGGTTTACTGTATCCCTTGGACCTTCTTATTGACGATGACACACAGAAATTGCATCGGAATTAAATAAAAATGGCACAATGCCGACTTAAGTACAAGAAGACTGACTCTTCTTACTGACTATGCTTTGAACCATTCCTGTGACACTAGTTATAGACTCTGATGCTTCACTTCAGGTTAACTGTATCCCTTCGACCTTCTTATTGGAGATGAAACACAAAAATTGCATCGGAATTAAATACAAAAGCCACAATGCCGACTTAAGTGCATGAATACTGACTCTTCTTACTGTCTATGTTTTGAACCATCCCTGTGACACTTGTTATTGATTCCGAAGCTGCACTCCAGGTTTACTGTATACCTTGGACCTTCCTATTGATGATGAAACACAGAAATTGCATCGGAATTAAATACAAAAGGCACAATGGGGACTTTAGTACAAGAAGACTGACTCTTCTTACTGACTATGTTTTGAACCATTCCTGTGACACTAGTTATAGATTGCGATGCTTCACTTCAGATTTACTGTATTCCTCTGACGTTCTTATTGACGATGAAACACAGAAATTGCATCGGAATTAAATAAAAAAGGCACAATGCCGACTTAAGTACAAGAAGACTGACTCCTCTTGCTGACTATGCTTTGAACCATTCCTGTGAAACTAGTTATAGATACCAATGCTTCACTTTAAGTTTACTGTATCCCTTGGACCTTCTTATTGACGATGAAACACAGCAATTGCATCGGAATTTAATAGAGAAGGCACAATGCCGACTTAAGTACAATAAGACTGATTCTTCCTACTGTCTATGCTTTGGACCATTCCTGCGACACTAGTTATAGATTCCGATGCTTCACTTCAGGTTTACTGTATCCCTCTTACTTTCTTATTGACGATGAAACACAGAAATTGCATCGGAATTAAATACAAAAGTCACAATGCCGACTTAAGTACAAGAAGACTGACTCTTCCTACTGTCTATGTTTTGAACCATTCCCGTGACACTAGTTATAGATTCCGATGCTTCACTCCCGGTTTACTGTATTCCTTGGACCTTCTTATTGACGAGGAAACACAGAAATTGCATCGGAATTAAATACAAAAGGCTCAATGCCGACTTAAGTACAAGAAGACTGACTCATCTTACTGACTGTGTTTTGAACCATTCCTGTGACACTAGCTATAGATTCCGATGCTTCACTTCAGGTTTACTCTATCCCTCTGACCTTCATATTGACGATGAAACATAGAAATTGGATCGGAATTAAATACGAAAGGCACAATGCCGAATCAAGTACAAGAAGACTGACTCTTCTTACTGTCGATGTTTTGAACCATTCCTGTGACAGTAGTTATAGATTCCGATGCTTCACTCCAGGTTTACTGTATCCCTTGGACCTTCTTATTGACGATGAAACACAGAAATTGCATCGGAATTAAATAAAAAAGGCACAATGCCGACTTAAGTACAAGAAGACTGACCATACTTACTGTCTATGTTTTGAACCATTCCTGTTACACTAGTTATAGATTGCGATGCTTCACTCCAGGTTTACTATATCCCTTCGACCATCTTACTGACGATAAAACTGAGAAATTGCATCGGAATTAAATAGAAAAGGCAAAAGCCGACTTAAGTACAAGAATGACCCTTCTTACTGACTATGTTTTGAACCATTCCTGTGACACCAGTTATAGATTCCGATGCTTCGCTCCAGGTTTACTGTATCCCTTGGACCTTCTTATTGACGATGAAACACAGAAATTGCATCAGAATTAAATACAAAATGCACAATGGCGACTTAAGTACAAGAAGACTGACTCTTCTTACTGACTATGCTTTGAACCATTCCTGTGACACTAGTTATAGATACCGGGGCTTCACTTCTGGTTTACTGTATCCCTTGAACCTTCTTGTTGACGATGAAACACGGAAATTGCATCGGAATTAAATACAAAATGCACAATGCCGACTTAAGTGCAAGAAGACTGACTCTTCCTACTGTCTATGTTTTGAACCATTCCTGTGACACTAGTTATAGATTCCGATGCTTCACCCCCGGTTTACTGTATCAATTGGACCTTCTTGTTGACGATGAAACACAGAAATTGCATCGGAATTAAATACAAAATGCACAATGCCGTCTTCAGTACAAGAAGACTGACTCTTCTTACTGACTATGCTTTGAACCATTCCTGTGACACTAGTTATAGATACCGGTGCTTCACTTCAGGTTTACTGTATTCCTTGGACCTTCTTAGTGGCGAGGAAACACAGAAATTGCATCGGAATTAAATACAAAAGGCACAATGCCGACTTAAGTACAAGAAGACTGACTCATCTTACTGACTGTGTTTTGAATAATTCCTGTGACACTAGTTATAGATTCCGATGCTTCACTTCAGGTTTACTCTATCCTTCTGACCTTCTTATTGACGATGAAACATAGATATTGCATCGGAATTAAATACAAAAGGCACAATGCCGAATCAAGTACAAGAAGAATGACTCTTCTTACTGTCGATGTTTTGAAACATTCCTGTGACAGTAGTTATAGATTCCGATGCTTCACTCCGGGTTTACTGTATCCCTTGGACCTTCTTATTGACGATGAAACACAGAAATTGCATCGGAATTAAATAAAAATGGCACAATGCCGACTTAAGTACAAGAAGACTGACCATACTTACTGTCTACGTTTTGAACCATTCCTGTGACACTAGTTATAGATTGCGATGCTTCACTCCAGGTTTACTATATCCCTTCGACCTTCCTACTGACGATAAAACTCAGAAATTGCATCGGAATTAAATAGAAAAGGCAAAAGCCGACTTAAGTACAAGAAGTCTGACCCTTCTTACTGACTATGTTTTTAACCATTCCTGTGACACTAGTTATAGATTCCGATGCTTCGCTCCAGGTTTACTGTATCCCTTGGACATTCTTATTGACGATGAAACACAGAAATTGCATCGGAATTAAATACAAAAGGCACAATGCCGACTTAAGTACAAGAAGACTGACTCTTCCCACTGTCTATGCTTTGAACCATTCCTGGTACACTAGTTATAGATTAGGATGCTTCAGTTCAGGTTTTCTGTGTCCCTTGGACATTCTTATTGACGATGAAGCACAGAAATTGCATCGGAATTAAGTACAAAAGGCACAATGCCGACTTATGTACAAGAAGACTGACTCTTCTTACTGTCTATGTTTCGAACCAATCCTGTGACTCTAGTTAGAGACTCTGATGCTTCACGTCAGGTTTACTGTATCCCTTGGACGTTCTTATTGAAGATGAAACACAGAAATTACATCGGAATTAAATCCAAAAGGCACAATGCCGACATGAGTACAAGATTACTGACTATTCTTACTGTCTATGTTTTGAACCATCCCTGTGACACTAGTTATAGATTCCGATGCTTCACTCCAGGTTTACTGTGTCCCTTGGACCTTCTTATTGACGATGAAACACAGAAATTGCATCGGATATAAATACAAAATGCGCAATGGCGACTTAAGTACAAGAAGACTGACTCTTCTTACTGACTATGATTTGAACCATTCCTGTGACACTAGTTATAGACTCTGATGCTTCACTTCAGGTTTACTGTATCACTTGGAATTTCTTATTGACGATGAAACACAGAAATTGCATCGGAATTAAATAAAAAAGTCACAATTCGACTTAAGTACAAGAAGACTGACTCTTCCTACTGTCTATGTTTTGAACCATTCCTGTGACACTAGTTATAGATTCCGATGCTTCACTTCAGGTTTACTGTATCCTTCTGACCCACTTATTAATGATGAAACACAGAAATTGCATCGGAATTAGATGCAAAACGCACAATGCCAATTTAAGTACAAGAAAAACTGACTCTTCCCACTATCTATGTTTTGAACCATTCCTGTGACACTAGTTATAGATTCCGATGCTTCACTTCAGGTTTACTGTATCCCTTGGACCTTCTTATTGACGATGAAACACAGAAATTGCATCGGAATTAATTACAAAAGGCAAAATGCAAACTTAAGTACAAGAAGACTGACTTTTCTTACTGTCTATGTTTTGAACCATTCCTGTGACACTAGTAAAAGATTCCGATGCTTCACTCTAGGTTTACTGTATCCCTTGGACCTTCTTATTGACGATGAAACACAGATATTGCAACGGAATTAAATAAAAAATGGGCAATGCCGACTTAAGTACGAGAAGACTGACTCTTCTTCTGTCTATGTTTTGAACCTTTCCTGTGACACTAGTTATAAATTTCGATGCTTCACCGCAGGTTTACTGTATCCCTTGGACCTTCTTATTGACGATGAAACACAGAAATTGCATCGGAATTAAATACAAAAGGCACAATGCCGACTTAAGTGATAGAAGACTGACTCTTCCTACTGTCTATGATTTGAACCATTTCTGTGACACTAGTTTTAGATTCCGATGCTTCACTCCCGGTTTACTGTATCAATTGGACCTTCTTGTTGACGATGAAACACAGAAATTGCATCGGAATTAAATACAAAATGCACAATGCCGACTTAAGTACAAGAAGACTGACTCTTCTTACTGACTGTGTTTTGAACCATTCCTGTGACACTAGTTATAGATTCCGATGCTTCACTTCAGGTTTACTCTATCCCTCTGACCTTCTTATTGACGATGAAACATAGAAATTGCATCGGAATTAAATACAAAAGGCACAATGCCGAATCAAGTACAAGAAGACTGACTCTTCTTACTGTCGATGTTTTGAACCATTCCTGTGACAGTAGTTATAGATTCCGATGCTTCACTCCAGGTTTACTGTATCCCTTGGACCTTCTTATTGACGATGAAACACAGAAATTGCATCGGAATTAAATAAAAAAGGCACAATGCCGACTTAAGTACAAGAAGACAGACCATACTTACTGTCTATGTTTTGAACCATTCCTGTGACACTAGTTATAGATTGCGATGCTTCACTCCAGGTTTACTATATCCCTTCGACCTTCTTACTGACGATAAAACTCAGAAATTGCATCGGAATTAAATAGAAAAGGCAAAAGCCGACTTAAGTACAAGAAGACTGACCCATCTTACTGACTATGTTTTGAACCATTCCTGTGACACTAGTTATAGATTCCGATGCTTCGCTCCAGGTTTACTGTATCCCTTGGACCTTCTTATTGACGATGAAACACAGAAATTGCATCGGAATTAAATACAAAAGGCACAATGCCGACTTAAGTACAAGAAGACTGACTCTTCCCACTGTCTATGCTTTGAACCATTCCTGGTACACTAGTTATAGATTAGGATGCTTCAGTTCAGGTTTTCTGTGTCCCTTGGACATTCTTATTGACGATGAAACACAGAAATTGCATCGGAATTAAATACAAAAGGCACAATGCCGACTTATGTACAAGAAGACTGACTCTTCTTACTGACTATGATTTGAACCAATCCTGTGACTCTAGTTAGGGACTCTGATGCTTCACGTCAGGTTTACTGTATCCCTTGGACGTTCTTATTGAAGATGAAACACAGAAATTACATCGGAATTAAATCCAAAAGGCACAATGCCGACATAAGTACAAGAGTACTGACTATTCTTATTGTCTATGTTTTGAACCATCCCTGTGACACTAGTTATAGATTCCGATGCTTCACTCCAGGTTTACTGTATCCCTGGGACCTTCTTATTGACGATGAAACAAAGATATAGCATCGGAATTAAATACGAAAGGCACAATGCCGACTTTAGTACAAGAAGACTGACTCTTCTTACTGACTATGTTTTGATTCGTTAATGTGACTAGTGATAGATTCCGATGCTTCACATCAGGTTTTCTGTATCCCTTGGACCCTATTATTGACGATGAAACACAGAAATTGCATTGGAATTAAATACAAAAGGCACAATGCCGACGTAAGTACAAGAATACTGACTCTTCTTACTGTCTATGATTTGAGCCATCCCTGTGTCACTAGTATAGATTCCGATGCTTCACTCCAGGTTTACTGTATTCCTTGGACCTCCTTATTGACGATGAAACACAGAAATTAAATCGGAATTAAATACAAAATGCACAATGGCGACTTAAGTACAAGAAGACTGACTCTTCTTACTGACTATGATTTGAACCATTCCTGTGACACTAGTTATAGATTCTGATGCTTCACTCCAGGTTTGCTATATACCTTGGACCTTCTACTTATGATGAAATACAGAAATTGCATCTTAAGTAAATAGAGAAGGCACAATGCCGACTTAAGTACAAGAAGACTGACTCTTCCTACTGTCTATGTTTTGAACCATTCCTGTGACACTAGTTATAGATTCCGATGCTTCACTTCAGGTTTACTGTATCCCTCTTACTTTCTTATTGACGATGAAACACAGAAATTGCATCGGAATTAAATACAAAAGTCACAATGCCGACTTAAGTACAAGAAGACTGACTCTTCCTACTGTCTATGTTTTGAACCATTCCCGTGACACTAGTTATAGATTCCGATGCTTCACTCCCGGTTTACTGTATCCCTTGGACCTTCTTGTTGACGATGACACACAGAAATTGCATCGGAATTAAATACAAAATGCACAATGCCGACTTAAGTACAAGAAGACTGACTCTTCTTACTGACTATGCTTTGAACCATTCCTGTGACACTAGTTATAGATACCGGTGCTTCACTTCAGGTTTACTGTATTCCTTGGACCTTCTTATTGACGAGAAAACACAGAAATTGCATCGGAATTAAATACAAAAGGCTCAATGCCGACTTAAGTACAAGAAGACTGACTCATCTTACTGACTGTGTTTTGAACCATTCCTGTGACACTAGCTATAGATTCCGATGCTTCACTTCAGGTTTACTCTATCCCTCTGACCTTCATATTGACGATGAAACATAGAAATTGCATCGGAATTAAATACGAAAGGCACAATGCCGAATCAAGTACAAGAAGACTGACTCTTCTTACTGTCGATGTTTTGAACCATTCCTGTGACAGTAGTTATAGATTCCGATGCTTCACTCCAGGTTTACTGTATCCCTTGGACCTTCTTATTGACGATGAAACACAGAAATTGCATCGGAATTAAATAAAAAAGGCACAATGCCGACTTAAGTACAAGAAGACTGACCATACTTAGTCTATGTTTTGAACCATTCCTGTTACACTAGTTATAGATTGCGATGCTTCACTCCAGGTTTACTATATCCCTTCGACCATCTTACTGACGATAAAACTGAGAAATTGCATCGGAATTAAATAGAAAAGGCAAAAGCCGACTTAAGTACAAGAATGACCCTTCTTACTGACTATGTTTTGAACCATTCCTGTGACACCAGTTATAGATTCCGATGCTTCGCTCCAGGTTTACTGTATCCCTTGGACCTTCTTATTGACGATGAAACACAGAAATTGCATCAGAATTAAATACAAAATGCACAATGGCGAATTAAGTACAAGAAGACTGACTCTTCTTACTGACTATGATTTGAACCATTCCTGTGACACTAGTTATAGATTCTGATGCTTCACTTCAGGTTTACTGTATCACTTAGAATTTCTTATTGACGATGAAACACAGAAATTGCATCGGAATTAAATAAAAAATGGGCAATGCCGACTGAAGTACGAGAAGACTGACTCTTCTTCTGTCTATGTTTTCAACCTTTCCTGTGACACTAGTTATAAATTTCGATGCTTCACTTGAGGTTTACTGTATCCCCTGGACCTTCTTATTGACGATGAAACACAGAAATTGCAACGGAATTAAATAAAAAATGGGCAATGCCGACTTAAGTACGAGAAGACTGACTCTTCTTCTGTCTATGTTTTGAACCTTTCCTGTGACACTAGTTATAAATTTCGATGCTTCACTTCTGGTTTACTGTATCCCTTGGACCTTCTTATTGATGATGAAACACAGAAATTGCATCAGAATTAAATACAAAATGCACAATGGCGACTTAAGTACAAGAAGACTGACTCTTCTTACTGACTATGCTTTGAACCATTCCTGTGACACTAGTTATAGATACCGGGGCTTCACTTCTGGTTTACTGTATCCCTTGAACCTTCTTGTCGACGATGAAACACGGAAATTGCATCGGAATTAAATACAAAATGCACAATGCCGACTTAAGTACAAGAAGACTGACTCTTCCTACTGTCTATGTTTTGAACCATTCCTGTGACACTAGTTATAGATTCCGATGCTTCACCCCCGGTTTACTGTATCAATTGGACCTTCTTATTGACGATGAAACACAGAAGTTGCATCGGAATTAAATAGAAAAAGCACAATGATGACTTAAGTACAAGAAGACTGACCCTTCCTACTGTCTATGCTTTGAACCATTCCTGTGACACTAGTTATAGATTCCGATACTTCACTTCAGGTTTACTCTATCCCTTGGACCTTCTTGTTGACGATGAAACATTGAAATTGCATCGCAGTTAAATACAAAAGGCACAATGCCGACTTAAGTACAAGAGGACTGACTCTTCTTACTGACTATGTTTTGATTCATTCCTGTGACACTAGTTGTAGATTCCAATGCTTCATTCCAGGTTTACTGTATCCATTGGACCTTCCTATTGACGATGAAACACAGAAATTGCAACGAAATTAAGTACAAAAGGCACAATACCGACTTAAGTACAAGAAGACTGACTCTTCTTACTGACTATGTTTGGAACCATTCCTGTGACACTAGTTATAGATTCCGATGCTTCACTCCCGGTTTGCTGTATCCCTTGGACTTTCTTATTGACTATGAAACACAGAAATTGCATTGGAATTAAATACAAATGACACAATGCCGACTTAAGTACAAGAAGACTGACTCTTCTTACTGATTATGTTTTGAATTATTCCTGTGACACTAGTTATAGATTCCGATGCTTCACTCCTGGTTCACTGTATCCCTTGGATCTCCATATTGACGATCAATACAGAAATGGCATCGGAATTAAATACAAAAGGCACAATGCCGACATAAGTACAAGAAGACTGACTCTTCTTACTGTCTATGTTTTGAACCATTCCTGTGACACTAGTTATAGATTCCGATGCTTCGCTTCAGATTTACTGTATCCCTCTGACGTTCTTATTGACGATGATACACAGAAATTGCGACGGAATTAAATACAAAAGGCACAATGCCGAATTAAGTACAAGAAGACTGACTCTTCTTACTGTCTATGTCTTGAACCAATCCTGTAACAGTAGTAGTAGATTCCGATGATTCACTCTAGGTTTACTGTATCCCTTGGACCTTCTTATTGACGATGAAACACAGAAATTGCATTGGAATTAAATAAAAAAGGCACAATGCCGACTTAAGCACAAATAAGACTGACCCTACTTACTGTCTATGTTTTGAACCATTCCTGTGACACTAGTTACAGATTCCGATACTTCACTCCAGGTTTACTGTCTCCCTCTTACCTTCATATTGACGATGGAACACAGAAATTGCATCGGAATTAAATACAAAAGTCACAATGCCGACTAAAGTACGAGAAGACTGACTCTTCTTTCTACCTATGATTTGAACCTTTCCTGTGACACTAGCTATAGATTCCGATGCTTCACATTAGGTTTACTGTATCCCTCTGACCTTCTTATTGACGATGAAACACAGAAACTGCATCGGAATTAAATACAAAAGGCACAATGCCGACATAAGTACAAGAAGACTGACTCTTCTTACTGTCTATGTTTTAAACCATTCCTGTGACACTAGTTATAGATTCCGATGCTTCACTCCAGGTTTACTGTATCCCTTGTACCTTCTTACTGACGATAAAACACAGAAATTGCATCGGAATTAAATAGAAAAGGCACAATGCCGACTTAAGTACAAGAAGACTGACCCTTCTTACTGACTATGTTTTGAACCATTCCTGTGACATTATTTATAGATTCCGATGCTTCACTTCAGGTTCACTGTATCCCTTGGACTTTCTTATTGACGATGAAGCACAGAAATTGCATCGGAATTAAATAGAAAAGGCAAAATGCCGACTAAAGTACAAGAAGTTTGACTCTTCTTACTGACTATGTTTTGAACCATTCCTGTGACACTAGTTATAGATTCCGATGCCTCACTTGAGGTTTACTGTATCCCTCTGACCTTCTTGTTGACGATGAAACATAGAAATTGCAACGGAATTAAATACAAAAGGCACAATGAAGACATAAGTACAAGAATACTGACTCTTCTTACTGTCTATGTTTTGAACCATCCCTGTGACACTTGTTATAGACTCCGATGCTTCACTCCAGGTTTACTGTATCCCTTGGACCTTCTCATTGACGATGAAACACAGAAATTGCATAGGAATTGAATACAAAAGGCACAATGCCGACTTGAGTACAAGAAGACTGACTGTTCTAACTGACTATGTTTTGAACCATTCCTGTGACACTAGTTACAGATTCCGATGCTTCGCTTCAGATTTACTGCATCCCTCTGACGCTCTTATTGACGATGAAACAAAGAAATTGCGTCGGAATTAAATACAAAAGGCACAATGCCGAATGAAGTACAAGAAGACTGACTCTTCTTACTGTCTATGTCTTGAACCAATCCTGTAACAGTACTAATAGATTCCGATGATTCACTCTAGGTTTACTGTATCCCTTGGACCTTCGTATTGACGATGAAACACAGAAATTGCATTGGAATTAAATACAAAGGGCACAATGCCGACTTAGGTTCAAGAAGACTGACTCATCTTACTGTCTATGTGTTGAACGATTCCTGTGACACTAGTTACAGACTCCGATGCTTCACTACAGGTTTACTGTATCCCTCTGACCTTCTTATTGACGATGGGACACAGAAATTGCATCTGATTTAAACAGAAAAGTCACAATGCCGACTAAAGTACAGGACGACTGACTCTTCTTTCTGACTATGTTTTGAACCTTTCCTGTGACACTAGTTATAGATTCCCATGCTTCACTTCAGGTTTACTGGATCCCTTGGACCTTCTTATTGACGATAAAACACAGACAATGGCATCGGAATTATATACAAAAGGCACAATGCCGACTTAAGTACAAGAAGACTGACTCTTCCTACTGTCTATGTTTTGAACCATTCCTGTGACACTAGTTATAGATTCCGATGCTTCACATTAGGTTTACTGTATCCCTCTGACCTTCTTATTGACGATGAAACACAGATATTGCATCGGAATTTAATACAAAAGTCGCAGTGCCGACTTAAGTACAAGAAGTCTGACTCTTCTTTCTGACTATGTTTTGAACCTTTCCTATGACACTAGTTATAGATTCCCATGCTTCACTTCATGTTTACTGTATCCCTTGGACCTTCTTATTGACGATGAAACACAGAAATTGCATCGGAATTAAATACAAAAGGCACAATGCCGACTTAGGTTCAAGAAGACTGACTCTTCTTACTGTCTATGTTTAAACCATTCCTGTGACACCAGTTATAGATTTCGATGCTTCAGTTCAGGTTTACTGTATCCCTTGGACCTTCTTGTTGACGAAGAAACATTGAAATTGCATCGGAATTAAATACAATAGACACATTGCCGACTTAAGTACAATAAGACTGACTCCTCTTACTGACTATGTTTTGATTCATTCATGTGACACTAGTTATAGATTCCGATGCTTCACTCCAGGTTTACTGTATCCCTTGGAGCTTCTTATTGACGATGAAACACAGAAATTGCATCGGAATTAAATACAAAACGCACAATGCCGAATTAAGTACAAGAAGACTGACTCTTCTTACTGACTATGATTGGAACCATTCCTGTGACACTAGTTATAGATTCCGATGCTTCACTCCCGGTTTACTGTATCCCTTGGACCGTCTTATTGGCGATTAAACACAGAAATTGCGTCGGAATTAAATACAAAAGACACAATGCCAACTTAAGTACAAGAAGACTGACTCTCCTTACCGACTATGTTTTGAACCATTGATGTGACACTAGTTACAGATTCCGATGCTTCACTCCAGGTTTACAGTATCCCTTGGACCTCTTTATTGTCGATGAAACACAGAAATTGCATCGGAATTAAATACAAAAGGCACAATGCCGACTTAAGTACAGGAAGACTGACTCTTATTACTTTCTATGTTTTGAACCATTCCTGTGACACTAGTTATGGATTCCGATGCTCCACTCCAGGTTTACTGTATCCCTTGGACCTTCCCATTGACGATGAAACACAGAAATTGCATCGGAATTAATTACAAAAGGCACAATGCCGACATAAGTACAAGCAGACTGACTGTTCTTAATGACTATGTTTTGAACTATTCCTGTGACACTAGTTATAGATTCCGGTGCTTCACTTCGGGTTTACTGTATCCCTTGGACCTTCTTATTGACGATGAATCACAGAAATTGCATGGGAATCTAATACAAAAGGCACAATGCCGACTTAAGTACAAGAATACTGACTCTTCTTGCTGTCTATGTTTTGAACGATCCCTGTGACACTAGTTATAGATTCCCATGCTTCAATCCAGGTTTACTGTATACCTTGGACCTTCTTATTGACGATGAAACACAGAAATTGCATCGGAATTAAATACAAAAGGCACAATGCCGACTTAAGTACAAGAAGACTGACTCTTCTTACTGACTATGTTTGAACCATTCCTGTGACACTAGTTATAGATTCCGATGCTTCACTTGAGGTTTACTGATTCCCTCTGACCTTCTTATTGACGATGAAACACAGAAATTTCATCGGAATTAAATACAAAATGCACAATGCCGAATTAAGTACAAGAAGACTGACTCTTCTAACTGTCTATGTTTTGAACCAATCATGTGACACTAGTTATAGATTCCGATGCTTCATTCCAGGTTTACTGTATCCCTTGGACCTTCTTATTGACGATGAAACACAGAAATTGCATCGGAAATAAATACAAAAGGCACATTGCCGATTTAAGTACAAGAAGACTGACTCATCTTACTGTCTATGTTTTAAACCATTCCTGTGAAACTAATTATAGATTTCGATGCTTCACTTTATGTTTACTGTATCCGTTGGACCTTCTTATTGACGATGAAACACGGAAATTGCATCGGAATTAAATACAAAAAGCACAATGCAGACATAACTACAAGAACACTGACTCTTCTTACTGACTATGTTTTGAACCATTCCTGTGACACTAGTTATAGATTCCGATGCTTCACTTCTGATTTACTGTATCAATCTGACCTTCCTATTGACGATGAAACACAGAAATTGCATTAGAATTACATACTAAAGGCACAATGCCGAATTAAGTACAAGAAGACTGATTCTTGTTACTGTCGATGTTTTGAACCATTCCTGTGACACTAGTTATAGATTCCGATGCTTCACTCCAGGTTTACTGTATCCCTTGGACCTTCGTATTGACGATGACACACAGAAATTGCATCGGGATTAAATTAAAATGGCACAATGCCGACTTAAGTACAAGAAGATTGACTCTTTTTACTGTCTATGTTTTGAACCATTCCTGTGACACTAGTTATAGATTCCAACGCTTCACTTCAGGTTTACTATATACCTTGGACCTTCTTTTTTACCATGAAATACAGAAATTGCATTGGCAATAAATAGAAAAGGCACAACGCCGGCTTAAGTACAAGAACACTGACTCCTCCTACTTTCTATGTTTTGGAACCATTCCTGTGACACTAGTTATAGATTGCGATGCTTCACTTCAGATTTACTGTATTCCTCTGACGTTCTTATTGACGATGAAACACAGCAATTTCATCGGAATTAAATACATAATGCACAATGCCGAATTAAGTACAAGAAGACTGACTCTTCTTACTGTCTATGTTTGAACCAGTCCTGTGACACTAGTAATAGATTCCGATGCTTCACTCTAGGTTTACTGTATCCCTTGGACCTTCTTATTGACGACGAAACACAGACATTGCATCGGAATTAAATAAAAAAGGCACAATGCCGACTTAAGTACAAGAAGACTGACTCATCCTACTGTCTATGTTTTAAACCATTCCTGTGACACTAGTTACAGATTCCGATGCTTCACTCCCGGTTTTCTGTATCCCTTGGACCTTCTTATTGACGATGAAACACAGAAATTGCATCGGAATTAAATACAAAAGGCACAATGCTGACTTAAGTACAAGAAGACTGACTCCTCTTACTGACTATGATTTGAACCATTCCTGTGAAACTAATTATAGATTCCGGTGCTTCACTTTATGTTTACTGTATCCCTTGGACCTTCTTATTGACGATGAAACACAGCAATTGCATCGGAATTTAATAGAGAAGGCACAATGCCGACTTAAGTACAAGAAGACTCACTCTTCCTACTTTCTATGTTTTGTACAATTCCTGTGACACTAGTTATAGATTTCGATGCTTCTCTTTAGGTTTACTGTATCCCTTGGACCTTCTTATTGACGATGAAACACAGAAATTAGATCGGAATGAAATACTAAAGGCACAATGCCGACTTAAGTACAATAAGACTGACTCTTCCTACTGTCTATGCTTTGGACCATTCCTGCGACACTAGTTATAGATTACGATGCTTCACTTGAGTTTTACTGTATCCCTCTGACCTTCTTATTGACGATGAAACACAGCAATTTCATCGGAATTAAATACATAATGCACAATGCCGAATTAAGTACAAGAAGACTGACTCTTCTTGCTGTCTATGTTTCGAACCAATCATGTGACACTAGTTATAGATTCCGATGCTTCATTCCAGGTTTACTGTATCCCTTGGACCTTCTTATTGACGATGAAACACAGAAATTGCATCGGAACTAAATACAAAAGGCACAATGCCGACTTAAGTACAAGAAGACTGACTCTTCTTACTGACTATGTTTTGAACCATTCATGTGACACTAGTTATAGATTACGGTGCTTCACTTCAGGTTTACTGTATCCCTTGGACCTTCTTATTGACGATGAAACACAGAAATAGCATCGGAATTAAATACGAAAGGCACAATGCCGACTTAAGTACAAGAAGACTGACTCTTCTTACTGACTATGTTTTGAACCATTCCTGTACCACTAGTTACAGATTCTGATGCTTCACTTCAGGTTTACTGTATCCCTTGGACCTTCTTTTTGACGATGAAACACGGAAATTGCATCGGAATTAAATACAAAAAGCACAATGCAGACATAAGTACAAGAACACTGACTCTTCTTACTGACTATGTTTTGAACCATTCCTGTGACACTAGTTATAGATTCCGATGCCTCACTTCTGATTTACTGTATCCCTCTGACCTTCCTATTGACGATGAAACACAGAAATTGCATTAGAATTACATACTAAAGGCACAATTCCGAATCAAGTACAAGAAGACTGATTCGTCTTACTGTCGATGTTTTGAACCATTCCTGTGACACTAGTTATAAATTCCGATGCTTCACTCCAGGTTTACTGTATCCCTTGGACCTTCTTATTGACGATGACACACAGAAATTGCATCGGAATTAAATAAAAATGGCACAATGCCGACTTAAGTACAAGAAGACTGACTCTTCTTACTGTCTATGTTTTGAACCATTCCTGTGACACTAGTTATAGATTCCAACGCTTCACTCCAGGTTTACTATATACCTTGGACCTTCTTATTTACCATGAAATACAGAAATTGCATTGGAAATAAATAGAAAAGGCACAATGCCGACTTAAGTACAAGAAGACTGACTCTTCTTACTGACTATGCTTTGAACCATTCCTGTGAAACTAGTTATAGATACCAATGCTTCACTTTAAGTTTACTGTATCCCTTGGACCTTCTTATTGACGATGAAACACAGCAATTGCATCGGAATTTAATAGAGAAGGCACAATGCCGACTTAAGTACAATAAGACTGATTCTTCCTACTGTCTATGCTTTGGACCATTCCTGCGACACTAGTTATAGATTCCGATGCTTCACTTCAGGTTTACTGTATCCCTCTTACTTTCTTATTGACGATGAAACACAGAAATTGCATCGGAATTAAATACAAAAGTCACAATGCCGACTTAAGTACAAGAAGACTGACTCTTCCTACTGTCTATGTTTTGAACCATTCCCGTGACACTAGTTATAGATTCCGATGCTTCACTCCCGGTTTACTGTATTCCTTGGACCTTCTTATTGACGAGGAAACACAGAAATTGCATCGGAATTAAATACAAAAGGCTCAATGCCGACTTAAGTACAAGAAGACTGACTCATCTTACTGACTGTGTTTTGAACCATTCCTGTGACACTAGCTATAGATTCCGATGCTTCACTTCAGGTTTACTCTATCCCTCTGACCTTCATATTGACGATGAAACATAGAAATTGCATCGGAATTAAATACGAAAGGCACAATGCCGAATCAAGTACAAGAAGACTGACTCTTCTTACTGTCGATGTTTTGAACCATTCCTGTGACAGTAGTTATAGATTCCGATGCTTCACTCCAGGTTTACTGTATCCCTTGGACCTTCTTATTGACGATGAAACACAGAAATTGCATCGGAATTAAATAAAAAAGGCACAATGCCGACTTAAGTACAAGAAGACTGACCATACTTACTGTCTATGTTTTGAACCATTCCTGTTACACTAGTTATAGATTGCGATGCTTCACTCCAGGTTTACTATATCCCTTCGACCATCTTACTGACGATAAAACTGAGAAATTGCATCGGAATTAAATAGAAAAGGCAAAAGCCGACTTAAGTACAAGAATGACCCTTCTTACTGACTATGTTTTGAACCATTCCTGTGACACCAGTTATAGATTCCGATGCTTCGCTCCAGGTTTACTGTATCCCTTGGACCTTCTTATTGACGATGAAACACAGAAATTGCATCAGAATTAAATACAAAATGCACAATGGCGACTTAAGTACAAGAAGACTGACTCTTCTTACTGACTATGCTTTGAACCATTCCTGTGACACTAGTTATAGATACCGGGGCTTCACTTCTGGTTTACTGTATCCCTTGAACCTTCTTGTTGACGATGAAACACGGAAATTGCATCGGAATTAAATACAAAATGCACAATGCCGACTTAAGTGCAAGAAGACTGACTCTTCCTACTGTCTATGTTTTGAACCATTCCTGTGACACTAGTTATAGATTCCGATGCTTCACCCCCGGTTTACTGTATCAATTGGACCTTCTTGTTGACGATGAAACACAGAAATTGCATCGGAATTAAATACAAAATGCACAATGCCGTCTTCAGTACAAGAAGACTGACTCTTCTTACTGACTATGCTTTGAACCATTCCTGTGACACTAGTTATAGATACCGGTGCTTCACTTCAGGTTTACTGTATTCCTTGGACCTTCTTAGTGGCGAGGAAACACAGAAATTGCATCGGAATTAAATACAAAAGGCACAATGCCGACTTAAGTACAAGAAGACTGACTCATCTTACTGACTGTGTTTTGAATAATTCCTGTGACACTAGTTATAGATTCCGATGCTTCACTTCAGGTTTACTCTATCCCTCTGACCTTCTTATTGACGATGAAACATAGATATTGCATCGGAATTAAATACAAAAGGCACAATGCCGAATCAAGTACAAGAAGAATGACTCTTCTTACTGTCGATGTTTTGAAACATTCCTGTGACAGTAGTTATAGATTCCGATGCTTCACTCCGGGTTTACTGTATCCCTTGGACCTTCTTATTGACGATGAAACACAGAAATTGCATCGGAATTAAATAAAAATGGCACAATGCCGACTTAAGTACAAGAAGACTGACCATACTTACTGTCTACGTTTTGAACCATTCCTGTGACACTAGTTATAGATTGCGATGCTTCACTCCAGGTTTACTATATCCCTTCGACCTTCCTACTGACGATAAAACTCAGAAATTGCATCGGAATTAAATAGAAAAGGCAAAAGCCGACTTAAGTACAAGAAGTCTGACCCTTCTTACTGACTATGTTTTGAACCATTCCTGTGACACTAGTTATAGATTCCGATGCTTCGCTCCAGGTTTACTGTATCCCTTGGACATTCTTATTGACGATGAAACACAGAAATTGCATCGGAATTAAATACAAAAGGCACAATGCCGACTTAAGTACAAGAAGACTGACTCTTCCCACTGTCTATGCTTTGAACCATTCCTGGTACACTAGTTATAGATTAGGATGCTTCAGTTCAGGTTTTCTGTGTCCCTTGGACATTCTTATTGACAATGAAGCACAGAAATTGCATCGGAATTAAGTACAAAAGGCACAATGCCGACTTATGTACAAGAAGACTGACTCTTCTTACTGTCTATGTTTTGAACCAATCCTGTGACTCTAGTTAGAGACTCTGATGCTTCACGTCAGGTTTACTGTATCCCTTGGACGTTCTTATTGAAGATGAAACACAGAAATTACATCGGAATTAAATCCAAAAGGCACAATGCCGACATGAGTACAAGATTACTGACTATTCTTACTGTCTATGTTTTGAACCATCCCTGTGACACTAGTTATAGATTCCGATGCTTCACTCCAGGTTTACTGTGTCCCTTGGACCTTCTTATTGACGATGAAACACAGAAATTGCATCGGAATTAAATACAAAATGCGCAATGGCGACTTAAGTACAAGAAGACTGACTCTTCTTACTGACTATGATTTGAACCATTCCTGTGACACTAGTTATAGATTCTGATGCTTCACTTCAGGTTTACTGTATCACTTGGAATTTCTTATTGACGATGAAACACAGAAATTGCATCGGAATTAAATAAAAAAGTCACAATTCGACTTAAGTACAAGAAGACTGACTCTTCCTACTGTCTATGTTTTGAACCATTCCTGTGACACTAGTTATAGATTCCGATGCTTCACTTCAGGTTTACTGTATCCTTCTGACCCACTTATTAATGATGAAACACAGAAATTGCATCGGAATTAGATGCAAAACGCACAATGCCAATTTAAGTACAAGAAAAACTGACTCTTCCCACTATCTATGTTTTGAACCATTCCTGTGACACTAGTTATAGATTCCGATGCTTCACTTCAGGTTTACTGTATCCCTTGGACCTTCTTATTGACGATGAAACACAGAAATTGCATCGGAATTAATTACAAAAGGCAATATGCCAACTTAAGTACAAGAAGACTGACTTTTCTTACTGTCTATGTTTTGAACCATTCCTGTGACACTAGTAAAAGATTCCGATGCTTCACTCTAGGTTTACTGTATCCCTTGGACCTTCTTATTGACGATGAAACACAGATATTGCAACGGAATTAAATAAAAAATGGGCAATGCCGACTTAAGTACGAGAAGACTGACTCTTCTTCTGTCTATGTTTTGAACCTTTCCTGTGACACTAGTTATAAATTTCGATGCTTCACTTCAGGTTTACTGTATCCCTTGGACCTTCTTATTGACGATGAAACACAGAAATTGCATCGGAATTAAATACAAAAGGCACAATGCCGACTTAAGTGATAGAAGACTGACTCTTCCTAATGTCTATGATTTGAACCATTTCTGTGACACTAGTTTTAGATTCCGATGCTTCACTTCAGGTTTACTGTATCCCTCTGACCTTTCTATTGACAATGAAACACAGAAATTGCATCGGAATAAAATGCAAAATGCACAATGCCGACTTAAGTACAATAAGACTGACTCCTCCTACTGTCTATGTTTTGAACCTTTCCTGAGACACTAGTTATAGATTCCGATGCTTAACTTCAGGTTTACTGTATCCATCTTACTTTCTTATTGACGATGAAACACAGAAATTGCATCAGAATTAAATACAAAAGGCACAATGCCGTCTTAAGTACAAGAAGACTGACTCTTCGTACTGTCTATGATTTGAACCATTCCTGTGACACTAGTTATAGACTCCGATGCTTCACTCCCGGTTTACTGTATCAATTGGACCTTCTTGTTGACGATGAAACACAGAAATTGCATCGGAATTAAATACAAAATGCACAATGCCGACTTAAGTACAAGAAGACTGACTCTTCTTACTGACTGTGTTTTGAACCATTCCTGTGACACTAGTTATAGATTCCGATGCTTCACTTCAGGTTTACTCTATCCCTCTGACCTTCTTATTGACGATGAAACATAGAAATTGCATCGGAATTAAATACAAAAGGCACAATGCCGAATCAAGTACAAGAAGACTGACTCTTCTTACTGTCGATGTTTTGAACCATTCCTGTGACAGTAGTTATAGATTCCGATGCTTCACTCCAGGTTTACTGTATCCCTTGGACCTTCTTATTGACGATGAAACACAGAAATTGCATCGGAATTAAATAAAAAAGGCACAATGCAGACTTAAGTACAAGAAGACAGACCATACTTACTGTCTATGTTTTGAACCATTCCTGTGACACTAGTTATAGATTGCGATGCTTCACTCCAGGTTTACTATATCCCTTCGACCTTCTTACTGACGATAAAACTCAGAAATTGCATCGGAATTAAATAGAAAAGGCAAAAGCCGACTTAAGTACAAGAAGACTGACCCATCTTACTGACTATGTTTTGAACCATTCCTGTGACACTAGTTATAGATTCCGATGCTTCGCTCCAGGTTTACTGTATCCCTTGGACCTTCTTATTGACGATGACACACAGAAATTGCATCGGAATTAAATACAAAAGGCACAATGCCGACTTAAGTACAAGAAGACTGACTCTTCCCACTGTCTATGCTTTGAACCATTCCTGGTACACTAGTTATAGATTAGGATGCTTCAGTTCAGGTTTTCTGTGTCCCTTGGACATTCTTATTGACGATGAAACACAGAAATTGCATCGGAATTAAATACAAAAGGCACAATGCCGACTTATGTACAAGAAGACTGACTCTTCTTACTGACTATGATTTGAACCAATCCTGTGACTCTAGTTAGGGACTCTGATGCTTCACGTCAGGTTTACTGTATCCCTTGGACGTTCTTATTGAAGATGAAACACAGAAATTACATCGGAATTAAATCCAAAAGGCACAATGCCGACATAAGTACAAGAGTACTGACTATTCTTATTGTCTATGTTTTGAACCATCCCTGTGACACTAGTTATAGATTCCGATGCTTCACTCCAGGTTTACTGTATCCCTGGGACCTTCTTATTGACGATGAAACAAAGATATAGCATCGGAATTAAATACGAAAGGCACAATGCCGACTTTAGTACAAGAAGACTGACTCTTCTTACTGACTATGTTTTGATTCGTTAATGTGACTAGTGATAGATTCCGATGCTTCACATCAGGTTTTCTGTATCCCTTGGACCCTATTATTGACGATGAAACACAGAAATTGCATTGGAATTAAATACAAAAGGCACAATGCCGACGTAAGTACAAGAATACTGACTCTTCTTACTGTCTATGATTTGAGCCATCCCTGTGTCACTAGTATAGATTCCGATGCTTCACTCCAGGTTTACTGTATTCCTTGGACCTCCTTATTGACGATGAAACACAGAAATTAAATCGGAATTAAATACAAAATGCACAATGGCGACTTAAGTACAAGAAGACTGACTCTTCTTACTGACTATGATTTGAACCATTCCTGTGACACTAGTTATAGATTCTGATGCTTCACTCCAGGTTTGCTATATACCTTGGACCTTCTACTTATGATGAAATACAGAAATTGCATCTTAAGTAAATAGAGAAGGCACAATGCCGACTTAAGTACAAGAAGACTGACTCTTCCTACTGTCTATGTTTTGAACCATTCCTGTGACACTAGTTATAGATTCCGATGCTTCATTTCAGGTTTACTGTATCCTTCTGACCCACTTATTAATGATGAAACACAGAAATTGCATCGGAATTAAATACAAAATGCACAATGCCGACTGAAGTGTAAGAAAAACTGACTCTTCCCACTATCTATGTTTTGAACCGTTCCTGTGACACTAGTTATAGATTCCGATGCTTCACTTCAGGTTTACTGTATCCATCTTACTTTCTTATTGACGATGAAACACAGAAATTGCATCGGAATTAAATACAAAAGGCACAATGCCGACTTAAGTACAAGAAGACTGACTCTTCCTACTGTCTATGATTTGAACCATTCCTGTGACACTAGTTATAGATTCCGATGCTTCACTCCCGGTTTACTATATCCCTTGGACCTTCTTATTGACGATGAAACACAGAAATTGCATCGGAAGTAAATGGAAAAGGCACAATGCAGACATAAGTACAAGAAGACTGACTCTTCCTTCTGTCTATGTTTTGAACCATTCCTGTGACACTAGTTATAGATTCCGATGCTTCACTTCTGGTTTACTGTATCCCTTGGACCTTCTTGTTGACGATGAAACACAGAAATTGCATCGGAATTAAATACAAAATGCACAATGCCGACTTAAGTACAAGAAGACTGACTCTTCTTACTGACTATGTTTTGATTCATTCCTGTGACACTAGTTATAGATTCCGATGCTTCACTCCAGGTTTACTGTATCCCTTTGACCTTCTTATTGACGATGAAACACAGAAATGGCATCGGTATTGAATACAGAAAGCACAATGCCGACCTAAGTACAAGAAGACTGACTCTTCTTACTGACTATGTTTGAACCATTCCTGTGACACTAGTTATAGATTCCGATGCTTCACTCCGGGTTCACTGTATCCCTTGGACCTTCTTATTGAGGATGAAACACAAAAATTGCATCGGAATTAAATACAAAAAGCACATTGCCAACTTAATTACAAGAATACTGACTCTTCTTACTGACTATGTTTTGAACCATTCCTGTGACACTAGTTATAGATTCCGATGCTTCACTCCAGGTTTACTGTATCCCTTGGACCTCCTTATTGACTATGAAACATAGAAATTGCATCGGAATTAAATACAAAAGGCACAATGCCGACTTAAGTACAAGAAGACTGACTCTTCTTACCGACTATCTTTTGAACCATTCCTGTAACACTAGTTATAGATTCCGGTGCTTCACTTCAGGTTTACTGTATCCCTTGGACTTTCTTATTCACGTTGAAATACAGAAATTGCATCGGAATTAAATACAAAAGGCACAATGCCGACTTAAGTACAAGAATACTGACTCTTCTTACTGTCCATGTTTTGAACCAACCCCGTGTTACTAGTTATAGATGCCGATGCTTCACTCCAGGTTTACTGTATCCCTTGGACCTTCTTATTGACGACGAAACACAGAAATTGCATCGGAATTAAATACAAAAGGCACAATGCCGACTTTAGTACAAGAAGACTGTCTCTTCTTACTGACTATGTTTTGAACCGTTCCTGTGACACTAGTTATAGATTCCGATGCTTCACTTCAGGTTTACTGTATCCCTCTGACCTTCTTATTGACGATGCAACATAGAAATTGCATCGGAATTAAATACAAAATGCACAATGCCGAATTAAGTACAAGATGACTGACTCTTCTTACTGTCTATGTTTTGAACCATTCATGTGACACTAGTTATAGATTCCGATGCTTCACTCCAGGTTTACTGTATCCCATGGACCTTCTTATTGACGATGAAACACAGAAATTGCATCGGAATTAAATACAAAAGGCACAATGGCGACTTAAGTACAAGAAGACTGACTCATCTTACTGTCTATGTTTTGAACCATTCCTGTGACACTAGTTACAGATTCCGATGCTTCACTTCAGGTTTACTGTATCCTTCTGACCCACTTATTAATGATGAAACACAGAAATTGCATCGGAATTAAATACAAAACGCACAATGCCGAGTGAAGTATAAGAAAAACTGACTCTTCCCACTATCTATGTTTTGAACCGTTCCTGTGACACTAGTTATAGATTCCGATGCTTCACTTCAGGTTTACTGTATCCCTTGGACCTTCTTATTGACGATGAAACACAGATATTGCATCGGAATTAATTACAAAAGGCAAAATGCCGACTTAAGTACAAGAAGACTGACTCATCTTACTGTCTATGTTTTGAACCATTCCTGTGACACTAGTTACAGATTCCGATGCTTCACTCCGGGTTTACTGTATCCCTTGCACCTTCTTATTGACGATTAAAAACAGAAATTGCATTGGAATTAAATACAAAGTTCACAATGCCGACTTAAGTACAAGAAGACTGACCTTTCTTACTGTCTATGTTTAGAACCATTCCTGTGACAATAGTTATAGATTCCGATGCTTCACTTCAGGTTTGCTGTATCCCTTGGACCTTCTTATTGACGATGAAACACAGAAATTGCATCGGAATTAAATACAAAAGGCACAATGCCGACTTATGTACAAGATGACTGACACTTCCTACTTTCTATGTTTTGAACCATTCCTGTGACACTAGTAATTGATTCCGATGCTACACTTCAGGTTTACTGTATCCCACTGACCTTCTTATTGACGATGAAACACAGAAATTGCATCGGAATTAAATACAAAATGCACAATGCCGACTTAAGTACAAGAAGACTGACTCTTCTTACTGACTATGCTTTGATTCATTCCTGTGGCACTAGTTATAGATTCCGATGCTTCCCTCCAGGTTTACTGTTTCCCTTTGACCTTCTTATTGACGATGAAACACAGAAATTGCATCGGTATTAAATACAGAAACACAATGCCGACCTAAGTACAAGAATACTGACTCTTCTTACTGTCTATTTTTTGAACCAACCCTGTGTCATTAGTTATTGATTCCGATGCTTCACTCCAGGTTTACTGTATTCCTTGGACCTTCTTATTGACGACGAAACACAGAAATTCAATCGGAATTAAATACAAAAGGCACAATGCCGACTTAAGTACAAGAAGACTCTCTCTTCTTACTGACTATGTTTTGAACCATTCCTGTGACACTAGTTATAGATTCCGATGCTTGACTTCAGGTTTACTGTATCCCTCTGACCTTCTTATTGACGATGCAACATAGAAATTGCATCGGAATTAAATACAAAAGGCACAATGCCGATTTAAGTACAAGAAGACTGTCTCTTCCTACTGTCTATGCTTTGAACCATTCATGTGACACTAGTTATAGATTCTGATGCTACACTCCAGGTTTACTGTATCCCTCTGACGTTCGTATTGACGGTGATACACAGAAATTGCGTCGGAACTAAGTTAAAAAGGCACAATGCCGAATTAAGTACAAGAAGACTGACTTCTCTTACTGTCTATGTTTTGATCCATTCCTGAGACACTAGTAAATGATTCCGATGCTTCACTCTAGGTTTACTGTATCCCTTGGACCTTCTCATTGACGATGAAACACAGAAATTGCATCGGCATTAAATAAAAAAGGCACAATGCCGACTTAAGTACAAGAAGACTGACTTATCTTACTGTCTATGTTTTGAACCATTCCTGTGACACTAGTTACAGATTCCGATGCTTCACTCCAGGTTTACTGTATCTCTTGCACCTTCTTATTGACGATTAAACACAGAAATTGCATCGGAATTAAATACAAAGTTCACAATGCCGACTTAAGTACAAGAAGACTGCCTCTTCTTACTGACTATGCTTTGAACCATTCCTGTGACACTAGTTATAGATTCCGATGCTTCACTTCAGTTTTGCTGTATCCCTTGGACCTTCTTATTGACGATGAAACACAGAAATTGCTTCGGAATTAAATAGAAAAGGCACAATGCCGACTTAAGTGCTAGAAGACTTACTCTTCCTACTGTCTATGATTTGAACCATTTCTGTGACACTAGTTTTAGATTCCGATGCTACACTTCAGGTTTACTGTATCCCTCTGACCTTCTTATTGACAATGAAACACAGAAATTGCATCGGAATAAAATGCAAAAGGCACAATGCCGACTTAAGTACAATAAGACTGACTCTTCCTACTGTCTATGTTTTGAACCAACCCCGTGTCACTAGTTATAGATTCCGATGCTTCACTCCAGGTTTACTGTATCCCTTGGACCTTCTTATTGACGACGAAACACAGAAATTGCATCGGAATTAAATACAAAAGGCACAATGCCGACTTAAGTACAAGAAGACTGTCTCTTCTTACTGACTATGTTTTGAACCATTCCTCTGACACTAGTTATAGATTCCGATGCTTCACTTCAGGTTTACTGTATCCCTCTGACCTTCTTATTGACGATGCAACATAGAAATTGCATCGGAATTAAATACAAAAGGCACAATGGCGACTTAAGTACAAGAAGACTGACTCAACTTACTGTCTATGTTTTGAACCATTCCTGTGACACTAGTTACAGATTCCGATGCTTCACTTCAGGTTTACTGTATCCTTCTGACCCACTTATTAATGATGAAACACAGAAATTGCATCGGAATTAAATACAAAACGCACAATGCCGACTGAAGTATAAGAAAAACTGACTCTTCCCACTATCTATGTTTTGAATCGTTCCTGTGACACTAGTTATAGATTCCGATGCTTCACTTCTGGTTTACTGTATCCATCTTACTTTCTTATTGACGATGAAACACAGAAATTGCATCGGAATTAAATACAAAAGGCACAATGCCGACTTAAGTACAAGAAGACTGACTCTTCTTACTGACTATCTTTTGAACCATTCCTGTAACACTAGTTATAGATTCCGGTGCTTCACTTCAGGTTTACTGTATCCCTTGGACTTTCTTATTCACGTTGAAATACAGAAATTGCATCGGAATTAAATACAAAAGGCACAATGCCGACTTAAGTACAAGAATACTGACTCTTCTTACTGTCCATGTTTTGAACCAACCCCGTGTCACTAGTTATAGATTCCGATGCTTCACTCCAGGTTTACTGCATCCCTTGGACCTTCTTATTGACGACGAAACACAGAAATTGCATCGGAATTAAATACAAAAGGCACAATGCCGACTTTAGTACAAGAAGACTGTCTCTTCTTACTGACTATGTTTTGAACCATTCCTGTGACACTAGTTATAGATTCCGATGCTTCACTTCAGGTTTACTGTATCCCTCTGACCTTCTTATTGACGATGCAACATAGAAATTGCATCGGAATTAAATACAAAAGGCACAATGCCGAATTAAGTACAAGATGACTGACTCTTCTTACTGTCTATGTTTTGAACCATTCATGTGACACTAGTTATAGATTCCGATGCTTCACTCCAGGTTTACTGTATCCCATGGACCTTCTTATTGACGATGAAACACAGAAATTGCATCGGAATTAAATACAAAAGGCACAATGGCGACTTAAGTACAAGAAGACTGACTCATCTTACTGTCTATGTTTTGAACCATTCCTGTGACACTAGTTACAGATTCCGATGCTTCACTTCAGGTTTACTGTATCCTTCTGACCCACTTATTAATGATGAAACACAGAAATTGCATCGGAATTAAATACAAAACGCACAATGCCGAGTGAAGTATAAGAAAAACTGACTCTTCCCACTATCTATGTTTTGAACCGTTCCTGTGACACTAGTTATAGATTCCGATGCTTCACTTCAGGTTTACTGTATCCCTTGGACCTTCTTATTGACGATGAAACACAGATATTGCATCGGAATTAATTACAAAAGGCAAAATGCCGACTTAAGTACAAGAAGACTGACTCATCTTACTGTCTATGTTTTGAACCATTCCTGTGACACTAGTTACAGATTCCGATGCTTCACTCCAGGTTTACTGTATCCCTTGCACCTTCTTATTGACGATTAAAAACAGAAATTGCATTGGAATTAAATACAAAGTTCACAATGCCGACTTAAGTACAAGAAGACTGACCTTTCTTACTGTCTATGTTTAGAACCATTCCTGTGACAATAGTTATAGATTCCGATGCTTCACTTCAGTTTTGCTGTATCCCTTGGACCTTCTTATTGACGATGAAACACAGAAATTGCATCGGAATTAAATACAAAAGGCACAATGCCGACTTATGTACAAGATGACTGACACTTCCTACTTTCTATGTTTTGAACCATTGCTGTGACACTAGTAATTGATCCCGATGCTACACTTCAGGTTTACTGTATCCCACTGACCTTCTTATTGACTATGAAACACAGAAATTGCATCGGAATTAAATACAAAATGCACAATGCCGACTTAAGTACAAGAAGACTGACTCTTCTTACTGACTATGCTTTGATTCATTCCTGTGGCACTAGTTATAGATTCCGATGCTTCACTCCAGGTTTACTGTTTCCCTTTGACCTTCTTATTGACGATGAAACACAGAAATTGCATCGGTATTAAATACAGAAAGCACAATGCCGACCTAAGTACAAGAATACTGACTCTTCTTACTGTCTATGTTTTGAACCAACCCTGTGTCATTAGTTATTGATTCCGATGCTTCACTCCAGGTTTACTGTATTCCTTGGACCTTCTTATTGACGACGAAACACAGAAATTGCATCGGAATTAAATACAAAAGGCACAATGCCGACTTAAGTACAAGAAGACCCTCTCTTCTTACTGACTATGTTTTGAACCATTCCTGTGACACTAGTTATAGATTCCGATGCTTGACTTCAGGTTTACTGTATCCCTCTGACCTTCTTATTGACGATGCAACATAGAAATTGCATCGGAATTAAATACAAAAGGCACAATGCCGATTTAAGTACAAGAAGACTGTCTCTTCTTACTGTCTATGCTTTGAACCATTCATGTGACACTAGTTATAGATTCCGATGCTTCACTCCAGGTTTACTGTATTCCTTGGACCTTCTTATTGACGACGAAACACAGAAATTGCATCGGAATTAAATACAAAAGGCACAATGCCGACTTAAGTACAAGAAGACTGGCTCTTCTTACTGACTATGATTTGAACCATTCATGTGACACTAGTTATTGATTACGGTGCCTCACTTCGGGTTTACTGTATCCCTTGGGCCTTCTTATTGAAGATGAAACACAGAAATTACATCGGAAATAAATACAAAAGGCACAATGCCGACTTAAGTACAAGAAGACTGACTCTTCCTACTGACTAAGTTTGAACCATTCCTGTGACACTAGTTATAGATTCTGATGCTACACTTCAGGTTTAGTGTATCCCTTGGACCTTCTTATTGACGATGAAACACAGAAATTGCATTGGAATTAAATACAAAAGGCACAATGCCGACTTAACTACAAGCAGACTGACTCTTCTTACTGACTATAATTTGAACCATTCCTGTGACACTAGTTATAGATTCCGATGCTTCACTTCAGATTTACTGTATCCCTCTGACGTTCTTATTGACGATGATACACAGAAATTGCGTCGGAACTAAATTAAAAAGGCACAATGCCGAATTAAGTACAAGAAGACTGACTTCTCTTACTGTCTATGTTTTGATCCATTCCTGAGACACTAGTAAATGATTCCGATGCTTCACTCTAGGTTTACTGTATCCCTTGGACCTTCTCATTGACGATGAAACACAGAAATTGCATCGGCATTAAATAAAAAAGGCACAATGCCGACTTAAGTACAAGAAGACTGACTTATCTTACTGTCTATGTTTTGAACCATTCCTGTGACACTAGTTACAGATTCCGATGCTTCACTCCAGGTTTACTGTATCTCTTGCACCTTCTTATTGACGATTAAACACAGAAATTGCATCGGAATTAAATACAAAGTTCACAATGCCGACTTAAGTACAAGAAGACTGCCTCTTCTTACTGACTATGCTTTGAACCATTCCTGTGACACTAGTTATAGATTCCGATGCTTCACTTCAGTTTTACTGTATCCCTTGGACCTCTATATTGACGATGAAACACAGAAATTGCATCGGAATTAAATACAAAAGGCACAATGACGACTTAAGGACAAGAAGACTGACTGCTCTTACTGACTATGTTTTCAACCGTTCCTGTGACACTAGTTATAGATTCCGATGCTTTACTTCAGGCTTATTGTATCCCTCTGACCTTCTTATTGACGATGAAACACAGAAATTGCATCGGAATTAAATACAAAAGGCACAATGACGATTTAAGGACAATAAGATTGACTCTTCTTACTGTCTATATTTTGAACCGTTCTAGTGACACTAGTAATAGATTCCGATGCTTCACTTCAGGTTTACTGTATCCCTTAGACCTTCTTGTTGACGATGAAACACAGAAATAGCATCGGAATTAAATACAAAAGGCACAATGCCGACTTAAGTACAAGACGTCTGACTCTTCTTACTGTCTATGTTTTGAACCATTACTGTGACACTAGTTGTAGATTCCGATGCTTCACACCAGGTTTACTGTATCCCTTGGACCTTCTTATTGACGATGAAAGACAGAAATTGCATGGGAATTAAATACAAAAGTCACAATGCCGACATAAGGACAAGAAGACTGACTCTTCTTACTGACTTAATTTTGAACCATTCCTGTGACTCTAGTTATAGATTCCGATGCTTCACTTCAGGTTTGCTGTATACCTCTGACCTTCTTATTGACGGTGTAACACAGAAATTGCACGGCAATTAAATACGAAAGGCACAATGCCAACTTAAGCACAAGAAGACCGACTCTTCCTACTGACTATGTTTTGAACCATTCCTGTGACACTAGTTATAGATTCCGATGCTTCACTTGAGGTCTGCTGTATCCCATGGACCTTCGTACTGACGATGAAACACAGAAATTGCATCGGAATTAAATACAAAAGGCACAATGCCGACTTAAGTGCAAGGAGACTGACTCTTCTTATTGTCTATGTTTTGAACCATTCCTGTGACACTGATTATAGATTCCGATGCTTCACTCCATGTTTACTGTATCTCTTGGTCCTTCTTATTGACGATGAAACACAGAAATTGCATCGTAATTAAATACAAAATGCACAATGCCGACTTAAGGACAAGAAGACTGACTCTTCCTACTGACTATGTTTTGAACCATTCCTGTGACACTAGTTATAGATTCCAATGCTTCACTTGAGGTTTACTGTATCCCATTGACCTTCGTATTGACGATGAAACACAGCAATTGCATCGGAATTAACTACAAAAGGCACAATGCCGACTTAAGTGCAAGGAGACTGACTCTTCTTATTGTCTATGTTTTGAACCATTCCTGTGACACTGATTATAGATTCCGATGCTTCACTCCATGTTTACTGTATCTCTTGGTCCCTCTTATTGACGATGAAATGCAGAAATTGCATCGGAATTAAATAGAAAAGGCACAATGTCGACTTAAGTATAAGAAGACTGCCTCTTCTTACTGTCTATGTTACGAACCATTCATGTGACACTAGTTGTAGATTCCGATGCTTCACTCCAGGTGTACTGTATCCCTTGGCCCTTCTTATTGACGATGAAACACAGAAATTGCATGGGAATTAAATAGAAAAAGCACAATCCAACTTAAGTACAAGAAGACTGACTCATCTTACTGACTATGTTTTGAAACATTCCTGTGACACTAGTTATAGATTCCGATGCTTCACTTCAGGTTTACTGTATACCTTGGACCTACGTATTGACGATGAAACACAGATATTGCATCGGAATTAAATACGCAAGGCACAATGCCGACTTAAGTACAAGAAGACTGACGCATCCTACTGTCTATGTTTGAACCATTCCTGTGACACTAGTTATAGATTCCGATGCCTCACTTCTGGTTTACTGTATCCCTCTGACCTTATTGCCGATGAAACACAGAAATTGCATCGGAATTAAATACAAAAGGCACAATGACGACTTAAGGACAAGAAGACTGAATCTTCTTACTGACTATGATTTGAACCAATCCTGTGACACTAGTTACAGATTCCGATGCTTCACTTCAGATTTACAGTTTCAATTGGACCTTCTTATTGACGATGAAACACAGATATTGCATCGGAATTAAATACAAAAGGCACAATGCCGACTTAAGTACAAGAAGACTGACTCTTCCTACTATCTATGTTTTGAGTCATTTCTGTGACACTAGTTATAAAGTCCGATGCTTCACTTCAGGTTTACTGTATCCCTTGGGCCTTCTTATTGACGATGAATCACAGATATTGCATCGGAATTAAATACGAAAGGCACAATGCTGACTTAAGTACAATAAGACTGACTCTTCTGACTGTCTATATTTTGAACCATTCTAGTGACACTAGTAATAGCTTCCGATGCTTCACTTCAGATTTACTGTATCCCTTGGACCTTCTTATTGACGATGAAGCACAGAAATAGCATCGGAATTAAATACAAAAGGCACAATGCCGACTTAAGTACAAAACGTCTGACTCTTCTTACTGTCTATGTTTTGAACCATTACTGTGACACTATTTATAGATTCCGATGCTTCACTCCATGTTTACTGTATCCCTTGGACCTTCTTATTGACGATGAAAGACAGAAATTGCATGGGAATTAAATACAAAAGGCACAATGCCGACATAAGGACAAGAAGACTGACTCTTCTTACTGACTATATTTTGAACCATTCCTGTGACACTAGTTATAGATTCCGATGCTTCACTTCAGGTTTGCTGTATACCTCTGACCGTCTTATTGACGATGAAACACAGAAATTGCACGGGAATTAAATACGAAAGGCACAATGCCAATTTAAGCACAAGAAGACCGACTCTTCCTACTGACTATGTTTTGAACCATTCCTGTGACACTAGTTATGGATTCCGATGCTTCACTTGAGGTTTGCTGTATCCCATGGACCTTCGTATTGACGATGATACACAGAAATTGCATCGGAATTAAATACAAAAGGCACAATGCCGACTTAAGTGCAAGGAGACTGACTCTTCTTATTGTCTATGTTATTAACCATTCCTGTGACACTGATTATAGATTCCGATGCTTCACTTGAGGTCTGCTGTATCCCATGGACCTTCGTACTGACGATGAAACACAGAAATTGCATCGGAATTAAATACAAAAGGCACAATGCCGACTTAAGTGCAAGGAGACTGACTCTTCTTATTATCTATGTTTTGAACCATTCCTGTGACACTGATTATAGATTCCGATGCTTCACTCCATGTTTACTGTATCCCTTGGTCCTTCTTATTGACGATGAAACACAGATATTGCATCGTAATTAAATACAAAAAGCACAATGCCGACTTAAGTGCAAGGAGACTGACTCTTCTTATTGTCTATGTTTTGAACCATTCCTGTGACACTGATTATAGATTCCGATGCTTCACTCCATGTTTACTGTATCTCTTGGTCCTTCTTATTGACGATGAAACACAGAAATTGCATCGTAATTAAATACAAAATGCACAATGCCGACTTAAGGACAAGAAGACTGACTGTTCTTACTGACTATGTTTTGAACCGTTCCTGTGACACTAGTTATAAATTCCGATGCTTCTCTTCAGGTTTACTATAACCCCTGGACCTTCTTATTGACGATGAAACGCAGAAATTGCATCAGAATTAAATACAAAAGGCACAATGACGACTTAAGGACAAGAAGACTGACTCTTCTTACTGACTATGATTTGAACCAATCCTCTGACACTAGTTACAGATTCCGATGCTTCACTTCAGATTTACAGTTTCCCTTGGACCTTCTTATTGACGAGGAAACACAGATATTGCATCGGAATTAAATTCAAAAGGCACAATGCTGACTTAAGTCCAAGAAGACTGACTCTTCCTACTGTCTTTGTTTTGAATCATTTCTGGGACACTAGTTATAGAGTCCGATGCTTCACTTCAGGTTTACTGTATCCCTTGGACCTTCTTATTGACGATGAAAGACAGAAATTGCATCGGAATTAAATACAAAAAACACAATGCCGACATAAGGACAAGAAGACTGACTCTTCTTACTGACTATACTTTGAACCGTTCCTGTGACACTAGTTATAGATTCCGATGCTTCCCTTCGGGTTTGCTGTATACCTCTGACCTTCTTATTGACGATGAAACACAGGAATTGCTTCGGAATTAAATACAAAAGGCACAATGCCGACTTACGTACAAGAAGACTGACTCTTCTTACTGTCTATGTTTTGAACCATCCCTGTGACACTAGTTATAGTTTCCGATGCTTCACTCCAGGTTTGCTGTATCCCTTGGTCCTTCTTATTGATGATGAAACAGAGAAATCACATCGGAATTAAATACAAAATGCAAAATTCCGACTTAAGTACAAGAAGACTGACTTTTCTTACTGACTATGTTTTGAACCATTCCTGTGACACTAGTTATAAATTCCGATGCTTCACTTCAGGTTTACTGTATCCCTCTGATCTTCTTATTGACGATGAAACACAGAAAATGCATCGGAATTAAATACAAAAGGCACAATGCCGACTTAAGTACAAGAAAACTGACTCATCTTACTTTCTATGTTTTCAACCATTCCTGTGACACTAGTTATAGATTCCGATGCTTCTCTTCAGATTTACTGTAACCCCTGGACCTTCTTATTGGCGATGAAGCACAGAAATTGCATCGGAATTAGATACAAAAGGCACAATGCCGACTTCAGTGCAAGAAGGCGGACACTTCTTACTGTCTATAATTTGAACCATTCCTGTGACACTAGTTATAGATTCCGATGCTTCACTTCAGATTTACTGTATCCCTTGGACCTTTATATTGACGATGAAACACAGAAATTGCATCGGAATTAAATACAAAAGGCACAATGACGACTTAAGGACAAGAAGACTGACTGCTCTTACTGACTATGTTTTCAACCGTTCCTGTGACACTAGTTATAGATTCCGATGCTTCACTTCAGGCTTATTGTATCCCTCTGACCTTCTTATTGACGATGAAACACAGAAATTGCATCGGAATTAAATAGAAAAGGCACAATGTCGACTTAAGTACAAGAAGACTGCCTCTTCTTACTGTCTATGTTATGAACCATTCCTGTGACACTAGTTATAGATTCCGATGCTTCACTCCAGGTTTACTGTATCCCTTGGCCCTTCTTATTGACGATGAAACACAGAAATTGCATCGGAATTAAATAGAAAAAGCACAATCCAACTTAAGTACAAGAAGACTGACTCATTTTACTGACTATGTTTCAAACATTCCTGTGACACTAGTTACAGATTCCGTTGCTTCACTTCAGGTTTACTGTATACCTTGGACCTACTTATTGACGATGAAACACAGATATTGCATCGGAATTAAATACACAAGGCACAATGCCGACTTAAGTACAAGAAGACTGACCCTTCCTACTGTCTATGTTTGAACCATTCCTGTGACACTAGTTATAGATTCCGATGCTTCACTTCAGGTTTACTGTATGCCTCTGACCTTATTGCCGATGAAACACAGAAATTGCATCGGAATTAAATACAAAAGGCACAATGACGATTTAAGGACAAGAAGACTGAAACTTCTTACTGACTATGATTTGAACCAATCCTCTGACACTAGTTACAGATTCCGATGCTTCACTTCAGATTTAAAGTTTCCCTTGGACCTTCTTATTGACGATGAAACACAGATATTGCATCGGAATTAAATACAAAAGGCACAATGCCGACTTAAGTACAATAAGATTGACTCTTCTTACTGTCTATGTTTTGAACCATTCTAGTGACACTAGTAATAGATTCCGATGCTTCACTTCAGGTTTACTGTATCCCTTGGACCTTCTTATTGACGATGAAACACAGAAATAGCATCGGAATTAAATACAAAATGCACAATGCCGACTTAAGGACAAGAAGACTGACTCTTCCTACTGACTATGTTTTGAACCACTCCTGTGACACTAGTTATAGATTCCGATGCTTCACTTGAGGTTTACTGTATCCCTCTGACCTTATTGCCGATGAAACACTGAAATTGCATCGGAATTAAATACAAAAGGCACAATGCCGACTTAAGAACAAGAAGACTGACTCTTCTTACTGACTATGTTTTGAACCATTCCTGTGACACTAGTTATAGATTCCTATGCTTCACTTCAGGTTTACTGTTTCCCTTGGACCTTCTTATTGACGATGAAACACAGAAATTGCATCGGAATTAAATACAAAAGGCACAATGCCGACTTAAGTAAAAGAAGTCTGACTCTTCTTACTGTCTATGATTTGAACCATTCCTGTGACACTAGTTATAGATTCCGATGCTTCACTTCAGGTTTACTGTACCCCTTGGACCTTCTTATTGACGATGAAACACAGAAATTGCATCCGAATTAAATAGAAAACGAACAATGATGACTTAAGTACAAGAAGACTGACTATTCCTACTGACTATGTTTTGGACCATACCTGTAACACTAGTTATAGATTCCGATGCTTCACTTCTGGATTACTGTATCCCTCTGACCTTCTTATTGACGATGAAACACAGAAATTGCATCGGAATTAAATACAATAGGCACAATGCCGACTTAAGTACAAGAAAACAGACTCTTCTTACTGTCTATGATTTGAACCATCCCTGTGACACTAGTTATAGTTTCCGATGCTTCACTCCAGGTTTACTGTATCCCTTGGTCCTTCTTATTGACGATGAAACACAGAAATTACATCGGAATTACATACAAAAGGCAAAATTCCGACTTAAGTACAAGAAGACGGACTTTTCTTACTGACTATGTTTGAACCATTCCTGTGACACTAGTTATAAATTCCGATACTTCACTTCAGGTTTACTGTATCCCTCTGATCTTCTTATTGACGATATAACACAGAAAATGCATCGGAATTAAATACAAAAGGCACAATGCCGACTTAAGTACAAGAAAACTGACTCATCTTACCGTCTATGTTTTGAACCATTCCTGTGACACTAGTTATAGAATCCGATGCTGCTCTTCAGGTTTACTGTAACCCCTGGACCTTCTTATTGACGATGAAACGCAGAAATTGCATCGGAATTAAACACAAAAAGCACAATGCTGACTTAAGTACAAAAAGACTGACTCTTCTTACTGACTATGATTTGAACCATTCCTGTGACACTAGTTATAGATTGCGATGCTTCACTTCAGGTTTACTGTTTCCCTCTGACCATCTTATTGACGATGAAACACAGAAAATGCATCGGAATTAAATACAAAAGGCACAATGCCGACTTAAGTGCAAGAAGGCTGGCACTGCTTATTGTCTATGTTTTGAACCATTCCTGTCACACTAGTTATAGATTCCGATGCTTCACTTCAGGTTTACTGTATCGCTTGGACCTTCTTATTGACGATGAAACACAGAAATTGCATCGGAATTAAATACAAAAGGCACAATGACGACTTAAGGACAAGAAGACTGACTGTTCTTACTGACTATGCTTTGCACCGTTCCTGTGACACTAGTTATAGATTCCGATGCTTCACTTCAGGTTTATTGTCTCCGCCTGACCTTCTTTTTGACGATGAAACACAGAAATTGCATCGGAATTAAATAGAAAAAGCACAATGCCAACTTAAGTACAAGAAGACTGACTCATCTTACTGACTATGTTTTGAAACATTCCTGTGACACTGGTTATAGATTCCGATGCTTCACTTCAGGTTTACTGTATACCTTGGACCTACTTATTGATGATGAAACACAGATATTGCATCGGAATTAAATACACTAGGCACAATGCCGACTTAAGTACAAGAAGACTGACGCTTCCTACTGTCTATGTTTAAACCATTCCTGTGACACTAGTTATAGATTCCGATGCTTCACTTCAGGTTTACTGTATCCCTCTGACCTTATTTTCGATGAAACAAAGAAATTACATCGGAATTAAAAACAAAAGGCACAATGACGACTTAAGGACAAGAAGACTGACTCTTCTTACTGACTATGATTTGAACCAATCCTGTGACACTAGATACAGATTCCGATGCTTCACTTCATATTTACAGTTTCCCTTGGACCTTCTTATTGACGATGAATCACAGATATTGCATCGGAATTAAATACAAAAGGCACAATGCCGACTTAAGTACAATAAGACTGACTCTTCTTACTGTCTATATTTTGAACCATTCTAGTGACACTAGTAATAGATTCCGATGTTTCACTTCAGGTTTACTGTATCCCTTTGACCTTCTTATTGACGATGAAACACAGATATAGCATCGGAATTAAATACAAAAGGCACAATGCCGACTTAAGTACAAGACGTCTGACTCTTCTTACTGTCTATGTTTTGAACCATTACCGTGACACTAGTTATAGATTCCGATGCTTCACTCCAGGTTTACTGTATCCCTTGGACCTTCTTATTGACGATGAAAGACAGAAATTGCATCGTAATGAAATACAAAAGACACAATGCCGACATAAGGACAAGAAGACTGACTCTTCTTACTGACTATACTTTGAACCGTTCCTGTGACACTAGTTATAGATTCCGATGCTTCACTTCAGGTTTCCTGTATACCTCTGACCTTCTTATTGACGATGAAACACAGAAATTGCATGGGAATTAAATACGAAAGGCACAATGCCAACTTAAGCACAAGAAGACCGACTCTTCCTACTGACTATGCTTTGAACCATTCCTGTGACACTAGTTATAGATTCCGATGCTTCACTTGAGGTTTGCTGTATCCCATGGACCTTCGTATTGACGATGAAACACAGAAAGTGCATCGGAATTAAGTACAAATGGCACAATGCCGACTTAAGTGCAAGGAGACTGACTCTTCATATTGTCTATGTTTTGAACCATTCCTGTGACACTGATTATAGATTCCGATGCTTCACTCCAGGTTTACTGTATCCCTTAGTCATTCTTATTGACGATGAAACACAGAAATTGCATCGTTATTAAATACAAAAGGCACAATGCCGACTTAAGGACAAGAAGACTGACTCTTCCTACAGACTATGTTTTGAACCATTCCTGTGACACTAGTTATAGATTCCGATGCTTCACCTGAGGTTTACTGTATCCCTCTGACCTTCTTATTGATGATGAAACACAGATATTGCATCGTAATTAAATACAAAAGGCACAATGCCGACCTAAGTACAAGAAGACTGACTCTTCTTATTGTCTATGTTTTGAACCATCCCTGTGACACTAGTTATAGATTCCAATGCCTCGCTATAGGTTTACTGTATCCCTTGGTCCTTCTTATTGACGATGAAACACAGAAATTGCATCGGAATTAAACACAAAAGGCACAATGCCGACTTAAGTGCAAAAAGACTGACTCTTCTTACTCACTATGATTTGAACCATTCCTGTGACACTAGTTATAGATTGCGATGCTTCACTTCAGGTTTACTGTATCCCCCTGACCTTCTTATTGACGATGAAACACAGAAATTGCATCGGAATTAAATACAAAAGGCACAATGCCGACTTAAGTACAAGAAGACTGACTCTTCTTACTGTCTATGATTTGAACCATTCCTGTGACACTAGTTATAGATTCCGATGCTTCACTTCAGGTTTACTGTATTCCCTGGACCTTCTTATTGACGATGAAACACAGAAATTGCATCGGAATTAAATACAAAAGGCACAATGCCGACATAAGTACAAGAATACTGACTCTTCCTACTGTCTATGTTTTGAACCATTTCTGTGACACTAGTTACAGAGTCCGATGCTTCACTTCAAGGTTACTGTATCCCTTGGGCCTTCTTATTGACGATGAATCACAGAAATTGTATCGGAATTAAATACAAAAGGCACAATGCCGACTTAAGTACAATAACACTGACTCGTCTTACTGTCTATATTTTGAACCATTCCAGTGACACTAGTTATAGTTTCCGATGCTTCACTTCAGGTTTACTGTATCCCTTGGACCCTCTTATTGACGATGAAAGACAGAAATTGCATCGGAATTAAATACAAAAGGCACAATGCCGACATAAGGACAAGATGACTGACTCTTCTTACTGACTATATTTTGAACCATTCGTGTGACACTAGTTATAGATTCCGATGCTTCACTTCAGGTTTACTGAATACCTCTGACCTTCTGATTGACGATGAAACACAGAAATTGCATGGGAATTAAATACGAAAGGCACAATGCCAACTTAAGTACAAGAAACCGACTCTTCCTACTGACTATGTTTTGAACCATTCCTGTGACACTAGTTATAGATTCCGATGCTTCACTTGAGGTTTACTGTATTCCTTGGCCCTCCTTATTGACGATGAAACACAGAAATTGCATCGGAATTAAATACACATGGCACAATGCCGACTTAAGGACAAGAAGACTGACTCTTCTTACTGACTATGTTTTCAACCATTCCTGTGACACTAGTTATAGATTCCGATGCTTCACTTCAGGTTTACTGTATACCTTGGACCTTCTTATCGACGATGAAACACAGAAATTGCATCGGAATTAAATACACAAGGCACAATGCCGACTTATGTACAAGAAGACTGACTCTTCCTACTGTCTATGCTTGGAACCATTCCTGTGACACTAGTTATACATTCCGATGCTTCACTTCAGGTTTACTGTATCCCTCTGACCTTATTGCCGATGAAACACAGAAATTGCATCGGAATTAAATACAAAAGGCACAATGCCGACTTAAGTACAAGAAGACTGACTCTTCTTACTGACTATGTTTTGAACCATTCCTGTGACACTAGTTATATATTCCGATGCTTCACTTGAGGTTTACTGTATCTCATGGGCCTCCTTATTGACGATGAAACACAGAAATTGCATCGGAATTAAATACAAAAGGCACAATGCAGACGTAAGTACAAGAGGACTGACTCTTCTTACTGTCTATGTTATGAACCATTCCTGTGACCCTAGTTATAGATTCCGATGCTTCACTCCAAGTTTAATGTTTCCCTTGGACCTTCTTACTGACGATGAAACACAGAAATTGCATCGTAAATAAATACAAAAGGCCTAATGCCGACTTAAGGACAAGAAGATTGACTCTTCCTACTGACTATGTTTTGAAACATTCCTGTGACACTAGTTATAGATTCCGATACTTCACTTGAGGTTTACTGTATCGCATGGACCTTCGTATTGACGATGAAACACAGAAATTGCATCGGAATTAAATACAAAAGGCATAATGCCGACTAAAGTGCAAGGAGACTGACACTTCTTATGTCTATGTTTTGAACCATTCCTGTGACACTATTTATAGATTCCGATGCTTCACATCAGGTTTACTGTATCTCTCTGACCTTATTGCCGATGAAACACAGAAATTGCATCGGAATTAAATACAAAAGGCACAATGCCGACTTAAATACATGAAGACCGACTCCTCCTACTGACTATGCTTTGAACCATTCCTGTGACACTAGTTATAGATTCCGATGCTTCACTTGAGGTTTACTGTATCCCATGGACCTTCGTATTGACGATGAAACACAGAAATTGCATCGGAATTAAATACGAAAGGCACAATGCCGACTTAAGTGCAAGGAGACTGACTCTTCTTATGTCTATTTTATGAACCATTCCTGTGACACTAATTATAGATTCCGATGCTTCACTCCAAGTTTAATGTTTCCCTTGGACCTTCTTACTGACGATGAAACACAGAAATTGCATCGTAATTAAATACAAAAGGCACAATGCCGACTTAAGGACAAGAAGATTGACTCTTCCTACTGACTATGTTTTGAACCATTCCTGTGACACTAGTTATAGATTCCGATGTTTCACTTCAGGATTACTGTATCCCTCTGACCTTCTTATTGACGATGAAACACAGAAATTGCATCGCAATTAAATACAAAAGGCACAATGCCGCCTTAAGTACAAGAAGACTGACTCTTCTTATTGTCTATGTTTTGAACCATCCCTTTGACACTAGTTATAGATTCTGATGCTTCACTCCAGGTTTACTGTATCCCTTGGACCTTCTTATTGACGATGAAAAACAGAAATTGCATCGGAATTAAAAACAAAAGGCAAAATTCCGACTTAAGTACAAGAAGACTGACTCCTCTTACTGACTATGTTTTGAATCATTCCTGTGACACTAGTTAAAAATTCCGATGCTTCACTTAAGGTTTACTGTAACCCTCTGATCTTCTTATTGACGTTGAAACACAGAAATTGCATCGGAGTTAAATACAAAAGGCACAATGCCGACTTAAGCACAAGAAAACTGACTCATCTTGCTGTCTATATTTTGAACCATTCCTGTGACACTAGTTATAGATTCCGATGCTTCACTTCAATTTTACTGTATCCCTTGGACCTTCTTATTGACGATGAAACACAGAAATTGCATTGGAATTAAACACAAAAGGCACAATGCCGACTTAAGTACAAAAAGACTGACTCTTCTAACTGTCAATATTTTGAACCATTCCAGTGACACTAGTAATAGATTCCGATGCTTCACTTCAGGTTTACTGTATCCCTTGGACCTTCTGATTGACGATGAAACACAGAAATAGCATCGGAATTGAATACAAAAGCATAATGCCGACTTAAGTACAAGACATCTGACTCTTCTTAATGTCTATGTTTTGAACCATTACTGTGACACTAGTTATAGATTCCGATGCTTCACACCAGGGTTACTGTATCCCTTGGACCTTCTTGTTGACGATGAAAGACAGACATTGCATCGGAATTAAATACAAAAGGCACCATGCCGACATATGGACAAGATGACTGACTCTTCTTACTGACTATATTTTGAACCATTCCTGTGACACTAGTTATAGATTCCGATGCTTCACTTCAGGTTTACTGCATACCTCTGACCTTCTTATTGACGATGAAACACAGAAATTGAATGGGAATAAAATACGAAAGGCACAATGCCATCTTAAGTACAAGAACCCGACTCTTCCTACTGACTATGTTTTTAACCATTCCTGTGACACTAGTTATAGATTCCGATGCTTCACTTGAGGTTTACTGTATACCTTGGACCTTCTTATTGACGATGAAACACAGAAATTGCATCGGAATTAAATACACAAGGCACAAAGCCGACTTAAGGACAAGAAGACTGACTCTTCTTACTGACTATGTTTTGAACCATTCCAGTGACACTAGTTATAGATTCCGATGCTTCACCTCAGGTTTACTGTATACCTTGGACCTTCTTATTGACGATGAAACACAGAAATTGCATCGGAATTAAATACAAAAGGCATAATGCCGACTAAAGTGCAAGGAGACTGACACTTCTTATGTCTATGTTTTGAACCATTCCTGTGACACTATTTATAGATTCCGATGCTTCACTTCAGGTTTACTGTATCCCTCTGACCTTATTGCCGATGAAACACAGAAATTGAATCGGAATTAAATACAAAAGGCACAATGCCGACTTAAGTACATGAAGACCGACTCCTCCTACTGACTATGTTTTGAACCATTCCTGTGACACTAGTTATAGATTCCGATGCTTCACTTGAGGTTTTCTGTATCCCATGGACCTTCTTATTGACGATGAAACACAGAGATTGCATCAGCATTAAATACAAAATGCAGAATGCCGACTTAAGTACAAGAAGACTGACTCTTATTACTGTCTATGTTTTGAACCATTCCTATGACACTAGTTATAGATTCCGATGCTTAACTCAGGTTTATTGTATCCCTCTGACCTTATAGCCGATGAAACACAGAAATTGCATCAGAATTAAATACAAAAGGCACAATGACGACTTAAGGACAAGAAGACTGACTCTTCTTACTGACTATGATTTGAATCATTTCTGTGACACTAGTTATAGATTCCGATGCTTCACATCAGGTTTGCTGTATATGTCTGACCTTCTCATTGACGATGAAACATAGAAATTGCATGGGAATTAAATACGAAAGGCACAATGCCAAATTAAGCACAAGAAGACCGACTCTTCCTACCGACTATGTTTTGAACCATTCCTGTGACACTAGTTATAGATTCCGATGCTTCACTTGAGGTTTACTGTATCCCATGGACCTTCGTATTGACGATGAAACACAGAAATTGCATCGGAATTAAATACAAAAGGCACAATGCCGACTTAAGTGCAAGGAGACTGACTCTTCTTATGTCTATTTTATGAACCATTCCTGTGACACTAATTATAGATTCCGATGCTTCACTCCAAGTTTAATGTTTCCCTTGGACCTTCTTACTGACGATGAAACACAGAAATTGCATCGTAATTAAATACAAAAGGCACAATGCCGACTTAAGGACAAGAAGATTGACTCTTCCTACTGACTATGTTTTGAACATTCCTGTGACACTAGTTATAGATTCCGATACTTCACTTGAGGTTTACTGTATCGCATGGACCTTCGTATTGACGATGAAACACAGAAATTGCATCGGAATTACATACAAAAGGCATAATGCCGACTAAAGTGCAAGGAGACTGACACTTCTTATGTCTATGTTTTGAACCATTCCTGTGACACTATTTATAGATTCCGATGCTTCACTTCAGGTTTACTGTATCCCTCTGACCTTATTGCCGATGAAACACAGAAACTGCATCGGAATTAAATACAAAAGGCACAATGCCGACTTAAGTACATGAAGACCGACTCCTCCTACTGACTATGTTTTGAACCATTCCTGTGACATTAGTTTTAGATTACGATGCTTCACTTGAGGTTTTCTGTATCCCATGGACCTTCTTATTGACGATGAAACACAGAGATTGCATCAGCATTAAATACAAAAGGCACAATGCCGACTTAAGTACAAGAAAACTGACTCTTATTACTGTCTATGTTTTGAACCATTCCTATGACACTAGTTATATATTTCGAAGCTCCACTCCAGGTTTACTGTATCCCTTTGACCTTTTTATTGACGATGAAACACAGAAATTGCATCCGAATTAAATAGAAAATGCACAATGATGTCTTAAGTACAAGAAGACTGACTAATCTTACTGACTATGTTTTGAACCATTCCTGTGACACTAGTTATAGATTCCGATGTTTCACTTCAGGATTACTGTATCCCTCTGACCTTCTTATTGACGATGAAACACAGAAATTGCATCGGAATTAAATACAAAAGGCACAATGCCGACTTAAGTACAAGAAGACTGACTCTTCTTATTGTCTATGTTTTGAACCATCCCTGTGACACTAGTTATAGATTCTGATGCTTCACTCCAGGTTTACTGTATCCCTTGGACCTTCTTATTGACGATGAAAAACAGAAATTGCATCGGAATTAAAAACAAAAGGCAAAATTCCGACTTAAGTACAAGAAGACTGACTCCTCTTACTGACTATGTTTTGAATCATTCCTGTGACACTAGTTAAAAATTCCGATGCTTCACTTAAGGTTTACTGTAACCCTCTGATCTTCTAGTTGACGTTGAAACACAGAAATTGCATCGGAGTTAAATACAAAAGGCACAATGCCGACTTAAGTACAATAAGACTGACTGTTCTAACTGTCTATATTTTGAACCATTCCAGTGACACTAGTAATAGATTCCGATGCTTCACTTCAGGTTTACTGTATCCCTTGGACCTTCTTGTTGACGATGAAAGACAGACATTGCATCGGAATTAAATACAAAAGGCACCATGCCGACATATGGACAAGATGACTGACTCTTCTTTCTGACTATATTTTGAACCATTCCTGTGACACTAGTTATAGATTCCGATGCTTCACTTCAGGTTTACTGCATATCTCTGACCTTCTTATTGACGATGAAACACAGAAATTGCATGGGAATAAAATACGAAAGGCACAATGCCATCTTAAGTACAAGAAACCGACTCTTCCTACTGACTATGTTTGAACCATTCCTGTGACACTAGTTATAGATTCCGATGCTTCACTTGAAGTTTACTGTATACCTTGGACCTTCTTATTGACGAAGAAACACAGAAATTGCATCGGAATTAAATACACAAGGCACAAAGCCGACTTAAGGACAAGAAGACTGACTCTTCTTACTGACTATGTTTTGAACCATTCCAGTGACACTAGTTATAGATTCCGATGCTTCACCTCAGGTTTACTGTATACCTTGGACCTTCTTATTGACGATGAAACACAGAAATTGCATCGGAATTAAATACACAAGGCACAATGCCGACTTATGTACAAGAAGACTGACTCTTCCTACTGTCTATGTTTTGAACCATTCCTGTGACACTAGTTATAGATTCCGATGCTTCACTTCAGGTTCACTGTATCCCTCTGACCTTATTGCCGATGAAACACAGAAATTGCATCAGAATTAAATGCAAAAGGCACAATGCCGACTTAAGGACAAGAAGACTGACTCTTCTTACTGACTATGTTTTGAACCATTCTTGTGACACTAGTTGTATATTCCGATGCTTCACTTCAGGTTTACTGTTTCCCTTGGAAATTCTTATTGACGATGAAACACAGATATTGCATCGGAATTAAATACAAATGGCACAATGCCGACTCAAGTACATGAAGACCGACTAATCCTACTGACTATGTTTTGAATCATTCCTGTGACACTAGTTATAGATTCCGATGCTTCACTTGAGGTTTACTGTATCCCATGGACCTTCTTATTGACGATGAAACACAGAAATTGCATTGGAATTGAATACAAAAGGCAAATGCCGACTTAAGGACAAGAAGACTGACTCTTCTTACTGACTATGTTTTGAACCATTCCTGTGACACTAGTTATACATTCCGATGCTTCACTTCAGGTTTACTGTATCCCGTGGACCTTCTTATTGACGATGAAACACAGAAATTGCATCGGAATGAAATACAAATGGCAAATTGCCGACTTAAGAACACGAAGGCTGACTCTTCTTACTGTCTATGTTCTGAACATTCCTTTGACACTAGCTATAGATTCCGATGCCACACTGCAGGTTTATTGTATCCCTTGGACCTTCTTATTAACGATGAAACACAGAAATTGCATCGAAATTAAATCCAAAAGGCACAATGCGGACGTAAGTGAAAGACGTCTGACTATTCTTACTGTCTATGTTTAGAACCATTACTGTGACACTAGTTTTAGAATCCGATGCTTCACTCCAGGTTTCCGTACCCCTTGGACCTTCGTATTGACGATGGAACACAGAAATTGCATCGGAATTAAATACAAAAGGCACAATGCCGACATAAGGACAAGAAGACTGACTCTTCTTACTGACTATATTTTAAACCATTCCTGTGATACTACTTATAGATTCCAATGCTTCACTTCAGGTTTACTGTATACCTCTGACCTACGTATTGACGATGAAACGCAGACATTGCATGGGAATTAAATACGAAAGGCACAGTGCCAACTTCAGTACAAGAAGACTGACTCTTCTTACTGACTATGCTTTGAACCATTCCTGTGACACTAGTTATAGATTCCGATGTTTCACTTCAGGATTACTGTATCCCTCTGACCTTCTTATTGACGATGAAACACAGAAATTGCATCGGAATTAAATACAAAAGGCACAATGCCGACTTAAGTACAAGAAGACTGACTCTTCTTATTGTCTATGTTTTGAACCATCCCTGTGACACTAGTTATAGATTCCGATGCTTCACTCCAAGTTTACTGTATCCCTTGGTCCTTCTTATTGACGATGAAAAACCGAAATTGCATCGGAATTAAATACAAAAGGCAAAATTCCGACTTAAGTACAAGAAGACTGACTCTTCTTACTGACTATGCTCTGAACCATTCCTATGACACTAGTTAAAAATTCCGTTGCTTCACTTAAGGTTTACTCTATCCCTCTGATCTTTTTATTGACGTTGAAACACAGAAATTGCATCGCAGTTAAATACAAAAGGCACAATGCCGACTTAAGTACAAGAAGACTGACTCTTCTTACTGACTATATTTTAAACCATTCCTGTGATACTACTTATCGATTCCAATGCTTCACTTCAGGTTTACTGTATACCTCTGACCTACGTATTGACGATGAAACGCAGACATTGCATGGGAATTAAATACGAAAGGCACAGTGCCAACTTAAGTACAAGAAGACTGACTCATCTTGCTGTCTATGTTTTGAACCATTCCTGTGATACTAGTTATAGATTCCGATACTTCACTTCAGGTTTACTGTATCCCTTGGACCTTCTTATTGACGATGAAACACAGAAATTGCATTGGAATTAAACACAAAAGGCACAATGACGACTTAAGTACAAAAAGACTGACTCTTCTTAATGACTATGATTTGAACCATTCCTGTGACACTAGTTACAGATTCCGATGCTTCACTTCAGGTTTACTGCATACCTCTGACCTTCTTATTGACGACGAAACACAGAAATTGCATGGGAATTAAATACGAAAGGCACAATGCCATCTTAAGTACAAGAAACCGACTCTTCCTACTGACTATGTTTTGAACCTTTCCTGTGACACTAGTTATAGATTCCGATGCTTCACTTCAGGTTTACTGTATCCCTCTGACCTTATTGCTGATGAAACACAGAAATTGCATCAGAATTAAATACAAAAGGCACAATGCCGACTTAAGGACAAGAAGACTGACTCTTCTTACTGACTATGTTTTGAACCATTCCTGTGACACTAGTTATATATTCCGATGCTTCACTTCAGGTTTACTGTTTCCCTTGGACCTTCTTATTGACGATGATACACAGAAATTGCATCGGAATTACAAACAAATGGCACAATGCCGACTTAAGTACATGAAGACCAACTCCTCCTACTGACTATGTTTTGAATCATTCCTGTGACACTAGTTATAGATTCCGATGCTTCACTTGAGGTTTACTGTATCCCATGGACCTTCTTATTAACGATGAAACACAGAAATTGCATCGAAATTAAATCCAAAAGGCACAATGCCGACGTAAGTGAAAGACGTCTGACTATTCTTACTGTCTATGTTTAGAACCATTACTGTGACACTAGTGTTAGAATCCGATGCTTCACTCCAGGTTTCCGTACCCCTTGGACCTTCGTATTGACGATGGAACACAGAAATTGCATCGGAATTAAATACAAAAGGCACAATGCCGACATAAGGACAAGAAGACTGACTCTTCTTACTGACTATATTTTAAACCATTCCTGTGATACTACTTATACATTCCAATGCTTCACTTCAGGTTTACTGTGTACCTCTGACCTACGTATTGACGATGAAACGCTAACATTGCATGGGAATTAAATACGAAAGGCACAGTGCCAACTTCAGTACAAGAAGACTGACTCTTCTTACTGACTATGCTTTGATCCATTCCTGTGACACTAGTTATAGATTCCGATGTTTCACTTCAGGATTACTGTATCCCTCTGACCTTCTTATTGACGATGAAACACAGAAATTGCATCGGAATTAAATACAAAAGGCACAATGCCGACTTAAGTACAAGAAGACTGACTCTTCTTATTGTCTATGTTTTGAACCATCCCTGTGACACTAGTTATAGATTCCGATGCTTCACTCCAAGTTTACTGTATCCCTTGGTCCTTCTTATTGACGATGAAAAACCGAAATTGCATCGGAATTAAATACAAAAGGCAAAATTCCGACTTAAGTACAAGAAGACTGACTCTTCTTACTGACTATGCTCTGAACCATTCCTATGACACTAGTTAAAAATTCCGTTGCTTCACTTAAGGTTTACTCTATCCCTCTGATCTTCTTATTGACGTTGAAACCCAGAAATTGCATCGCAGTTAAATACAAAAGGCACAATGCCGACTTAAGTACAAGAAGACTGACTCTTCTTACTGACTACATTTTAAACCATTCCTGTGATACTACTTATAGATTCCAATGCTTCACTTCAGGTTTACTGTATACCTCTGACCTACGTATTGACGATGAAACGCAGACATTGCATGGGAATTAAATACGAAAGGCACAGTGCCAACTTAAGTACAAGAAGAGTGACTCATCTTGCTGTCTATGTTTTGAACCATTCCTGTGATACTAGTTATAGATTCCGATGCTTCACTTCAGGTTTACTGTATCCCTTGGACCTTCTTATTGACGATGAAACACAGAAATTGCATTGGAATTAAACACAAAAGGCACAATGACGACTTAAGTACAAAAAGACTGACTCTTCTTAATGACTATGATTTGAACCATTCCTGTGACACTAGTTACAGTCTCCGATGCTTCACTTCAGGTTTACTGCATACCTCTGACCTTCTTATTGACGACGAAACACAGAAATTGCATGGGAATTAAATACGAAAGGCACAATGCCATCTTAAGTACAAGAAACCGACTCTTCCTACTGACTATGTTTTGAACCTTTCCTGTGACACTAGTTATAGATTCCGATGCTTCACTTCAGGTTTACTGTATCCCTCTGACCTTATTGCTGATGAAACACAGAAATTGCATCAGAATTAAATACAAAAGGCACAATGCCGACTTAAGGACAAGAAGACTGACTCTTCTTACTGACTATGCTTTGAACCATTCCTGTGACACTAGTTATATATTCCGATGCTTCACTTCAGGTTTACTGTTTCCCTTGGACCTTCTTATTGACGATGATACACAGAAATTGCATCGGAATTACAAACAAATGGCACAATGCCGACTTAAGTACATGAAGACCAACTCCTCCTACTGACTATGTTTTGAATCATTCCTGTGACACTAGTTATAGATTCCGATGCTTCACTTGAAGTTTACTGTATCCCATGGACCTTCTTATTGACGATGAAACACAGAATTTGCATCGGCATTAAATACAAAAGGCACAATGCAGACTTAAGTACAAGAAGACTGACTCTTCTTACTGTCTATGTTTTGAACCATTCCTGTGACACTAGTTATAGATTCCGATGCTTCACTCCAGGTTTACTGTATCCCTTTGACCTTCTTATTGACGATGAAACACAGAAATTGCATCGGAATTAAATACAAAAGGTACAATGCCGAATTAAGTACAAGAAGACTGACTCTTCTTACTGTCTACTTTTGAACCGGTCCTGTGACATTAGTTATAGACTCCGATGCTTCACTCCAGGTTTACTGTATCCCTTGGACCTTCTTATTGACGATGGAACACAGAAATTGCATCGGAATTAAATACAAAAGGCACAATGCCGACATACGTACAAGAAGACTGACTCTTCTTACTGTCTATGTTTTGAACCATCCCTGTGACACTCGTTATGGATTCCGATGCTTCACTCCAGGTTTACTGTATCCCTTGGTCCTTCTTAATGACGATGAAACACAGAAATTGCATCGGAATAAATACAAAAGGCAAAATTACGACCTAAGTACAAGAATACTGACTCTTCTTACTGACTATGTTTTAACCTTTCCTGTGACACTAGTTATAAATTCCGATGCTTCACTTCAGGTTTACTGTATCCCTTGACCCTTCTTATTGACGATGAAACACAGAAATTGCATCGGAATTACATACAAAAGGCACAATGCAGAATTAAGTACAAGAAGACTGACTCTTCTTACTGACTATATTTTGAACCATTCCTGTGACACTAGTTATAGATTCCGATGCTTCACTTCAGGTTTACTGCATACATCTGACCTTCTTATTGACGATGAAACACAGAAATTGCATGGGAATTAAATACGAAAGGCACAATGCCATCTTAAGTACAAGAAACCGACTCTGCCTACTGACTATGTTTTGAACCATTCCTGTGACACTAGTTATAGATTCCGATGTTTCACTTGAGGTTTACTGTATACCTTGGACCTTCTTATTGACGATGAAACACAGAAATTGCATCGGAATTAAATACACAAGGCACAATGCCGACTTAAGTACAAGAAGACAGACTCTTCTTACTGTCTATGTTTTGAACCATTCCTGTGACTCTAGTTATAGATTCCGATGCTTCACTTCAGGTTTACTGTATCCCTCTGACCTTATTGCCGATGAAACACGGAAATTGCATCAGAATTAAATACAAAAGGCACAATGCCGACTTAAGGTCAAGGAGACTGACTCTTCTTACTGACTATGTTTTGAACCACTCCTGTGACACTAGTTATACATTCCGATGCTTCACTTCAGGTTTACTGTTTCCCTTGGACCTTCTTATTAAAGATGAAACACAGAAATGGCATCGGTATTAAATACAAATGGCACAATGCCGACTTAAGTACATGAAGACCGACTCCTCCTACTGACTATGTTTTGAATCATTCCTGTGACACTAGTTACTGATTCCGATGATTCACTTGAGGTTTACTGTATCCCATGGACCTTCTTATTGACGATGAAACACAGAAATTGCATCGGCATTAAATACAAAAGGCACAATGCAGACTAAAGTACAAGAAGACTGACTCTTCTTACTGTCTATGTTTTGAACCATTCCTGTGACACTAGTTATAAATTCCGATGCTTCACTCCAGGTTTACTGTATCCCTTTGAACTTCTTATTGACGATGAAACACAGAAATTGCATCGGAATTAAATACAAAAGGCAAATGCCGATTTAAGGACAAGAAGACTGACTCTTCCTACTGACTATGTTTTGAACCATTCCTGTGACACTAGTTATACACTCCGATGCTTCACTTCAGGTTTACTGTATCCCTCTGACCTTCGTATTGACGATGAAACACAGAAATTGCATCGGAATTAAATAGAAAAGGCACAATGCCGACATAAGTACAAGAAGACTGACTCTTCTTACTGTCTATGCTTTGAACCATTCCTGTGACACTAGTTGTAGATTCCGATGCTTCACTTTAGGTTTACTGTATCCCTTGGACCTTCTTATTGACGATGAAACACAGAAATTGCATCGGAATTAAATACAAAGACACAACACCGACTTAAGTACAAGAAGACTGACTCTTCCAACTGTCTATGTTTTGAACAATTTTTGTGACACTAGTTATAGATTCCGATGCTTCACTTCAGGTTTACTGTATCCCTCTTACCGTCTTATTGACAATGAAACACAGAAATGGCATCGGAATTAAATAGAAAAGGCACAATGCCGACATAAGTACTAGAAGACTGACTCTTCCTACTGTCTATGTTTTGAACCATTCCTGTGACACTAGTTATAGACTCCAATGCTTCACTTCAGGTTTACTGTATCCCTGTGACCTTCTTATTGACGATGAAACACAGAAATTGCATCGGAATTAAATACAAAAGGCACAATGCCGAATTAAGTACAAGAAGACTGACTCTTCTTACTGTCTACCTTTGAACCGGTCATGTGACACTAGTTATAGACTCCGATGCTTCACTCCAGGTTTACTGTATCCCTTGGACCTTCTTATTGACGATGAAACACAGAAATTGCATCGGAATTAAATACAAAAGGCACAATGCCGACATAAGTAAAAGAAGTCTGACTCTTCTTACTGTCTATGATTTGAACCATTCCTGTGACACTAGTTATAGATTCCGATGCTTCACTCCAGGTTTACTGTATCCCTTGGACCTTCTTATTGACGATGAAACACAGAAATTGCATCCGAATTAAATAGAAAATGCACAATGATGACTTAAGTACAAGAAGACTGACTATTCTTACTGACAATGTTTGAACCATTCCTGTGACACTAGTTATAGAATCCGATGCTTCACTTCAGGATTACTGTATCCCTCTGACTCTCTAATTGACGATGAAACACAGAAATTGCATCGGAATTAAATACAAAAGGCACAATGCCGACTTACGTACAAGAAGACTGACTCTTCTTACTGTCTATGTTTTGAACCATCCCTGTGACACTCGTTATGGATTCCGATGCTTCACTCCAGGTTTACTGTATCCCTTGGTCCTTCTTAATGACGATGAAACACAGAAATTGCATCGGAATTAAATACAAAAGCCACAATGCCGACATAAGGACAAGAAGACTGACTCTTCTTACTGACTATATTTTGAACCATTCCTGTGATACTAGTTATAGATTCCAATGCTTCACTTCAGGTTTACTGTATACCTCTGACCTTCTTATTGACGATGAAACACAGAAATTGCATGGGAAATAAATACGAAAGGCACAATGCCATCTTAAGTACAAGAAATTGACTCTTCCTACTGACTATGTTTTGAACCATTCCTGTGACACTAGTTATAGATTAAGATGCTTCACTTGAGGTTTACTGTATACCTTGGACCTTCTTATTGACGATGAAACACAGAAATTGCATCCGAATTATATAGAAAATGCACAATGATGACATAAGTACAAGAAGCCTGACTATTCTTACTGACTATGTTTGAACCATTCCTGTGACATTAGTTATAGATTCCGATGCTTCACTTCAGGATTACTGTATCCCTCTGACTTTCTAATTGACGATGAAACACAGAAATTGCATCGGAATTAAATACAAAAGGCATAATGCCGACATACGTACAAGAAGACTGACTCTTCTTACTGTCTATGTTTTGAACCATCGCTGTGACACTCGTTATAGATTCCGATGCTTCACTCCAGGTTTACTGTATCCCTTTGTCCTTCTTAATGACGATGAAACACAGAAATTGCATCGGAATAAATACAAAAGGCAAAATTCCGACCTAAGTACAAGAAGACTGACTCTTCTTACTGACTATGTTTTGAACCTTTCCTGTGACACTAGTTATAAATTCCGATGCTTCACTTCAGGTTTACTGTATCCCTTGACCCTTCTTATTGACGATGAAACACAGAAATTGCATCGGAATTACATAGAAAAGGCACAATGCAGAATTAAGTACAAGAAGACTGACTCTTCTTACTGACTATATTTTGAACCATTCCTGTGACACTAGTTATAGATTCCGATGCTTCACTTCAGGTTTACCGCATACATCTGACCTTCTTATTGACGATGAAACACAGAAATTGCATGGGAATTAAATACGAAAGGCACAATGCCATCTTAAGTACAAGAAACCGACTCATCCTACTGACTATGTTTTGAACCATTCCTGTGACACTAGTTATAGATTCCGATGCTTCACTTGAGGTTTACTGTATACCTTGGACCTTCTTATTGACGATGAAACACAGAAATTGCATCGGAATTAAATACACAAGGCACAATGCCGACTTAAGTACAAGAAGACTGACTCTTCCTACTGTCTATGTTTTGAACCATTCCTGTGACACTAGTTATAGATTTTGATGCTTCACTTCAGGTTTACTGTATCCCTCTGACCTTATTGCCGATGAAACACAGAAATTGCATCAGAATTAAATACAAAAGGCACAATGCCGACTTAAGGACAATAAGACTGACTCTTCTTACTGACTATGTTTTGAACCATTCCTGTGACACTAGTTATATATTCCGATGCTTCACTTCAGGTTTACTGTTTCCCTTGGACCTTCTTATTGACGATGAAACACAGAAATTGCATCGGAATTAAATACAAATGGCACAATGTCGACTTAAGTACATGAAGACCGACTCCTCCTACTGACTATGTTTTGAATCATTCCTGTGACACTAGTTATAAAATCCGATGCTTCACTTGAGGTTTACTGTATCCCATGGACCTTCGTATTGACGATGAAACACAGAAATTGCATCGGCATTAAATACAAAAGGCACAATGCAGACGTAAGTACAAGAAGACTGACTCTTCTTACTGTCTATGTTTTGAACCATTCCTGTGACACTAGTTATAGATTCCGATGCTTCACTCCAGGTTTACTGTATCCCTTTGACCTTCTTATTGACGATGAAACACAGAAATTGCATCGGAATTAAATACAAAAGGCAAATGCCGACTTAAGGACAAGAAGACTGACTCTTCTTACTGACTATGGTTTGAACCATTCCTGTGACACTAGTTATACATTCCGATGCTTCACTTCAGGTTTACTGTATCCCTTGGACCTTCTTATTGAGGATGAAACACAGAAATTGCATCGGAATGAAATACAAATGGCAAATTGCCGACTTAAGAACACGAAGGATGACTCTTCTTACTGTCTATGTTTAGAACCATTCCCTTGACACTAGCTATAGATTCCGATGCCACACTGCAGGTTTATTGTATCCCTTGGACCTTCTTATTAACGATGAAACACAAAATTGCATCGGAATTAAATACAAAAGGCACAATACCGACTTAAGTAAAAGACGTCTGACTCTTCATACTGTCTATGTTTAGAACCATTACTGTGACACTAGTTATAGATTCCGATGCTTCACTTCAGGTTTACTGTATCCCTCTGACCTTCTTATTGACGATGAAACACAGAAATTGCATCGGAATTAAATAGAAAAGGCAGAATGACGACTTAAGTACAAGAAACCGACTCTTCCTACTGACTATGTTTTGAACCATTCCTGTGACACTAGTTATAGATTCCGATGCTTCACTCGAGGTTTACTGTATACCTTGGACCTTCTTATTGACGATGAAACACAGAAATTGCATCGGAATTAAATACATAAGGCTTAAAGCCGACTCAAGGACAAGAAGACTGACTCTTCTTACTGACTATGTTTTGAATCATTCCTGTGACACTAGTTATAGATTCCGATGCTTCACTTCAGCTTTACTGTATACCTTGGACGTTCTTATTGACGATGAAACACAGAAATTGCATGGGAATTAAATACGAAAGGCACAGTGCCAACTTAAGTACAAGAAGACTGACTCTTCTTACTGACTATGTTTTGAACCATTCCTGTGACACTAGTTATAGATTCGGATGCTTCACTTCAGGTTTACTGTATCCATCTGACCTTCTCATTGACGATGAAACACAGAAATTGCATCGGAATTAAATAGAAAAGGCGCAATGCCGACTTAAGTACAAGAAGACTGACTCTTCATACTGTCTATACTTTGAACCATTCCTGTGACACTAGTTGTAGATTCCGATGCTTCACTTTAGGTTTACTGTATCCCTTGGACCTTCTTATTGACGATGAAACACAGAAATTGCATCGGAATTAAATACAAAGACACAACACCGACTTAAGTACAAGAAGACTGACTCTTGAAACTGGTTATGTTTTGAACCATTTTTGTGACACTAGTAATAGATTCCGATGCTTCACTTCAGGTTTACTGTATCCCTCTGACCGTCTTATTAACGATGAAACACAGAAATTGCATCGGAATTAAATAGAAAAATCACAATGCCGACTTAAGTACTAGAAGACTGACTCTTCCTACTGTCTACGTTTGAACCATTCCTGTGACACTAGTTATAGACTCCAATGCTTCACTTCAGGTTTATTGTATCCCTCTGACATTCTTATTGACGATGAAACACAGAAATTGCATCGGAATTAAATACAAAAGGCACAATGCCGAAGTAAGTACAAGAAAACTGACTCTTCTTACTGTCTACCTTTGAACCGGTCCTGTGACACTAGTTATAGACTCCGATGCTTCACTCCAGGTTTACTGTATCCCTTGGACCTTCTTATTGACGATGAAACACAGAAATTGCATCGGAATTAAATACAAAAGGCACAATGCCGACTTAAGTAAAAGAAGTCTGACTCTTCTTACTGTCTATGATTTGAACCATTCCTGTGACACTAGTTATAGATTCCGATGCTTCACTCCAGGTTTACTGTATCCCTTGGGCCTTCTTATTGACGATGAAACACAGAAATTGCATCCGAAATAAATAGAAAATGCACAATGATGACTTAAGTACAAGAAGACTGACTATTCTTACTGACAATGTTTGAACCATTCCTGTGACACTAGTTATAGATTCCGATGCTTCACTTCAGGATTACTGTATCCCTCTGACTTTCTAATTGGCGATGAAACACAGAAATTGCATCGGAATTAAATACAAAAGGCACAATGCCGACTTACGTACAAGAAGACTGACTCTTCTTACTGTCTATGTTTTGAACCATCCCTGTGACACTCGTTATGGATTCCGATGCTTCACTCCAGGTTTACTGTATCCCTTGGTCCTTCTTAATGACGATGAAACTCAGAAATTGCATCGGAATTAAATACAAAAGGCACAATGCCGACATAAGGACGAGAAGACTGACTCTTCTTACTGACTATATTTTGAATCATTAATGTGATACTAGTTATAGATTCCAATGCTTTACTTCAGGTCTACTGTATACCTCTGACTTTCTTATTGACGATGAAACACAGAAATTGCATGGGAATTAAATACGAAAGGCACAATGCCATCTTAAGTACAAGAAACCGACTCTTCCTACTGACTATGTTTTGAACCATTCCTGTGACTCTAGTTATAGATTCCGTTGCTTCACTTGAGATTTACTGTATACCTTGGACCTTCTTATTGACGATGAAACACAGAAATTGCATCGGAATTAAATACACAAGGCACAAAGCCGACTTAAGGACAAGAAGACTGACTCTTCTTACTGACTATGTTTTGAACCATTCCTGTGACACTAGTTATAGATTCCGATGCTTCACTTCAGGTTTACTGTATACCTTGGACCTTCTTATTGACGACGAAACACAGAAATTGCATCGGAATTAAATACATAAGGCACAATGCCGACTTAAATACAAGAAGACTGACTCTTCCTACTGTCTATGTTTTGGACCATTCCTGTGACACCAGTTATAGATTCCGATGCTTCACTTCAGGTTTACTGTATCCCTCTGACCTTATTGCCGATGAAACACAGAAATTGCATCAGAATTAAATACAAAAGGCACAATGCCGACTTAACGACAAGAAGACTGACTCTTCTTACTGACTGTGTTTTGAACCATTCCTGTGACACTAGTTATATATTCCGATGCTTCACTTCAGGTTTACTGTTTCCCTTGGACCTTCTTATTGACGATAAAACACAGAAATTGCATCGGAATTAAATACAAATGGCACAATGATGACTTAAGTACATGAAGACCGACGCCTCCTACTGACTATGTTTTGAATCATTCCTGTGACACTAGTTATAGATTCCGATGCTTCACTTGAGGTTTACTGTGTCCCATGGACCTTCTTATTGACGATGAAACACAGAAATTGCATCGGCATTAAATACAAAAGGCACAATGCAGACTTAAGTACAAGAAGACTGACTCTTCTTACTGTCTATGTTTTGAACCATTCCTGTGACACTAGTTATAGATTCCGATGCTTCACTCCAGGTTTACTGTATCCCTTTGACCTTCTTATTGACGATGAAACACAGAAATTGCATCGGAATTAAATACAAAAGGCAAATGCCGACTTAAGGACAAGAAGACTGACTCTTCTTACTGACTATGTTTTGAACCATTCCTGTGACACTAGTTATACATTCCGATGCTTCACTTCATTTTTACTGTATCCCTTGGACCTTCTTATTGACGATGAAACATAGAAATTGCATCGGAATGAAATACAAATGGCAAATTGCCGACTTAGGAACACGAAGGCTGATTCTTCTTACTGTCTATGTTTTGAACCATTCCTTTGACACTAGCTATGGATTCCGATGCCACACTGCAGGTTTATTGTATCCCTTGGACCTTCTTATTAACGATGAAACACAGAAATTGCTTCGGAATTAAATACAAAAGGCACAATGCCGACTTAAGTAAAAGACGTCTGACTCTTCTTACTGTCTATGTTTAGAACCATTACTGTGACACTAGTTATAGAATCCGATGCTTCACTCCAGGTTTACTGTACCCCTTGGACCTTCGTATTGGCGATGGAACACAGAAATTGAGTCGGAATTAAATACAAAAGGCACAATGCCGACATAAGGACAAGAAGGCTGACTCTTCTTACTGACTATATTTTGAACCATTCCTGTGATACTAGTTATAGATTCCAATGCTTCACTTCAGGTTTACTGTATACCTCTGACCTTCTTATTGACGATGAAACACAGAAATTGCATGGGAATTAAATACGAAAGGCACAGTGCCAACTTAAGTACAAGAAGACTGACTCTTCTTACTGACTATGTTTGGAACTATTCCTGTGACACTAGTTATAGATTCCGATGCTTCACTTCAGGTTTACTGTATCCCTCTGACCTTCTTATTGACGATGAAACACAGAAATTGCATCGGAATTAAATAGAAAAGGCACAATGCCGACTTAAGTACAAGAAGACTGACTCTTCTTACTGTCTATGCTTTGAACCATTCCTGTGACACTAGTTGTAGATTCCGATGCTTCACTTTAGGTTTACTGTATCCCTTGGTCCTTCTTAATGACGATGAAACACAGAAATTGAATCGGAATAAATACAAAAAGCAAAATTCCGACCTAAGTACAAGAAGACTGAATCTTCTTACTGACTATGTTTTGAACCTTTCCTGTGACACTAGTTATAAATTCCGATGCTTCACTTCAGGTTTACTGTATCCCTTGACCCTTCTTATTGACGATGAAACACAGAAATTGCATCGGAATTACATACAAAAGGCACAATGCAGAAATAAGTACAAGAAGACTGACTCTTCTTACTGACTATATTTTGAACCATTCCTGTGACACTAGTTATAGATTCCGATGCTTCACTTCAGGTTTACTGCATACATCTGACCTTCGTATTGACGATGAAACACAGAAATTGCTTGGGAATTAAATACGAAAGGCACAATGCCATCTTAAGTACAAGAAACCGACTCTTCCTACTGACTATGTTTTGAACCATTCCTGTGACACTAGTTATAGATTCCGATGCTTCACTTGAGGTTTACTGTATACCTTGGACCTTCTTATTGTCGATGAAACACAGAAATTGCATCGGAATTAAATACACAAGGCACAATGCCGACTTAAGTACTAGAAGACTGACTCTTCCTACTGTCTATGTTTTGAACCATTCCTGTGACACTAGTTATAGATTTTGATGCTTCACTTCAGGTTTACTGTATCCCTCCGACCTTATTGCCGATGAAACACAGAAATTGCATCAGAATTAAATACAAATGGCACAATGCCGACTTAAGGACAAGAAGACTGACTCTTCTTACTGACTATGTTTTGAACCATTCCTGTGACACTAGTTATATATTCCGATGCTTCACTTCAGGTTTACTGTTTCCCTTGGACCTTCTTATTGACGATGAAACACAGAAATTGCATCGGAATTAAATACAAAAGGCAAATGCCGACTTAAGGACAAGAAGACTGACTCTTCTTGCTGACTATGTTTTGAACCATTCCTGTGACACTAGTTATACATTCCGATGCTTCACTTCAGGTTTACTGTATCCCTTGGACCTTCTTATTGACGATGAAACACAGAAATTGCATCGGAATGAAATACAAATGGCAAATTGCCGACATAAGAACACGAAGGATGACTCTTCTTACTGTCTATGTTTTGAACCATTCCTTTGACACTAGCTATAGATTCCGATGCCACACTGCAGGTTTATTGTATCCCTTGGACCTTCTTATTAACGATGAAACACAAAATTGCATCGGAATTAAATACAAAAGGCGCAATGCCGACTTAAGTAAAAGACGTCTGACTCTTCATACTGTCTATGTTTAGAACCATTACTGTGACACTAGTTATAGATTCCGATGCTTCACTTCAGGTTTACTGTTCCCCTCTGACCTTCTTATTGACGATGAAACACAGAAATTGCATCGGAATTAAATAGAAAAGGCAGAATGACGACTTAAGTACAAGAAACCGACTCTTCCTACTGACTATGCTTTGAACCATTCCTGTGACACTAGTTATAGATTCCGATGCTTCACTTGAGGTTTACTGTATACCTTGGACCTTCTTATTGACGATGAAACACAGAAATTGAATCGGAATTAAATACATAAGGCACAAAGCCGACTCAAGGACAAGAAGACTGACTCTTCTTACTGACTATGTTTTGAATCATTCCTGTGACACTAGTTATAGATTCCGATGCTTCACTTCAGCTTTACTGTATACCTTGGACCTTCTTATTGACGATGAAACACAGAAATTGCATGGGAATTAAATACGAAAGGCACAGTGCCAACTTAAGTACAAGAAGACTGACTCTTCTTACTGACTATGTTTTGAACCATTCCTGTGACACTAGTTATACATTCGGATGCTTCACTTCAGGTTTACTGTATCCCTCTGACCTTCTTATTGACGATGAAACACAGAAATTGCATCGGAATTAAATAGAAAAGGCACAATGCCGACTTAAGTACAAGAAGACTGACTCTTCTTACTGTCTATGCTTTGAACCATTCATGTGACACTAGTTGTAGATTCCGATGCTTCACTTTAGGTTTACTGTATCCCTTGGACCTTCTTATTGACGATGAAACACAGTAATTGCATCGGAATTAAATACAAAGACACAACACCGTCTTAAGTACAAGAAGACTGACTCTTCCAACTGTCTATGTTTTGAACCATTTTTGTGACACTAGTAATAGATTCCGATGCTTCACTTCAGGTTTACTGTATCCCTCTGACCGTCTTATTGACGATGAAACACAGAAATTGCATCGGAATTAAATAGAAAAGGCACAATGCCGACTTAAGTACTAGAAGACTGACTCTTCCTACTGTCTACGTTTTGAACCATTCCTGTGACACTAGTTATAGACTCCAATGCTTCACTTCAGGTTTACTGTATCCCTCTGACCTTCTTATTGACGATGAAACACAGAAATTGCATCGGAATTAAATACAAATGGCACAAAGCCGAAGTAAGTACAAGAAGACTGACTCTTCTTACTGTCTACCTTTGAACCGGTCCTGTGACACTAGTTATAGACTCCGATGCTTCACTCCAGGTTTACTGTATCCCTTGGACCTTCTTATTGACGATGAAACACAGAAATTGCATCGGAATTAAATGCAAAAGGCACAATGCCGACTTAAGTAAAGGAAGTCTGACTCTTCTTACTGTCTATGATTTGAACCATTCCTGTGACACTAGTTATAGATTCTGATGCTTCACTCCAGGTTTACTGTATCCCTTGGGCCTTCTTATTGACGATGAAACACAGAAATTGCATCCGAAATAAGTAGAAAATGCACAATGATGACTTAAGTACAAGAAGACTGACTATTCTTACTGACAATGTTTGAACCATTCCTGTGACACTAGTTATAGATTCCGATGCTTCACTTCATAATTACTGTATCCCTCTGACTTTCTAATTGGCGATGAAACACAGAAATTGCATCGGAATTAAATACAAAAGGCACAATGCCGACTTACGTACAAGAAGACTGACTCTTCTTTCTGTCTATGTTTTGAACCATCCCTGTGACACTCGTTATGGATTCCGATGCTTCACTCCAGGTTTACTGTATCCCTTGGTCCTTCTTAATGACGATGAAACACAGACATTGCATCGGAAATTAATACAAAAGGCACAATGCCGACATAAGGACAAGAAGACTGACTCTTCTTACTGACTATATTTTGAACCATTCCTGTGATACTAGTTATAGATTCCAATGCTTTACTTCAGGTCTACTGTATACCTCTGACCTTCTTATTGACGATGAAACACAGAAATTGCATGGGAATTAAATACGAAAGGCACAATGCCATCTTAAGTACAAGAAACCGACTCTTCCTACTGACTATGTTTTGAACCATTCCTGTGACACTAGTTATAGATTCCGTTGCTTCACTTGAGGTTTACTGTATACCTTGGACCTTCTTATTGACGATGAAACACAGAAATTGCATCGGAATTAAATACAAAAGGCAAATGCCGACTTAAGGACAAGAAGACTGACTCTTCTTGCTGACTATGTTTTGAACCATTCCTGTGACACTAGTTATACATTCCAATGCTTCACTTCAGGTTTACTGTATCCCTTGGACCTTCTTATTGACGATGAAACACAGAAATTGCATCGGAATGAAATACAAATGGCAAATTGCCGACATAAGAACACGAAAGATGACTCTTCTTACTGTCTATGTTTTGAACCAATCCTTTGACACTAGCTATAGATTCCGATGCCACACTGCAAGTTTATTGTATCCCTTGGACCTTCTTATTATCGATGAAACACAAAATTGCATCGGAATTAAATACAAAAGGCACAATGCCGACTTAAGTAAAAGACGTCTGACTCTTCATACTGTCTATGTTTAGAACCATTACTGTGACACTAGTTATAGATTCCGATGCTTCACTTCAGGTTTACTGTTCCCCTCTGACCTTCTTATTGACGATGAAACACAGAAATTGCATCGGAATTAAATAGAAAAGGCAGAATGACGACTTAAGTACAAGAAACCGACTCTTCCTACTGACTATGTTTTGAACCATTCCTGTGACACTAGTTGTAGATTCCGATGCTTCACTTTAGGTTTACTGTATCCCTTGGACCTTCGTATTGACGATGAAACACAGAAATTGCATCGGAATTAAATACAAAGACACAACACCGTCTTAAGTACAAGAAGACTGTCTCTTCCAACTGTCTATGTTTTGAACCATTTTTGTGACACTAGTAATAGATTCCAATGCTTCACTTCAGGTTTACTGTATCCCTCTGACCGTCTTGTTGACGATGAAACACAGAAATTGCATCGGAATAAAATAGAAAAGGCACAATGCCGACTTAAGTACTAGAAGACTGACTCTTCCTACTGTGTACGTTTTGAACCATTCCTGTGCCACTAGTTATAGACTCCAATGCTTCACTTCAGGTTTACTGTATCCCTCTGACCTTCTTATTGACGATGAAACACAGAAATTGCATCGGAATTAAATACAAAAGGCACAATGCCGAAGTAAGTACAAGAAGACTGACTCTTCTTACTGTCTACCTTTGAACCGGTCCTGTGACACTAGTTATAGACTCCGATGCTTCACTCCAGGTTTACTGTATCCCTTGGACCTTCTTATTGACGATGAAACACAGAAATTGCATCGGAATTAAATGCAAAAGGCACAATGCCGACTTAAGTAAAGGAAGTCTGACTCTTCTTACTGTCTATGATTTGAACCATTCCTGTGACACTAGTTATAGATTCCGATGCTTCACTCCAGGTTTACTGTATCCCTTGGGCCTTCTTATTGACGATGAAACACAGAAATTGCATCCGAAATAAATAGAAAATGCACAATGATGACTTAAGTACAAGAAGACTGACTATTCTTACTGACAATGTTTGAACCATTCCTGTGACACTAGTTATAGATTCCGATGCTTCACTTCAGGATGACTGTATCCCTCTGACTTTCTAATTGGCGATGAAACACAGAAATTGCATCGGAATTAAATACAAAAGGCACAATGCCGCCTTACGTACAAGAAGACTGACTCTTCTTACTGTCTATGTTTTGAACCATCCCTGTGACACTCGTTATGGATTCCGATGCTTCACTCCAGGTTTACTGTATCCCTTGGTCCTTCTTAATGACGATGAAACACAGACATTGCATCGGAAATTAATACAAAAGGCACAATGCCGACATAAGGACAAGAAGACTGACTCTTCTTACTGACTATATTTTGAACCATTCCTGTGATACTAGTTATAGATTCCAAAGCTTTACTTCAGGTCTACTGTATACCTCTGACCTTCTTATTGACGATGAAACACAGAAATTGCATGGGAATTAAATACGAAAGGCACAATGCCATCTTAAGTACAAGAAGCCGACTCTTCCTACTGACTATGTTTTGAACCATTCCTGTGACACTTGTTATAGATTCCGTTGCTTCACTTGAGGTTTACTGTATACCTTGGACCTTCTTATTGACGATGAAACACAGAAATTGCATCGGAATTAAATACACAAGGCACAAAGCCGACTTAAGGACAAGAAGACTGACTCTTCTTACTGACTATGTTTTGAACCATTCCTGTGACACTAGTTATAGATTCCGATGCTTCACTTCAGGTTTACTGTATACCTTGGACCTTCTTATTGACGATGAAACACAGAAATTGCATTGGAATTAAATACACAAGGCACAATGCCGACTTAAGTACAAGAAGACTGACTCTTCCTACTGTCTATGTTTTGAACCATTCCTGTGACACCAGTTATAGATTCCGATGCTTCACTTCAGGCTTACTGTATCCCTCTGACCTTATAGCCGATGAAACACAGAAATTGCATCAGAATTAAATACAAAAGGCACAATGCCGACTTAAGTACAAGAAGACTGACTCTTCTTACTGTCTATATTTTGAACCATTCCTGTGACACTAGTTATAGATTCCGATGCTTCACTCCAGGTTTACTGTATCCCTTTGACCTTCTTATTGACGATGAAACACAGAAATTGCATCGGAATTAAATACAAAAGGCAAATGCCGACTTAAGGACAAGAAGACTGACTCTTCTTACTGACTATGTTTTGAACCATTCCTGTGACACTAGTTATACATTCCGATGCTTCACTTCAGGTTTACTGTATCCCTTGGACTTTCTTATTGACGATGAAACATAGAAATTGCATCGGAATGAAATACAAATGGCATATTGTCGACTTAAGAACACGAAGGCTGACTCTTCTTACTGTCTATGTTTTGAACCATTCCTTTGACACTAGCTATAGATTCCGATGCCACACTGCAGGTTTATTGTATCCATTGGACCTTCTTATTAACGATGAAACACAGAAATTGCTTCGGAATTAAATACAAAAGGCACAATGCCGACTTAAGTAAAAGACGTCTGACTCTTCTTACTGTCTATGTTTAGAACCATTACTGTGACACTAGTTATAGAATCCGATGCTTCACTCCAGGTTTACTGTACCCCTTGGACCTTCGTATTGGTGATGGAACACAGAAATTGAGTCGGAATTAAATACAAAAGGCACAATGCCGACATAAGGACAAGAAGGCTGACTCTTCTTACTGACTATATTTTGAACCATTCCTGTGATACTAGTTATAGATTCCAATGCTTCACTTCAGGTTTACTGTATACCTCTGACCTTTTTATTGACGATGAAACACAGAAATTGCATGGGAATTAAATACGAAAGGCACAGTGCCAACTTAAGTACAAGAAGACTGACTCTTCTTACTGACTATGTTTGGAACCATTCCTGTGACACTAGTTATAGATTCCGATGCTTCACTTCAGGTTTACTGTATCCCTCTGACCTTCTTATTGACGATGAAACACAGAAATTGCATCGGAATTAAATAGAAAAGGCACAATGCCGACTTAAGTACTAGAAGACTGACTCTTCCTACTGTCTATGCATTGAATCATTCCTGTGACACTAGTTATAGACTCCAATGCTTCACTTCAGGTTTACTGTATCCCTCTGACCTTCTTATTGACGATGAAACACAGAAATTGCATCGGAATTAAATACAAAAGGCACAATGGCCACTTAAGGACAAGAAGACTGGCTCTTCTTACTGACTATGTTTTGAACCATTCCTGTGACACTAGTTATATATTCCGATGCTTCACTTCAGGTTTACTGTTTCCCTTGGACCTTCTTATTGACGATGAAACACAGAAATTGCATCGGAATTAAATACAAATGACACAATGCCGACTTAAGTACATGAAGACCGACTCCTCCTACTGACTATGTTTTGAATCATTCCTGTGACACTAGTTATAGATTCCGATGCTTCACTTGAGGTTTACTGTATCCCATGGACCTTCTTATTGACGATGAAACACAGAAATTGCATCGGCATTAAATACAAACGGCACAATGCAGACTTAAGTACAAGAAGACTGACTCTTCTTACTGACTATGTTTTGAACCATTCCCGTGACACTAGTTATACATTCCGATGCTTCACTTCAGGTTTACTGTATCCCTTGGACCTTCTTATTGACGATGAAACACAGAAATTGCATCGGAATGAAATACAAATGGCAAATTGCCGACTTAAGAACACGAAGGCTGACTCTTCTTACTGTCTATGTTTTGAACTATTCCTTTGACACTAGCTATAGATTCCGATGCCACACTGCAGGTTTATTGTATCCCTTGGACCTTCTTGTTGACGATGAAACACAGAAATTGCATCGGAATTAAATACAAAAGGCACAATGCCGACTTAAGTAAAAGACGTCTGACTCTTCATACTGTCTATGTTTAGAACCATTACTGTGACACTAGTTATAGAATCCGATGCTTCACTCCAGGTTTACTGTACCCCTTGGACCTTCGTATTGACGATGGAACACAGAAATTGCATCGGAATTAAATACAAAAGGCACAATGCCGACATAAGGACAAGAAGACTGACTCTTCTTACTGACTATATTTTGAACCATTCCTGTGATACTAGTTATAGATTCCAATGCTTCACTTCAGGTTTACTGTATACCACTGACCTTCTTATTGACGATGAAACACAGAAATTGCATGGGAATTAAATACCAAAGGCACAGTGCCAACTTAAGTACAAGAAGACTGACTCTTCTTACTGACTATGTTTTGAACCATTCCTGTGACACTAGTTATAGATTCCGATGCTTCCCTTCAGGTTTACTGTATCCCTCTGACCGTCTTATTGACGATGAAACACAGAAATTGCATCGGAATTAAATAGAAAAGGCACAATGCCGACTTAAGTACTAGAAGACTGACTCTTCCTACCGTCTATGTTTTGAACCATTCCTGTGACACTAGTTATAGATTCCGAGGCTTCACTCCAGGTTTACTGTTTCCCTTGGACCTTCTTATTGACGATGAAACACAGAAATTGCATCTGAATCAAATAGAAAATGCACAATGATGACTTAAGTACAAGAAGACTGACTATTCATACTGACTATGTTTGAACCAGTCCTGTGACAGTAGTTATAGATTCCGATACTTCACTTCAGGATTACTGTAACCCTCTGACTTTCTAATTGACGATGAAACACAGAAATTGCATCGGAATTAAATTTAAAAGGCACAAAGCCGACTTACGTACAAGAAGGCTGACTCCTCTTACTGTCTATGTTTTGAACCATCCCTGTGACACTCGTTATGGATTCCGATGCTTCACTCCAGGTTTACTGTATCCCTTGGTCCTTCATAATGACGATGAAACACAGAAATTGCATCGGAATAAATACAAAAGGCAAAATTCCAACCTAAGTACAAGAAGACTGACTCTTCTTACTGACTATGTTTTGAACCTTTCCTGTGACACTAGTTATAAATTCCGATGCTTCACTTCACGTTTACTGTATCCCTTGACCCTTCTTATTGACGATGAAACACACTAATTGCATCGGAATTACATACAAAAGGCACAATGCCGACTTAAGTACAAGAAGACTGACTCTTCTTACTGACTATATTTTGAACCATTACTGTGACACTAGTTATAGATTCCGATGCTTCACTTAAGGTTTACTGTATCCCTCTGACCTTATTGCCGATGAAACACAGAAATTGCATCGGAATTAAATACAAAAGGCACAATGCCAAATTAAGGACAAGAAGACTGACTCATCTTACTGACTATGTTTTGAACCATTCTAGTGACACTAGTTATATATTCCGATGCTACACTTCAGGTTTTCTGTTTCCCTTGGACCTTCTTATTGACGATGAAACACAGAAATTGCATCGGAATTAAATACACAAGGCACAATGCCGACTTAAGTACAAGAAGGCTGACTCTTCCTACTGTCTATGTTTTGAACCATTCCTGTGACACTAGTTATAGATTCCGATGCTTCACTTCAGGTTTACTGTATCCCTCTGACCTTATTGACGATGAAACACAGAAATTGCATCGGAATTAAATACAAAAGGCACAATGCCAAATTAAGGACAAGAAGACTGACTCTTCTTACTGACTATGTTTTGAACCATTCCTGTGACACTAGTTATATATTCCGATGCTTCACTTGAGGTTTACTGTATCCCATGGACCTTCTTATTGACGATGAAACACAGAAATTGTATCGGTATTAAATACAAAAGGCACAATGCAGACATAAGTACAAGAAGACTGACTCTTCTTACTCTCTATGTTTTGAACCATTCCTGTGGGACCAGTTATAGATTCCGATGCTTCACTCCAGGTTTACTGTATCCCTTTGAACTTCTTATTGACGATGAAATACAGAAATTGCATCGGAATTAAATACAAAAGGCAATTGCCGACTTAAGGACAAGAAGACTGACTCTTCTTACTGACTATGCTTTGAACCATTCCTGTGACACTAGTTATACATTCCGATGCTTCACTTCAGGTCTACTGTATCCCTTGGACCTTCTTATTGACGATGAAACACAGAAATTGCATCGGAATTAAATACATATGGCAAATTGCCGACTTAAGAACACGAAGTCTGACTCTTCTTACTGTCAATGTTTTGAACCATTCCTGTGACACTAGCTATAGATTCCGATGCCACACTGCAGGTTTATTGTATCCCTTGGACCTTCTTATTAACGATGAAACACAGAAATTGCATCGGAATTAAATACAAAAGGCACAATGCCGACTTAAGTAAAAGACGTCTGACTCTTCTTACTGCCTATGTTTAGTACCGTTACTGTGGCACTAGTTATAGAATCCGATGCTTCACTCCAGGTTTACTGTATCCCTTGGACCTTCGTATTGAAGATGAAACACAGAATTTGCATCGGAATTAAATACAAAAGGCACAATGCCGACATAAGGACAAAAAGACTGACTCTTCTTACTGACTATATTTTGAACCATTCCTGTGATACTAGTTATAGATTCCAATGCTTCACTTCAGGTTTACTGTATACCTCTGACCTTCTTATTGACGATGAAACACAGAAATTGCATGGGAATTAAATACGAAAGGCACAGTGCCAACTTAAGTACAAGAAGACTGACTCGTCTTACTGACTATGTTTTGAACAATTCCTGTGACACTAGTTATAGATTCCGATGCTTCACTTCAGGTTTACTGTATCCCTCTGACCTTCTTATTGACGATGAAACACAGAAATTGCATCGGAATTAAATACAAAAGGCACAATGCCGACTTAAGTACAAGAAGACTGACTCTTCTTACTGTCTATGCTTTGAACCATTCCTGTGACACTAGTTGTAGATTCCGATGCTTCACTTTAGGTTTACTGTATCCCTTGGACCTTCTTATTGACGATGAAACACAGAAATTGCATCGGAATTAAATACAAAGACACAACGCCGACTTAAGTACATGAAGACTGACTCTTCCAATTGTCTATGTTTTGAACCATTCCTGTGACACTAGTTATAGATTCCGATGCTTCACTTCAGGTTTACTGTATCCCTCTGACCGTCTTATTTACGATGAAACACAGAAATTGCATCGGAATTAAATAGAAAATGCACAATGCCGACTTAAGTACTAGAAGACTGGCTCTTCCTACTGTCTATGTTTTGAACCATTCCTGTGACACTAGTTATAGACTCCAATGCTTCACATCAGGTTTACTGTATCCCTCTGACCTTCTTATTAACGATGAAACACAAAAATTGCGTCGGAATTAAATACAAAAAGCACAATGCCGAATTAAGTACATGAAGACTGACTCTTCTTACTGTCTACATTTGAACCGGTCCTGTGACACTAGTTATAGACTCAGATGCTTCACTCCAGGTATACTGTATCCCTTGGACCTTCTAATTGACGATGAAACACAGAAATTGCATCCGAATTAAATAGAAAATGCACAATGATGACTTAAGTACAAGAAGACTGACTCTTCCAATTGTCTATGTTTTGAACCATTCCTGTGACACTAGTTATAGATTCCGATGCTTCACTTCAGGTTTACTGTATCCCTCTGACCGTCTTATTTACGATGAAACACAGAAATTGCATCGGAATTAAATACAAAAGGCACAATGCCGACTTACGTACAAGAAGACTGACTCTTCTTACTGTCTATGCTTTGAACCATCCCTGTGACACTCGTTATGGATTCCGATGCTTCACTCCAGGTTTACTGTATCCCTTGGTCCTTCTTAATGACGATGAAACATAGAAATTGCATCGGAATAAATACAAAAGGCAAAATTCCGACCTAAGTACAAGAAGACTGACTCTTCTTACTGACTATGTTTTGAACCTTTCCTGTGACACTAGTTATAAATTCCGATGTCTCACTTCAGGTTTACTGTATCCCTTGACCCTTCGTATTGACGATGAAACACAGAAATTGCATCGGAATTAAATACAAAAGGCAAATGCCGACTTAAGGACAAGAAGACTGACTCTTCTTACTGACTATGTTTTGAACCATTCCTCTGACACTAGTTATACATTCCGATGCTTCACTTCAGGTTTACTGTATCCCTTGGACCTTCTTATTGACGATGAAACACTGAAATAGCATCGGAATTAAATACAAAAGGCACAATGACGACTTAAGTACAAGACGTCTGACTCTTCTTACTGTCAATGTTTTGAACCATTACTGTGATACTAGTTATAGATTCCAATGCTTCACTCCAGGTTTACTGTATCCCTTGGACCTTCTTATTGACGATGAAAGACAGAAATTGCATCGGAATTAAATACAAAAGGCACAATGCCGACATAAGGACAAGAAGTCTGACTCTTCTTACTGACTATATTTTGAACCATTCCTGTGACACTAGTTATAGATTCCGATGCTTCTCTTCAGGTTTACTGTATACCTCTGACCCTATTGACGATGAAACACAGAAATTGCATGGGAATTAAATACGAAAGGCACAATGCCAACTTAAGTACAAGAAACCGACTCTTCCTACTGACTATGTTTTGAATCATTCCTGTGACACTAGTTATAGATTCCGAGGCTTCACTTGAGGTTTACTGTATCCCATGGACCTTCTTATAGCCGATGAAACACAGAAATTGCATCGGAATTAAATACAAAAGGCACAATGCCGGCTTAAGTGCAAGGAGACTGACTCTTTTTATGTCTATGTTTCGAACCATTCCTGTGACTCTAGTTACTGATTCCGATGCTTCACTTCAGGTTTTCTTTATCCCTTGGACCTTCTTATTGACGATGAAAGACAGAAATTGCAACGTAATTAAATACAAAAGGCACAATGCCGACTTAAGAACAAGAAGACTGACTCTTCTTACTGACTATGTTTTGAACCTTTCCTGTGACACTAGTTATAGATTCCGATGCTTCACTTCAGGTTTACTGTATACCTTGGACCTTCTTATTGACGATGAAACACAGAAATTGCATCGGAATTAAATAGAAGATGCAGAATGCCGACTTAAGTACAAGAAGACTGACTCTTCTTACTGACTATGTTTTGAACCATTTCTGTTACACTAGTTATACATTCCGATGCTTCACATCAGGTTTACTGTATACCTTGGACCTTCTTATTGACGATTAAACACAGAAATTGCATCGGAATTAAATACACAAGGCACAATGCCGACTTAAGTACAAGAAGACTGACTCATCCTACTGTGTATGTTTTGAACCATTCCTGTGACACTAGTTATAGATTCCGATGCTTCACTTCAGGTTTACTGTATCCCTCTGACCTTAATGCCGATGAAACACAGAAATTGCTTCGGAATTAAATACAAAAGGCACAATGCTGACTTAAGGACTAGAAGACTGACTTTACTTACTGACTATGCTTTGAACCACTCCTGTGACACTAGTTATAGATTCCGATGCTTCACTTCAGATTTACTGCTTCCCTTGGACCTTCTTATTGACGATGAAACACAGAAATTGCATCGGAATTAAATACAAAAGGCACGATGCCGACTTAAGTACAAGAAGACTGACTCTTCCTACAGTCTATGTTTTGAACCATTTCTGTGACACTAGTCATAGAGTCCGATGCTTCACTTCAGGTTTACTGTATCCCTTGGGCCCTCTTATTGACGATGAATCACAGAAATTGCAACGGAATTAAATACAAATGCACAATGCCGACTTAAGTACAATAAGACTGACTCTTCTTACTGTCTATATTTTGAACCATTACAGTGACACTAGTTATCGATTCCGATGCTTCACATCAGGTTTACTGTATCCTTTGGACCTTCTTATTGACGATGACACACAGAAATTGCATCGGAATTAAATAGAAAAGGCACAATGCCGACTTAAGTAAATGACGTCTGACTCTTCTTACTGTCTATGTATAGAACCATAACCGTGACACTAGTTATAGATTCCGATGCTTCACTCCAGGTTTACTGTATCCCTTGGTCCTACGTATTGACGATGAAACACAGAAATTGCATCGGAATTAAATACAAAAGGCACAATGCCGACATAAGGACAAGAAGACTGACTCTTCTTACTGACTATATTTTGAACCATTCCTGTGACACTACTTATAGATTCCAATGCTTCACTTCAGGTTTACTGTATACCTCTGACCCTGTTATTGACGATGAAACACAGAAATTGCATGGGAATTAAATACGAAAGGCACAGTGCCGACTTAAGTAAAAGACGTCTGACTCTTCTTACTGTCTATGTTTAGAACCATTTCTGTGACACTAGTAATAGATTCCGATGCTTCACTCCAGGTTTACTGTATCCCTTGGTCCTACGTATTGACGATGAAACACAGACATTGCATCGGAATTAAATACAAAAGGCACAATGCCGACTTAACTACAATAAGACTGACTCTTCTTACTGTCTATATTTTGAACCATTCCAGTGACACTAGTTATAGATTCCGATGCTTCACTTCAGGTTTACTGTATCTCTTGTACCTTTTTATTGACGATGACACACAGAAATTGCATCGGAATTAAATAGAAAATTCACAATGCCGACTTAAGTAAAAGACGTCTGACTCTTCTTACTGTCTATGTTTAGAACCGTTACTGTGACACTAGTTATGGATTCCGATGCTTCACTCCAGGTTTACTGTATCCCTTGGTCCTACGTATTGACGATGAAACACAGAAATTGCATCGGAATTAAATACAAAAGGCACAATGCCGTCATAAGTACAAGAAGACTGACTCTCTTTACTGACTGTGTTTTGAACCATTCCTGTGACACTAGTTATAGATTCCGATGCTTCACTTCAGGTTTACTGTATCCCTCTGACCTTCTTAATGACGATGAAGCACAGAAATTGCATCGGAAGTAAATAGAAAAGGCACAATGCCGACTTAAGTACAAGAAGACTGACTCTTCTTACTGTCTATGCTTTGAACCATTCCTGTGACACTAGTTGTAGATTCCGATGCTTATATTCAGGTTTACTGTATCCCTCTGACCGTCTTATTGACGATGAAACACAGAAATTGCATCGGAATTAAATAGAAAAGGCACAATGCCGACTTAAGTACTAGAAGACTGACTCTTTCTACTGTCTATGTTTTGAAATATTCCTGTGACACTAGTTATAGACTCCGATGCTTCACTTCAGATTTACTGTATGCCTCTGACCTTCTTATTGACGATGAAACACAGAAATTGCACCGGAATTAAATACAAAAGGCCCAATGCCGGCTAAAGTACATGAAGACTACCTCCTCCTACATTCTATGATTTGTACCATTCCTGTGACACTAGTTATAGATTCCGATGCTTCACTTCAGGTTTAATGTTTTTCCTTGGACCTTCTTATTGACGATGAAACACAGAAATTGCATCGGAATTAAATAGAAAAGGCACAATGCCGACTTAAGTAAAAGACGTCTGACTCTTCTTACTGTCTATGATTTGAACCATTCCTGTGACACTAGTTATAGATTCCGATGCTTCACTCCAGGTTTACTGTATCCCTTGGACCTTCTTATTGACGATGAAACACAGAAATTGCATCCGAATTAAATAGAAAAAGCACAATGATGACTTAAGTACAAGAAGACTGACTATTCTTACTGACTATGTTTGGACCATTCCTGTGACACTAGTTATAGATTCCGATGCTTTACTTCAGGATTACTGTATCCCTCTGACTTTATAATTAACGATGAAACACAGAAATTGCATCGGAATAAATACAAAAGGCAAAATTCCGACCTAAGTACAAGAAGACTGACTCTTCTTACTGACTATGTTGTGAACCATTCCTGTGACACTAGTTATAAATTCCGGTGCTTCACTTCAGGTTTACTGTATCCCTTGGGCCCTCTTATTGACGATGAATCACAGAAATTGCATCGGAATTAAATACAAAAGGCACAATGCCGACTTAAGTACAGTAAGACTGACTCTTCTTACTGTCTATACTTTGAGCCATTCCAGTGACACTAGTTATAGATTCCGATGCTTCACTTCAGGTATACTGTATCCCTTGGACCTTCTTATTGACGATGAAACACCGAAATTGCATCGGAATTAAATAGAAAAGGCACAATGCCGACTTAAGTAAAAGACGTCTGACTCTTCTTACTGTCTATGTTTAGAACCATTACTGTGACACTAGTTAAAGATTCCGATGCTTCACTCCAGGTTTACTGTATCCCTTGGACCTTCTTATTGACGATGAAACACAGAAATTGCATCGGAATTAAATAGAAGATGCAGAATGCCGACTTAAGTACAAGAAGACTGACTCTTCTTACTGACTATGTTTTGAACCATTTCTGTTACACTAGTTATACATTCCGATGCTTCACATGAGGTTTACTGTATACCTTGGACCTTCTTATTGACGATTAAACACAGAAATTGCATCGGAATTAAATACACAAGGCACAATGCCGACTTAAGTACAAGAAGACTGACTCATCCTACTGTGTATGTTTTGAACCATTCCTGTGACACTAGTTATAGATTCCGATGCTTCACTTCAGGTTTACTGTATCCCTCTGACCTTAATGCCGATGAAACACAGAAATTGCTTCGGAATTAAATACAAAAGGCACAATGCTGACTTAAGGACTAGAAGACTGACTTTACTTACTGACTATGCTTTGAACCACTCCTGTGACACTAGTTATAGATTCCGATGCTTCACTTCAGATTTACTGCTTCCCTTGGACCTTCTTATTGACGATGAAACACAGAAATTGCATCGGAATTAAATACAAAAGGCACGATGCCGACTTAAGTACAAGAAGACTGACTCTTCCTACAGTCTATGTTTTGAACCATTTCTGTGACACTAGTTATAGAGTCCGATGCTTCACTTCAGGTTTACTGTATCCCTTGGGCCCTCTTATTGACGATGAATCACAGAAATTGCAACGGAATTAAATACAAATGCACAATGCCGACTTAAGTACAATAAGACTGACTCTTCTTACTGTCTATATTTTGAACCATTACAGTGACACTAGTTATCGATTCCGATGCTTCACATCAGGTTTACTGTATCCCTTGCACCTTCTTATTGACGATGACACACAGAAATTGCATCGGAATTAAATAGAAAAGGCACAATGCCGACTTAAGTAAATGACGTCTGACTCTTCTTACTGTCTATGTTTAGAACCATAACCGTGACACTAGTTATAGATTCCGATGCTTCACTCCAGGTTTACTGTATCCCTTGGTCCTACGTATTGACGATGAAACACAGAAATTGCAACGGAATTAAATACAAAAGGCACAATGCCGACATAAGGACAAGAAGACTGACTCTTCTTACTGACTATATTTTGAACCATTCCTGTGACACTAGTTATAGATTCCAATGCTTCACTTCAGGTTTACTGTATACCTCTGACCCTCTTATTGACGATGAAACACAGAAATTGCATGGGAATTAAATACGAAAGGCACAGTGCCGACTTAAGTAAAAGACGTCTGACTCTTCTTACTGTCTATGTTTAGAACCATTTCTGTGACACTAGTAATAGATTCCGATGCTTCACTCCAGGTTTACTGTATCCCTTGGTCCTACGTATTGACGATGAAACACAGACATTGCATCGGAATTAAATACAAAAGGCACAATGCCGACTTAACTACAATAAGACTGACTCTTCTTACTGTCTATATTTTGAACCATTCCAGTGACACTAGTTATAGATTCCGATGCTTCACTTCAGGTTTACTGTATCTCTTGTACCTTTTTATTGACGATGACACACAGAAATTGCATCGGAATTAAATAGAAAATTCACAATGCCGACTTAAGTAAAAGACGTCTGACTCTTCTTACTGTCTATGTTTAGAACCGTTACTGTGACACTAGTTATGGATTCCGATGCTTCACTCCAGGTTTACTGTATCCCTTGGTCCTACGTATTGACGATGAAACACAGAAATTGCATCGGAATTAAATACAAAAGGCACAATGCCGACATAAGTACAAGAAGACTGATTCTCTTTACTGACTGTGTTTTGAACCATTCCTGTGACACTAGTTATAGATTCCGATGCTTCACTTCAGGTTTACTGTATCCCTCTGACCTTCTTAATGACGATGAAGCACAGAAATTGCATCGGAAGTAAATAGAAAAGGCACAATGCCGACTTAAGTACAAGAAGACTGACTCTTCTTACTGTCTATGCTTTGAACCATTCCTGTGACACTAGTTGTAGATTCCGATGCTTATATTCAGGTTTACTGTATCCCTCTGACCGTCTTATTGACGATGAAACACAGAAATTGCATCGGAATTAAATAGAAAAGGCACAATGCCGACTTAAGTACTAGAAGACTGACTCTTTCTACTGTCTATGTTTTGAAATATTCCTGTGACACTAGTTATAGACTCCGATGCTTCACTTCAGATTTACTGTATGCCTCTGACCTTCTTATTGACGATGAAACACAGAAATTGCACCGGAATTAAATACAAAAGGCCCAATGCCGGCTAAAGTACATGAAGACTACCTCCTCCTACATTCTATGATTTGTACCATTCCTGTGACACTAGTTATAGATTCCGATGCTTCACTTCAGGTTTAATGTTTTTCCTTGGACCTTCTTATTGACGATGAAACACAGAAATTGCATCGGAATTAAATAGAAAAGGCACAATGCCGACTTAAGTAAAAGACGTCTGACTCTTCTTACTGTCTATGATTTGAACCATTCCTGTGACACTAGTTATAGATTCCGATGCTTCACTCCAGGTTTACTGTATCCCTTGGACCTTCTTATTGACGATGAAACACAGAAATTGCATCAGAATTAAATAGAAAAAGCACAATGATGAGTTAAGTACAAGAAGACTGACTATTCTTACTGACTATGTTTGGACCATTCCTGTGACACTAGTTATAGATTCCGATGCTTTACTTCAGGATTACTGTATCCCTCTGACTTTATAATTAACGATGAAACACAGAAATTGCATCGGAATTAAATACAAAAGGCACAATGCCGACTTATGTACAAGTAGACTGACTCTTCTTACTGTCTATGTTTTGAAACATCCCTGTGACACTAGTTATAGATTCCGATGCTTCACTCCATGTTTACTGTATCCCTTGGTCCTTCTTAATGACGATGAAACACAGAAATTGCATCGGAATAAATACAAAAGGCAAAACTCCGACCTAAGTACAAGAAGACTGACTCTTCTTACTGACTGTGTTGTGAACCATTCCTGTGACACTAGTTATAAATTCCGGTGCTTCACTTCAGGTTTACTGTATCCCTTGGGCCCTCGTATTGACGATGAATCACAGAAATTGCATCGGAATTAAATACAAAAGGCACAATGCCGACTTAAGTACAGTAAGACTGACTCTTCTTACTGTCTATATTTTGAGCCATTCCAGTGACACTAGTTATAGATTCCGATGCTTCACTTCAGGTATACTGTATCCCTTGGACCTTCTTATTGACGATGAAACACCGAAATTGCATCGGAATTAAATAGAAAAGGCACAATGCCGACTTAAGTAAAAGACGTCTGACTCTTCATACTGTCTATGTTTTGAACCATTCCTGTGACACTAGGTATAGACTCCGATGCTTCACTTCAGGTTTACTGTATCCCTCTGACCTTCTTATTGACGATGAAACACAGAAATTGCATCGGAATTAAATCCAAAAGCCACAATGCCGGATTAAGTACAAGAAGACTTACTCTTCCTACTGTCTATCTTTGAACCGGTCCTGTGACACTACTTATAGACTCCGATGCTTCACTCCAGGTTTACTGTATCCCTTAGACCTTCTTATTGACGATGAAGACACAGAAATTGCATCGGAATTAAATACAAAAGGAACAATGCCGACTTATGTAAAAGAAGTCTGACTCTTCTTACTGTCTATGATTTGAACCATTTCTGTGACACTAGTTATAGATTCCGATGCTTTACTCCAGGTGTACTGTATCCCTTGGACCTTCTTATTGACGATGAAACACAGATATTGCATCCAAATTAAATAGAAAATGCACAATGATGACCTAAGTACAAGAAGACTGACTATTCTTACTGACTATGACTTGAACCATTCCTGTGACACTAGTTATAGATTCCGCTGCTTCACTTCAGAATTACTGTATCCCTCTGACTTTCTTATTGACGATGAAACACAGAAATTGCATCGGAATTAAATACAAAAGGCACAATGCCGACTTAAGTACAAGAAGATTGACTCTTCTTACTGTCTATGTTTTGAACCATCCCTGTGACACTAGTTATAGATTCCGATGCTTCACTCCAGATTTACTGCATCCCTTGGTCCTTCTTAATGACGATGAAACACAGAAATTGCATGGGAATTAAATAAAAAAGGCAAAATTCCGACCTTAGTACAAGAAGACTGACTCTTCTTACTGACTATGTTTTGAACCATTCCTGTGAAACTAGTTATAAATTCCGATGCTTTACTTCAGGTTTACTGTATCCCTTGGACCTTCTTATTGATGATGAAACACAGAAATTGCATCGGAATTAAATACAAAAGGCACAATGCAGAATTAAGTACAAGAAGACTGACTCTTATTACTGTCTATGTTTTGATCCATTCCTGTGACACTAGTTATAGATTCCAATGCTTCTCTCCAAGTTTACTGTATCCCTTGGACCTTCTTATTGACGATGAAACACAGAAATTGCATTGGAATTAAATACAAAAGGCACAATGCCGACTTAAGTACAAGAAGACTGACTCTTCTTACAGTCTATGAAAATGAACCGTTCCAGTGACACTAGTTATAGATTCCAGTGCCTCACTCCAGGTTTACTGTTTCCCTTGGACCTTCTTATTGACGATGACACACAGAAATTGCATCGGAATTAAACACAAAAGGCACAAAGCCGACTTAAGTGCATGAAGACGGACTCTTCCCACTGACTATGTTTTGAACCATTCCTGTAACACTAGTTAAAGATTCCGACGCTTCACTTGAGGTTTACTGTATACCATGGACCTTCTTGTTGACGATGAAACAGAGAAATTGCATCGGCATTAAATACAAAAGGCACAATGCCGGCTTAAGTACAAGAAGACTGACTCTTCTTACTGTCTATGCTTTGAACCATTCCTGCGACACTAGTTACAGATTCCGATGCTTCACTCCAGGTTTACTGTATCCCTTGGACCTTCTTATTGACGATGAAACACAGAAATAGCATCGGAATTAAATACAAAAGGCAAATTGCCGACTTAAGTACACGAAGACTGACTCTTCTTACTGTCTATGTTTAAACCATTCCTGTGAAACTAGTTATAGATTCCGATGCTACACTCCAGGTTTATTGTATCCCTTGGACCTTCTTATTGACGATGAAACACAGAAATTGCATCGGAATTAAATACAAAAGGCACAATGCCGACTTAAGGACAAGAAGACTGTCTGGTCCTACTGACTATGCTTTGAACCATTCCTGTGACACTAGTTATAGATTCCGATGCTTCACCTCTTGTTTATTGTATCCCTCTGACCTTCCTATTGACGATGAAACACAGAAATTGCATCGGAATGAAATAGAAAAGGCACAATGCCGACTTAAGTACTAGAAGACTGACTCTTCCTACTGTCTATGTTTTGAACCATTCCTGTGATACTATTATGGACTCCGATGCTTCACTTCAGGTTTAGTGTATCCCTCTGACCGTCTTATTGACGATGAAACACAGAAATTGCATCGGAATTAAATACAAAAGACACAACGCCGACTTAAGTACAAGAAGACTGACACTTCCAACTGTCTATCTTTTGACCCATTCCTGTGACACTAGTTAAAGATTCCGATGCTACACTTCAGGTTTACTGTATCCCTCTGACCGTCTTGTTGACGATGAAACACAGAAATTGCATCGGAATTAAATAGAAAAGGCACAATGCCGACTTAAGTACTAGGACACTGACTCTTCCTACTGTCTATGTTTTGAACCATTCCTGTGACACTAGTTATGGACTCCGATGCTTCACTTCAGGTTTACTGTATCCCTCTGACCTTCTTATTGACGATAAACACTGAAATTGCATCGGAATTAAATACAAAAGGCACAATGCAGAATTAAGCACAAGAAGACTTACTCTTCTTACTGTCTATGTTTTGATCCATTCCTGTGAAACTAGTTATAGATTCCGATGCTTCACTCCAAGTTTACTGTATCCTTTGGACCTTCTTATTGACGATGAAACACAGAAATTGCATCGGAATGAAATACAAAAGGCACAATGCAGACTTAAGTACAAGAAGGCTGACTCTTCTTACAGTCTATGAATTGAACCGTTCCTGTGACACTAGTTATAGATTCCAGTGCCTCACTCCAGGTTTACTGTTTCCCTTGGACCTTCTTATTGACCATGAAACACAGGAATTGCATCACAACTAAATAGAAAAGGCACAATGCCGACTTAAGTACAAGAAGACTGACGGTTCTTACTGACTATATTTCGAACCATTCCTGTGACACTAGTTAAAGATTCCAATGCTTCACTTGAGCTTTACTGTATCCCTTGGACCTTCTAATTGACGATGAAACACATAAATTGCATCGGAATTAAATACACTAGGCACAATGCCGACATAAGTACAAGAAGACTATCTCTTCCTCTTGTCTATGTTTTGAACCATTCCTGTGACACTAGTTATAGTTTCCGATGCTTCACTTCAGGTTTACTGTTTCCCTTGGACCTTCTTATTGACGATGAAACACAGAAATTGCATCGGAATTTAAAAAAAAAGCCACAATGCCGACTTAAGTACAAGAAGACTGACTCTTCCTACTGTCTATGTTTTGAACCATTTCTGTGACACTAGTTATAAAGTCCGATGCTTCACTTCAGGTTTAATGTATCCCTTGGGCCTTCTAATTGACGATGAATGACAGAAAATGCATCGTAATTAAATGCAAAAGGCACAATGCCGACTTAAGTACAAGAAGACTGACTCTTCCTACTGTCTATGTTTTGAACCATTTCTGTGACACTAGTTATAAAGTCCGATGCTTCACTTCAGGTTTACTGTATCCCTTGGGCCTTCTTATTGACGATGAATGACAGAAATTGCATCGGAATTAAATACAAAAGGCACAATGCCGACATATGGACAAGAAGACTGACTCTTCTTACAGACTATATTTTGAACCATTCCTGTGACACAAGTTATAGATTCCGATGCTTCACATCAGGTTTACTGTATACCTCTGACCTTCTTATTGACGATGAAACACAGAAATTGCATGGGAATTAAATACGAAAGGCACAATGCCAACTTAAGTGTAAGTTGACTGACTCTTCTTACTGACTATGTTTTGAACCATTTCTGTGACACTAGTTATAGATTCCGATGCTTCACTTAAGGTTTACTGTATCTCTCTGACCTTCTTATTGACGATGAAACACAGAAATTGCATCGGAATTAAATAGAAAAATCACAATGCCGACTTAAGTACAAGAAGACTGACTCTTCTTACTGTCTATGTTTTGAACCATTCCTGTGACACTAGTTGTAGATTCCGATGCTTCACTTTAGGTTTACTGTATCCCTCTGACCGTCTTATTGACGATGAAACACAGAAATTGCATCTGAATTAAATAGAAAAGGCACAATGCCGACTTAAGTACTAGAAGACTGACTCTTCCTACTGTCTATGTTTTGAAACATTCCTGTGACACTAGTTATTGATTCCGATGCTTCACTTCAGGTTTACTGTATCCCTCTGACCTTCCTATTGACGATGAAACACAGATATTGCATCGGAATTATATAGAAAAGGTACAATGCCGACTTAAATACAAGATGACTGACTCTTCTTACAGTCTATGTTTTGAACCATTCCTCTGACACTAGTTGTAGATTCCGATGCTTCACTTTAGGTTTACCGTATCCCTTGGACCTTTTTATTGACGATGAAACACAGAAATTGCATCGGAATTAAATACAAAAGGCACAATGCCGACTTAAGTAAAAGAAGTCTGACTCTTCTTATTGTCTATGTTTTGAACCATCCCTGTGACACTAGTTATAGATTCCGATGCTTCACTCCATGTTTACTGTATCCCTTGGTCCTTCTTATTGACGATGAAACACAGAAATTGCATCGGAATTAAATACAAAAGGCAAAATTCCGACCTAAGTACAAGAAGACTGACTCTTCTTACTGACTATGTTTCGAACCATCCCTGTGACACTAGTTATACATTCCGATGCTTCACTTGAGGTTTACTGTATACCATGGGAATTCTTGTTGACGATGAAATACAGAAATTGCATCGGCATTAAATACAAAAGGCACAATGCCGACTTAAGTACAAGAAGACTGACTCTTCTTACTGTCTATGCTTTGAACCATTCCTGTGACACTAGTTATAGATTCCGATGCTACACTCCAGGTTTACTGTATCCTTTGGACCTTCTTGTTGACGATGAAACACAGAAATAGCTTCAGAATTTAATATAAAAGGCAAATTGCCGACTTAAGTACACGAGGACTGACTCTTCTTACTGACCATGTTTTGAACCATTCCTGTGACACTAGTTATAGATTCCGATGCTTCACTTCGGGTTTATTGTATCCCTTGGACCTTCTTAATGACGATGACACACAGAAATTGCATCGGAATGAAATACAAAAGGCACAATGCCGACTGAAATACATGAAAACCGACTCTTCCTACTGACTATGTTTTGAACCATTCCTGTGACACAAGTTATAGACTCCGATGCTTCACTTCAGGTGTACTTCATCCCTCTGACCTTCTTATTGACGATGAAACACACAAATTGCATCGGAATTACATAGACAAGGCTCAATGCCGACTTAAGTACAAGAAGACTGACTCTTCTTACTGACTATGTTTTGAACCATTCCTGTGACACTAGTTATAGATTCCCATGCTTCACTTCAGGTTTACTGTATACCTTGGACCTTCTTATTGACGATGAAACACAGAAATTGCATCGGAATTAAATACACAAGGCACAATGCCGGCTTAAGTACAACAAGACTGACTCTTCCTACTGTCTATGTTTTGAACCGTTCCTGTGACACTTGTTATAGATTCCGATGCTTCACTTCAGGTTTACTGTATCCCTCTGACCTTGTTGCCGATGAAACACAGAAATAGCATCGGAATTAAATACAAAAGGCACAATGCCGACTTTAGGACATGAAGACTGACTCTTCTTAATGACTATGTTTTGAACCATTCCTGTGACACCAGTTATAGATTCCGATGCTTCACTTCAGGTTTACTGTTTCCCTTGGACCTTCTTATTGACGATGAAACACAGAAATTGCATCGGAAATAAATACAAAAAGCACAATGCCGACTAAGTACATGAAGACCGACTGTTCCCACTGACTATGTTTTGAACCATTCCTGTGACACTAGTTATAGATTCCGATGCTTCACTTGAGGTTTACTGTATACCATGGGAATTCTTGTTGACGATGAAATACAGAAATTGCATCGGCATTAAATACAAAAGGCACAATGCCGACTTAAGTACAAGAAGACTGACTCTTCTTACTGTCTATGCTTTGAACCATTCCTGTGACACTAGTTATAGATTCCGATGCTACACTCCAGGTTTACTGTATCCTTTGGACCTTCTTGTTGACGATGAAACACAGAAATAGCTTCAGAATTTAATATAAAAGGCAAATTGCCGACTTAAGTACACGAGGACTGACTCTTCTTACTGACCATGTTTTGAACCATTCCTGTGACACTAGTTATAGATTCCGATGCTTCACTTCGGGTTTATTGTATCCCTTGGACCTTCTTAATGACGATGACACACAGAAATTGCATCGGAATTAAATAGAAAAGGCACAATGCCGACTTAAGTACAAGAAGACTGACTCTTCTTACCGACTATGATTTGAACCATTCCTGTGACACTAGTTATAGATTCCGATGCTTCACGGCAGGTTTACTGTATACCTTGGACCTTCTTAATGACGATAAAACACAGAAATTGCATCGGAATTAAGTACACTATGCACAATGCCGTCTTAAGTACAAGAAGACTAACTCTTCCTCTTGTCTATGTCTTGAACCATTCCTGTGACACTAGTTATAGATTCCGATGCTTCACTTCAGGTTTACTGTATCCCTCTGACCTTATTGCCGATGAAACACAGAAATTGCATCCGAAATAAAATACAAAAGGCATAATGCCGACTTAAGTACAAGACGTCTGACTCTTCGTACTGTCTATGATTTGAACCTTTACTGTGACACTAGTTATAGATTCCGATGATTTACTCCAGGTTTACTGTATCCCTTGGACCTTCTTACTGACGATGAAACACAGAAATGGCATGGGAATTAAATACGAACGGCACAATGCCAACTTAAGTGTAAGGAGACTGAGTCTTCTTACTGACTATGCTTTGAACCATTCCTGTGACACTAGTTGTAGATTCCGATGCTTCACTTAAGGTTTACTGTATCCCTCTGACCTTCTTATTGAGGATGAAACACAGAAATTGCATCGGAATTAACTAGAAAAGGCACAATGCCGACTTAAGTACAAGAAGACTGACTCTTCTTACAGTCTATGTTTTGAACCATTCCTGTGACACTAGTTATAGATTCCGATGCTTCACTTCTGGTTTACTGTATCCCTCTGACCTTCTTATTGACGATGAAACACAGAAATTGCATCGGAATTAAATACAAAAGGCAAAATTCCGACCTAAGTACAAGAAGACTGACTCTTCTTACTGACTATGTTATGAACCATTCCTGTGACACTAGTTATAAATTGCGATGCTTCACTTCAGGTTTACTGTATCCCTTGGACCCTCTTATTGATGATGAAACACAGAAATTGCATCGGAATTAAATACAAAAGGCACAATGCAGAATTAAGTACAAGAAGACTGAGTCTTCTTACTGTCTATGTTTTCATCCATTCCTGTGACACTAGTTATAGATTACCGATGCTTCACTCCAGGTTTACTGTATCCCTTGGACCTTCTTATTGACGATGAAACACGGAAATTGCATCGGAATTAAATACAAAAGGCACAATGCCGACTGAAGTACATGAAGACCGACTCTTCCTACTGACTATGTTTTGAACCATTCCTCTGACACTAATTATAGGTTCCGATGCTTCACTTGAGGTTTACTGTATCCCATGGACCTTCTTATTGACGATGAAACAAAGAAAGTGCATCGGAATTAAATACAAAAGGCACAATGCCGACTGAAGTACATGAAGACCGACTCTTCCTACTGACTATGTTTTGAACCATTCCTCTGACACTAATTATAGGTTCCGATTCTTCACTTGAGGTTTACTGTATCCCTTGGACCTTCTTACTGACGATGAAACACAGAAATTGCATCGGAATTAAATACAAAAGGCACAACGCCGCCTTAAGTACAAGAAGACTGCCTCTTCTTACTGTCTATGTTTTGAACCATTCCTGTGACACTAGTTATAGATTACCGATGTTTCACTCCAGGTTTACTGTATCCCTTGGACCTTCTTATTGACGATGAAACACAGAAACTGCATCGGAATTAAATATAAAAGGCACAGTGCCGACTTAAGGACAAGAAGACTGACTCTTCTTACTGACTATGTTTTGAACCATTCCTGTGACACTAGCTATAGATTCCGATGCTTCACTTCAGGTTTACTGTATACCTCGGACCTTCTTATTGACGATGAAACACAGAAATTGCATCGGAATGAAATACACAAGGCACAATGCCGGCTTAAGTACAAGAAGACTGACTCTTCCTACTGTCTATGTTTTGAACCATTCCTGTGACACTAGTTATAGATTCCGATGCTTCTCTCCAGGTTTACTGTATCCCTTGGACCTTCTTATTGACAATGAAACACAGAAATTGCATCCAAATTAAATAGAAAATGCACAAAATTGAGACTAAAGTACAAGAAGACTGACTATTCTTACTGACTATGTTTTGAACCATTCCTGTGAGACTAGTTATAGATTCCGATGCTTCACTTCAGGATTACTGTATCCCTCTGACTTTCTTATTGACGATGAAACACAGAAATTGCATCGGAATTAAATACAAAAGGCACAATGCCGACTGAAGTACATGAAGACCGACTCTTCCTAGTGACTATGTTTTGAACCATTCCTCTGACAATAATTATAGGTTCCGATGCTTCACTTGAGGGTTACTGTATCCCATGGACCTTCTTATTGACGATGAAACAAAGAAATTGCATCGGAATTAAGAACAAAAGGCACAATGCCGCCTTAAGTACAAGAAGACTGACTCTTCTTACTGTCTATGTTTTGAACCATTCCTGTGACACTAGTTATAGATTACCGATGCTTCACTCCAGGTTTACTGTATCCCTTGGACCTTCGTATTGGCGATGAAACACAGAAATTGCATCGTAATTAAATAGAAGAGGCACAGTGCCGACTTAAGGACAAGAAGACTGACTCTTCTTACTGACTATGTTTTGAACCATTCCTGTGTCACTAGCTATAGATTCCGATGCTTCACTTCAGGTTTACTGTATACCTTGGACCTTCTTATTGACGATGAAACACAGAAATTGCATCGGAATTAAATACACAAGGCACAATGCCGGCTTAAGTACAAGAAGACTGACTCTTCCCACTGTCTATGTTTTGAACCATTACTGTGACACTAGTTATAGATTCCCGATGCTTCACTCCAGGTTTACTGTATCCCTTGGACCTTCGTATTGACGATGAAACACAGAAATTGCATCGGAATTAAATACAAAATGCATAATGCCGACATAAGGACAAGAAGACTGACTCGTCTTACTGACTATATTTTGAACCATTCCTGTGACACTAGTTATAGATTCCGATTCTTCACTTCTGGTTTACTGTATACCTCTGACGTTCTTATTGACGATGAAACACAGAAATTGCATGGGAATTTAATACGAAAGACACAATGCCAACTTATGTACAAGAAGACTGACTCGTCTTACTGACTATCTTTTGAACCATTCCTGTGACACTAGTTATAGATTCCGATGCTTCACTTCAGGTTTACTGTATCCCTCTGACCTTCTTATTGACGATGAAACACAGAAATTGCATCGGAATTAAGTACAAAAGACCAAATTCCGACCTAAGTACAAGAAGACTGACTCTTCTTACTGACTATGTTATGAACCATTCCTGTGACACTAGTTATAAATTGCGATGCTTCACTTCAGGTTTACTGTATCCCTTGGACCCTCTTATTGATGATGAAACACAGAAATTGCATCGGAATTAAATACAAAAGGCACAATGCAGAATTAAGTACAAGAAGACTGAGTCTTCTTACTGTCTATGTTTTCATCCATTCCTGTGACACTAGTTATAGATTCCGATGCTATACTCCAGGTTCACTGTATCCTCTTGGACCTTCTTATTGCCGATGAAACACAGAAATTGCATCGGCAATAAATACAAAAGGCACAATGCCGACTAAAGTACAAGAAGACTGACTCTTCTTACAGTCTATGATTTGAACCATTCCTGTGACACTAGTTATAGATTCCAGTGCTTCACTCCAGGCTAACTGTTTACCTTGGATCTTCTTATTGACGATGAAACACTGGAATAGCATCAGAATTAAATCGAAAGGGCACAATGCCGACTTAAGTACTAGAAGCCTGACTATTCCTACTCCCTATGTTTTCTACCATTCCTGTGACACTAGTTATAGACACCGATGCTTCACTTCAGGTTTACTGTATCCCTCTGACCTTCTTATTGACGATGAAACACAGAAATTGCATCGGAATTAAATACAAAAGGCACAATGCCGACTGAAGTACATGAAGACCGACTCTTCCTACTGACTATCTTTTGAACCATTCCTCTGACACTAATTATACGTTCCGATGCTTCACTTGAGGTTTACTGTATCCCATGGACCTTCTTATTGACGATGAAACAAAGAAAGTGCATCGGAATTAAATACAAAAGGCACAACGCCGAATTAAGTACAAGAAGACTGACTCTTCTTACTGTCTATGTTTTGAACCATTCCTGTGACACTAGTTATAGATTACCGATGCTTCACTCCAGGTTTACAGTATCCCTTGCACCTTCTTATTGACGATGAAACACAGAAATTGCATCGGAATTAAATATAAAAGGCACAGTGCCGACTTAAGGACAAGAAGACTGACTCTTCTTACTGACTATGTTTTGAACCATTCCTGTGACACTAGCTATAGATTCCGATGCTTCACATCAGGTTTACTGTATACCTCGGACCTTCTTATTGACGATGAAACACAGAAATTGCATCAGAATGAAATACACAAGGCACAATGCCGGCTTAAGTACAAGAAGACTGACTCTTCCTACTGTCTATGTTTTGAACCATTCCTGTGACACTAGTTATAGATTCCGATGCTTCTCTCCAGGTTTACTGTATCCCTTGGACCTTCTTATTGACAATGAAACACAGAAATTGCATCCAAATTAAATAGAAAATGCACAAAATTGAGACTTAAGTACAAGAAGACTGACTATTCTTACTGACTATGTTTTGAACCATTCCTGTGACACTAGTTATAGATTCCGATGCTTCACTTCAGGATTACTGTATCCCTCTGACTTTCTTATTGACGATGAAACACAGAAATTGCATCGGAATTAAATACAAAAGGCACAATGCCGACTGAAGTACATGAAGACCGACTCTTCCTAGTGACTATGTTTTGAACCATTCCTCTGACAATAATTATAGGTTCCGATGCTTCACTTGAGGTTTACTGTATCCCATGGACCTTCTTATTGACGATGAAACAAAGACATTGCATCGGAATTAAATACAAAAGGCACAATGCCGCCTTAAGTACAAGAAGACTGACTCTTCTTACTGTCTATGTTTTGAACCATTCCTGTGACACTAGTTATAGATTACCGATGCTTCACTCCAGGTTTACTGTATCCCTTGGACCTTCTTATTGACGATGAAACACAGAAATTGCATCGTAATTAAATAGAAGAGGCACAGTGCCGACTTAAGGACAAGAAGACTGACTCTTCTTACTGACTATGTTTTGAACCATTCCTGTGACACTAGCTATAGATTCCGATGCTTCACTTCAGGTTTACTGTATACCTTGGACCTTCTTATTGACGATGAAACACAGAAATTGCATCGGAATTAAATACACAAGGCACAATGCCGGCTTAAGTACAAGAAGACTGACTCTTCCTACTGTCTACGTTTTGAACCATTACTGTGACACTACTAATAGATTCCCGATGCTTCACTCCAGGTTTACTGTATCCCTTGGACCTTCGTATTGACGATGAAACACAGAAATTGCATCGGAATTAAATACAAAAGACATAATGCCGACATAAGGACAAGAAGACTGACTCGTCTTACTGACTATATTTTGAACCATTCCTGTGACACTAGTTATAGATTCCGATGCTTCACTTCTGGTTTACTGTATACCTCTGACGTTCTTATTGACGATGAAACACAGAAATTGCATGGGAATTAAATACGAAAGACACAATGCCAACTTATGTACAAGAAGACTGACTCGTCTTACTGACTATCTTTTGAACCATTCCTGTGACACTAGTTATAGATTCCGATGCTTCACTTCAGGTTTACTGTATCCCTCTGACCTTCTTATAAACGATGAAACACAGAAATTGCATCGGAAGTAAATACAAAAGACACAATGCCGAATTAAGTACAAGAAGACTGACTCTTCTTACTGTCTATCGTTGAACTTGTCCTGTGACACTAGATATAGACCCCGATGCTTCACTCCAGGTTTACTGTATCCCTTGGACCTTCTTATTGACGATGAAACACAGAAATTGCATCGGAATTAAATACAAAAGGCACAATGTTGACTTAAGTAAAAGAAGTCTGACTCATCTTAGTGTCTATGATTTGAACCATTCCTGTGACACTAGTTATAGATTCCATTGCATCACTCCAGGTTTACAGTATCCCTTGGACCTTCTTATTGACGATGAAACACAGAAATTGCATCCAAATTAAATAGAAAATGCACAATGATGACTTAAGTACAAGAAGACTGACTATACTTACTGACTATGTTTTGAACCATTCCTGTGACACTAGTTATAGATTCCGATGCTTCACTTCAGGATTACAGTATCCCTCTGACTTTCTTATTGACGGTGAAACACAAAAATAGCATCGGAATTAAGTACAAAAGGCACAATGCCGACTTAAGTACAAGAAGACTGACTCTTCTTACTGTATATGTTTTGAACCATCCCTGTGACACTAGTTACAGATTCCGATGCTTCACTCCAGGTTTACTGTATCCCTTGGTCCTTCTTAATGACGATGAAACACAGAAATTGCATCGGAATTAAATACAAAAGGCAAAATTCCGACCTAAGTACAAGAAGACTGACTCTTCTTACTGACTATGTTTTGAACCATTCCTGTGAAACTAGTTATAAATTCCGATGCTTCACTTCAGGTTTACTGTATCCCTTGGACCTTCTTATTGACGATGAAATACAGAAATTGCATAGGAATTAAATACACAAGGCACAATGGCGGCTTAAGTACAAGAAGACTGACTCTTCCTACTGTCTATGTTTTGAACCATTCCTGTGACACTTGTTATAGATTCCGATGCTTCACTTCAGGTTTACTGTATCCCTCTGACCTTGTTGCCGATGAAACGCAGAAATTGCATCGGAATTAAATACAAAAGGCACAATGCCGACTTTAGGACAAGAAGACTGACTCTCCTTAATGACCATGTTTTGAACCATTCCTGTGACACTAGTTATAGATTCCGATGCTTCACTTCAGGTTTACTGTTTCCCTTGGACCTTCTTATTGACGATGAAACACAGTAATTGCATCGGAATTAAATACAAAAGGCACAATTCCGACTTAAGTACATGAAGACCGACTCTTCCCACTGACTATGTTTTGAACCATTCTTGTGACACTAGTTATAGATTCCGATGCTTCACTTGAAGTTTACTGTATACCATGGACCTTCTTGTTGACGATAAAATACAGAAATTGCATCGGCATTAAATACAAAAGGCACAATGCCGACTTAAGTACAAGAAGACTGACTCTTCTTACTGTCTATGCTTTGAACCGTTCCTGTGACACTAGTTATAGATTCCGATGCTTCACTCCAGGTTTACTGTATCCCTTGGACCTTCTTATTGACAATGAAACACAGAATTTGCATCGGAATTAAATACAAAATACACAATGCCGACTTAAGGACAAGACGACTGACTCTTCTTACTGACTATGTTTTGAACTATTTCTGTGACACTATTTATAGATTCCAATGCTTCACTTCAGGTTTACTGTATCCCTTGGACCTTCTTATTGACGATGAAACACAGTAATAGCATCAGAATTTAATACAAAAGGCAAATTGCCGACTTAAGTACACGAAGACGGACTCTTCTTACTGTCTATGTTTTGAACCATTCCCGTGACACTAGTTATAGATTCCAATGCTACACTCCAGGTTTATTGTATCCCTTCGATCTTCTTATTGACGACGAAACACAGAAATTGCATCGGAATTAAATACAAAAGGCACAATGCCGATTTAAGGACAAGAAGACTGTCTGGTCTTACTGACTATGCTTTGAACCATTCCTGTGACACTAGTTATAGATTCCGATGCATCACTTCGGGTTTATTGTATCCCTCTGACCTTCTTATTGACGATGAAACACAGAAATTGCATCGGAATTAAATAGAAAAGGCACAATGTCGACTTAAGTACAACAAGACTGACTCTTCTTACTGTCTACGTTATGAACCATACCTGTGACAATAGTTATACATTCCGATGCTTCACTCCAGGTTTACTGTATCCCTTGGACCTTCTTATTGACGATGAAACACAGAAATTGCATCGGAATTAAATAGAAAAGGCACAATGCCGACTTAAGTACAAGAAGACTGCCTGTTCTTACCGACTATGTTTTGAACCATTCCTATGACACTAGTTATAGATTCCGATGCATCACTGCAGGTTTACTGTGTACCTTGGAACTTCTTATTGACAATGAAACACAGAAATTGCATCGGAATTAAGTACACAAGGCACAAAGCCGACTTAAGTACAAGAAGGCTAACTCTTCCTCTTGTCTATGTTTTGAACCATTCCTGTGACACTAGTTATGGATTCCGATGCTTCACTTCAGGTTTACTGTATACCTTTGACCTTCTTACTGACGATGAAACACAGAAATTGCATCGGAATTAAATACAAAAGGCACAACGCCGACTTAAGTACAAGAAAACTGACTCTTCTTACTGGCTATGTTTTGAACCATTCCTGTGACACTAGTTATAGACTCCGATGCTTCACTTCAGGTGTACTGTATCCCTCTGACCTTCTTATTGACGATGAAATTTAGAAATTGCATCGGTATTAAATACAAAAGGCACAATGCCGACTTAAGTACAAGAAGACTGACTCTTCTTACAGTCTATGAATTGAACCGTTCCTGTGACACTAGTCATAGATTCCAGTGCCTCACTCCAGGTTTACTGTTTCCCTAGGACCTTCTTATTGACCATGAAACACAGGAATTGCATCAGAATTAAATAGAAAAGGCACAATGCCGACTTAAGTACAAGAAGACTGACGGTTCTTACTGACTATATTTTGAACCATTCCTGTGACACTAGTTAAAGATTCCGATGCTTCACTTGAGGTTTACTGTATCCCTTGGACCTGCGTATTGACGATGAAACACAGAAATTGCATCGGAATTCAATACAAAAGGCACAATGCCGACTGAAATACATGAAGACCGACTCTTCCTACTGACTATGTTTTCAACCATTCCTGTGACACTAGTCATAGACTCCGATGCTTCACTTCAGTTGTACTGCATCCCTCTGACCTTCTCATTGACGATGAAACACAGAAATTGCATCGGCATTAAATACAAAAGGCACAATGCCGACTTAAGTACAAGAAGACTGACTCTTCTTTCTGTCAATGTTGAGAACCATTCCTGTGACACTAGTTATAGATTCCGATGCTTCACTCCAGGTTTACTGTATCCCTTGGACCTTCTTATTGACGATGAAACACAGAAATAGCATCAGAATTTAATACAAAAGGCAAATTGCCGACTTAAGTAGACGAAGACTGACTCTTCTTACTGTCTATGTTTTGAACCATTCCCGTGACACTAGTTATAGATTCCGATGAAACACTCCAGGTTTATTGTATCCCTTGGACCTTCTTATTGACGATGAAACACAGAAATTGCATCGGAATTAAATACAAAAGGCACAATGCCGACTTAAGGAAAATACAAAAGGCACAATGCCGACTTAAGGACACGAAGACTGTCTGGTCTTCCTGACTATGTTTTGAACCATTCCTGTGACACTAGTTATAGATTCCGATGCTTCACTTCGGGTTTATTGTATCCCTCTGACCTTCTTATTGACGATGAAACATAGAAATTGCATCGGAATTAAATAGAAAAGGCACAATGTCGACTTAAGTACAACAAGACTGACTCTTCTTACTGTCTACGTTATGAACCATTCCTGTGACAATAGTTATAGATTCCGATGCTTCACTCCAGGTTTACTGTATCCCTTGGACCTTCTTAATGACGATGAAACACAGAAATTGCATCGGAATTAAATAGAAAAGGCACAATGCCGACTTAAGTTCAAGAAGACTGACTCTTCTTACCGACTATGATTTGAACCATTCCTGTGACACTAGTTATAGATTCCGATGCTTCACTGCAGGTTTACTGTATACCTTGGACCTTCTTAATGACGATAAAACACAGAAATTGCATCGGAATTAAGTACACTAGGCACAATGCCGACTTAAGTTCATGAAAACTAACTCTTCCTCTTGTCTATGTTTTGAACCATTCCTGTGACACTAGTTATAGATTCCGATGCTTCACTTAAGGTTTACTGTATCCCTCTGACCTTCTTATTGACGATCAAACACAGAAATTGCATCGGAATTAAATAGAAAAGGCACAATGCCGACTTAAGTACAAGAAGACTGACTCTTCTTACAGTCTATGTTTTGAACCATTCCTGTGACACTAGTTATAGATTCCGATGCTTCACTTCAGGTTTACTGTATCCCTCTGACTTTCTTATTGACGATGAAACACAGAAATTGCATCGGAATTAAATACAAAAGGCACAATGCCGATTTAAGTACAAGAAGACTAACTCTTCTTACTGTCTATGTTTTGAACCATCCCTGTGACACTAGTTATAGATTACGATGCTTCACTCCAGGTTTACTGTATCCCTAAGTCCTTCTTATTGACGATGAAACACAGAAATTGCATCGGAATTAAATACAAAAGGCAAAATTCCAACCTAAGTACAAGAAGATTGACTCTTCTTACTGACTATGTTATGAACCATTCCTGTGACACTAGTTATAAATTCCGATGCTTCACTTCAGGTTTACAGTATCCCTTGGACCTTCTTATTGACGATGAAACTCAGAAATTGCATCGGAATTAAATACAAAAGGCACAATGCCGACTTCAGGACAAGAAGACTGTCTGGTCTTACTCACTATGTTTTGAACCATTCCTGTGACACTAGTTATAGATTCCGATGCTTCACTTCGGGTTTATTGTATCCCTCTGACCTTCTTATTGAGGATAAACATAGAAATTGCATCGGAATTAAATAGAAAAGGCACAATGTCGACTTAAGTACAACAAGACTGACTCTTCTAACAGTCTATGTTTTGAACCATTCCTGTGACACTAGTTATAGATTCCGATGTTTCACTTCAGGTTTACTGTATCTCTCTGACCTTCTTATTGACGATGAAACACAGAAATTGCTTCGGAATTAAATACAAAAGGCACAATGCAGTCTTAAGTAAAAGAAGTCTGACTCTTCTTAGTGTCTATGATTTGAACCATTCCTCTGACACTAGTTATAGATTCCGATGCTTCACTCCAGGTTTACAGTATCCCTTGGACCTTCTTATTGACGATGAAACTCAGAAATTGCATCGGAATTAAATACAAAAGGCACAATGCCGACTGAAGTACATGAAGACCGTCTCTTCCTACTGACTATGTTTTGAACCATTCCTCTGACACTAATTATAGAATCCGATGCTTCACTTGAGGTTTACTGTATCCCATGGACCTTCTTATTGACGATGAAACAAAGAAATTGCATCGGAATTAAATACAAAAGGCACAACGCCGCCTTAAATACAAGAAGACTGACTCTTCTTACTGTCTATGTTTTGAACCAAACTAGTTATAGATTACCGATGCTTCACTCCAGGTTTACTGTATCCCTTGGACCTTCTTATTGACGATGAAGCACAGAAATTGCATCGGAATTAAATAGAAAACGCACAATGCCGACTTAAGGACAAGAAGACTGACTCTTCTTACTGACTATGTTTTGAACAATTCCTGTGACACTAGCTATAGATTCCGATGCTTCACTTCAGGTTTACTGTATACCTTGGACCTTCTTATTGACGATGAAACACAGAAATTGCATCGGAATTAAAAACACAAGGCACAATGCCGGCTTAAGTACAAGAAGACTGATTCTTCCTACTGTCTATGTTTAGAACCATTACTGTGACACTAGTTATAGATTCCGATGCTTCACTCCAGGTTTACTGTATCCCTTGCACCTTCGTATTGACGATGAAACACAGAAATTGCATCGGAATTAAACACAAAAGGCATAATGCCGACATAAGTACTAGAAGACTGACTCTTCATACTGTCTATGTTTTGAACCATTCCTGTGACACTAGTTATAGACTCCGATGCTTCACTTCAGGTTTACTGTATCCCTCTGACCTACTTATTGACGATGAAACACAGAAATTGCATCGGAATTAAATACAAAAGGCACAATGTTGACTTAAGTAAAAGAAGTCTGACTCTTCTTAGTGTCTATGATTTGAACCATTCCTGTGACACTAGTTATAGATTCCGATGCTTCACTCCAGGTTTACAGTATCCCTTGGACCTTCTCATTGACGATGAAACACAGAAATTGCATCGGAATTAAATACAAAAGGCACAATGCCGACTTAAGGACAAGAAGGCTGTCTGGTCTTACTGACTATTTTTTGAACCATTCCTGTGACACTATTTATAGATTCCGATGCTTCACTTCAGGATTACTGTATCCCACTGACTTTCTTATTGACGGTGAAACACAGAAATTGCATCGGAATTAAGTACAAAAGGCACAATGCCGACTTAAGTACAAGAAGACTGACTCTTCTTACTGTATATGTTTTGAACCATCCCTGTGACACTAGTTATAGATTCCGATGCTTCACTCCAGGTTTACTGTATCCCTTGGTCCTTCTTAATGACGATGAAACACAGAAATAGCATCGGAATTAAATACAAGAGGCAAAATTCCGACCTAAGTACAAGAAGACTGACTCTTCTTACTGACTATGTTTTGAACCATTCCTGTGAAACTAGTTATAAATTCCGATGCTTCACTTCAGGTTTACTGTATCCCTTGGACCTCCTTATTGACGATGAAACACAGAAATTGCATCGGAATTAAATACACAAGGCACAATGGCGGCTTAAGTACAAGAAGACTGACTCTTCCTACTGTCTATGTTTTGAACCATTCCTGTGACACTTGTTATAGATTCCGATGCTTCACTTCAGGTTTACTGTATCCCTCTGACCTTGTTGCCGATGAAACACAGAAATTGCATCGGAATTAAATACAAAAGGCACAATGCCGACTTTAGGACAAGAAGACTGACTCTTCTTAATGACCATGTTTTGAACCATTCCTGTGACACTAGTTACAGATTCCGATGCTTCACTTCAGGTTTACTGTTTCCCTTGGACCTTCTTATTGACGATGAAACTCAGAAATTGCATCGGAATTAAATACAAAAGGCACAATGCCGACTTCAGGACAAGAAGACTGTCTGGTCTTACTCACTATGTTTTGAACCATTCCTGTGACACTAGTTATAGATTCCGATGCTTCACTTCGGGTTTATTGTATCCCTCTGACCTTCTTATTGAGGATAAACATAGAAATTGCATCGGAATTAAATAGAAAAGGCACAATGTCGACTTAAGTACAACAAGACTGACTCTTCTAACAGTCTATGTTTTGAACCATTCCTGTGACACTAGTTATAGATTCCGATGTTTCACTTCAGGTTTACTGTATCTCTCTGACCTTCTTATTGACGATGAAACACAGAAATTGCTTCGGAATTAAATACAAAAGGCACAATGCAGTCTTAAGTAAAAGAAGTCTGACTCTTCTTAGTGTCTATGATTTGAACCATTCCTCTGACACTAGTTATAGATTCCGATGCTTCACTCCAGGTTTACAGTATCCCTTGGACCTTCTTATTGACGATGAAACTCAGAAATTGCATCGGAATTAAATACAAAAGGCACAATGCCGACTGAAGTACATGAAGACCGTCTCTTCCTACTGACTATGTTTTGAACCATTCCTCTGACACTAATTATAGAATCCGATGCTTCACTTGAGGTTTACTGTATCCCATGGACCTTCTTATTGACGATGAAACAAAGAAATTGCATCGGAATTAAATACAAAAGGCACAACGCCGCCTTAAATACAAGAAGACTGACTCTTCTTACTGTCTATGTTTTGAACCAAACTAGTTATAGATTACCGATGCTTCACTCCAGGTTTACTGTATCCCTTGGACCTTCTTATTGACGATGAAGCACAGAAATTGCATCGGAATTAAATAGAAAACGCACAATGCCGACTTAAGGACAAGAAGACTGACTCTTCTTACTGACTATGTTTTGAACAATTCCTGTGACACTAGCTATAGATTCCGATGCTTCACTTCAGGTTTACTGTATACCTTGGACCTTCTTATTGACGATGAAACACAGAAATTGCATCGGAATTAAAAACACAAGGCACAATGCCGGCTTAAGTACAAGAAGACTGATTCTTCCTACTGTCTATGTTTAGAACCATTACTGTGACACTAGTTATAGATTCCGATGCTTCACTCCAGGTTTACTGTATCCCTTGCACCTTCGTATTGACGATGAAACACAGAAATTGCATCGGAATTAAATACAAAAGGCATAATGCCGACATAAGTACTAGAAGACTGACTCTTCATACTGTCTATGTTTTGAACCATTCCTGTGACACTAGTTATAGACTCCGATGCTTCACTTCAGGTTTACTGTATCCCTCTGACCTACTTATTGACGATGAAACACAGAAATTGCATCGGAATTAAATACAAAAGGCACAATGTTGACTTAAGTAAAAGAAGTCTGACTCTTCTTAGTGTCTATGATTTGAACCATTCCTGTGACACTAGTTATAGATTCCGATGCTTCACTCCAGGTTTACAGTATCCCTTGGACCTTCTCATTGACGATGAAACACAGAAATTGCATCGGAATTAAATACAAAAGGCACAATGCCGACTTAAGGACAAGAAGGCTGTCTGGTCTTACTGACTATTTTTTGAACCATTCCTGTGACACTATTTATAGATTCCGATGCTTCACTTCAGGATTACTGTATCCCACTGACTTTCTTATTGACGGTGAAACACAGAAATTGCATCGGAATTAAGTACAAAAGGCACAATGCCGACTTAAGTACAAGAAGACTGACTCTTCTTACTGTATATGTTTTGAACCATCCCTGTGACACTAGTTATAGATTCCGATGCTTCACTCCAGGTTTACTGTATCCCTTGGTCCTTCTTAATGACGATGAAACACAGAAATAGCATCGGAATTAAATACAAGAGGCAAAATTCCGACCTAAGTACAAGAAGACTGACTCTTCTTACTGACTATGTTTTGAACCATTCCTGTGAAACTAGTTATAAATTCCGATGCTTCACTTCAGGTTTACTGTATCCCTTGGACCTCCTTATTGACGATGAAACACAGAAATTGCATCGGAATTAAATACACAAGGCACAATGGCGGCTTAAGTACAAGAAGACTGACTCTTCCTACTGTCTATGTTTTGAACCATTCCTGTGACACTTGTTATAGATTCCGATGCTTCACTTCAGGTTTACTGTATCCCTCTGACCTTGTTGCCGATGAAACACAGAAATTGCATCGGAATTAAATACAAAAGGCACAATGCCGACTTTAGGACAAGAAGACTGACTCTTCTTAATGACCATGTTTTGAACCATTCCTGTGACACTAGTTACAGATTCCGATGCTTCACTTCAGGTTTACTGTTTCCCTTGGACCTTCTTATTGACGATGAAACACAGAAATTGCATCGCAATTACATACAAAAGGCACAATGACGACTTAAGTACATGAAGACCGACTCTTCCCACTGACTATGTTTTGAACCATTCCTGTGACACTAGTTATAGATTCCGATGCTTCACTTGAAGCTTACTGTATACCATGGACCTTCTTGTTGACGATAAAATACAGAAATTGCATCGGCATTAAATACAAAAGGCACAATGCCGACTTAAGGACAAGACGACTGACACTTCTTACTGACTATGTTTTGAACTATTTCTGTGACACTAGTTATGGATTCCAATGCTTCACTTCAGGTTTACTGTATCCCTTGGACCTTCTTATTGACGATGAAACACAGAAATAGTATCAGAATTAAATACAAAAGGCAAATTGCCGACTTAAGTACACGAAGACTGACTCTTCTTACTGTCTATGTTTTGAACCATTCCCGTGACACTAGTTATAGATTCCGATGCTACACTCCAGGTTTATTGTATCACTTCGACCTACTTATTGACGATGAAACACAGAAATTGCATCGGAATTAAACACAAAAGGCACAATGCCGACTTAAGGACAAGAAGACTGTCTGGTCTTACCGACTATTTTTTGAACCATTCCTGTGACACTAGTTATAGATTCCGATGCTTCACTTCGGGTTTATTGTATCCCTCTGACCTTCTTATTGACGATGAAACATAGAAATTGCATCGGAATTAAATAGAAAAGGCACAATGTCGACTTAAGTACAACAAGACTGACTCATCTCACTGTCTACGTTATGAACCATTCCTGTGACAATAGTTATAGATTCCTGTGCTTCACTCCAGGTTTACTGTATCCCTTGGACCTTCTTATTGACGATGAAACCCAGAAATTGCATCGGTATTAAATAGAAGTGGCACAATGCCGACTTAAGTACAAGAAGACTGCCTGTTCTTACCAACTATGTTTTGAACCATTCCTATGACACTAGTTATAGATTCCGATGCTTCACTGCAGTTTTACTGTATACCTTGGACCTTCTTATTGACAATGAAACACAGAAATTGCATCGGAGTTAAGTACACTAGGCACAATGCCGACTTAAGTACAAGAAGACTAACTCTTCCTCTTGTCTATGTTTTGAACCATTCCTGTGACACTAGTTATAGATTTCGATGCTTCACTTCAGGTTTACTGTATACCTTGGACCTTCTTACTGACGATGAAACACAGAAATTGCATCGGAATTAAATACAAAACGCACAATGCCGACATAAGGCCAAGAGGACTGACTCTTCTTACTGACTATAATTTGAACCATTCCTGTGACACTAGTTATAGATTCCGATGCTTCACATCAGGTTTACTGTATACCTCTGACCTTCTTATTGTCGATGAAACACAGAAATTGCATGGGAATTAAATACGAAAGGCACAATGCCAACTTAAGTGTAAGATGACTGACTCTTCTTACTGACTATGTTTTGAACCATTCCTGTGACACTAGTTATAGATTCCGATGCTTCACTTAAGGTTTACTGTATCCCTCTGACCTTCTTATTGACGATGAAACACAGAAATTGCTACGGAATTAAATAGAAAAGGCACAATGCCGACTTAAGTACAAGAAGACTGACTCTTCTTACAGTCTATGTTTTGAACCATTCCTGTGACACTAGTTGTAGATTCCGATGCTTCACCTTAGGTTTACTGTATCCCTTGGAACTTCTTATTGACGATGAAACACAGAAAGTGCATCGGAATTAAATACAAAAGACACAACGCCGACTTAAGTACAAGAAGACTGACTCTACCAATTGTCTATGTTGTGAACCATTCCTGTGACACTAGTTATAGATTCCGATGCTTCACTTCAGGTTTACTGTATCCCTCTGACCGTCTTATTGACGATGAAACACAGAAATTGCATCGGAATTAAATAGAAAAAGCACAATGCCGACTTAAGTACTAGAAGACTGACTCTTCCTACTGTCTATGTTTTGAACCATTCCTGTGACACTAGTTATTGATTCCGATGCTTCACTTCAGGTTTACTGTATCCCTCTGACCTTCATATTGACGATGAAACACAGATATTGAATCGGAATTAATTACAAAAGGCACAATGCCGAATTAAGTACAAGAAGACTGACTCTTCTTACTGTCTATGCTTTGAACCATTCCTGTGACACTAGTTATAGATTCCGATGCATCACTCCAGGTTTACTGTATCCCTTGGACCTTCTTATTGACAATGAAACACAGAATTTGCATCGGAATTGAATAAAAAGGGCACAATGCGACGTAAGGACAAGACGACTGACTCTTCTTACTGACTATGTTTTTAACTATTTCTGTGACACTAGTTATAGATTCCAATGCTTCACTTCACGTTTACTTTATCCCTTGGACCTTCTTATTGACGATGAAACACAGAAATAGTATCAGAATTTAATACAAAAGGCAAATTGCCGACTTAAGTACACGAAGACTGATTCTTCTTACTGTCTATGTTTTGAACCATTCCCGTGACAAAAGTTATAGATTCCAATGCTACACTCCAGGTTTATTGTATCCCTTGGACCTTCTTATTGACGATGAAATACAGAAATTGCATCGGAATTAAATACAAAAGGCACAATGCCGACTTAAGGACAAGAAGACTGTCTGGTCTTACTGACTATGTTTTGAACCATTCCTGTGACACTAGTTATAGATTCCAATGCTTCACTTCGGGTTCATTGTATCCCTCTGACCTTCTTATTGACGAAGAAACATAGAAATTGCATCGGAATTAAATAGAAAAGGCACAATGTTGACTTAAGTACAACAAGACTGACTCTTCTTACTGTCTACGTTATGAACCATTCCTGTGACAACAGTTATAGATTCCGATGCTTCACTCCAGGTTTACTGTATCCCTTGTACCTTCTTATTGACGATGAAACACAGAAATTGCATCGGAATTAAATAGAAAAGGCACAATGCCGACTTAAGTAGAAGAAGACTGACTGTTCTTACCGACTATGCTTTGAACCATTCCTGTGACACTAGTTATAGATTCCGATGCTTCACTGCAGGTTTACTGTATACCGTGGACCTTCTTATTGACGATGAAACACAGAAATTGCATCGGAATTAAGTACACTAGGCACAATGCCGACTTAAGTACAAGAAGACTAACTCTTCCTCTTGTCTATGTTTTGAACCATTCCTGTGACACTAGTTATAGATTCCGATGCCTCACTTCAGGTTTACTGTATCCCTCTGACCTTATTGCCGATGAAACACAGATATTGCATCGGAATTAAATACAAAAGGCACAATGCCGATTTAAGTACAAAAAGACTGACTCTTCCAACTGTCTATGATTTTGACCATTCCTGTGACACTAGTTATAGATTCCGATGCTTCACTTCAGGTTTACTGTATCCCTCTGACCGTCTTATCGACGATGAAACACAGAAATTGCATCGGAATTAAATGAAAAAAGCACAATTCCGACTTAAGTACTAGAAGACTGACTCTTCCTACTGTCTATGTTTTGAACCATTCCTGTGACACTAGTTATTGATTCCGGTGCTTCACTTCAGGTTTACTGTATCCCTCTGACCTTCATATTGACGATGAAACACAGGTATTGCATCGGAATTAGTTACAAAAGGCACAATTCCGAATTAAGTACAAAAAGACTGACTCTTCTTACTGTCTATCTTTGAACCGGTCCTGTGACACTAGTTATAGACTTCTATGATTCACTCCAGGTTTACTGTATCCCTTGGACATTCTTATTGACGATGAAACACAGAAATTGCATCGGAATTAAATACAAAAGGCACAATGCCGACTTAAGTTAAAGAAGTCTGACTCTTCTTACTGTCTATGATTTGAACCATTCCTGTGACACTAGTTATAGATTCCGATGCTTCACTCCAGGTTTACTGTATCCCTTGGACCTTCTTATTGACGATGAAACACTGAAATTGCATCCGAATTAAATAGAAAATGCACAATGATGACTTAAGTACGAGAAGACTGACTATTCTTACTGACTATGTTTTGAACCATTCCTGCGACACTAGATATAGATTTCGATGCTTCACTTCATCATTACTGTATCCCTCTGACTTTCTTATTGACAATGAAACACAGAAATTGCATCGGAATTAAATACAAAAGGCACAATGCCGACTTAAGTACATGAAGACTGACTCTACTTACTGTCTATAGTTGAATCATCCTTGTGACACTAGTTATAGATTCCGATACTTCACTCCAGGTTTACTGAATCCCTTGGACCTTCTTATTGACGATAAAACACAGAAATTGCATCGGAATTAAATACAAAAGGCAGAATGCAGAATTAAGTACAAGAAGACTGACTTTTCTTACTGTCTATGTTTCATCCATTCCTGTGACACTAGTTATAGATTCCGATGCTTCACTTCAGGTTTACTGTATCCCTCTGACCTTCTTATTGACGAAGGAACACAGAAATTGCATCGGAATTAAATAGAAAAGGCACAATGCCGACTTAAGGACAAGAAGACTGACTCTTCTTACTGACTATGTTTTGAACCATTTCATTGACACTAGTTATAGATTCCGATGCTTCACTTCAGGTTTACTGTATCCCTCTGACCTACTTGTTGACGATGAAACACAGAAATTGCATCGGAATTAAATACAAAAGCCACAAAGCCGACTCAAGTACAAGAAGACTGACTCTTCTTACTGTCTATGTTTTGAATAATTCCTCTGACACTACTTATAGATTCCGATGCTTCACTTCAGGTTTACTGTTTCCCTTGGACCTTCTTATTGACGATGAAACACAGAAATTGCATCGGAATTTAAAAAAAAAGCCACAATGCCGACTTAAGTACAAGAAGACTGACTCTTCCTACTGTCTATGTTTTGAACCATTTCTGTGACACTAGTTATAAAGTCCGATGCTTCACTTCAGGTTTAATGTATCCCTTGGGCCTTCTAATTGACGATGAATGACAGAAAATGCATCGTAATTAAATGCAAAAGGCACAATGCCGACTTAAGTACAAGAAGACTGACTCTTCCTACTGTCTATGTTTTGAACCATTTCTGTGACACTAGTTATAAAGTCCGATGCTTCACTTCAGGTTTACTGTATCCCTTGGGCCTTCTTATTGACGATGAATGACAGAAATTGCATCGGAATTAAATACAAAAGGCACAATGCCGACATATGGACAAGAAGACTGACTCTTCTTACAGACTATATTTTGAACCATTCCTGTGACACAAGTTATAGATTCCGATGCTTCACATCAGGTTTACTGTATACCTCTGACCTTCTTATTGACGATGAAACACAGAAATTGCATGGGAATTAAATACGAAAGGCACAATGCCAACTTAAGTGTAAGTTGACTGACTCTTCTTACTGACTATGTTTTGAACCATTTCTGTGACACTAGTTATAGATTCCGATGCTTCACTTAAGGTTTACTGTATCTCTCTGACCTTCTTATTGACGATGAAACACAGAAATTGCATCGGAATTAAATAGAAAAATCACAATGCCGACTTAAGTACAAGAAGACTGACTCTTCTTACTGTCTATGTTTTGAACCATTCCTGTGACACTAGTTGTAGATTCCGATGCTTCACTTTAGGTTTACTGTATCCCTTGGACCTTCTTATTGACGATGAAACACAGAAATTGCATCGGAATTAAGTACAAAAGACACAACGCCGACTTAAGTACAAGAAGACTGACTCTTCCAACTGTCTATGATTTGAACCATTCCTGTGACACTAGTTATAGATTCCGATGCTTCACTTCAGGTTTACTGTATCCCTCTGACCGTCTTATTGACGATGAAACACAGAAATTGCATCTGAATTAAATAGAAAAGGCACAATGCCGACTTAAGTACTAGAAGACTGACTCTTCCTACTGTCTATGTTTTGAAACATTCCTGTGACACTAGTTATTGATTCCGATGCTTCACTTCAGGTTTACTGTATCCCTCTGACCTTCCATTTGACGATGAAACACAGATATTGCATCGGAATTATATAGAAAAGGTACAATGCCGACTTAAATACAAGATGACTGACTCTTCTTACAGTCTATGTTTTGAACCATTCCTCTGACACTAGTTGTAGATTCCGATGCTTCACTTTAGGTTTACCGTATCCCTTGGACCTTTTTATTGACGATGAAACACAGAAATTGCATCGGAATTAAATACAAAAGGCACAATGCCGACTTAAGTAAAAGAAGTCTGACTCTTCTTATTGTCTATGTTTTGAACCATCCCTGTGACACTAGTTATAGATTCCGATGCTTCACTCCATGTTTACTGTATCCCTTGGTCCTTCTTATTGACGATGAAACACAGAAATTGCATCGGAATTAAATACAAAAGGCAAAATTCCGACCTAAGTACAAGAAGACTGACTCTTCTTACTGACTATGTTTCGAACCATCCCTGTGACACTAGTTATACATTCCGATGCTTCACTTGAGGTTTACTGTATACCATGGGAATTCTTGTTGACGATGAAATACAGAAATTGCATCGGCATTAAATACAAAAGGCACAATGCCGACTTAAGTACAAGAAGACTGACTCTTCTTACTGTCTATGCTTTGAACCATTCCTGTGACACTAGTTATAGATTCCGATGCTACACTCCAGGTTTACTGTATCCTTTGGACCTTCTTGTTGACGATGAAACACAGAAATAGCTTCAGAATTTAATATAAAAGGCAAATTGCCGACTTAAGTACACGAGGACTGACTCTTCTTACTGACCATGTTTTGAACCATTCCTGTGACACTAGTTATAGATTCCGATGCTTCACTTCGGGTTTATTGTATCCCTTGGACCTTCTTAATGACGATGACACACAGAAATTGCATCGGAATGAAATACAAAAGGCACAATGCCGACTGAAATACATGAAAACCGACTCTTCCTACTGACTATGTTTTGAACCATTCCTGTGACACAAGTTATAGACTCCGATGCTTCACTTCAGGTGTACTTCATCCCTCTGACCTTCTTATTGACGATGAAACACACAAATTGCATCGGAATTACATAGACAAGGCTCAATGCCGACTTAAGTACAAGAAGACTGACTCTTCTTACTGACTATGTTTTGAACCATTCCTGTGACACTAGTTATAGATTCCCATGCATCACTTCAGGTTTACTGTATACCTTGGACCTTCTTATTGACGATGAAACACAGAAATTGCATCGGAATTAAATACACAAGGCACAATGCCGGCTTAAGTACAACAAGACTGACTCTTCCTACTGTCTATGTTTTGAACCATTCCTGTGACACTTGTTATAGATTCCGATGCTTCACTTCAGGTTTACTGTATCCCTCTGACCTTGTTGCCGATGAAACACAGAAATAGCATCGGAATTAAATACAAAAGGCACAATGCCGACTTTAGGACATGAAGACTGACTCTTCTTAATGACTATGTTTTGAACCATTCCTGTGACACCAGTTATAGATTCCGATGCTTCACTTCAGGTTTACTGTTTCCCTTGGACCTTCTTATTGACGATGAAACACAGAAATTGCATCGGAAATAAATACAAAAAGCACAATGCCGACTAAGTACATGAAGACCGACTGTTCCCACTGACTATGTTTTGAACCATTCCTGTGACACTAGTTATAGATTCCGATGCTTCACTTGAGGTTTACTGTATACCATGGGAATTCTTGTTGACGATGAAATACAGAAATTGCATCGGCATTAAATACAAAAGGCACAATGCCGACTTAAGTACAAGAAGACTGACTCTTCTTACTGTCTATGCTTTGAACCATTCCTGTGACACTAGTTATAGATTCCGATGCTACACTCCAGGTTTACTGTATCCTTTGGACCTTCTTGTTGACGATGAAACACAGAAATAGCTTCAGAATTTAATATAAAAGGCAAATTGCCGACTTAAGTACACGAGGACTGACTCTTCTTACTGACCATGTTTTGAACCATTCCTGTGACACTAGTTATAGATTCCGATGCTTCACTTCGGGTTTATTGTATCCCTTGGACCTTCTTAATGACGATGACACACAGAAATTGCATCGGAATTAAATAGAAAAGGCACAATGCCGACATAAGTACAAGAAGACTGACTCTTCTTACCGACTATGATTTGAACCATTCCTGTGACACTAGTTATAGATTCCGATGCTTCACGGCAGGTTTACTGTATACCTTGGACCTTCTTAATGACGATAAAACACAGAAATTGCATCGGAATTAAGTACACTATGCACAATGCCGTCTTAAGTACAAGAAGACTAACTCTTCCTCTTGTCTATGTCTTGAACCATTCCTGTGACACTAGTTATAGATTCCGATGCTTCACTTCAGGTTTACTGTATCCCTCTGACCTTATTGCCGATGAAACACAGAAATTGCATCCGAAATAAAATACAAAAGGCATAATGCCGACTTAAGTACAAGACGTCTGACTCTTCGTACTGTCTATGATTTGAACCTTTACTGTGACACTAGTTATAGATTCCGATGATTTACTCCAGGTTTACTGTATCCCTTGGACCTTCTTACTGACGATGAAACACAGAAATGGCATGGGAATTAAATACGAACGGCACAATGCCAACTTAAGTGTAAGGAGACTGAGTCTTCTTACTGACTATGTTTTGAACCATTCCTGTGACACTAGTTGTAGATTCCGATGCTTCACTTAAGGTTTACTGTATCCCTCTGACCTTCTTATTGAGGATGAAACACAGAAATTGCATCGGAATTAACTAGAAAAGGCACAATGCCGACTTAAGTACAAGAAGACTGACTCTTCTTACAGTCTATGTTTTGAACCATTCCTGTGACACTAGTTATAGATTCCGATGCTTCACTTCTGGTTTACTGTATCCCTCTGACCTTCTTATTGACGATGAAACACAGAAATTGCATCGGAATTAAATACAAAAGGCAAAATTCCGACCTAAGTACAAGAAGACTGACTCTTCTTACTGACTATGTTATGAACCATTCCTGTGACACTAGTTATAAATTGCGATGCTTCACTTCAGGTTTACTGTATCCCTTGGACCCTCTTATTGATGATGAAACACAGAAATTGCATCGGAATTAAATACAAAAGGCACAATGCAGAATTAAGTACAAGAAGACTGAGTCTTCTTACTGTCTATGTTTTCATCCATTCCTGTGACACTAGTTATAGATTACCGATGCTTCACTCCAGGTTTACTGTATCCCTTGGACCTTCTTATTGACGATGAAACACGGAAATTGCATCGGAATTAAATACAAAAGGCACAATGCCGACTGAAGTACATGAAGACCGACTCTTCCTACTGACTATGTTTTGAACCATTCCTCTGACACTAATTATAGGTTCCGATGCTTCACTTGAGGTTTACTGTATCCCATGGACCTTCTTATTGACGATGAAACAAAGAAAGTGCATCGGAATTAAATACAAAAGGCACAATGCCGACTGAAGTACATGAAGACCGACTCTTCCTACTGACTATGTTTTGAACCATTCCTCTGACACTAATTATAGGTTCCGATTCTTCACTTGAGGTTTACTGTATCCCTTGGACCTTCTTACTGACGATGAAACACAGAAATTGCATCGGAATTAAATACAAAAGGCACAACGCCGCCTTAAGTACAAGAAGACTGCCTCTTCTTACTGTCTATGTTTTGAACCATTCCTGTGACACTAGTTATAGATTACCGATGTTTCACTCCAGGTTTACTGTATCCCTTGGACCTTCTTATTGACGATGAAACACAGAAACTGCATCGGGATTAAATATAAAAGGCACAGTGCCGACTTAAGGACAAGAAGACTGACTCTTCTTACTGACTATGTTTTGAACCATTCCTGTGACACTAGCTATAGATTCCGATGCTTCACTTCAGGTTTACTGTATACCTCGGACCTTCTTATTGACGATGAAACACAGAAATTGCATCGGAATGAAATACACAAGGCACAATGCCGGCTTAAGTACAAGAAGACTGACTCTTCCTACTGTCTATGTTTTGAACCATTCCTGTGACACTAGTTATAGATTCCGATGCTTCTCTCCAGGTTTACTGTATCCCTTGGACCTTCTTATTGACAATGAAACACAGAAATTGCATCCAAATTAAATAGAAAATGCACAAAATTGAGACTAAAGTACAAGAAGACTGACTATTCTTACTGACTATGTTTTGAACCATTCCTGTGAGACTAGTTATAGATTCCGATGCTTCACTTCAGGATTACTGTATCCCTCTGACTTTCTTATTGACGATGAAACACAGAAATTGCATCGGAATTAAATACAAAAGGCACAATGCCGACTGAAGTACATGAAGACCGACTCTTCCTAGTGACTATGTTTTGAACCATTCCTCTGACAATAATTATAGGTTCCGATGCTTCACTTGAGGGTTACTGTATCCCATGGACCTTCTTATTGACGATGAAACAAAGAAATTGCATCGGAATTAAATACAAAAGGCACAATGCCGCCTTAAGTACAAGAAGACTGACTCTTCTTACTGTCTATGTTTTGAACCATTCCTGTGACACTAGTTATAGATTACCGATGCTTCACTCCAGGTTTACTGTATCCCTTGGACCTTCGTATTGGCGATGAAACACAGAAATTGCATCGTAATTAAATAGAAGAGGCACAGTGCCGACTTAAGGACAAGAAGACTGACTCTTCTTACTGACTATGTTTTGAACCATTCCTGTGTCACTAGCTATAGATTCCGATGCTTCACTTCAGGTTTACTGTATACCTTGGACCTTCTTATTGACGATGAAACACAGAAATTGCATCGGAATTAAATACACAAGGCACAATGCCGGCTTAAGTACAAGAAGACTGACTCTTCCCACTGTCTATGTTTTGAACCATTACTGTGACACTAGTTATAGATTCCCGATGCTTCACTCCAGGTTTACTGTATCCCTTGGACCTTCGTATTGACGATGAAACACAGAAATTGCATCGGAATTAAATACAAAATGCATAATGCCGACATAAGGACAAGAAGACTGACTCGTCTTACTGACTATATTTTGAACCATTCCTGTGACACTAGTTATAGATTCCGATTCTTCACTTCTGGTTTACTGTATACCTCTGACGTTCTTATTGACGATGAAACACAGAAATTGCATGGGAATTTAATACGAAAGACACAATGCCAACTTATGTACAAGAAGACTGACTCGTCTTACTGACTATCTTTTGAACCATTCCTGTGACACTAGTTATAGATTCCGATGCTTCACTTCAGGTTTACTGTATCCCTCTGACCTTCTTATTGACGATGAAACACAGAAATTGCATCGGAATTAAATACAAAAGACCAAATTCCGACCTAAGTACAAGAAGACTGACTCTTCTTACTGACTATGTTATGAACCATTCCTGTGACACTAGTTATAAATTGCGATGCTTCACTTCAGGTTTACTGTATCCCTTGGACCCTCTTATTGATGATGAAACACAGAAATTGCATCGGAATTAAATACAAAAGGCACAATGCAGAATTAAGTACAAGAAGACTGAGTCTTCTTACTGTCTATGTTTTCATCCATTCCTGTGACACTAGTTATAGATTCCGATGCTATACTCCAGGTTCACTGTATCCTCTTGGACCTTCTTATTGCCGATGAAACACAGAAATTGCATCGGCAATAAATACAAAAGGCACAATGCCGACTAAAGTACAAGAAGACTGACTCTTCTTACAGTCTATGATTTGAACCATTCCTGTGACACTAGTTATAGATTCCAGTGCTTCACTCCAGGCTAACTGTTTACCTTGGATCTTCTTATTGACGATGAAACACTGGAATAGCATCAGAATTAAATCGAAAAGGCACAATGCCGACTTAAGTACTAGAAGCCTGACTATTCCTACTCCCTATGTTTTCTACCATTCCTGTGACACTAGTTATAGACACCGATGCTTCACTTCAGGTTTACTGTATCCCTCTGACCTTCTTATTGACGATGAAACACAGAAATTGCATCGGAATTAAATACAAAAGGCACAATGCCGACTGAAGTACATGAAGACCGACTCTTCCTACTGACTATCTTTTGAACCATTCCTCTGACACTAATTATACGTTCCGATGCTTCACTTGAGGTTTACTGTATCCCATGGACCTTCTTATTGACGATGAAACAAAGAAAGTGCATCGGAATTAAATACAAAAGGCACAACGCCGAATTAAGTACAAGAAGACTGACTCTTCTTACTGTCTATGTTTTGAACCATTCCTGTGACACTAGTTATAGATTACCGATGCTTCACTCCAGGTTTACAGTATCCCTTGCACCTTCTTATTGACGATGAAACACAGAAATTGCATCGGAATTAAATATAAAAGGCACAGTGCCGACTTAAGGACAAGAAGACTGACTCTTCTTACTGACTATGTTTTGAACCATTCCTGTGACACTAGCTATAGATTCCGATGCTTCACATCAGGTTTACTGTATACCTCGGACCTTCTTATTGACGATGAAACACAGAAATTGCATCAGAATGAAATACACAAGGCACAATGCCGGCTTAAGTACAAGAAGACTGACTCTTCCTACTGTCTATGTTTTGAACCATTCCTGTGACACTAGTTATAGATTCCGATGCTTCTCTCCAGGTTTACTGTATCCCTTGGACCTTCTTATTGACAATGAAACACAGAAATTGCATCCAAATTAAATAGAAAATGCACAAAATTGAGACTTAAGTACAAGAAGACTGACTATTCTTACTGACTATGTTTTGAACCATTCCTGTGACACTAGTTATAGATTCCGATGCTTCACTTCAGGATTACTGTATCCCTCTGACTTTCTTATTGACGATGAAACACAGAAATTGCATCGGAATTAAATACAAAAGGCACAATGCCGACTGAAGTACATGAAGACCGACTCTTCCTAGTGACTATGTTTTGAACCATTCCTCTGACAATAATTATAGGTTCCGATGCTTCACTTGAGGTTTACTGTATCCCATGGACCTTCTTATTGACGATGAAACAAAGACATTGCATCGGAATTAAATACAAAAGGCACAATGCCGCCTTAAGTACAAGAAGACTGACTCTTCTTACTGTCTATGTTTTGAACCATTCCTGTGACACTAGTTATAGATTACCGATGCTTCACTCCAGGTTTACTGTATCCCTTGGACCTTCTTATTGACGATGAAACACAGAAATTGCATCGTAATTAAATAGAAGAGGCACAGTGCCGACTTAAGGACAAGAAGACTGACTCTTCTTACTGACTATGTTTTGAACCATTCCTGTGACACTAGCTATAGATTCCGATGCTTCACTTCAGGTTTACTGTATACCTTGGACCTTCTTATTGACGATGAAACACAGAAATTGCATCGGAATTAAATACACAAGGCACAATGCCGGCTTAAGTACAAGAAGACTGACTCTTCCTACTGTCTACGTTTTGAACCATTACTGTGACACTACTAATAGATTCCCGATGCTTCACTCCAGGTTTACTGTATCCCTTGGTCCTTCTTAATGACGATGAAACACAGAAATTGCATCGGAATTAAATACAAAAGGCAAAATTCCGACCTAAGTACAAGAAGACTGACTCTTCTTACTGACTATGTTTTGAACCATTCCTGTGAAACTAGTTATAAATTCCGATGCTTCACTTCAGGTTTACTGTATCCCTTGGACCTTCTTATTGACGATGAAATACAGAAATTGCATAGGAATTAAATACACAAGGCACAATGGCGGCTTAAGTACAAGAAGACTGACTCTTCCTACTGTCTATGTTTTGAACCATTCCTGTGACACTTGTTATAGATTCCGATGCTTCACTTCAGGTTTACTGTATCCCTCTGACCTTGTTGCCGATGAAACGCAGAAATTGCATCGGAATTAAATACAAAAGGCACAATGCCGACTTTAGGACAAGAAGACTGACTCTCCTTAATGACCATGTTTTGAACCATTCCTGTGACACTAGTTATAGATTCCGATGCTTCACTTCAGGTTTACTGTTTCCCTTGGACCTTCTTATTGACGATGAAACACAGTAATTGCATCGGAATTAAATACAAAAGGCACAATTCCGACTTAAGTACATGAAGACCGACTCTTCCCACTGACTATGTTTTGAACCATTCTTGTGACACTAGTTATAGATTCCGATGCTTCACTTGAAGTTTACTGTATACCATGGACCTTCTTGTTGACGATAAAATACAGAAATTGCATCGGCATTAAATACAAAAGGCACAATGCCGACTTAAGTACAAGAAGACTGACTCTTCTTACTGTCTATGCTTTGAACCGTTCCTGTGACACTAGTTATAGATTCCGATGCTTCACTCCAGGTTTACTGTATCCCTTGGACCTTCTTATTGACAATGAAACACAGAATTTGCATCGGAATTAAATACAAAATACACAATGCCGACTTAAGGACAAGACGACTGACTCTTCTTACTGACTATGTTTTGAACTATTTCTGTGACACTATTTATAGATTCCAATGCTTCACTTCAGGTTTACTGTATCCCTTGGACCTTCTTATTGACGATGAAACACAGTAATAGCATCAGAATTTAATACAAAAGGCAAATTGCCGACTTAAGTACACGAAGACGGACTCTTCTTACTGTCTATGTTTTGAACCATTCCCGTGACACTAGTTATAGATTCCAATGCTACACTCCAGGTTTATTGTATCCCTTCGATCTTCTTATTGACGACGAAACACAGAAATTGCATCGGAATTAAATACAAAAGGCACAATGCCGATTTAAGGACAAGAAGACTGTCTGGTCTTACTGACTATGCTTTGAACCATTCCTGTGACACTAGTTATAGATTCCGATGCATCACTTCGGGTTTATTGTATCCCTCTGACCTTCTTATTGACGATGAAACACAGAAATTGCATCGGAATTAAATAGAAAAGGCACAATGTCGACTTAAGTACAACAAGACTGACTCTTCTTACTGTCTACGTTATGAACCATACCTGTGACAATAGTTATACATTCCGATGCTTCACTCCAGGTTTACTGTATCCCTTGGACCTTCTTATTGACGATGAAACACAGAAATTGCATCGGAATTAAATAGAAAAGGCACAATGCCGACTTAAGTACAAGAAGACTGCCTGTTCTTACCGACTATGTTTTGAACCATTCCTATGACACTAGTTATAGATTCCGATGCATCACTGCAGGTTTACTGTGTACCTTGGAACTTCTTATTGACAATGAAACACAGAAATTGCATCGGAATTAAGTACACAAGGCACAAAGCCGACTTAAGTACAAGAAGGCTAACTCTTCCTCTTGTCTATGTTTTGAACCATTCCTGTGACACTAGTTATGGATTCCGATGCTTCACTTCAGGTTTACTGTATACCTTTGACCTTCTTACTGACGATGAAACACAGAAATTGCATCGGAATTAAATACAAAAGGCACAACGCCGACTTAAGTACAAGAAAACTGACTCTTCTTACTGGCTATGTTTTGAACCATTCCTGTGACACTAGTTATAGACTCCGATGCTTCACTTCAGGTGTACTGTATCCCTCTGACCTTCTTATTGACGATGAAATTTAGAAATTGCATCGGTATTAAATACAAAAGGCACAATGCCGACTTAAGTACAAGAAGACTGACTCTTCTTACAGTCTATGAATTGAACCGTTCCTGTGACACTAGTCATAGATTCCAGTGCCTCACTCCAGGTTTACTGTTTCCCTAGGACCTTCTTATTGACCATGAAACACAGGAATTGCATCAGAATTAAATAGAAAAGGCACAATGCCGACTTAAGTACAAGAAGACTGACGGTTCTTACTGACTATATTTTGAACCATTCCTGTGACACTAGTTAAAGATTCCGATGCTTCACTTGAGGTTTACTGTATCCCTTGGACCTGCGTATTGACGATGAAACACAGAAATTGCGTCGGAATTCAATACAAAAGGCACAATGCCGACTGAAATACATGAAGACCGACTCTTCCTACTGACTATGTTTTCAACCATTCCTGTGACACTAGTCATAGACTCCGATGCTTCACTTCAGTTGTACTGCATCCCTCTGACCTTCTCATTGACGATGAAACACAGAAATTGCATCGGCATTAAATACAAAAGGCACAATGCCGACTTAAGTACAAGAAGACTGACTCTTCTTTCTGTCAATGTTGAGAACCATTCCTGTGACACTAGTTATAGATTCCGATGCTTCACTCCAGGTTTACTGTATCCCTTGGACCTTCTTATTGACGATGAAACACAGAAATAGCATCAGAATTTAATACAAAAGGCAAATTGCCGACTTAAGTAGACGAAGACTGACTCTTCTTACTGTCTATGTTTTGAACCATTCCCGTGACACTAGTTATAGATTCCGATGAAACACTCCAGGTTTATTGTATCCCTTGGACCTTCTTATTGACGATGAAACACAGAAATTGCATCGGAATTAAATACAAAAGGCACAATGCCGACTTAAGGAAAATACAAAAGGCACAATGCCGACTTAAGGACACGAAGACTGTCTGGTCTTACTGACTATGTTTTGAACCATTCCTGTGACACTAGTTATAGATTCCGATGCTTCACTTCGGGTTTATTGTATCCCTCTGACCTTCTTATTGACGATGAAACATAGAAATTGCATCGGAATTAAATAGAAAAGGCACAATGTCGACTTAAGTACAACAAGACTGACTCTTCTTACTGTCTACGTTATGAACCATTCCTGTGACAATAGTTATAGATTCCGATGCTTCACTCCAGGTTTACTGTATCCCTTGGACCTTCTTAATGACGATGAAACACAGAAATTGCATCGGAATTAAATAGAAAAGGCACAATGCCGACTTAAGTTCAAGAAGACTGACTCTTCTTACCGACTATGATTTGAACCATTCCTGTGACACTAGTTATAGATTCCGATGCTTCACTGCAGGTTTACTGTATACCTTGGACCTTCTTAATGACGATAAAACACAGAAATTGCATCGGAATTAAGTACACTAGGCACAATGCCGACTTAAGTTCAAGAAAACTAACTCTTCCTCTTGTCTATGTTTTGAACCATTCCTGTGACACTAGTTATAGATTCCGATGCTTCACTTAAGGTTTACTGTATCCCTCTGACCTTCTTATTGACGATCAAACACAGAAATTGCATCGGAATTAAATAGAAAAGGCACAATGCCGACTTAAGTACAAGAAGACTGACTCTTCTTACAGTCTGTGTTTTGAACCATTCCTGTGACACTAGTTATAGATTCCGATGCTTCACTTCAGGTTTACTGTATCCCTCTGACTTTCTTATTGACGATGAAACACAGAAATTGCATCGGAATTAAATACAAAAGGCACAATGCCGATTTAAGTACAAGAAGACTAACTCTTCTTACTGTCTATGTTTTGAACCATCCCTGTGACACTAGTTATAGATTACGATGCTTCACTCCAGGTTTACTGTATCCCTAAGTCCTTCTTATTGACGATGAAACACAGAAATTGCATCGGAATTAAATACAAAAGGCAAAATTCCAACCTAAGTACAAGAAGATTGACTCTTCTTACTGACTATGTTATGAACCATTCCTGTGACACTAGTTATAAATTCCGATGCTTCACTTCAGGTTTACAGTATCCCTTGGACCTTCTTATTGACGATGAAACTCAGAAATTGCATCGGAATTAAATACAAAAGGCACAATGCCGACTTCAGGACAAGAAGACTGTCTGGTCTTACTCACTATGTTTTGAACCATTCCTGTGACACTAGTTATAGATTCCGATGCTTCACTTCGGGTTTATTGTATCCCTCTGACCTTCTTATTGAGGATAAACATAGAAATTGCATCGGAATTAAATAGAAAAGGCACAATGTCGACTTAAGTACAACAAGACTGACTCTTCTAACAGTCTATGTTTTGAACCATTCCTGTGACACTAGTTATAGATTCCGATGTTTCACTTCAGGTTTACTGTATCTCTCTGACCTTCTTATTGACGATGAAACACAGAAATTGCTTCGGAATTAAATACAAAAGGCACAATGCCGTCTTAAGTAAAAGAAGTCTGACTCTTCTTAGTGTCTATGATTTGAACCATTCCTGTGACACTAGTTATAGATTCCGATGCTTCACTCCAGGTTTACAGTATCCCTTGGACCTTCTTATTGACGATGAAACTCAGAAATTGCATCGGAATTAAATACAAAAGGCACAATGCCGACTGAAGTACATGAAGACCGTCTCTTCCTACTGACTATGTTTTGAACCATTCCTCTGACACTAATTATAGAATCCGATGCTTCACTTGAGGTTTACTGTATCCCATGGACCTTCTTATTGACGATGAAACAAAGAAATTGCATCGGAATTAAATACAAAAGGCACAACGCCGCCTTAAATACAAGAAGACTGACTCTTCTTACTGTCTATGTTTTGAACCAAACTAGTTATAGATTACCGATGCTTCACTCCAGGTTTACTGTATCCCTTGGACCTTCTTATTGACGATGAAGCACAGAAATTGCATCGGAATTAAATAGAAAACGCACAATGCCGACTTAAGGACAAGAAGACTGACTCTTCTTACTGACTATGTTTTGAACAATTCCTGTGACACTAGCTATAGATTCCGATGCTTCACTTCAGGTTTACTGTATACCTTGGACCTTCTTATTGACGATGAAACACAGAAATTGCATCGGAATTAAAAACACAAGGCACAATGCCGGCTTAAGTACAAGAAGACTGATTCTTCCTACTGTCTATGTTTAGAACCATTACTGTGACACTAGTTATAGATTCCGATGCTTCACTCCAGGTTTACTGTATCCCTTGCACCTTCGTATTGACGATGAAACACAGAAATTGCATCGGAATTAAATACAAAAGGCATAATGCCGACATAAGTACTAGAAGACTGACTCTTCATACTGTCTATGTTTTGAACCATTCCTGTGACACTAGTTATAGACTCCGATGCTTCACTTCAGGTTTACTGTATCCCTCTGACCTACTTATTGACGATGAAACACAGAAATTGCATCGGAATTAAATACAAAAGGCACAATGTTGACTTAAGTAAAAGAAGTCTGACTCTTCTTAGTGTCTATGATTTGAACCATTCCTGTGACACTAGTTATAGATTCCGATGCTTCACTCCAGGTTTACAGTATCCCTTGGACCTTCTCATTGACGATGAAACACAGAAATTGCATCGGAATTAAATACAAAAGGCACAATGCCGACTTAAGGACAAGAAGGCTGTCTGGTCTTACTGACTATTTTTTGAACCATTCCTGTGACACTATTTATAGATTCCGATGCTTCACTTCAGGATTACTGTATCCCACTGACTTTCTTATTGACGGTGAAACACAGAAATTGCATCGGAATTAAGTACAAAAGGCACAATGCCGACTTAAGTACAAGAAGACTGACTCTTCTTACTGTATATGTTTTGAACCATCCCTGTGACACTAGTTATAGATTCCGATGCTTCACTCCAGGTTTACTGTATCCCTTGGTCCTTCTTAATGACGATGAAACACAGAAATAGCATCGGAATTAAATACAAAAGGCAAAATTCCGACTTAAGTACAAGAAGACTGACTCTTCTTACTGACTATGTTTTGAACCATTCCTGTGAAACTAGTTATAAATTCCGATGCTTCACTTCAGGTTTACTGTATCCCTTGGACCTCCTTATTGACGATGAAACACAGAAATTGCATCGGAATTAAATACACAAGGCACAATGGCGGCTTAAGTACAAGAAGACTGACTCTTCCTACTGTCTATGTTTTGAACCATTCCTGTGACACTTGTTATAGATTCCGATGCTTCACTTCAGGTTTACTGTATCCCTCTGACCTTGTTGCCGATGAAACACAGAAATTGCATCGGAATTAAATACAAAAGGCACAATGCCGACTTTAGGACAAGAAGACTGACTCTTCTTAATGACCATGTTTTGAACCATTCCTGTGACACTAGTTATAGATTCCGATGCTTCACTTCAGGTTTACTGTTTCCCTTGGACCTTCTTATTGACGATGAAACACAGAAATTGCATCGCAATTACATACAAAAGGCACAATGACGACTTAAGTACATGAAGACCGACTCTTCCCACTGACTATGTTTTGAACCATTCCTGTGACACTAGTTATAGATTCCGATGCTTCACTTGAAGCTTACTGTATACCATGGACCTTCTTGTTGACGATAAAATACAGAAATTGCATCGGCATTAAATACAAAAGGCACAATGCCGACTTAAGGACAAGACGACTGACACTTCTTACTGACTATGTTTTGAACTATTTCTGTGACACTAGTTATGGATTCCAATGCTTCACTTCAGGTTTACTGTATCCCTTGGATCTTCTTATTGACGATGAAACACAGAAATAGTATCAGAATTAAATACAAAAGGCAAATTGCCGACTTAAGTACACGAAGACTGACTCTTCTTACTGTCTATGTTTTGAACCATTCCCGTGACACTAGTTATAGATTCCGATGCTACACTCCAGGTTTATTGTATCACTTCGACCTACTTATTGACGATGAAACACAGAAATTGCATCGGAATTAAACACAAAAGGCACAATGCCGACTTAAGGACAAGAAGACTGTCTGGTCTTACCGACTATTTTTTGAACCATTCCTGTGACACTAGTTATAGATTCCGATGCTTCACTTCGGGTTTATTGTATCCCTCTGACCTTCTTATTGACGATGAAACATAGAAATTGCATCGGAATTAAATAGAAAAGGCACAATGTCGACTTAAGTACAACAAGACTGACTCATCTCACTGTCTACGTTATGAACCATTCCTGTGACAATAGTTATAGATTCCTGTGCTTCACTCCAGGTTTACTGTATCCCTTGGACCTTCTTATTGACGATGAAACCCAGAAATTGCATCGGTATTAAATAGAAGTGGCACAATGCCGACTTAAGTACAAGAAGACTGCCTGTTCTTACCAACTATGTTTTGAACCATTCCTATGACACTAGTTATAGATTCCGATGCTTCACTGCAGTTTTACTGTATACCTTGGACCTTCTTATTGACAATGAAACACAGAAATTGCATCGGAGTTAAGTACACTAGGCACAATGCCGACTTAAGTACAAGAAGACTAACTCTTCCTCTTGTCTATGTTTTGAACCATTCCTGTGACACTAGTTATAGATTTCGATGCTTCACTTCAGGTTTACTGTATACCTTGGACCTTCTTACTGACGATGAAACACAGAAATTGCATCGGAATTAAATACAAAACGCACAATGCCGACATAAGGCCAAGAGGACTGACTCTTCTTACTGACTATAATTTGAACCATTCCTGTGACACTAGTTATAGATTCCGATGCTTCACATCAGGTTTACTGTATACCTCTGACCTTCTTATTGTCGATGAAACACAGAAATTGCATGGGAATTAAATACGAAAGGCACAATGCCAACTTAAGTGTAAGATGACTGACTCTTCTTACTGACTATGTTTTGAACCATTCCTGTGACACTAGTTATAGATTCCGATGCTTCACTTAAGGTTTACTGTATCCCTCTGACCTTCTTATTGACGATGAAACACAGAAATTGCTACGGAATTAAATAGAAAAGGCACAATGCCGACTTAAGTACAAGAAGACTGACTCTTCTTACAGTCTATGTTTTGAACCATTCCTGTGACACTAGTTGTAGATTCCGATGCTTCACCTTAGGTTTACTGTATCCCTTGGAACTTCTTATTGACGATGAAACACAGAAAGTGCATCGGAATTAAATACAAAAGACACAACGCCGACTTAAGTACAAGAAGACTGACTCTACCAATTGTCTATGTTGTGAACCATTCCTGTGACACTAGTTATAGATTCCGATGCTTCACTTCAGGTTTACTGTATCCCTCTGACCGTCTTATTGACGATGAAACACAGAAATTGCATCGGAATTAAATAGAAAAAGCACAATGCCGACTTAAGTACTAGAAGACTGACTCTTCCTACTGTCTATGTTTTGAACCATTCCTGTGACACTAGTTATTGATTCCGATGCTTCACTTCAGGTTTACTGTATCCCTCTGACCTTCATATTGACGATGAAACACAGATATTGAATCGGAATTAATTACAAAAGGCACAATGCCGAATTAAGTACAAGAAGACTGACTCTTCTTACTGTCTATGCTTTGAACCATTCCTGTGACACTAGTTATAGATTCCGATGCATCACTCCAGGTTTACTGTATCCCTTGGACCTTCTTATTGACAATGAAACACAGAATTTGCATCGGAATTGAATAAAAAGGGCACAATGCGACGTAAGGACAAGACGACTGACTCTTCTTACTGACTATGTTTTTAACTATTTCTGTGACACTAGTTATAGATTCCAATGCTTCACTTCACGTTTACTTTATCCCTTGGACCTTCTTATTGACGATGAAACACAGAAATAGTATCAGAATTTAATACAAAAGGCAAATTGCCGACTTAAGTACACGAAGACTGATTCTTCTTACTGTCTATGTTTTGAACCATTCCCGTGACAAAAGTTATAGATTCCAATGCTACACTCCAGGTTTATTGTATCCCTTGGACCTTCTTATTGACGATGAAATACAGAAATTGCATCGGAATTAAATACAAAAGGCACAATGCCGACTTAAGGACAAGAAGACTGTCTGGTCTTACTGACTATGTTTTGAACCATTCCTGTGACACTAGTTATAGATTCCAATGCTTCACTTCGGGTTCATTGTATCCCTCTGACCTTCTTATTGACGAAGAAACATAGAAATTGCATCGGAATTAAATAGAAAAGGCACAATGTTGACTTAAGTACAACAAGACTGACTCTTCTTACTGTCTACGTTATGAACCATTCCTGTGACAACAGTTATAGATTCCGATGCTTCACTCCAGGTTTACTGTATCCCTTGTACCTTCTTATTGACGATGAAACACAGAAATTGCATCGGAATTAAATAGAAAAGGCACAATGCCGACTTAAGTAGAAGAAGACTGACTGTTCTTACCGACTATGCTTTGAACCATTCCTGTGACACTAGTTATAGATTCCGATGCTTCACTGCAGGTTTACTGTATACCGTGGACCTTCTTATTGACGATGAAACACAGAAATTGCATCGGAATTAAGTACACTAGGCACAATGCCGACTTAAGTACAAGAAGACTAACTCTTCCTCTTGTCTATGTTTTGAACCATTCCTGTGACACTAGTTATAGATTCCGATGCCTCACTTCAGGTTTACTGTATCCCTCTGACCTTATTGCCGATGAAACACAGATATTGCATCGGAATTAAATACAAAAGGCACAATGCCGATTTAAGTACAAAAAGACTGACTCTTCCAACTGTCTATGATTTTGACCATTCCTGTGACACTAGTTATAGATTCCGATGCTTCACTTCAGGTTTACTGTATCCCTCTGACCGTCTTATCGACGATGAAACACAGAAATTGCATCGGAATTAAATGAAAAAAGCACAATTCCGACTTAAGTACTAGAAGACTGACTCTTCCTACTGTCTATGTTTTGAACCATTCCTGTGACACTAGTTATTGATTCCGGTGCTTCACTTCAGGTTTACTGTATCCCTCTGACCTTCATATTGACGATGAAACACAGGTATTGCATCGGAATTAGTTACAAAAGGCACAATTCCGAATGAAGTACAAAAAGACTGACTCTTCTTACTGTCTATCTTTGAACCGGTCCTGTGACACTAGTTATAGACTTCTATGATTCACTCCAGGTTTACTGTATCCCTTGGACATTCTTATTGACGATGAAACACAGAAATTGCATCGGAATTAAATACAAAAGGCACAATGCCGACTTAAGTTAAAGAAGTCTGACTCTTCTTACTGTCTATGATTTGAACCATTCCTGTGACACTAGTTATAGATTCCGATGCTTCACTCCAGGTTTACTGTATCCCTTGGACCTTCTTATTGACGATGAAACACTGAAATTGCATCCGAATTAAATAGAAAATGCACAATGATGACTTAAGTACGAGAAGACTGACTATTCTTACTGACTATGTTTTGAACCATTCCTGCGACACTAGATATAGATTTCGATGCTTCACTTCATCATTACTGTATCCCTCTGACTTTCTTATTGACAATGAAACACAGAAATTGCATCGGAATTAAATACAAAAGGCACAATGCCGACTTAAGTACATGAAGACTGACTCTACTTACTGTCTATAGTTGAATCATCCTTGTGACACTAGTTATAGATTCCGATACTTCACTCCAGGTTTACTGAATCCCTTGGACCTTCTTATTGACGATAAAACACAGAAATTGCATCGGAATTAAATACAAAAGGCAGAATGCAGAATTAAGTACAAGAAGACTGACTTTTCTTACTGTCTATGTTTCATCCATTCCTGTGACACTAGTTATAGATTCCGATGCTTCACTTCAGGTTTACTGTATCCCTCTGACCTTCTTATTGACGAAGGAACACAGAAATTGCATCGGAATTAAATAGAAAAGGCACAATGCCGACTTAAGGACAAGAAGACTGACTCTTCTTACTGACTATGTTTTGAACCATTTCATTGACACTAGTTATAGATTCCGATGCTTCACTTCAGGTTTACTGTATCCCTCTGACCTACTTGTTGACGATGAAACACAGAAATTGCATCGGAATTAAATACAAAAGCCACAAAGCCGACTCAAGTACAAGAAGACTGACTCTTCTTACTGTCTATGTTTTGAATAATTCCTCTGACACTACTTATAGATTCCGATGCTTCACTTCAGGTTTACTGTTTCCCTTGGACCTTCTTATTGACGATGAAACACAGAAATTGCATCGGAATTAAACACAAAAGGCACAATGCCGACTTACGTACAAGGAGACTGACTCTTCCTACTGTCTATGTTTTGAACAATTTCTGTGACACTAGTTATAGAGTCCGATGCTTCTCTTTAGGTTTACTGTATCATTTGGGCCTTCTGATTGACGATGAATCAGAGAAATTGCATCGGTATAAAATACAAAAGGCACAATGCCGACTTAAGTACAAGAAGACAGTCTCTTCTTACTGACTATGTTTTGAACCATTCCTGTGACACTAGTTATAGATTCCGATGCTTCACTCCAGGTTTACTGTATCCCTTGGACCTTCGTATTGACGATGAAACACAGAAATTGCATCAGAATGAAATAGAAAATACACAATGATGACTTAAGTACATGAAGACTGACTCTTCTTACTGACTATGATTTGAACCATTCCTGTGACACTACTTATGGAATCCGATGCTTCACTTCAGGATTACTGTATCCCTCTGACCTTCTTATTGACGATGGAACACAGAAATTGCATCGGAATTAAATAGAAAAGGCACAATGCCGCCTTAAGTACAAGAACACAGACTCCTCTCACAGTCTATGTCTTGAACCATTCCTATGACACTAGTTGTAGATACCGATACTTCACTTTAGGTTTACTGTATCCCTTGGACCTTCTTATTGACGATGAAACACAGAAATTTCATCGGAATTAAATACAAAAGACACAACGCCGACTTAAGTACAAAAACACTGACTCTTCCAACTGTCTATGATTTGGACCATTCCTGTGACACTAGTTATAGATTCCGATGCTTCACTTCAGGTTTACTGTATCCCTCTGACCGTCTTATTGACGATGAAACACAGAAATTGCATCGGAATTAAATGGAAAAAGCACAATTCCGACTTAAGTACTAGAAGACTGACTCTTCCTACTGTCTATGTTTTGAACCATTCCTGTGACACTAGTTATTGATTCCGGTGCTTCACTTCAGGTTTACTGTATCCCTCTGACCTTCATATTGACGATGAAACACAGGTATTGCATCGGAATTAATTACAAAAGGCGCAATTCCGAATTAAGTACAAAAAGACTGACTCTTCTTACTGTCTATCTTTGAACCAGTCCTGTGACACTAGTTATAGACTTCTATGATTCACTCCAGGTTTACTGTATCCCTTGGACCTTCTTATTGACGATGAAACACAGAAATTGCATCCGAATTAAATAGAAAATGCACAATGATGACTTAAGTACATGAAGACTGACTCTTCTTACTGACTATGATTTGAACCATTCCTGTGACACTACTTATGGAATCCGATGCTTCACTTCAGGATTACTGTATCCCTCTGACCGTCTTATTGACGATGAAACACAGAAATTGCATCGGAATTAAATGGAAAAAGCACAATTCCGACTTAAGTACTAGAAGACTGACTATTCTTACTGACTATGTTTTGAACCATTCCTGCGACACTAGATATAGATTTCGATGCTTCACTTCATCATTACTGTATCCCTCTGACTTTCTTATTGACGATGAAACACAGAAATTGCATCGGAATTAAATACAAAAGGCACAATGCCGACTTAAGTACATGGAGACTGACTCTTCTTACTGTCTATGTTTTGAACCATCCCTGTGACACTAGTTATAGATTCCGATACTTCACTCCAGGTTTACTGAATCCCTTGGTCCTTCTTATTTACGATGAAACACAGAAATTGCATCGGAATTAAATACAAAAGGCAGAATGCAGAATTAAGTACAAGAAGACTGACTTTTCTTACTGTCTATGTTTTCATCCATTCCTGTGACACTAGTTATAGATTCCGATGCTTCACTCCAGGTTTACTGTATCCCTTGGACCTTCTTATTGACGATGAAACACAGAAATTGCATCGGCATTAAATACAAAAGGCACAATGCCGACTAAAGTACAAGAAGACTGACTCTTCCTACTGGCTATGTTTTGAACCATTCCTGTGACACTAGTTATAGATTCCGATGCTTCACTTCAGGTTTACTGTATCACTCTGACCTTATTGCCGATGAAACACATAAATTGCATCGGAATTAAATACAAAAGGCACAATGACGACTTAAGGACAAGAAGACTGACTCTTCTTACTGACTATGTTTTGAACCATTTCATTGACACTAGTTATAGATTCCGATGCTTCACTCCAGGTTTACTGTATCCCTTGGTCCTTCTTATTGACAACGAAACACAGAAATTGCATCGGAATTAAATACAAAAGGCAGAATGCAGAATTAAGTACAAGAAGACTGACTCTTCCTACTGTCTATGTTTTGAACAATTTCTGTGACACTAGTTATAGAGTCCGATGCTTCACTTTAGGTTTACTGTATCATTTGGGCCTTCTTATTGACGATGAATCAGAGAAATTGCATCGGTATAAAATACAAAAGGCACAATGCCGACTTACGTACAAGAAGACAGTCTCTTCTTACTGACTATGTTTTGAACCATTCCTGTGACACTAGTTATAGATTCCGATGCTTCACTCCAGGTTTACTGTATCCCTTGGACCTTCTTATTGACGATGAAACACAGAAATTGCATCAGAATGAAATAGAAAATACACAATGATGACTTAAGTACATGAAGACTGACTCTTCTTACTGACTATGATTTGAACCATTCCTGTGACACTACTTATAGAATCCGATGCTTCACTTCAGGATTACTGTATCCCTCTGACCTTCTTACTGACGATGGAACACAGAAATTGCATCGGAATTATATACAATAGGCACAATGCCGACTTAAGTACAAGAAGACTGACTCTTCTTACTGTCTATGTTTTACACCATCCCTGTGACACTAGTTATAGATTCCGATGCTTCACTCCAGGTTTACTGTATCCCTTGGTCCTTCTTATTGACAACGAAACACAGAAATTGCATCGGAATTAAATAGAAAAAGCACAATGCCAACTTAAGTACAAGAAGACTGACTCTTCCTACTGACTATGTTTTGTACCGTTCCTGTGACACTAGTTATAAATTCCGATGCTTCACTTCAGGTTTACTTGTATCCCTTGGACCTTCTTATTGACGATGAAACAAAGAAATTGCATCGGAATTAAATACAAAAGGCACCATGCAGAATTAAGTACAAGAAGACTGACTCATCTTACTGTCTATGTTTTGAATCATTCCTGTGACACTAGTTATAGATTCCGATGCTTCACTCCAGGTTTAGTGTATCCCTTGGACCTTCGTATTGTCGATAAAACACAGAAATTGCATCGGAATTAAATACAAAAGGCACAATGCCGCCTAAAGTACAAGAAGACTGACTCTTCATACAGACTAAGTTTGAACCATTCCTGTGACACTAGTTATAGATTCCGGTGCTTCACTCCAGGTTTACAGTCTCCCTTGCACCTTCATATTGACGATGAAACACAGGAATTGCATCAGAATTAAATAGAAAAGGCACAATGCCGACTTAAGCACAAGAAGTCTGACGCTTCTTACTGACCATGTTTTGAACCATTCCTGTGACATTAGTTAAAGATTCCGTTGCTTCACTTCAGGTTTACTGTATCCCTTGGACCTTCTTATTGACGATGAAACACAGATATTGCATCGGAATTAAATAGAAAAGACACAATGCCGACTTAAGTACAAGAAGACTGACTCTTCTTACTGTTTATGTTTGAACCATTCCAGTGACACCAGTTACAGATTCCGATGCTTCACTCCTGGTTTACTGTATCCCTTGGACCTTCTTACGGACGATGGAACACAGAAATTGCATCGGAATTAAATACAAAAGGCAAAATGCCGACTAAAGTACAAGAAGGCTTACTTTTCTTACAGTCTATGTTTTGAACCATTCCTGTGACACTAGTTATAGATTCCGGTGCTTCACTCCAGGTTTACTGTATCCTTTGGACCGTCTTATTGACGATGAAACACAGAAATTGCATCAGAATTAAATAGGACAGGATCAATGCCCACTTAAGTACAAGAAGACTGACGCTTATTGCAGACTATGTTTTGAACCATTCCTGTGACACTAGTAATTGATTCCGATGCTTCACTTCAGGTTTACTGTATCCCTTGGACCTTCTTATTGACGATAAAACACAGATATTGCATCGGAATTAAATAAAAAAGGCACGATGCCGACTTAAGTACAAGAAGACTGACACATCTTACTGTCTATGTTTTGAACCATTCCTGTGACACTAGTTATAGATTCCGATGCTTCACTTCTGGTTTACTGTATCCCTTGGACCTTCCTATTGACGATGAAACACAGAAATTGCATCCGAATTAAATACAAAAGGCACAATGCCGACTTAAGTACAAGAAGACTGACTCTCCCTACTGCCTATGTTTTGACCATTCCTGTGACACTAGTTACAGATTCCGATGCTTCACTTCAGGTTTACTGTATCCCTCTGACCTTCTTATTGACGATGAAACACAGAAATTGCATCGGAATTAAATACAAAAGGCACAAAGCCGTTTTAACTACATGAAGACTGACTCTTCTTCCTGACTATGTTTTGAACCATTCTTGTGACACTAGTTATAGATTCCGATGCTTCACTCCAAGTTTACTGTATCCCTTGGACCTTCTTATTGACGATGAAACACAGAAATTGCATCGGAATTAAATACAAAAGGCACAATGCCGACTTTATTAGTTCAAGAAGACTGACTCTTCTTACTGTCTATGTTTTGAACCATTCCTGTGACTCTAGTTATAGATTCCAATGCTTCACTTCAGGTTTACAGTATCCCTCTGACCTTCTTATTGACGATTAAACACAGAAATTGCATCGAAATTAAATACAAAAGGCACAATGCCGACTTAAGTACAAGAAGACTGACTCTTCTTACTGTCTATGCTTTGAACCATTCCTGTGACACTAGTTATAGATTCAGATGCTTCAATTCAGGTCTACTGTATCCCTTGGACCTTCTGATTGACGATGAAACACAGAAATTGCATCGGAATTAAATACAAAAGGCACAAAGCTGACATAAGTGCAAGAAGACTGACTCTTCTTTCTGTCTATGATTTAAACCATTCCATTGACACTAGTTATAGACTCCGATGCTTCATTCCAGGTTTACTGTATCCCTTGGACCTTGTTATTGACGATGAAACACAGAAATTGCATCGGAATTAAATAGAAAAGGCACAATGCCGACATAAGTACAAGGAGACTGACTGTTCTTACTCACTTTGTCTTGAACCATTCCTGTGACACTAGTTATAGATTCCGATGCTTCACTTCATGTTTACTGTATCCCCTGGACCTTCTTATTGACGATGAAACACAGAAATTGCATCGGAATTAAATACAAAAGGCACAATGCCGACTTAAGTACAAGGAGACTGACTCTTAGTACTGTCTATGTTTTGAACCATTCCTGTGACACTGGTTATAGATTCCGATGCTTTACTTCAGGTTTACTGTATCCCTTAGACCCTCTTATTGACGATGAAACACAGAAATTGCATCGGAATTAAATACAAAAGGCACAATGCAGACTTAAGTACAAGAAGACTGACTCTTCTTACTGTTTATGCTTTGAACCATTCCTGTGACACTAATTATAGCTTCAGATGCTTCAATTCAGGTCTACTGTATCCCTTGGACCTTCTTATTGACGATGAAACACAGAAATTGCGTCGGAATGAAATAGAAACGGCACAATGCCGACTTAAGTACAAGAAGACTGACTCTTCTTATTGTTTATGTTTGAACCATTCCTGTGACACTAGTTATAGATTCCGAAGCTTCACTCGAGGTTTACTGTATCCCTTGGACCTTCCTACTGACGATGAAAGACAGAAATGGCATCGGAGTTAAACACAAAAGGCACAATGCCGACATAAGGACAAGAAGACTGACTCTTCTTACAGACTTTGTCTTGAACTATTCCTGTGACACTAGTTATAGATTCCGAAGCTTCACTTCAGGTTTACTGTATCCCTTGGACCTTCTTATTGACGAAGAAACACAGAAATTGCATCGGAATTAAATACAAAAGGCACAATGCCGACTTAAGTACAAGGAGACTGACTCTTCTTACTGTCTATGTTTTGAACCATTCCTGTGACACTAGTTATAGATTCCGATACTACACTCCAGGTTTACTGTATCCCTTGGACCTTCTTATTGACGATGAAACACAGAAATTGCATCGGAATTAAATACAAAAGGCACAATGCCGACTGAAGTACATGAAGACCGACTCTTCCTACTGACTATATTTTGAACCAGTCCTGTGACACTAGTTATAGATTACGATGCTTCATTTGAGGTTTACTGTATCCCTTGCACCTTCTTATTGACGATGAAACACAGAAATTGCATCGGAATTAAATACAAAAGGCACAATGCCGACTTAAGTACAAGAAGACTGACTCTTCTTACTGTCTATGTTTTGAACCATTCCTGCGACACTAGTTGTAGATTCCGAAGCTTCACTCCAGGGTTACTGTATCCCTTGGACCTTCTTATTGACGATGAAACACAGAAATTGCATCGGAATAAAATACAAAAGGCACAATGCCGACTTAAGGACAAGAAGACTGACTCTTCTTAATGATTATGTTTTGAACCATTCCTGTGACACTAGCTATAGATTCCGATGCTTCACTTCAGGTTTACTGTATCCCACTCACAATCTTATTGACGATGAAACACAGAAATTGCATCGGAATTAAATACAAACGGCACAATGGCGACTTAAGTACAAGAAGACTGACTTTTCTTACTATCTATGCTTTGAACCATTCCATTGACACTAGTTATAGATTCCGATGCTTCATTCCAGGTTTATTGTATCCCTTGGACCTTGTTATTGACGATGAAACACAGAAATTGCATCGGAATTAAATACAAAAGGCACAATGCCGACTGAAATCCATGAAGACCGACTCTTCCTACTGACTATATTTTGAACCATGCCTGTGGCACTAGTTATAGATTCCAATGCTTCACTTGAGGTTTACTATATCCCTTGGACCTTCTTATTGACGATCACACACAGAAATTGCATCGGCATTAAATACAAAAGGCACAATGCCGACTTAAGTACAAGAAGATTGACTCTTCTTACTGTCTATGTTTTGAACCATTCCTGCGACACTAGTTGTAGATTCCGAAGCTTCACTCCAGGTTTACTGTATCCCTTGGACCTTCTTATTGACGATGAAACACAGAAATTGCATCGGAATTAAATACAAAAGGCACAATGCCTACTTAAGGACAAGAAGACTGACTCTTCTTAATGACTATGTTTTAAACCATTCTGTGACACTAGCTATAGATTCCGATGCTTCACTTCAGGTTTACTGTATCCCTCAGACCTTCGTATTGACGATGAAACACAGATATTGCATCAGAATTACATAGAAAAGGCTCAATGCCGACTAAAGTACAAGATGACTGTCACTTCTTACTGTCTATGTTTTGAACCATTCCTGTGACACTAGTTATAGATTCAGATGCTTAAATTCCGGACTACTGTATCCCTTGGACCTTCTTATTGACGATGAAACACAGAAATTGCATCGGAATTAAATACAAAAGACACAATGCCAACCTCAGTACAAGAAGACTGACTCTTCTTACTGTCTATGCTTAAAACCATTCCTGTGACACTAGTTATAGATTCCGATGCTTCACTGCAGGTTTACTGTATCCCTTGGACCTTCTTATTGACGATGAGAAACAGAAATTGCATCGGAATTAAATAGAAAAGGCACAATGCCGACATAAGTACAAGGAGACTGACTGTTCTTACTCACTTTGTCTTGAACCATTCCTGTGACACTAGTTATAGATTCCGATGCTTCACTTCAGGTTTACTGTATCCCCTGGACCTTCTTATTGACGATGAAATTCAGAAATTGCATCGGAATAAAATACAAAATACACAATGCCGATTTAAGTACAAGGAGACTGACTCTTAGTACTGTCTATGTTTTGAACCATTCCTGTGACACTGGTTATAGATTCCGATGCTTTACTTCAGGTTTACTGTATCCCTTGGACCCTCTTATTGACGATGAAACACAGAAATTGCATCGGAATTAAATACAAAAGGCACAATGCCGACTTAAGTACAAGAAGACTGACTCTTCTTACTGTTTATGCTTTGAACCATTCCTGTGACACTAATTATAGCTTCAGATGCTTCAATTCAGGTCTACTGTATCCCTTGGACCTTCTTATTGACGATGAAACACAGAAATTGCGTCGGAATGAAATAGAAACGGCACAATGCCGACTTAAGTACAAGAAGACTGACTCTTCTTATTGTTTATGTTTGAACCATTCCTGTGACACTAGTTACAGATTCCGAAGCTTCACTCGATTTTTACTGTATCCCTTGGACCTTCCTACTGACGATGAAACACAGAAATGGCATCGGAATTAAATACAAAAGGCACAATGCCGACTAAAGTACAAGAAGACTGACTCTTATTACAGTCTATGTTTTGAACCATTCCTGTGACACTAGTTATAGATTCCGGTGCTTCACTGCAGGTTTACTGTATCCTTTGGACCTTCTTATTGACGATGAAACACAGATATTGCATCAGAATTAAATAGGACAGGCACAATGCCACTGAGGCACAAGAAGACTGACGCTTCTTACTGGCTATGTTTTGAACCATTCCTGTGACACTAGTTATAGATTCCGATGCTTCACTTCAGGTTTACTGTATCCCTTGGACCTTCTTATTGACGATGAAACACAGAAATTGCGTCGGAATTAAATACAAAAGGCACAAAGCCGACTTCAGTACAAGAAGACTGACTCTTCTTACTGTCTATGTTTACAACCATTCCTGTGACACAAGTTATACATTCCGATGCATCACTGCAGGTTAACTGTATCCGTCGGACCTTCTTATTGACGATGAAACACAGAAATTGCATCGGAATTAAATAGAAAAGGCACAATGCCGACTTAAGTACAAGAAGACTGATTCTTCTTACTGTCTATGCTTTGAACCATTCCTGTGACACTAGTTATAGATTCCGATACTACACTCCAGGTTTACTGTATCCCTTGGACCTTCTTATTGACGATGAAACACAGAAATTGCATCGGAATGAAATACAAAAGGCACAATGCCGACATAAGGACAAGAAGACTGACTCTTCTTACAGACTTTGTCTTGAACTATTCCTTTGACACTAGTTATAGATTCCGAAGCTTCACTTCAGGTTTACTGTATCCCTTGGACCTTCTTATTGACGATGAAACACAGAAATTGCATCGGAATTAAATAGAAAAGGCACAATGCCGATATAAGTAGAAGGAGACTGACTGTTCTTACTCACTTTGTCTTGAACCATTCCTGTGACACTAGTTATAGATTCCGATGCTTCACTTCAGGTTTACTGTATCCCCTGGACCTTCTTATTGACGATGAAACACAGAAATTGCATCGGAATTAAATACAAAAGGCACAATGCCGACTTAAGTACAAGGAGACTGACTCTTAGTACTGTCTATGTTTTGAACAATTCCTGTGACACTGGTTATAGATTCCGATGCTTTACTTCTGGTTTACTGTATCCCATGGACCCTCTTATTGACGATGAAACACAGAAATTGCATCGGAATTAAATACAAAAGGCACAATGCCGACTTAAGTACAAGAAGACTGACTCTTATTACAGTCTATGCTTTGAACCATTCCTGTGACACTAGTTATAGATTCCGGTGCTTCGCTGCAGGTTTACTGTATCCTTTGTACCTTCTTATTGACGATGAAACACAGAAATTGCATCAGAATTAAATAGGACAGGCACAATGCCCACTTAAGTACAAGAAGACTGACGCTTCTTACTGGCTATGTTTTGAATCATTCCTGTGACACTAGTTATAGATTCCGATGCTTCACTTCAGGTTTACTGTATCCCTTGGACCTTCTTATTGACGATGAAACACAGACATTGCATCGGAATTAAATAGAAAAGGCACATTGCCGACTTAAGTACAAGAAGACTGTCACCTCTTACTGTCTATGTTTTGAACCATTCCTGTGACACTAGTTATAGATTCAGATGCTTCAATTCCGGACTACTGTATCCCTTGGACCTTCTTATTGACGATGAAACACAGAAATTGCGTCGGAATTAAATACAAAATGCACAAAGCCGACTTCAGTACAAGAAGACTGACTGTTCTTACTGTCTATGCTTTGAACCATTCCTGCTACACTAGTTATAGAATCCGATGCTTTACTTCAGGTTTACTGTATCCCTTGGACCTTCTTATTGACGATGAAACACAGAAAATGCGTCGGAATTAAATACAAAATTCACAAAGCCGACTTCAGTACAAGAAGACTGACTCTTCTTACTGTCTATGTTTACAACCATTCCTGTGACACAAGTTATACATTCCGATGCATCACTGCAGGTTAACTGTATCCCTCGGACCTTCTTATTGACGATGAAACACAGAAATTGCATCGGAATGAAATACAAAAGGCACAATGCCGACATAAGGACAAGAAGACTGACTCTTCTTACAGACTTTGTCTTGAACTATTCCTTTGACACTAGTTATAGATTCCGAAGCTTCACTTCAGGTTTACTGTATCCCTTGGACCTTCTTATTGACGATGAAACACAGAAATTGCATCGGAATTAAATAGAAAAGGCACAATGCCGACATAAGTAGAAGGAGACTGACTGTTCTTACTCACTTTGTCTTGAACCATTCCTGTGACACTAGTTATAGATTCCGATGCTTCACTTCAGGTTTACTGTATCCCCTGGACCTTCTTATTGACGATGAAACACAGAAATTGCATCGGAATTAAATACAAAAGGCACAATGCCGACTTAAGTACAAGGAGACTGACTCTTAGTACTGTCTATGTTTTGAACAATTCCTGTGACACTGGTTATAGATTCCGATGCTTTACTTCTGGTTTACTGTATCCCATGGACCCTCTTATTGACGATGAAACACAGAAATTGCATCGGAATTAAATACAAAAGGCACAATGCCGACTTAAGTACAAGAAGACTGACTCTTCTTACTGTTTATGCTTTGAACCATTCCTGTGACACTAATTATAGCTTCAGATGCTTCAATTCAGGTCTACTGTATCCCTTGGACCTTCTTATTGACGATGAAACACAGAAATTGCGTCGGAATGAAATAGAAACGGCACAATGCCGACTTAAGTACAAGAAGACAGACTCTTTTTATTGTTTATGTTTGAACCATTCCTGTGACACTAGTTATAGATTCCGAAGCTTCACTCGAGGTTTACTGTATCCCTTGGACCTTCCTACTGACGATGAAACACAGAAATGGCATCGGAATTAAACACAAAAGGCACAATGCCGACTAAAGTACAAGAAGACTGACTCTTATTACAGTCTATGCTTTGAACCATTCCTGTGACACTAGTTATAGATTCCGGTGCTTCGCTGCAGGTTTACTGTATCCTTTGTACCTTCTTATTGACGATGAACCACAGAAATTGCATCAGAATTAAATAGGACAGGCACAATGCCCACTTAAGTACAAGAAGACTGACGCTTCTTACTGGCTATGTTTTGAATCATTCCTGTGACACTAGTTATAGATTCCGATACTACACTCCAGGTTTACTGTATCCCTTGGACCTTCTTATTGACGATGAAACACAGAAATTGCATAGGAAGTAAATACAAAAGGCACAATGCCGACTTAAGTACAAGGAGACTGACTCTTCTTACTGTCTATGTTTTGAACCATTCCTGTGACACTAGTTATAGATTCCGATGCTTTACTTCAGGTTTACTGTATCCCTTGGACCTTCTTATTGACGATGAAACACAGAAATTGCGTCGGAATTAAATACAAAAGGCACAAAGCCGACTTCAGTACAAGAAGACTGACTCTTCTTACTGTCAATGTTTACAACCATTCCTGTGACACAAGTTATAGATTCCGATGCATCACTTCCGGTTAACTGTATCCCTCGGACCTTCTTATTGGCGATGAAACACAGAAATTGCATCGGAATTAAATAGAAAAGGCACAATGCCGACTTAAGTACAAGAAGACTGATTCTTCTTACTGTCTATGCTTTGAACCATTCCTGTGACACTAGTTATAGATTCCGATACTACACTCCAGGTTTACTGTATCCCTTGGACCTTCTTATTGACGATGAAACACAGAAATTGCATCGGAATGAAATACAAAAGGCACAATGCCGACATAAGGACAAGAAGACTGACTCTTCTTACAGACTTTGTCTTGAACTATTCCTGTGACACTAGTTATAGATTCCGAAGCTTCACTTCAGGTTTACTGTATCCCTTGGACCTTCTTATTGACGATGAAACACAGAAATTGCATAGGAATTAAATACAAAAGGCACAATGCCGACTTAAGTACAAGGAGACTGACTCTTCTTACTGTCTCTGTTTTGAACCATTCCTGTGACACTAGTTATAGATTCCGATACTACACTCCAGGTTTACTGTATCCCTTGGACCTTCTTATTGAGGATGAAACACAGAAATTGCATCGGAATTAAATGCAAACGGCACAATGCCGACTGAAGTACATGAAGACCGACTGTTCCTACTGACTATATTTTGAACCAGTCCTGTGACACTAGTTATAGATTACGATGCTTCACTTGAGGTTTACTGTATCCCTTGCACCTTCTTATTGACGATGAAACACAGAAATTGCATCGGAATTAAATACAAAAAGCACAATGCCGACTTAAGTACAAGAAGACTGACTCTTCTTACTGTCTATGTTTTGAACCATTCCTGCGACACTAGTTGTAGATTCCGAAGGTTCACTCCAGGTTTACTGTATCCCTTGTACCTTCTTATTGACGATGTAACACAGAAATTGCATCGGAATAAAATACAAAAGGCACAATGCCGACTTAAGGACAATAAGACTGACTCTTCTTAATGACTATGTATTGAACCATTCCTGTGACACTAGCTATAGATTCCGATGCTTCACTTCAGGTTTACTGTATCCCACTCACATTCTTATTGACGATGAAACACAGAAATGGCATCGGAATTAAATACAAACGGCACAATGGCGACTTAAGTACAGGAAGACTGACTCTTCTTACTGTCTATGCTTTGAACCATTCCATTGACACTAGTTGTAGATTCCGATGCTTCACTCCAGGTTTATTGTATCCCTTGGACCTTGTTATTGACGATGAAACACAGAAATTGTATCGGAATTAAATAGAAAATTCACAATGCCGACTCTAAGTACAAGAAGACTGACTCTTCTTACTGACTATGTTTTGTACCATTCCTGTGACACTAGTTATAGATTCCGATGATACACCTCAGGTTTACTGTCTCCCTTGGACCTTCTTATTGACGATGAAACACCGAAATTGCATCGGAATTAAATACAAAAGGCAAAAAGCCGACTTACGTACACGAAGACCGACTCTTCTTACTTGCTCTGTTTTGAACCATTCCTGTGACACTAGTTATAGATTCCGATGCTACACTCCAGGTTTACTGTATCCCTTGGACCTTCTTATTGACGATGAAACACAGAAATTGGATCGGAATTTAATACAAAAGTCACAATGCCGACTTCAGGACAAGAAGACTGACCACTCTTACTGACTTTGTTTTGAACCATTCCTGTGACACTAGTTATAGATTCCGATACTTCACTACAGGTTTATTGTATCCTTCTGACCTTCTTATTGACGATGAAACACAGAAGTTGCATCTGAATTAAATGGAAAACGCACAATGTCGACTTAAGTACAAGAAGACTGACTCTTCTCACTGTCTATGTTTTGAACCATTCCTGTGACACTAGTTATAGATTCCGATGCTACACTCCAGGTTTACTATATCCCTTGGACCTTCTTATTGACGATGAAACACAGAAATTGCAGCGGAATTAAATAGAAAAGGCACAATGCCGACGTAAGTACAAGAAGAATGACTCTTCTTACTGACTATGTTTTGAACCATTCCTGTGACACTATTTATAGATTCCGATGCTTCACTTCAGGTTTACTGTATACCTTGGACCTTCTTATTGAGGATGAAACACAGAAATTGCATCGGAATAAAATACAAAAGGCACAATGCGACTTAAGTACAAGAAGACTGACTCTTCTTACTGTCAATGTTTTGAACCATTCCTGTGACACTAGTTATAGATTCCGATGCTTCACTTCAGGTTTACTTTATCCCTCTGATCTCCTTATTGACGATGAAACACAGAAATTGCATCGGAATTAAATACAAAAGGCACAATGCCGACTGAAGTACATTAAGACCGACTCTTCCTACTGACTATATTTTGAACCATTCCTGTGACACTAGTTATAGGTTCCGATGCTTCACTTGAGGTTTACTGTATCCCTTGGACCTTCTTATTGACGATGAAACACAGAAATTGCATCGGAATTAAATACAAAAGGCACAATGCCGACTTAAGTACAAGAAGACTGACTCTTCTTACTGTCTATGTTTTGAACCATTCCTGCGACACTAGTTGTAGATTCCGAAGCTTCACTCCAGGTTTACTGTATCCCTTGGACCTTCTTATTGACGATGATACACAGAAATTGCATCGGAATTAAATACAAAAGGCACAATGCCGACTTAAGGACAAGAAGACTGACTCTTCTTAATGACTATGCTTTGAACCATTCCTGTGATACTAGCTATAGATTCCGATGCTTCACTTCAGGTTTACTGTATCCCCCTGACTTTCTTATTGACGATGAAACACAGAATTTGCAGCGGAATTAAATACAAGAGGCAAAAAGCTGACTTCAGGACATGAAGACTGACCATTCTTACTGACTTTGTTTTGAACCATTCCTGTGACACTAGTTATTGATTCCGATACTTCACTACAGGTTTATTGTATCCTTCTGACCTTCTTATTGACGATGAAACACAGAAGTTGCATCTGAATTAAATGGAAAACGCACAATGTCGACTTAAGTACAAGAAGACTGACTCTTCTTACTGTCTATGTTTTGAACCATTCCTGTGACACTAGTTATAGATTCCGGTGCTACACTCCAGGTTTACTATATCCTTTGGACCTTCTTATTGACGATGAAACACAGAAATTGCATCGGAATTAAATAGAAAAGGCACAATGCCGACGTAAGTACAAGATGAATGAGTCTTCTTACTGACTACGTTTTGAACCATTCCTGTGACATTATTTATAGATTCCGATGCTTCACTTCAGGTTTACTGTATACCTTGGTCCTTCTTATTGAGGATGAATCACAGAAATTGCATCGGAATAAAATACAAAAGGCACAATGCGACTTAAGTACAAGAAGACTGACTCTTCTCACTGTCAATGTTTTGAACCATTCCTGTGACACTAGTTATAGATTCCGATGCTTCACTTCAGGTTTACTTTATCCCTCTGATCTCCTTATTGGCGATGAAACACAGAAATTGCATCGGAATTAAATACAAAAGGCACAATGCCGACTTAAGGACAAGAACACTGATTCTTCTTACTGACTATGTTTTGAACCATTCCTGTAACACCAGTTATAGATTCCGATGCTCACTTCAGGTTTAATGTATCCCCCGGACCATCGTATTGACGCTGAAACACTGAAATTGCATCGGAATTAAATACAAAGGCACAATGCCGACTTATGTACAAGAAGACTGACTCTTCTTACTGTCTATGATTTGAACCATTCCATTGACACTAGTTATAGATTCCGATGCTCACTTCAGGTTTTCTGTATCCCTTTGACCAACTTATTGACGATGAAATACAGAAATTGCATCGGAATTAAATAGAAAAGGCACAATGCCGACTTAAGTACAAGACGACTGAGTTTTCTTACTGTCTATGTCTTGAACCATTCCTGTGACACTAGTTATAGATTCCAATGCTTCACTTGAGGTTTACTGTATCCCTTGGACCCTCTTATTGACGATGCAACACAGAAATTGCATCGGAATTTAATACAAAAGGCACAATGCCGACATAAGTACATGAAGTCCGACTCTTCCTACTGTCTATGTTTTGAACCATTCCTGTGACACTAGTTATAGATTCCGATGCTTCACTTCAGGTTTACTGTATCCCTTGGACCTTCTTATTGACGATGGAACAGAGAAATTGCATCGGTATTAAACACAAAAGTCACAATGCCGACTTAAGTACAAAAAGACTGTCTCTCCTTACTGTCTATGTTTTGAACCATTCCTGTAACACTAGCTATAGATTCCGATGCTTCACTTCAGGTTTACTGTATCCCTTTGACTTTCTTATTGACGATGAAACACAGAAATTGCATCAGAAATAAATACAAGAGGCACAATGCTGACTTAAGTACAAGAAGACTGACTCTTCTTACTGTCTATGATTTGAACCATTCCATTGACACTAGTTAGAGATTCCGATGCTTCACTTGAGGTTTACTGTATCCCTCTGACCTTCTTATTGACGATAAAACACAGAAATTGCATCGGAATTAAATATAAAAGGCACAATGCTGACTTAAGTACAATAAGCCTGACTCTTCTTACTGACTATGTTTTGAACCATTCCTGTGACACTAGTTATAGATTCCGATGCTTCACCTCAGGTTTACTGTATCCCTTGGACCTTCTTATTGACACTGAAACACAGAAATTGCATCGGAATTAAATACAAAAGGCAAAATGACGACTTTAGTACAAGAAGACTGACTCTTTTTACTGACTATGTTTTGAACCATTCCTGTGACGCTAGTTATAGATTCGGATGCTTCACTTCAGGTTTACTGTATCCCTTGGACCTTCTTCTTGACGATGAAACACAGAAATTGCATCGGAATTAAATACAAATGGCACAATGCAGACTTAAGTACAAGAAGACTGACTCTTCCTACAGTCTATGTTTTGAACCATTCTTGTGACACTAGTTATAGATTCCAATGCTTCACTTGAGGTTTACTGTAACCCTTGGACCTTCATATTGACCATGAAACACAGAAATTGCATCGGAATTTAATACAAAAGGCACATTGCCGACTTAAGTACATGAAGTCCGACTCTTCCTACTGTCAATGCCTTGAACCATTCCTGTGACACTAGTTATAGATTCCGATGCTTCACTTCAGGTTTACTGTATCCCTTGGACCTTCTTATTGACGATGAAACACAGAAATTGCATCCGAATTAAACACAAAAGTCACAATGCCGACTTAAGTACAAAAAGACTGTCTCTTCTTACTGACTATGCTTTGAACCATTCCTGTGACACTAGCTATAGATTCCGATGCTTCGCTTCAGGTTTACTGTATCCCTCTGACTTTCTTATTGACGATGAAACACAGAAATTGCATCGGAAATAATTACAAGAGGCACAATGCCGACTAAAGTACAAGAAGACTGACTCTTCTTATTGTCTATGATTTGATCCATTCCATTGACACTAGTTATAGATTCCGATGCTTCACTTGAGGTTTACTGTATCCCTCTGACCTTCGTAATGACGATAAAACATAGAAATTGCACCGGAATTAAATACAAAAGGCACAATGCCGACATAAGTACAAGAAGACTGACTCTTCTTACTGAGTATGTTTTGAACCATTCCTGTGACGCTAGTTATAGGTTCCGATGCTTCAGCTCAGGTTTACTGTATCCCTTGGACCTTCTTATTGACGATGAAACACAGAAATTGCATCGGAATTAAATACAAAAGGCAAAATGCCGACTTAAGTACACGAAGACTGACTCTTCTTACTGTCTATGTTTTGAACCATTCCTGTGACACTAGTTATGGATTCCGATGCTACACTCCAGGTTTACTGTATCCCTTGGACCATCTTATTGACGATGAAACACAGAAATTGCATCGGAATTAAACACAAAATGCACAATGCCGACTTAGGTACAAAAAGACTGACTCATCTTCCTGACTATGTTTTGAATCATTCCTGTGACACTAGTTATAGATTCCGATGCTCACTTCAGGTTTTCTGTATCCCTTTGACCAACTTATTGACGATGAAATACAGAAATTGCATCGGAATTAAATACAAAAGGCACAATGCCGACTTAAGTCCAAGAAGATTGACTCTTTTTACTGACTATGTTTTGAACCATTCCTGTGACACCGGTTATAGATTCGGATGCTTCACTTCAGGTTTACTGTATCCCTCTGACCTTATTGACGATGAAACACAGAAATTGCATCGGAATTAAATACAAAAGGCACAATGCCGACTTAAATACAAGACGACTGACTTTTCTTACTGCCTATGTTTTGAACTATTCCTGTGACACTAGTTATAGATTCCGATGCTTCACTCTAGGTTTACTGTATCCCTTGGACTTTCTTATTGACGATGAAACACAGAAATTGCATTGGAATTAAATACAAAAGGCACAATGCCGACGTAAGTATAAGAGGACTGACTCTTCCTACTGTCTATGTTTTGAACCATTCCTGTGCCACTAGTTATAGATTCCGATGCTTCACTTAAGGTTTACTGCATCCCTTGGACCTTCTTATTGACGATGAAACACAGAAATTGCATCGGAATTAAATAGAAAAGGCACAATGCCGACCTAAGTACAAGAAGACCGACTCTTCTTACTGACTATGTTTTGAAACATTCCTGTGACACTAGTTATATATTCCGATGATTCACTTCAGGTTTACTGTATCCCTTGGACGTTCTTATTGACGATGAAACACAGAAATTGCATCGGAATTAAGTACAAAAGGCAAAATGCCGACTTAAGTACAGGAAGATTGACACTTCTTACTGTCTATGTTATGAACCATTCCTGTGACACTTGTTATAGATTCCGATGCTTCACTTCAGGTTTACTGTATCCCTTGGACCATCTTATTGACGATGAAACACAGAAATTGCATCGGAACTAAATACAAAAGGCACAATGCCGTCTTAAGTACAAGAAGACTGACACTTCCTACTGTCTATGTTTGGAACCATTCCTGTGACACTAGTTATAGATTCCGATGCTTCACTTCAGGTTTACTGTATCCCTTGGATCTTCTTATCGACGATGAAACACAGAAAGTGCATCGGAATTAAATACGAAAGGCACAATGCCGACTTCAGTACATGAAGACCGACTCTTCCTACTGACTATGTTTTGAACCATTCCTGTGAAACTAGTTATAGATTCCGATGCTTCACTTGAGGTTTACAGTATCCCTTGGACCTTCTTATTGACGATGAAACACAGAAATTGCATCGGAATTAAATACATAAGGCACAATGCCGACTTAAGTACAAGAAGACTGACTCTTCTTACTGTCTATGTTTGAACCATTCCTGCGACACTAGTTATAGATTCCGATGCTTCACTCCAGGTTTACTGTATCCCTTGGACCTTCTTATTGACGATAAAACACAGAAATTGCATCGGAATTAAATACAGAAGGCACAATGCCGACTTAAGGACAAGAAGACTGACTCTTCTTACTGACTATGTTTTATACCGGTCCTGTGACACTAGCTATAGATTCCGATGGTTCACTTCAGGTTTACTGTATCCCTCTGACCTTCTTATTGACGATGAAACACAGAAATTGCATCGGAATTAAATACAAAAGGCACAATGCCGACTGAAGTACAAGCAGACTGACTCTTCTTACTGTCTATGTTTTGAACCATTCCATTGACACTAGTTATAGATTCCGATGCTTCACTCCAGGTTTACTGTATCCCTTGGACCTTGTTATTGACGATGAAACACAGAAATTGCATCGGAATTAATTAGAAAATTCACAATGCCGACTTAAGTACACGAAGACTGACTCTTCTTACTGTCTATGTTTTGAACCATTCCTGTGACACTAGTTTTGGAATCCGATGCTTTACTTCAGGTTTACTGTATCGCTCTGACCTTCTTATTGACGATGAAACACAGAAATTGCATCGGAATTAAATACGAAAGGCACAATGCCGACTTAAGTACAAGAAGACTGGCTCTTCTTACTGTCTATGTTTTGAACCATTCCTGTGACACTAGTTATAGATTCCGATGCTTCACTTGAGGTTTACTGTATCCCTTGGACCTTATTATTGACGATGAAACACAGAAATTGTATCGGAATTAAATACATGAGGCACAATGCCGACTTAAGTACAAGAAGACTGACTCTTCTTACTGTCTATGATTTGAACCATTCCATTGACACTAGTTATAGATTCCGATGCTTCACTTGAGGTTTACTGTATCTCTCTGACCTTCTTATTGCTGATAAAACACAGAAATTGCATCGGAATTAAATACAAAAGGCACAATGCCGACTTAAGTACAAGAAGACTGACTCTTCTTACTGACTATGTTTTGAACCATTCCTGTGACACTAGTTATAGATTCCGATGCTTCACCACAGCTATACTGTATCCCTTGGAACTTCTTATTGACGCTGAAAAACAGAAATTGCATCGGAATTAAATACAAAAGGCAAAATGCCGACTTTAGTACAAGAAGACTGACTCTTTTTACTGACTATGTATTGAACCATTCCCGTGACGCTAGTTATAGATTCGGATGCTTCACTTCAGGATTACTGTATCCCTCTGACCTTCTTATTGACGATGAAACACAGAAATTTCATCGGAATTAAATAGAAAAGTCACAATGCCGACTTAAGTACAAGACGACTGACTTTTCTTACTGTCTATGTCTTGAACCATTCCTGTGACACTAGTTATAGTTTCCGATGCTTCACTTTAGGTTTACTGTATCCCTTGGACCTTCTTATTGACGATGAAACACAGAAATTGCATCGGAATTATATACAAATTGCACAATGCCGACTTAAGTACAAGAAGACTGACTCTTCCTACTGTCTATGTTTTGAACCATTCCTGTGACACTAGTTATAGATTCCAATGCTTCACTTGAGGTTTACTGTATCCCTTGGACCTCCTTATTGACTATGAAACACTGAAATTGCATCGGAATTTAATACAAAAGGCACAATGCCGACTTAAGTACATGAAGTCCGACTCTTCGTACTGTCAATGCTTCGAACCATTCCTGTGACACTAGTTATAGATTCCGATGCTTCACTTCAGGTTTACTGTATCCCTTGGACCTTCTTATTGACGATGAAACACAGAAATTGCATCGCAATTAAACACAAAAGTCACAATGCCGACTTAAGTACAAAAAGACTGTCTCTTCTTACTGACTATGTTTTGAACCATTCCTGTGACACTAGCTATAGATTCCGATGCTTCGCTTCAGGTTTACTGTATCCCTCTGACTTTCTTATTGACGATGAAACACAGAAATTGCATCGGAATTAAATACAAAAGGCACAATGCCGACTTAAGTACAAGAAGACTGACTCTTTTTACTGACTATGTTTTAAACCATTTTTGTGACACCGGTTATAGTTTCGGATGCTTCACTTCAGGTTTACTGTATCCCTCTGACCTTATTGACGATGAAACACAGAAATTGCATCGGAATTAAATACAAAAGGCACAATGCCGACTTACGTACAAGACGTCTGACTTTTCTTACTGCCTATGTTTTGAACCATTCCTGTGACACTTGTTATAGATTCCGATGCTTCACTCTAGGTTTACTGTATCCCTTGGACTTTCTTATTGACGATGAAACACAGAAATTGCATTGGAATTAAATACAAAAGGCACAATGCCGACTTCAGTATAAGAGGACTGACTCTTCCTACTGTCTATGTTTTGAACCATTCCTGTGACACTAGTTATTGATTCCGATGCTTCACTCCAGGTTTACTGTATCCCTTGGACCTTGTTATTGTCGATGAAACAGAAATTGCATCGGCATTAAATAGAAAAGGCACAATGCCGACATAAGTACAAGAAGACCGACTCTTCTTACTGACTATGTTTTGAACCATTCCTGTGACACTAGTTATATATTCCAATGATTCACTTCAGGTTTACTGTATCCCTTGGACGTTCTTATTGACGATGAAACACAGAAATTGCATCGGAATTAAATACAAAAGGCAAAATGCCGACTGAAGTACAGGAAGATTGACACTTCTTACTGTCTATGGTTTGAACCATTCCTGTGACACTTGTTATAGATTCCGATGCTTCACTTCAGGTTTACTGTATCCCTTGGACCATCTTATTGACGATGAAACACAGAAATTGCATCGGAACTAAATACAAAAGGCACAATGCCGTCTTAAGTACAAGAAGACTGACTCTTCCCACTGTCTATGTTTGGAACCATTCCTGTGACACTAGTTATAGATTCCGATGTTTCACTTCAGGTTTACTGTATCCCATGAATCTTCTTATTGACGATGAAACACAGAAAGTGCATCGGAAATAAATACAAAAGGCACAATGCCGACTTCAGTACATGAAGACCGACTCCTCCTACTGACTATGTTTTGAACCATTCCTGTGAAACTAGTTATAGATTCCGATGCTTCACTTGAGGTTTACAGTATCCCTTGGACCTTCTTATTGACGATGAAACACAGAAATTGCATCGGAATTAAATACAAAAGGCACAATGCCGACTTAAGTACAAGAAGACTGACTCTTCTTACTGTCTATGTTTGAACCATTCCTGCGACACTAGTTATAGATTCCGATGCTTCACTCCAGGTTTACTGTACCCCTTGGACCTTCTTATTGACGATAAAACACAGAAATTGCATCGGAATTAAATACAAAAGGCACAATGCCGACTTAAGGACAAGAAGACTTACTCTTCTTACTGACTATGTTTTATACCGGTCCTGTGACACTAGCTATAGATTCCGATGGTTCACTTCAGGTTTACTGTATACCTCTTACCTTCTTATTGACGATGAAACACAGAAATTGCATGGGAATTAAATACAAAAGGCACAATGCCGACTTAAGTACAAGAAGACTGACTCTACTTACTGTCTATGTTTTGAACCATTCCATTGACACTAGTTATAGATTCCGATGCTTCACTCCAGGTTTACTGTATCCCTTGGACCTTGTTATTGACGATGAAACACAGAAATTGCATCGGAATTAATTAGAAAATTCACAATGCCGACTTAAGTACAAGAAGACTGACTCTTCTTACTGTCTATGTTTTGAACCATTCCTGTGACACTAGTTTTGGATTCCGATGCTTCACTTCAGGTTTACTGTATCCCTTGGACCCTCTTATTGAGGATGAAACGCAGAAATTGCATCGGAATTAAATACAAAAGGCAAAATGCCGACTTAAGTACACGAAGACTGACTCTTCTTACTGTCTATGTTTTGAACCATTCCTGTGACACTAGTTTTGGATTCCGATGCTTCACTTCAGGTTTACTGTACCCCTCTGACCTTCTTATTGAAGATGAAACACAGAAATTGCATCGGAATTAAATACAAAAGGCACAACGCCGACTTAAGTACAAGAAGACTGACTCTTCTTACTGTCTATGTTTTGAACCATTCCTGTGACACTAGTTATAGATTCCGATGCTTCACTCCCGGTTACCTTATCCCTTGGACCTTGTTATTGACGATGAAACACAGAAATTGCATCGGAATTAAATAGAAAAGGCACAATGCCGACATAAGTACAAGAAGACCGACTCATCTTACTGACTATGTTTTGAACCATTCTTGTGACACTAGTTATATATTCCGATGATTCACTTCAGGTTTACAGTATCCCTTGGACGTTCTTATTGACGATGAAACACAGAAATTGCATCGGAATTAAATACAAAAGGCAAAATGCCTCCTTAAGTACAGGAAGACTGACACTTCTTACTGTCTATGTTTTGAACCATTCCTGTGACACTTGTTATAGATTCCGATGCTTCACTTCAGGTTTACTGTATCCGTTGGACCATCTTATTGACGATGAAACACAGAAATTGCATCGGAACTAAATACAAAAGGCACAATGCCGTCTTAAGTACAAGAAGACTGACTCTTCCTACTGTCTATGTTTGGAACCATTCCTGTGACACTAGTTATAGATTCCGAAGCTTCACTTCAGGTTTACTGTATCCCTTGCATCTTCTTATTGACGATGAAACACAGAAAGTGCATCGGAATTAAATACAAAAGGCACAATGCCCACTTCAGTACATGAAGACCGCCTCCTCCTACTGACTATGTTTTGAACCATTCCTGTGAAACTAGTTATAGTTTCCGATGCTCCACTTGAGGTTTACAGTTTCCCTTGGACCTTCTTATTGACGATGAAACACAGAAATTGCATCGGAATTGAGTACAAAAGGCACAATGCCGACTTAAGTACAAGAAGACAGTCTCTTCTTACTGACTATGTTTTGAACCATTCCTGTGACACTTGTTATAGATTCCGATGCTTCACTCCAGGTTCACTGTATCCCTTGGACCTTGTTATTGACGATGAAACACAGAAATTGCATCGGAATTAAACACAAAATGCACAATGCCGACTTAAGTACAAAAAGACTGACTCTTCTTACTGACTATGTATTGAACCATTCCTGTAACACTAGTTATAGATTCCGATGCTCACTTCAGGTATACTGTATCGCTCTGACCATCTTATTGACGATGAACCACAGAAATTGCTTCGGAATTAAATACAAGAGGCACAATGCCGACTTAAGTACAAGAAGAGTGACTCTTTTTACTGACTATGTTTCGAACCATTCCTGTGACACTAGTTATAGATTCGGATGCTTCACTTCAGGTTTACTGTATCCCTCTGACATTCTTATTGACGATGAAACACAGAAATTGCATCGGAATTAAATAGAAAAGGCACAATGCCTACTTAAGTACAAGACGACTGACTATTCTTACTGCCTATGTTTTGAACCATTCCTGTGACACTAGTTATAGATTCCGATGATTCACTCTAGGTTTACTGTATCCTTTGGACTTTCTTATTGACGATGAAACACAGAAATTGCATTGGAATTAAATACAAAAGGCACAATGCCGACTTAAGTACAAGACGACTGACTTTTCTTACTGTCTATGTTTTGAACCATTCCTGTGACACTAGTTATAGATTCCGACGCATCACTTCATGTTTACTGTATCCCGTGGACCTTGTTATTGACGATGAAACACAGAAATAGGATCGGAATTATATACAAAAGGCACAATGCCGACATAAGTGCAAGAAGACTGACTCTTCCTACTGTCTATGATTTGAACCATTCCATTGACACTAGTTATAGATTCCGATGCTTCACTCCCGGTTACCTTATCCCTTGGACCTTGTTATTGACGATGAAACACAGAAATTGCATCGGAATTAAATAGAAAAGGCACAATGCCGTTTTAAGTACAAGAAGACCGACTCATCTTACTGACTATGTTTTGAACCATTCTTGTAACACTAGTTATATATTCCGATGATTCACTTCAGGTTTACAGTATCCCTTGGACGTTCTTATTGACGATGAAACACAGAAATTGCATCGGAATTAAATACAAAAGGCACAATGCCGACTTAAGTACAGGAAGACTGACACTTCTTACTGTCTATGTTTTGAACCATTCCTGTGACACTTGTTATAGATTCCGATGCTTCACTTCAGGTTTACTGTATCCGTTTGACCATCTTATTGACGATGAAACACAGAAATTGCATCGGAACTAAATACAAAAGGCACAATGCCGTCTTAAGTACAAGAAGACTGACTCTTCCTACTGTCTATGTTTGGAACCATTCCTGTGACACTAGTTATACATTCCGATGCTTCACTTCAGGTTTACTGTATCCCTTGCATCTTCTTATTGACGATGAAACACAGAAAGTGCATCGGAATTAAATACAAAAGGCACAATGCCCACTTCAGTACATGAAGACCGCCTCCTCCTACTGACTATGTTTTGAACCATTCCTGTGAAACTAGTTATAGATTCCGATGCTCCACTTGAGGTTTACAGTTTCCCTTGGACATTCTTATTGACGATGAAACACAGAAATTGCATCGGAATTGAGTACAAAAGGTACAATGCCGACTTAAGTACAAGAAGACAGTCTCTTCTTACTGACTATGTTTTGAACCATTCCTGTGACACTTGTTATAGATTCCGATGCTTCACTCCAGGTTCACTGTATCCCTTGGACCTTGTTATTGACGATGAAACACAGAAATTGCATCGGAATTAAACACAAAATGCACAATGCCGACTTAAGTACAAAGAGACTGACTCTTCTTACTGACTATGTATTGAACCATTCCTGTAACACTAGTTATAGATTCCGATGCTCACTTCAGGTATACTGTATCGCTCTGACCATCATATTGACGATGAACCACAGAAATTGCTTCGGAATTAAATACAAGAGGCACAATGCCGACTTAAGTACAAGAAGAGTGACTCTTTTTACTGACTATGTTTCGAACCATTCCTGTGACACTAGTTATAGATTCGGATGCTTCACTTCAGGTTTACTGTATCCCTCTGACATTCTTATTGACGATGAAACACAGAAATTGCATCGGAATTAAATAGAAAAGGCACAATGCCGACTTAAGTACAAGACGACTGACTATTCTTACTGCCTATGTTTTGAACCATTCCTGTGACACTAGTTATAGATTCCGATGATTCACTCTAGGTTTACTGTATCCTTTGGACTTTCTTATTGACGATGAAACACAGAAATTGCATTGGAATTAAATACAAAATTCACAATGCCGACTTCTGTATAAGAGGACTGACACTTCCTACTGCCTATGATTTGAACCATTCCTGTGACACTAGTTATATATTCCGATGATTCACTTCAGGTTTACTGTATCCCTTGGACGTTCTTATTGACGATGAAACACAGAAATTGCATCGGAATTAAATACAAAAGGCAAAATGCCGACTGAAGTACAGGAAGATTGACACTTCTTACTGTCTATGTTTTGAACCATTCCTGTGACACTTGTTATAGATTCCGATGCTTCACTTCAGGTTTACTGTATCCCTTGGACCATCTTATTGACGATGAAACACAGAAATTGCATCGGAACTAAATACAAAAGGCACAATGCCGTCTTAAGTACAAGAAGAGTGACTCTTTTTACTGACTATGTTTCGAACCATTCCTGTGACACTAGTTATAGATTCGGATGCTTCACTTCAGGTTTACTGTATCCCTCTGACATTCTTATTGACGATGAAACACAGAAATTGCATCGGAATTAAATACAAAAGGCAAAATGCCGACTGAAGTACAGGAAGATTGACACTTCTTACTGACTATGTTTTGAACCATCCCTGTGACACTTGTTATAGATTCCGATGCTTCACTTCAGGTTTACTGTATCCCTTGGACCATCTTATTGACGATGAAACACAGAAATTGCATCGGAACTAAATACAAAAGGCACAATGCCGTCTTAAGTACAAGAAGACTGACTCTTCCTACTGTCTATGTTTGGAACCATTCCTGTGACACTAGTTATAGATTCCGATGCTTCACTTCAGGTTTACTGTGTCCCGTGGACCTTCTTGTTGACGACGAAACGCAGAAATTGCATCGGAAATGAATACAAAAAGCACAATGCCGACATAAGTACATGAAAACTGACACTTCTTACTGTCTATGTTTTGGACCATTCCTGTGACACTAGTTTTAGAATCCGATGCTTCACTTCAGGTTTTCTGTATCCCTGTGACCTTCTTATTGACGATGAGACACAGAAATTGCATCTTAATTAATTACAAAAGGCTCAATGCCGTTTTAAGTACAAGAAGACTGACTCTTCTTACTGTGTATGATTTGAACCATTCCTGTGACACTAGTTATAGATTCCGATGCTTCACTTCAGGTTTACTGAATCCCTCTGACCTTCTCATTGACGATGAAACACAGAAATTTCATCGGAATTTAATGCAAAAGGCACAATGCCGACTCAAGTACAATAAGACTGGCTCTTCTTACAGTCAATGTTTTGAACCATTCCCGTGACACTAGTTATAGATTCCGATGCTTCACTTCAGGTTTTCTGCATCCAGCTGACCTTCTTATTGACGGTGAAACTCAGATATTGCATCGGAATGAAATACAAAATGCACAATGTTTACTTAAGTACAAGAAGACTGTCACTTCTCACTCTCTATGTTTTGAACCATTCCTGTGACACTAGTTACAGATTCCTATGCTTCACTTCAGGTTTACTGTATCCCTTGGACCTTCTTATTGACGACGAAACACAGAAATTGCATCGGAATTAAATAGAAAAGCACAATGCCGACCTAATTACAAGAAAAAAGACTCTTCTTAATATCTATGTTTTGAACGATTCCTGTGACACTAGTTATAGATTCCGATGCATCACTTCACGTTTACTGTATCCCTCTGTCCTTCTCATTGACGATCAAACACAATAATTTCATCGGAATTAAATACAAAAGGCACAATGCCGACTCTAGTACAAGAAGACTGGCTCTTCTTACTGTCAATGTTTTGAACCATTCCCGCGATACTAGTTACAGATTCCGATGCTTCACTTCAGGTTTACTGTATCCTTCTGACCGTCGTATTGACGATGAAACACAGAAATTGCATCGGATTTAAATACAAGAGGCACAATGCTGACTCAAGTACAAGAAGACTGGCTCTTCTTCCTGTCTATGATTTGAACCATTGCTGTGACACTAGTTATGGATTCCGATGCTTCTCTTCAGGTTTTCTGTATCCAGCTGACCTTCTTTTTGTCGATGAAACACAGGAATTGCATCGGAATTAAATACAAAAGGCACAATGCCGACTTAAGAACAAGAAGACTGACTCTTCTTACTGTCTATGTTTTGAACCATTCCTGTGACACTAGTTATCGATTCCGATGCTTCACTTCAGTTTTACTGTATCCCTTTGACCTTCTTATTGACGACGAAACACAGAAATTGCATCGGAATTAAATACAAAAGTCACAATGCAGACTCAAGTACACGAAGACTGACTCTTCTTACTGTCAATGTTTTGAAACATTCCTGTGACACTAGTTATAGATTTCGATGCTTCACTTCAGGTTTACTGTATCCCTCTGACCGTCGTATTGTTGATGAAACACAGAAATAGCATCGGAATTAAATACAAAAGGCACAATGCCGACCCAAGTACAGGAAGACTGGCTCTTCTTACTGTATATGATTTGAACCTTTATTGTGAGACCGGTTTTAGATTCCGATGCTTCACTTCAGGTTTACTGTATCCCTTGGACCTTCTTATCGACTACGAAACACAGAAATTGCATCGGAATTAAATACAAAAGGCACAATGCCGACTTAAGGACAAGAGGACTAACTCTTCTTACTGTCTATGGTTTGAACCATTCCTGTAACACTAGTTATAGATTCCGATGCTTCACTTCAGTTTTACTGTATCCCTTTGACCTTCTTATTGACGACGAAACACAGAAATTGCATCGGAATTAAATACAAAAGTCATAATGCAGACTCAAGTACACGAAGACTGACTCTTCCTACTGTCTGCGTTTTGAGCCATTCCTCTGACACTAGTTACAGATTCCGATGCTTCACTTCCGGTTTACTGTATCCTTCTGACCGTCGTATTGACGATGAAACACAGAAATTGCATCGGATTTGAATACAAAAGGCACAATGCTGACTCAAGTACAAGAAGACTGGCTCTTCTTCCTGTCTATGCTTTGAACCATTCCTGTGACACTAGTTATGGATTCCGATGCTTCTCTTCAGGTTTTCTGTATCCAGCTGACCTTCTTTTTGTTGATGAAACACAGGAATTGCATCGGAATTAAATACAAAAGGCACAATGCCGAATTAAGAACAAGAAGACTGACTCTTCTTACTGTCTATGTTTTGAACCATTTCTGTGACACTAGTTATCGATTCCGATGCTTCACTTCAGTTTTACTGTATCCCTTTGACCTTCTTATTGACGACGAAACACAGAAATTGCATCGGAATTAAATACAAAAGTCACAATGCAGACTCAAGTACACGAAGACTGACTCTTCTTACTGTCAATGTTTTGAAACATTCCTGTGACACTAGTTATAGATTTCGATGCTTCACTTCAGGTTTACTGTATCCCTCTGACCGTCGTGTTGTTGATGAAACACAGAAATTGCATCGGAATTAAATACAAAAGGCACAATGCCGACCCAAGTACAGGAAGACTGGCTCTTCTTACTGTATATGATTTGAACCTTTATTGTGAGACCGGTTTTAGATTCCGATGCTTCACTTCAGGTTTACTGTATCCCTTGGACCTTCTTATCGACTACGAAACACAGAAATTGCATCGGAATTAAATACAAAAATCACAATGCCGACTTAAGAACAAGAAGACTAACTCTTCATACTCTCTATGTTTTGAACCATTCCTGTGAGACTAGTTATCGATTCCGATGCTTCACTTCAGGTTTACTGTGTCCCTCTGACCGTCTTATTGACGATGAAACACAGAAATTGCATCGTAATTAAAAACAAAAGGCACAATGCCGTCTCAGGTACAAGAAGTCTGGCTCTTCAAACTATCTATGTTTTGAACCTTTCCTGTGAGACCGGTTTTAGATTCCGATGCTTCACATGAGGTTTACTGTATCCGTTGGACCATGTTATTGACGACGAAAGACAGAAATTGCATCGGAATTAAATAGAAAATGCACAATGCCGACTTAAGTACAAGAAGAAAGACTCTTCTTAACATCCATGTTTTGAACCATAACTGTGACACTAGTTATCGATTCCGATGCTTAACTTCAGTTTTACTGTATCCCTTTGACCTTCTTATTGACGACGAAACACAGAAATTGCATCGGAATTAAATACAAAAGTCACAAAGCAGACTCAAGTACACGAAGACTGACTCTTCCAACTGTCTATGTTTGAACCATTCCTGTGACACTAGTTACAGATTCCGATGCTTCACTTCGGGTTTACTGTATCCAGCTGACCTTCTTATTGACGATGAAACACAGAAATTGCATCGGAAGTAAATACAAAAGGCACAATGCCGACTTAAGTACAAGAAGGCTGACTCTTCTTACTGTCTATGTTTTAAACCATTCCTGTGACACTAGTTATAGTTTCCGATGCTTCACTTCAGTTTTACTGTATCCCTCTGACCTTCGTATTGACGATGAAACACAGACATTGCATCGGAATGAAATACAAAAGGCACAATGCCGACTCAAGTACTAGAAGACTGACTCTTCTTACTGTCTATGTTTTGAACCATTCCTGTGACACTAGTTATAGATTCCGATGCTTCACTTCAGGTTTACCGTATCCCTCTGACCTTATTGACGATGAAACACCGAAATAGCATCCTAATTAAATACAAAAGGCACAATGCCGACTTCAGTACGAGAACACTGTTTCTTCTTACTGTCTATGGTTTGAACCATTCCTGTGCCACTAGTTATAGATTCCGATGCTTCACTTCTGGTTTACTGTATCCCTCTGACCTTCTTATTGGCGATCAAACACAGAACATTCATCGGAATTAAATACAAAAGGCACAATGGCGGCTCAAGTACAAGAGGGCTGGCTCTACCTACAGTCTATGTTTTAAACCATTACTGTGACACTAGTTATAGATTCCGATGTTTCACTCCAGGTTTACTGTATCCAGCTGACCTTCTGATTGACGATGAAGCACAGAAATTGCATCGGAATTAAATACAAAAAGCACAATGCCGACTTAAGTACAAGAAGACTGACTCTTCTTACTGTCTATGTTTTAAACCATTCCTGTGACACTAGTTATATATTCCGATGCTTCACTTCAGGTTTACTGTATACAGCTGACCATCTTATTGACGATGAAACACAGAAATAGCATCGAAATTAAATTCATAATTCACAATGCCGACATAAGTACAAGAAAACTAACTTTTCTTACTGTCTATGTTTTGAACCATTCCTGTGTCACTAGTTATAGATTCCGATGCTTCACTTCAGGCTTACTGTATCCCTCTGACCTTCTTATTGACGATGAAACACAGAAATTGCATCGGAATTAAATACAATAGGAACAATGCCGACTTAAGTACAAGAAAACTGACTCTTCTTACTGTTTATGATTTGAACCATTCCTGTGACACTAGTTATAGATTCCGATGCTTCACTTCAGGTCTACTGTATCCCTGTGACCTTCTTCTTGACGATGAAACACAGAAATTGCATCGGAATTGAATACAAAAGGCACAATGCCGACTTAATACAAGACAACCGACTCTTCTTACTGTCTATGTTTTGCACCATTCCTGTGACACTAGTTATAGATTCCGATGCTTCATTTCAGGTTTACTGTATCCAGCTGACCTTCTTATTGACGATGAAACACAGAAATTGCATCGGAATTAAATACAAAAGGCACAATTCCGACTGAAGTACAAGAAGACTGACTCTTTCTATTGTCTATGTTTTGAACCATTCCGGTGAAACTACTTATAGGTTCCGATGCTTCACTTCAGGTTTACTGTATCACTCTGACCTTCATAATGACGATGAAACACAGAAATTGCACCGGAATTAAATACAAAATTCACAATGCCGACTGAAGTACAAGAAGATTGGATCTTCTTACTCTCTATGTTTTGAAACACTCCTGTGACACTAGTTATACATTCCGATGCTTCACTTCAGGTTTACAGTATCCCTCTGACCTTCATATTGACGATGAAACACAGAAATTGCATCGGAATTAAATACAAAAGGCACAGTGCCGACTTAAGTACAAGAAGACAGGCTCTTCTTACTGTCTATGTTTTGAACCATTGCTGTGCCACTAGTTATAGATTCCTATGCTTCTCTTCAGGTATACTGTATCCCTCTGACCTCCTTATTGACGATGAAACACAGAAATTGAATCTTAATTGAATTCAAAACGCACAATGCCAACTTAAGTACAAGAAGACTTACGATTCTTACTGTCTATGTTTTGAACCTTTCCTGTGACACTAGTTATAGATTCCGATGCTTCATTTCAGGTTTACTGTATCCAGCTGACCTTCTTATTGACGATGAAACACAGAAATTGCATCGGAATTAAATACAAAAGGCACAATGCCGACTTAAGTACAAGAATACTGACTCTTCCTACTGTCTATGTTTAAACCATTCCTGTGACACTAGTGATACATTCCGATGAATCACTTTAGGTTTTCTGTATCCCTCTAACCTCCTTATTGACGATGAAACACAGAAATTGCATCTTAATTAAATACAAAAAGCACAATGCCGATTTAAGTACAAGAAGACTGATCTTACTTCAGCCAATGTTTTCTACCATTCCTGTGACACTAGTTATAGATACCGATGCTTCACTTCAGGTTTACTGTATCCCTCTAACCTTCCTATTGACGATCAAACACAGAAAATTCATTGGAATGAAATACAAAAGGCACAATGCCGACTCAAGTACAAGAAGGCTGGCTCTTCTTACTGCCTATGTTTTGAACCATTCCTGTGGCACTAGTTATAGATTCCGATGCTTCCCTTATGGTTTACTGTATCCAGCTGACCTTCTTATTGACGATCAAACACAGAAAATTCATCGGAATTAAATACAAAAGGCACAATGCCGGCTCAAGTACAAGAACACTGGATCTTCTTACTGTCTATGTTTCGAAACATTCCTGTGACACTAGTTATAGATTCCGATGCTTCACTTCAGGTTTACTGTATCCCTCTGACCTTCTTATTGACGATGAAACACCGAAAATGCATCTTAAATAAATACAAAAGGCACAATGGCGACTTCAGTACAAGAACACTGACTCTTCTACTGTCTATGGTTTGAACCATTCCTGTGCCACTAGTTATAGATTCCGATGCTTCAATTTAGGTTTACTGTATCCCTCTGACCATCTTATTGACGATCAACCACAGAAATTGCATCGGAAATTAATACAAAAGGCACAATGCCGACTTACGTACAAGAAGACTAACTCTTCTTACTGTCTATGTTTTGAACCATTCCTGTGACACTAGTTATATATTCCGATGCTTCACTTTAGGTTTACTGTATACAGCTGACCTTCTTATTGACGATGAAGCGCAGAAATAGCATCGGAATTAAATACAAAAGGCACAATGCCGACTTAAGTACAAGAAGACTGACTCTTCTCGCTGTCTATGTTTTGAACCATTCCTGTGACACTAGTTATAGATTCCAATGATTCTCTTCAGGCTTAGTGTATCCCTCTGACCTTCTTATTGACGATGAAACACAGAAACTGCATTGGAATTAAATACAAAAGGCACAATGCCGACTCAAGTACAAGAAGACTTGCTCTTCTTACTGCCAATGTTTTGAACCATTCCTGTGGCACTAGTTATAGATTCCGATGCTTCCCTTCATGATTACTGTATCCAGCTGACCTTCATATTGACGATGAAACACAGAAATTGCTTCGGAATTATATACAAAAGGCACAATGCCGACTTAAGTACAAGAAAACTGACTCTTCTTACTGTGTATGTTTTGAACCATTCCTGTTACACTAGTTATAGATTCCGATGCTTCACTTCAATTTAATGTATCAATCTGAGCTTCTTATTGACGATGAATCACAGAAATTGCATCGGAATTATATACAAAAGGCACAATGCCGACTTAAGTACAAGAAGACTGACTCTTATTACTGTCTATGTCCTGAACCATTCCTGTGACACTAGTTATAGATTCCATGCTTCACTTTAGGTTTACTGTATCCCTCTGACCTTCTTATTGACGATGAAACACTGAAATTGCACCGGAATTAAATACAAAAGGCACAATACCGACTCATGTTCATGAAGACTGGCTCTTCTTACTGTCTATGCTTTGAACCATTCCTGTGACACTAGTTATAGATTCCGATGCTTCACTTCAGGTTTAATGCATCCAGCTCACCTTCTTATTGACGATGAAGCATAGAAATTGCATCGCAATTTAATACAAAAGGCACATTGCCGACTTAAGTACAAGACGACTGACTCTTTTTACTGTCTATGTTTTGAACCACTCCTGTGACACTACTTATAGATTCCGATGCTTCACTTTAGTTTTGCTGTTTCCCTCTGACCCTCTTATTGACGATGAAACACAGAAATTGCATCGGAATTAAATACAAAAGGCACAACGGCGACTTAAGTACAAGAATACTGACTCTTCCTACTGTCTATGTTGTGAACCATTCCTGTGACACTAGTTACAGATTCCGATGCTTCACTTCAGGTTTTCTGTATCCCTCTGACCTCCTTATTGACGATGAAACACAGAAATTGCATCTTAATTAAATACAAAAGGCACAATGCCCACTTAAGTACAAGAAGACTGACTCTTCCTACTGTCAATGTTTTCTACCATTCCTGTGACACTAGTTATAGATTCCGATGCTTCACTCCAGGTTTACTGTATCCCTCTGACCTCCTTATTGACGATGAAACACAGAAATTGCACCGGAATTAAATACAAAATTCACAATGCCAACTCAAGTACAAGAAGATTGGATCTTCTTACTCTCTATGCTTTGAAACACTCCTGTGACACTAGTTATACATTCCGATGCTTCACTTCAGGTTTACAGTATCCCTCTGACCTTCATATTGACGATGAAACACAGAAATTGCATCGGAATTAAATACAAAAGGCACAGTGCCGACTCAAGTACAAGAAGACAGGCTCTTCTTACTGTCTATGTTTTGAACCATTGCTGTGACACTAGTTATAGATTCCTATGCTTCACTTCAGGTTTACTGTATCCCTCTGACCTCCTTATTGACGATGAAACACAGAAATTGAATCGTAATTGAATTCAAAACGCACAATGCCAACTTAAGTACAAGAACACTGACGATTCTTACTGTCTATGTTTTGATCCTTTCCTGTGACACTAGTTATAGATTCCGATGCTTCATTTCAGGTTTACTGTATCCAGCTGACCTTCTTATTGACGATGAAACACAGAAATTGCATCGGAATTAAATACAAAAAGCACAATGCCGACTTAAGTACAAGAATACTGACTCTTCCCACTGTCTATGTTTAAACCATTCCTGTGACACTAGTGATACATTCCGATGATTCACTTCAGGTTTTCTGTATCCCTCTAACCTCCTTATTGACGATGAAACACAGAAATTGCATCTTAATTAAATACAAAAAGCACAATGCCGACTTAAGTACAAGAAGACTGATCTTACTTCAGCCAATGCTTTCTACCATTCCTGTGACACTAGTTATAGATACCGATGCTTCACTTCAGGTTTACTGTATCCCTCTAACCTTCCTATTGACGATCAAACACAGAAAATTCATTGGAATGAAATACAAAAGGCACAATGGCGACTTCAGTACAAGAACACTGACTCTTCTACTGTCTATGGTTTGAACCATTCCTGTGCCACTAGTTATAGATTCCGATGCTTCAATTTAGGTTTACTGTATCCCTCTGACCATCTTATTGACGATCAACCACAGAAATTGCATCGGAATTAAATACAAAAGGCACAATGCCGACTTACGTACAAGAAGACTGACTCTTCTTACTGTCTATGTTTTGAACCATTCCTGTGACACTAGTTATATATTCCGATGCTTCACTTAAGGGTTTACTGTATACAGCTGACCTTCTTATTGACGATGAAGGGCAGAAATAGCATCGGAATTAAATACAAAAGGCACAATGCCGACTTAAGTACAAGAAGACTGACTCTTCTTGCTGTCTATGTTTGAACCATTCCTGTGACACTAGTTATAGATTCCAATGCTTCTCTTCAGGCTTAGTGTATCCCTCTGACCTTCTTATTGACGATGAAACACAGAAACTGCATTGGAATTAAATACAAAAGGCACAATGCCGACTCAAGTACAAGAAGACTTGCTCTTCTTACTGCCAATGTTTTGAACCATTCCTGTGGCACTAGTTATAGATTCCGATGCTTCCCTTCATGATTACTGTATCCAGCTGAAATTCATATTGACGATGAAACACAGAAATTGCTTCGGAATTATATACAAAAGGCACAATGCCGACTTAAGTACAGGAAGACTGACTCTTATTACTGTCTATGTCCTGAACCATTCCTGTGACACTAGTTATAGATTCCATGCTTCACTTCAGGTTTACTGTATCCCTCTGACCTTCTTATTGACGATGAAACACTGAAATTGCACCGGAATTAAATACAAAAGGCGCAATACCGACTCATGTTCAAGAAGACTGGCTCTTCTTACTGTCTATGCTTTGAACCATTCCTGTGACACTAGTTATAGATTCCGATGCTTCACTTCAGTTTTGCTGTATCCCTCTGACCCTCTTATTGACGATGAAACACAGAAATTGCATCGGAATTAAATACAAAAGGCACAACGGCGACTTAAGTACAAGAATACTGACTCTTCCTACTGTCTATGTTGTGAACCATTCCTGTGACACTAGTTACAGATTCCGATGCTTCACTTCAGGTTTTCTGTATCCCTCTGACCTCCTTATTGACGATGAAACACAGAAATTGCATCTTAATTAAATACAAAAGGCACAATGCCCACTTAAGTACAAGAAGACTGACTCTTCCTACTGTCAATGTTTTCTACCATTCCTGTGACACTTGTTATAGATTCCGATGCTTCACTCCAGGTTTACTGTATCCCTCTGACCTCCTTATTGACGATGAAACACAGAAATTGCATCTTAATTAAATACAAAAGGCACAATGCCGACTTAAATACAAGAAGACTGACTCTTCCTACTGTCAATGTTCTCTACCATTCCTGTGACACTAGTTATAGATTCCGATACTTCACTTCAGGTTTACTGTATCCCTCTGACCTTCCTATTGACGATCAAAGACAGAAAACTCATCGAAATTAAATACAAAAGGCAACATGCCGACTCAAGTACAAGAATACTGGCTCTTGTTGCTGCTTATGATTTGAACCATTCCTGTGGCACTAGTTATAGATTCCGATGCTTCCCTTAAGGTTTACTGTATCCAGCTGACCTTCTTATTGACGGTGAAACACAGAAATTGCATCAGAATTACATACAAAAGGCACAATGCCGACTTAAATACAAGAAGACTGACTCTTCTTACTGTCAATGTTTTGAACTATTCCAGAGACACTAGTTATAGATTCCGATGCTTCACTTCAGGTTTACTGTATCCCTCTGACCTTCTTATTGACGATGAAACACCGAAATTGCATCTTAATTAAATACAAAAGGCACAATGCCGACTTCAGTACAAGAACACTGTCTCTTCTTCCTGTCTATGGTTTGAACCAATCCTGTGCCACTAGTTATAGATTCCGATGCTTCACTTCAGGTTTACTGTATCCCACTGACCTTCTTATTGACGATCAAACACAGAAAATTCATCGGAATTAAATACAAAAGGCACAATACCGGCACAAGTACAAGAAGACTGGCTCTTCTTTCTGTCTATGTTTCGAACCATTCCTGTGACACTAGTTATAGATTCCGATGCTTCACTTCAGGTTTACTGTATCCAGCTGACCTTCTTATTGACGATGAAGCACAGAAATTGCATCGGAATTGAATACAAAAGGCACAATGCCGACTTAAGTACAAGAAGACTGACTCTTCTTACTGTCTATGTTTTGAACCATTCCTTTGACACAAGTTACAGATTCCGATGCTTCACTTCAGGTTTACTGTATACAGCTGACCTTCTTATTGACGATGAAACACAGAAATTGCATCGGAATTTAATACAAAAGGCACAATGCCGACCTACGTACAAGAAAACCGACTCTTCTTACAGTCTATGTTTTGCACCATTCCTGTGACACTAGTTATAGATTCCGATGGTTCACTTGAGATTTACTGTATCCACCTGACCTTCGTATTGACGATGAAACACAGAAATTGCATCGGAATTAAATACAAAAGGCACAATGCCGACTGAAGTACAAGAAGACTGACTCTTTCTATTGTCTATGATTTAAACCATTCCGGTGAAACTAGTTATATGTTCCGATGCTTCACTTCAGGTTTACTGTATCCCTCTGACCTTTTTAATGACGATGAAACACAGATATTGCATCGGAATAAAATACAAAATGCACAATGCCGACTCAAGTACATGAAGACTGGCTCTTCTTACGGTCTATGTTTTGAACCATTCCTGTGACACTTGTTACAGATTCCTATGCTTCACTTCAGGTTTACTCTATCCCTCTGACCTCCTTATTGACGATGAAACACAGAAATTGCATCTTAATTGAATACAAAAGGCACAATGCAGACGTAAGTACAAGAAGACTGACTCTTCCTACTGTCTATGTTTGAACCATTCCTGTGACACTAGTAATAGATTACGATGCTTCACCTCAGGTTTACTGTATCCCTCTGACCTTCTTATTGACGATCAAACACAGAAAATTCATCGGAATTTAATACAAAAGGCACAATGCCGACTCCTGTTCAAGATGACTGGCCCTTCGTACTGTCTATGTTTTGAACCATTCCTGTGACACTAGTTATAGTATCCAATGCTTCACTACAGGTTTACTGTATCCAGCTCACCTTCTTATTGACGATGAAACACAGATATTGCATCGGAATTAAATACAAAAGGCACAATGCCGACTTAAGTACAAGAATACAGACTCTTCCTACTGTCTATGTTTTGAACTATTCCTGTGACACTAGTTATAGATTCCGATGCTTCACTTCAGGTTTTCTGTATCCCTCTGACCTCCTTATTGACGATGAAACACAGAAATTGCATCTTAATTAAATACAAGAGGCACAATGCCGACTTAAATACAAGAACACTGACTCTTCCTACTGTCAATGTTCTCTACCATTCCTGTGACACTAGTTATAGATTCCGATGCTTCACTTCAGGTTTACTGTATCCCTCTGCCCTTCCCATTGGCGTTCAAACACAGAAAACTCATCGGAATAAAATACAAAAGGCAAAATGCCGACTCAAGTACAAGAATACTGGCTCTTGTTACTGCCTATGTTTTGAAACCATTCCTGTGGCACTAGTTATAGATTCCGATGCTTCACTTCAGCTTTACTATATCCCTCTGACCTTCTTATTGACGATGAGACACCGAAATTGCATCTTAATTAAATACAAAAGGCACAATGCCGACTTCAGTACAAGAACACTGTCTCTTCTTCCTGTCTATGGTTTGAACCAATCCTGTGCCACTAGTTATAGATTCCGATGCTTCTCTTCTGGTTTACTGTAACCCTCTGACCTTCTTATTGACGATCAAACACAGAAAATTCATAAGAATTAAACACAAAAGGCTTAATGCCGGCTCAAGTACAAGAAGACTGGCTCTACCTACTGGCTATGTTTTGAACCATTCCTGTGACACTAGTTATAGATTCCGATGCTTCACTTCAGGTTTACTGTATCCAGCCAACCTTCTTATTGACGATGAAGCACAGAAATTGCACTGAAATTAAATACAAAAAGCACAATGCCGACTTAAGTACAAGAACACTAACTCTTCTTGCTGTCTATGTTCTGAACCATTCCTGTGACACTAGTTATATATTCCGATGCTTCACTTCAGGTTTACTATATACAGCTGACCTTCTTATTGACGATGAAACACAGAAATTGCATCGAAATTAAATTCATAATTCACAATGCCGACATGAGTACAAGAAAACTAACTCTTCTTACTGTCTATGTTTTGAACCATTCCTGTGACACTAGTTATGGATTCCGATGCTTCACTTCAGGCTTACTGTATCCCTCTGTCCCCCTTATTGACGATGAAACACAGAAATTGCATCTTAATTGAACACAAAAGGCAGAATGCCGACCTAAGCACAAGAAGACTGACGATTCTTACTGTCCATGTTTTGAACCATTCCTGTGACACTAGTTATAGATTCCGATGCTTCATTTCAGGTTTACTGTATCCAGCTGACCTTCTTATTGACGATGAAACACAGAAATTGCATCGGAATTACATACAAAAGGCAAACGCCGACTTAAGTACAAGAAGACTGACTCTTCTTAGTGTCTATGTTTTGAACCACTCCTGTGACACTAGTTATAGATTCCGATGCTTCACTTCAGGTTTACTGTATCCCTCTGACCTTATTATTGACGATGAATCACAGATATTGCATCTAAATTATATACAAAAGGCACAATGCAGATGTAAGTACAATAAGACTGACTTTTCTTAGTGTCTATTATTTGAACCATTCCTGTGACACTAGTAATAGATTCCGATGCTTCACCTCAGGTTTACTGTATCCCTCTGACCTTCTTATTGACGATAAAAAAAAATGCATCGGAATTAAATACAAAACTCACAATGCCGACTCATGTTCAAGAAGACTGGCCCTTCTTACTGTCTATGTTTTGAACCATTCCTGTGACACTTGTTACAGATTCCTACGCTTCACTTCAGGTTTACTCTATCCCTCTGACCTCCTTATTGACGATGAAACACAGAAATTGCATCTTAATTGAATACAAAAGGCACAATGCAGACGTAAGTACAAGAAGACTGACTCTTCCTACTGTCTATGTTTGAACCATTCCTGTGACACTAGTAATAGATTCCGATGCTTAACTTCAGATTCACTGTCTCCCTCTGGCCATCTTATTGACGATCAAACACAGAAAATTCATCGGAATTAAATACAAAAGGCACAATGCCGGCTCAAGTACAAGAAGACTGGTTCTTCTTACTGTCTATGTTTCGAACCATTCCTGTGACACTAGTTATAGATTCCGATGCTTCACTTCAGGTTTACTGTATCCAGCTGACCTTCTTATTGACGATGAAGGACAGGAATTGCATCGGAATTAAATACAAAAGGCACAATGCCGACTTACGTACAAGAAAACAGACTCTTATTACTGTCTATGCTTTGCACCATTCCTGTGACACTAGTTATAGATTCCGATGCTTCACTTCAGGTTTACTGTATGCAGCTGACCTTCTTATTGACGATGAAACACAGAAATTGCATCGAAATTAAATACAAAAGGCACAATGAGGACTTACGTACAAGGAAACCGACTCTTCTTACTATCTATGTTTGCACCATTACTGTGACACTAGTTATAGATTCCGATGCTTCATTTCAGGTTTACTGTATCCAGCCGACCTTCTTATTGACGATAAAACACAGAAATTGCATCGGAATTATATACAAAAGGCAAAATGTCGACTTAAGTACAAGAAGACTGACTCTTCTTACTGTCTATGTTTTGAACCATTCCTGTGACACTAGTTAAAGATTCCGATGCTTCACTTCAGCTTCACTGTATCCCTCTGACCTTATTATTGACGATGAAACACAGATATTGCATCTTAGTAAAATACAAAAGGCACAATGCAGACGTAAGTACAAGAAGACTGACTCTTCTTACTGTCTATGTTTTGAACCATTCCTGTGGCACTAGTAATAGATTCCGATGCTTCACTCCAGGTTTACTGTATCCCTCTGACCTTCTTATTGACGATCAAACACAGAAAATTCATCGGAATTAAATACAATAGGCACAATGCCGACTCATGTTCAAGAAGACTGGCCCTTCTTACTGTCTATGTTTTGAACCATTCCTGTGACACTAGTTATAGATTCCGATGCTTCACTTCAGGTTTACTGTATCCAGCTCACCTACTTATTGACGATGAAACACAGAAATTGCATCGGAATTAAATACAAAAGGCACAATGCCGACTTATGTACAAGAATACAGTTTCTTCCTACTGTCTATCATTTGTACCATTCCTGTGACACTAGTTCTAGATTCCGATGCTTCACTTCAGGTTTTCTGTGTCCCTCTGACCTCCTTATTGACGATGAAACACAGAAATTGCATCTTAATTAAATACAAAAGGCACAATGCCTACTTAAGTACAAGAAGGCTGACTCTTCCTACTGTCAATGTTTTCTTCCATTCCTGTGACACTAGTTATAGATTCCGATGCTTCACTTCAGGTTTACTGTATCCCTCTGACCTTCCTATTGACGATCAAACACAGAAAATTCATCAGAATTAAATACAAAAGGCAAAATGCCGACTCAAGTACAAGAATACTGGCTCTTGTTACTGCCTATGTTTTGAACCATTCCTGTGGCACTAGTTATAGATTCCGATGCTTCCCTTCAGGTTTACTGTATCCAGCTGACCGTCTTATTGACGATGAAACACAGAAATTGCATCGGAATTATATACAAAAGGCACAATGCCGACTTAAGTACAAGAAGACTGACTCTTCTTACTGTCAATGTTTTGAACTATTCCAGTGACACTAGTTATAGATTCCGATGCTTCACTTCAGGTTTACTGTGTCCAGCTGACCTTCATATTGACGATGAAGCACAGTAATTGCAATTGGAATGAAATATAAAAAGCACAATGCCGACTTAAGTACAAGAAGACTGACTCTTCTTACTGTCAATGTTTTGAACTATTCCAGTGACACTAGTTATAGATTCCGATGTTTCACTTCGGTTTACTGTGTCCAGCTGACCTTCATATTGACGATGAAGCACAGAAATTGAAATGGAATTAAATATAAAAAGCACAATGCCGACTTAAGTACAAGCAGACTGACTCTTCTTACTGTCTATGTTCTGAACCATTCCTGTGACATTAGTTATAGATTCCGATGCTTCACTTCAGGTTCACTGTATACAGCTGACCTTCTTATTGACGATGAAACACAGAAATTGCAACGAAATTAAATTCATAATTCACAATGCCGACATAAGTACAAGAAAACTAACTCTTCTTACTGTCTATGTTCTAAACCATTCCTGTGACACTAGTTATAGATTCCGATGCTTCACTTCAGGCCTACTCTATCCCTCTGACCTCCTCATTGACGATGAAACACAGAAATTGCATCTTAATTGAATACAAAAGGCACAATGCCGACCTATGTACAAGAAGACTGACGATTCTTACTGTCTATGTTTTGAACCATTCCTGTGACACTAGTTATAGATTCCGATGCTTCATTTCAGGTTTACTGTATCCAGCTGACCCTCTTATTGACGATGAAACACAGAAATGGCATCGGAATTAAATACAAAAGGCAAAATGCCGACTTAAGTACAAGAAGACTGACACTTCTTACTGTCTATGTTTTGAACCATTCCTGTGATACTAGTTATAGATTCCGATACTTCACTTCATTTTTACTGTATCCCTCTGACCTTCTTATTGACGATGAAACTCCGTAAATGCATCTTAATTAAATACAAAAGGCACAATGCCGACTTCAGTACAAGAACACTGTCTCTTCTTACTGTCTATGGTTTGAACCATTCCTGTGCCACTAGGTATTGATTCCGATGCTTCACTTCTGGTTTACTGTATCCCTCTGACCTTCTTATTGACGATCAAACACAGAAAATTCATCGGAATTAAATACAAAAGGCACAATGCCGGCTCAAGAACAAGAGGACTGGCTCTACCTACTGTCTATGTTTTAAAACATTCCTGTGACACTAGTTATAGATTCCGATGCTTCACTTCAGGTTTACTGTATCCAGCTGACCCTCTTATTGACGATGAAGCACAGAAATGGCATTGGAATTAAATACAAAAAGCACAGTGCCGACTTAAGTACAAGAAGACTGACTCTTCTAACTGTCTATGTTCTGAACCATTCCTGTGACACTAGTTACATATTCCGATGCTTCACTTCAGGTTTACTGTATACAGCTGACCTTCTTATTGACGATGAAACACAGAAATTGCATCGAAATTAAATTCATAATTCACAACGCCGACATAAGTACAAGAAAACTAACTCTTCTTACTGTCTATGTTTTGAACCATTCCTGTGACACTAGTTATCGATTCCGATGCTTCACTTCAGGCTTACTGTATCCCTCTGACCTCCTTATTGACGATGAAACACAGAAATTGCATCTTAATTGAATACAAAAGGCACAATGCCGACTCAAGTACAAGAAGACTGACGATACTTACTGTCTATGTTTTGAACCATTCCTGTGACACTAGTTATAGATTCCGATGCTTCAATTGAGGTTTACTGTATCCAGCTGACCTTCGTATTGACGAATTAACACAGAAATTGCATCGGAATTAAATACAAAAGGCAAATTGCCGACTTATGTACAAGAAGACTGACTCTTCTTACTGTCTATGCTTTGAACCATTCCTGTGACACTAGTTATAGATTCCGATGCTTCACTTCAGGTTTACTGTATCCCTCTGATCTTATTATTGACGATGAATCACAGATATTGCATCTAAATTAAATACAAAAATCACAATGCAGACGTAAGTACAAGAAGACTGACTCTTCTTACTGTCTATACTTTGAACCATTCCTGTGACACAAGTAATAGATTCCGATGCTTCACCTCAGGTTTACTGTATCCCTCTGACCTTCTTATTGGCGATCAAACACAGAAAATTCATCGGAATTTAATACAAGAGGCACAATGCCGACTCATGTTCAAGAAGACTGGCTCTTCTTACTGTCTATGTTTTGAACCATTCCTGTGACACTAGTTATAGAGTCCGATGCTTCACTTCAGGTTTACAGTATCCAGCTCACCTTCTTATTGACGATGAAACACAGAAATTGCATCGGAATTGAATACAAAAGGCACAATGCCGACTTAAGTACAAGAATACTGACTCTTCTTACTGTCTATGATTTGAACCATTCCTGTGACACTAGTTATAGATTCCGATGCTTCACTTCAGGTTTTCTGTATCCCTCTGACCTCCTTATTGACGATGAAACACAGAAATTGCATCTTAATTAAATACAAAATGCACAATGCCGACTTAAGTACAAGAAGACTGACTCTTCCTACTGTCAATGTTTTCTACCATTTCTGTGACACTAGTTATAGATTCCGATGCTTCACTTCAGGTTTGCCTTATCCCTCTGACCTTCCTATTGACGATAAAACACAGAAAAATCATCGGAATTAAATAAAGAGGCACAATGTCGACTTCAGTACAAGAACACTGTCTCTTCTTACTGTCTATGGTTTGAACCATTCCTGTGCCACTAGTTATAGATTCCGATGCTTCACTTCTGGATTACTGTATCCCTCTGACCTTCTTATTGACGATCAAACACAGAAAATACATCGGAATTAAATACAAAAGGCACAATGCCGGCTCAAGTACAAGAAGACTGTTTCTACCTACTGTCTAAGTTTTGAACCATTCCTGTGACACTAGTTATAGATTCCGATGCTTCACTTCAGGTTTACTGTATCCAGCTGACCATTTTATTGACGATGAAGCACAGAAATTGCATCGGAATTAAATACAAAAGGCACAATGCCGACTTAAGTACAAGAAGACTGACTCTTCTTACTGTCTATGTTTTGAACCATTCCTGTGACACTAGTTATATATTCCGATGCTTCACTTCAGGTTTACTGTATACAGCTGACCTTCTTATTGACGATGAATCACAGATATTGCATCTAAATTAAATACAAAAGGCACAATGCAGACGTAAGTACAAGAAGACTGACTCTTCTTACTGTCTATATTTTGAACCATTCCTGTGACACTAGTAATAGATTCCGTTGCTTCACCTCAGGTTTACTGTATCCCTCTGACCTTCTTATTGACGATCAAACACAGAAAATTCATCGGAATTTAATACAAGAGGCACAATGCCGACTCATGTTCAAGACGACTGGCTCTTCTTACTGTCTATGTATTGAACCATTCCTGTGACACTAGTTATAGATTCCGATGCTTCACTTCAGGTTTACTGTATCCAGCTCACCTTCTTATTGACGATGAAACACAGAAATTGCATCGGAATTAAATACAAAAGGCACAATCCCGACTTACGTACAAGAATACTGACTCTTCCTACTGTCTATGTTTTCTTCCATTCCTGTGACACTAGTTATAGATTCCGATGCTTCACATCAGGTTTTCTGTATCCCTCTGACCTCCTTATTGACGATGAAACACAGAAATTGCATCTTAATTAAATACAAAAGGCACAATGCCGACTTAAGTACAAGAAGACTGACTCTTGCTACTGTCAATGCTTTCTACCATTCCTGTGACACTAGTTATAGATTCCGATGCTTCACTTCAGGTTTACTGTATCCCTCTGACCTTCTTATTGACGATGGAACACCGATATTGCATCTTAATTAAATACAAATGGCACAATGCCGACTTCAGTACAAGAGCACTGTCTCTTCTTACTGTCTATGGTTTGAACCATTCCTGTGCCATTAGTTATAGATTCCGATTTTTCACTTCAGGTTTACTGTATCCCTCTGACCTCCTTATTGACGATGAAACACAGAAATTGCATCTTAAATGAATACAAAAGGCACAATGCCGACTTAAGTACAAGAAGACTGACGATTCTTACTGTCTATGTTTTGAACCATTCCTGAGACACTAGTTATAGATCCCGATGCTTCATTTCAAGTTTACTGTATCCAGCTCACCTTCTTATTGACGATGAAACACAGATATTGCATCGGAATTAAATACAAAAGGCACAATGCCGACTTAAGTACAAAAAGTCTGGCTCTTCTTACTCTCTATGTTTTGAACCTTTCCTGTGAGCCCGGTTTAGGATTCCGATGCTTCACTTCAGGTTTACTGTATGCCTTGGACTTTCTTATTGACGACGAAACACAGAAATTGCATCGGAATTAAATACAAAAGGCAAAATGCCGACTTAAGTACAAGAAGACTGACCCTTCTTCCTGTCTTGTTTTGAACCATTCCTGTGACACTAGTTATAGATTCCGATGCTTCACTTCAGGTTTACTGTATCCAGCTGACCTTCTTATTGACGATGAAGCACAGAAATTGCATCGGGCTTTAATACAAAAGGCACAATGCCTACTTAAGTACAAGAAGACTGACTCTTCTTACTGTCTATGCTTTAAACCATTCCTGTGACACTAGTTATATATTCCGATGCTTCACTTCAGGTTTACTGTAACCAGCTGACCTTCTTATTGACGATGAAACACAGAAATTGAATCGGAATTAAATTCATGAGTCACAATGCCGACATAAGTACAAGAAAACTAACTCTCCTTACTGTCTATGTTTTGAAACAAACCTGTGACACTAGTTATAGATTCCGATGCTTCACTTCTGGCTTACTGTATCCCTCTGACCTTCTTATTGACGATGAAACACAGAAATTGCATCGGAATTAAATAAAAAAGGCACAATGCGGACTCAGGTACAAGACGTCTGGCTCTTCTCACAGTCTATGTTTTGAACCTTTCCTGTGAGACCGGTTTTAGATTCAAATGCTTCACTTCAGATTTACTGAATCCCCCTGACCGTCGTATTGACGATGGACACAGAAATTGCATCGGAATTAAATACAAAATGCACAATGCCGACTAAGGTACTAGAAGACTGACTCTTCTTACTGTCTACGTTTTGAACCATTCCTGGTACACTAGTTATAGATTCCGATGCTTCACTTCAGATTTACTGTATCCCCCTCACCGTCGTTTTCACAATGAACACAGAAGTTGCATCGGAATTAAATACAAAAGGCACAATGCCGACTCAAGTACAAGAAGACGGGCCCTTCTTCCTGTCTATGTTTTGAACCGTTCCTGTGACACAACTTATAGATTCCAATGTTTCACTTCAGGTCTAATGTATTCAGCTGACCTTCTTATTGACGATGAAACACAGAAATTGCATCGGAATTAAATACAAAAGGCACAATGCCACTAAGGTACTAGATGACTGGCTCTTCTTACTGTCTATGTTTTGAACCATTCCTGTTACACTAGTTATAGATTCCGATGCTTCACTTCAGGTTTACTGTATCCCTCCCACATTCTTATTGACGATCAAACACAGAAAAATTCAGCGGAATGAAATACAAAAGGCACAATGCCGGCTCAAGTACAAGAGGACTGGCTCTTCTTACTGTCTATGTTTTGAACCATTCCTGTGACACTAGTTATAGATTCCGATGCTTCACTTCAGGTTTACTGTATCCAGCTGACCTTCTTATTGACGATGAAGCACAGAAATTGCATCGGGCTTTAATACAAAAGGCACAATGCCTACTTAAGTACAAGAAGACTGACTCTTCTTACTGTCTATGCTTTAAACCATTCCTGTGACACTAGTTATATATTCCGATGCTTCACTTCAGGTTTACTGTAACCAGCTGACCTTCTTATTGACGATGAAACACAGAAATTGAATCGGAATTAAATTCATGAGTCACAATGCCGACATAAGTACAAGAAAACTAACTCTCCTTACTGTCTATGTTTTGAAACAATCCTGTGACACTAGTTATAGATTCCGATGCTTCACTTCTTGCTTACTGTATCCCTCTGACCTTCTTATTGACGATGAAACACAGAAATTGCATCGGAATTAAATACAAAGGCACAATGCCGACTTAAGTACAAGACAACTGACTCTTCTTACTGTTGATGTTTTGAACCATTCCTGTGACACTAGTTATGGATTCCGATGCTTCACTTCAGGTCTACTGTATCCCGTGGCCCTTCTTATTGACGATGAAACACAGAAATTGCATCGGAATTAAACACAAAAGTCACAATGCCTACTTAAGTACAAGAAAACCGACTCTTCTTACTGTCTATGTTTTGCACCATTCCTGTGACACTAGTTATAGATTCCGATGCCTCACTTCAGGTTTACTGTATCCCCCTGACCTTCTTATTGACGATGAAACACAGAAATTGCATCGGAATTAAATACAAAAGGCACAATGCCGACTGAAGTACAAGAAGACTGACCCTTTCTATTGTCTAAGTATTGAACCATTCCGGTGAAACTAGTTATAGGTTCCGATGCTTCACTTCAGGTTTACTGTATCCCTCTGACCTTCTTATTGACGATGATACACAGAAATTGCATCGGAATTAAATACAAAAGGCACAAAGCCGACTCAAGTACAAGAAGACTGGCTCTTCTTATTGTCTATGTTTTGAACCAATCCTGTGACACTAGTTATAGATTCCGTTGCTTCACTTCAGGTTTACTGTATCCCTCTGACCTTCATATTGACGATGAAACACAGAATTTGCATCGGAATTAAATACAAAAGGCACAATGCCGACTCAAGTACAAGAAGACTGGCTCTTCTTACTGTCTATGTTTGAACCATTCCTGTGACACTAGTTATGGGTTCCTATGCTTCACTTCAGGTTTACTGTATCCCTCTGACCTCCTTATTGACGATGAAACACAAAAATTGCATCTTAATTGAATACAAAAGGCACAATGCCGACTTAAGTACAAGAAGACTGACGATTCTTACTGTCTATGTTTTGAACCATTCCAGTGACACTAGTTATAGATTCTGATGCTTCACTTCAGATTTACTGTATACCTCTGACCTTCTCATTGACGATCAAACACAGAAATTTCATCGCAATTAAATACAAAAGGCACAAAGCCGACTCAAGTACAAGAAGACTGGCTCTTCTTACTGTCTATGTTTGGAACAATTCCTGTGACACTAGTTATTGATTCCGTTGTTTCACTTCAGGTTTACTGTATCCCTGTGAACTTCATATTGACGATGAAACACAGAAATTGCATCGGAATTAAATACAAAATGCACATTGCCGGCTCAAGTACAAGAAGACTGGCTCATCTTACTGTCTATGTTGTGAACCATTCCTGTGACACTAGTTATCGATTCCGACGCTTCATTTCAGGTTTACTGTATCCCTGTGACCTTCATATTGACGATGAAACACAGATATTGCATCGGAATTAAATACAAAAGGCACAATGCCGACTCAAGTACAAGAAGACTGGCTCTACTTACTGTCTATGTTTGAACCATTCCTGTGACACTAGTTATGGGTTCCTATGCTTCACTTCAGGTTTACTGTATCCCTCTGACCTCCTTATTGACGATGAAACACAGAAATTGCATCTTAATTGAATTCAAAAGGCACAATGCCGACTTAAGTACAAGAAGACTGACGATTCTTAATGTCTATGTTTGAACCATTCCAGTGACACTAGTTATAGTTTCTGATGCTTCACTTCAGATTTACTGTATACCTCTGACCTTCTCATTGACGAACAAACACAGAAATTTCATCGCAATTAAATACAAAAGGCACAATGCCGACTCAAGTACAAGAAGACTGGCTCTTCTTACTGTCTATGTTTGGAACCAGTCCTGTGACACTAGTTATAGATTACGTTGTTTCACTTCAGGTTTACTGTATCCTTGTGAACTTCATATTGACGATGAAACACAGAAATTGCATCGGAATTAAATACAAAAGGCACAATGCCGGCTCAAGTACAAGAAGACTGGCTAATCTTACTGTCTATGTTTTGAACCAATCCTGTGACACTAGTTATACATTCCGTTGCTTCACTTCAGGTTTACTGTATCCAGCTGACCTTCTTATTGACGATGGAACAATGAAATTGCATCGGAATTAAATACAATAGGCAAAATGCCGACTTAAGTACAAGAAGACTGACACCTCCTACTGACTATGTTTTGAACCATTCCTGTGACACTACTTATAGATTCCGATGCTTCACTTCAGGTTTACTGTATATCCCTGACTGTCTTATTGACGATGAAACACTGAGATTGCATCGGAATTAAATACAAAAGGCACGATGCCGACTCTGGTACAAGAAGTCGGGCTCCTCTTACTGTCTATGTTTTGAACCTTTCCTGTGACACTAGTTATAGATTCCGATGCTTCACTTCAGGTTTTCTGTATCCCTCTGACCTGCTTATTGACGATGAAACACAGAAATTGCATCGGAATTATATAGAAAAGGCACAATGCCGACTTAAGTACAAGAGGTCTGTCTCTTCATCCTGTCTATGTTTTTAACCATTCCTGTGACACTAGTTATAGTTTCCGATGCTTCACTTCAGGTTTACTGTATCCCTCTGACCTTCTTATTGACGATGAAACACAGATATTGCATCTTAATTAAATACAAAAGGCACAATGCAGACGTAAGTACAAGAAGACTGACTCTTCTTACAGTCTATGTTTTGAACCATTCCTGTGATACTAGTTATAGTTTCCGGTGCTTCACTTCAGGTTTACTGTATCCCTCTGACCTTCTTATTGACGATGAAACACAGATATTGCATCTTAATTAAATACAAAAGGCACAATGCAGACGTAAGTACAAGAAGACTGACTCTTCTTACTGTCTATATTTTGAACCATTCCTGTGACACTAGTAATAGATTCCGTTGCTTCACCTCAGGTTTACTGTATCCCTCTGACCTTCTTATTGACGATCAAACACAGAAAATTCATCGGAATTTAATACAAGAGGCACAATGCCGACTCATGTTCAAGACGACTGGCTCTTCTTACTGTCTATGTATTGAACCATTCCTGTGACACTAGTTATAGATTCCGATGCTTCACTTCAGGTTTACTGTATCCAGCTCACCTTCTTATTGACGATGAAACACAGAAATTGCATCGGAATTAAATACAAGAGGCACAATCCCGACTTACGTACAAGAATACTGACTCTTCCTACTGTCTATGTTTTCTTCCATTCCTGTGACACTAGTTATAGATTCCGATGCTTCACATCAGGTTTTCTGTATCCCTCTGACCTCCTTATTGACGATGAAACACAGAAATTGCATCTTAATTAAATACAAAAGGCACAATGCCGACTTAAGTACAAGAAGACTGACTCTTGCTACTGTCAATGCTTTCTACCATTCCTGTGACACTAGTTATAGATTCCGATGCTTCACTTCAGGTTTACTGTATCCCTCTGACCTTCTTATTGACGATGGAACACCGATATTGCATCTTAATTAAATACAAATGGCACAATGCCGACTTCAGTACAAGAGCACTGTCTCTTCTTACTGTCTATGGTTTGAACCATTCCTGTGCCATTAGTTATAGATTCCGATTTTTCACTTCAGGTTTACTGTATCCCTCTGACCTCCTTATTGACGATGAAACACAGAAATTGCATCTTAAATGAATACAAAAGGCACAATGCCGACTTAAGTACAAGAAGACTGACGATTCTTACTGTCTATGTTTTGAACCATTCCTGAGACACTAGTTATAGATCCCGATGCTTCATTTCAAGTTTACTGTATCCAGCTCACCTTCTTATTGACGATGAAACACAGATATTGCATCGGAATTAAATACAAAAGGCACAATGCCGACTTAAGTACAAGTAGACTGACTCTTCTACTGTCTATGTGTTGAATCATTCCTGTGACACTAGTTATAAATTCCAATGCTTCACTTCAGTTTTACTGTATCCCTCTGACCGTCGTATTGATGATGAAACACAGAAATTGCATCCGAATTAAATACAAAAGACACAATGCCGACTCAAGTACAAAAAGTCTGGCTCTTCTTACTCTCTATGTTTGAACCTTTCCTGTGAGCCCGGTTTAGGATTCCGATGCTTCACTTCAGGTTTACTGTATGCCTTGGACTTTCTTATTGACGACGAAACACAGAAATTGCATCGGAATTAAATACAAAAGGCAAAATGCCGACTTAAGTACAAGAAGACTGACCCTTCTTCCTGTCTACGTTTTGAACCATTCCTGTGACACTAGTTATAGATTCCGATGCTTCACTTCAGGTTTACTGTATCCAGCTGACCTTCTTATTGACGATGAAGCACAGAAATTGCATCGGGCTTTAATACAAAAGGCACAATGCCTACTTAAGTACAAGAAGACTGACTCTTCTTACTGTCTATGCTTTAAACCATTCCTGTGACACTAGTTATATATTCCGATGTTTCACTTCAGGTTTACTGTAACCAGCTGACCTTCTTATTGACGATGAAACACAGAAATTGAATCGGAATTAAATTCATGAGTCACAATGCCGACATAAGTACAAGAAAACTAACTCTCCTTACTGTCTATGTTTTGAAACAAACCTGTGACACTAGTTATAGATTCCGATGCTTCACTTCTGGCTTACTGTATCCCTCTGACCTTCTTATTGACGATGAAACACAGAAATTGCATCGGAATTAAATAAAAAAGGCACAATGCGGACTCAGGTACAAGACGTCTGGCTCTTCTCACAGTCTATGTTTTGAACCTTTCCTGTGAGACCGGTTTTAGATTCCAATGCTTCACTTCAGATTTACTGAATCCCCCTGACCGTCGTATTGACGATGGACACAGAAATTGCATCGGAATTAAATACAAAATGCACAATGCCGACTAAGGTACTAGAAGACTGACTCTTCTTACTGTCTACGTTTTGAACCATTCCTGGTACACTAGTTATAGATTCCGATGCTTCACTTCAGATTTACTGTATCCCCCTCACCGTCGTTTTCACAATGAACACAGAAGTTGCATCGGAATTAAATACAAAAGGCACAATGACGACTCAAGTACAAGAAGACGGGCTCTTCTTCCTGTCTATGTTTTGAACCGTTCCTGTGACACAAGTTATAGATTCCAATGTTTCACTTCAGGTCTAATGTATTCAGCTGACCTTCTTATTGACGATGAAACACAGAAATTGCATCGGAATTAAATACAAAAGGCACAATGCCACTAAGGTACTAGATGACTGGCTCTTCTTACTGTCTATGTTTTGAACCATTCCTGTTACACTAGTTATAGATTCCGATGCTTCACTTCAGGTTTACTGTATCCCTCCCACATTCTTATTGACGATCAAACACAGAAAAATTCAGCGGAATGAAATACAAAGGGCACAATGCCGGCTCAAGTACAAGAGGACTGGCTCTTCTTACTGTCTATGTTTTGAACCATTCCTGTGACACTAGTTATAGATTCCGATGCTTCACTTCAGGTTTACTGTATCCAGCTGACCTTCTTATTGACGATGAAGCACAGAAATTGCATCGGGCTTTAATACAAAAGGCACAATGCCTACTTAAGTACAAGAAGACTGACTCTTCTTACTGTCTATGCTTTAAACCATTCCTGTGACACTAGTTATATATTCCGATGCTTCACTTCAGTTTTACTGTAACCAGGTGACCTTCTTATTGACGATGAAACACAGAAATTGAATCGGAATTAAATTCATGAGTCACAATGCCGACATAAGTACAAGAAAAATAACTCTCCTTACTGTCTATGTTTTGAAACAATCCTGTGACACTAGTTATAGATTCCGATGCTTCACTTCTGGCTTACTGTATCCCTCTGACCTTCTTATTGACGATGAAACACAGAAATTGCATCGGAATTAAATACAAAGGCACAATGCCGACTTAAGTACAAGACAACTGACTCTTCTTACTGTTGATGTTTTGAACCATTCCTGTGACACTAGTTATGGATTCCGATGCTTCACTTCAGGTCTACTGTATCCCGTGGCCCTTCTTATTGACGATGAAACACAGAAATTGCATCGGAATTAAACACAAAAGTCACAATGCCTACTTAAGTACAAGAAAACCGACTCTTCTTACTGTCTATGTTTTGCACCATTCCTGTGACACTAGTTATAGATTCCGATGCCTCACTTCAGGTTTACTGTATCCCCCTGTCCTTCTTATTGACGATGAAACACAGAAATTGCATCGGAATTAAATACAAAAGGCACAATGCCGACTGAAGTACAAGAAGACTGACCCTTTCTATTGTCTAAGTATTGAACCATTCCGGTGAAACTAGTTATAGGTTCCGATGCTTCACTTCAGGTTTACTGTATCCCTCTGACCTTCTTATTGACGATGATACACAGAAATTGCATCGGAATTAAATACAAAAGGCACAAAGCCGACTCAAGTACAAGAAGACTGGCTCTTCTTATTGTCTATGTTTTGAACCAATCCTGTGACACTAGTTATAGATTCCGTTGCTTCACTTCAGGTTTACTGTATCCCTCTGACCTTCATATTGACGATGAAACACAGAATTTGCATCGGAATTAAATACAAAAGGCACAATGCCGACTCAAGTACAAGAAGACTGGCTCTTCTTACTGTCTATGTTTGAACCATTCCTGTGACACTAGTTATGGGTTCCTATGCTTCACTTCAGGTTTACTGTATCCCTCTGACCTCCTTATTGACGATGAAACACAAAAATTGCATCTTAATTGAATACAAAAGGCAGAATGCCGACTTAAGTACAAGAAGACTGACGATTCTTACTGTCTATGTTTTGAACCATTCCAGTGACACTAGTTATAGATTCTGATGCTTCACTTCAGATTTACTGTATACCTCTGACCTTCTCATTGACGATCAAACACAGAAATTTCATCGCAATTAAATACAAAAGGCACAAAGCCGACTCAAGTACAAGAAGACTGGCTCTTCTTACTGTCTATGTTTGGAACAATTCCTGTGACACTAGTTATTGATTCCGTTGTTTCACTTCAGGTTTACTGTATCCCTGTGAACTTCATATTGACGATGAAACACAGAAATTGCATCGGAATTAAATACAAAAGGCACATTGCCGGCTCAAGTACAAGAAGACTGGCTCATCTTACTGTCTATGTTGTGAACCATTCCTGTGACACTAGTTATCGATTCCGACGCTTCATTTCAGGTTTACTGTATCCCTGTGACCTTCATATTGACGATGAAACACAGATAATGCATCGGAATTAAATACAAAAGGCACAATGCCGACTCAAGTACAAGAAGACTGGCTCTACTTACTGTCTATGTTTGAACCATTCCTGTGACACTAGTTATGGGTTCCTATGCTTCACTTCAGGTTTACTGTATCCCTCTGACCTCCTTATTGACGATGAAACACAGAAATTGCATCTTAATTGAATTCAAAAGGCACAATGCCGACTTAAGTACAAGAAGACTGACGATTCTTAATGTCTATGTTTGAACCATTCCAGTGACACTAGTTATAGTTTCTGATGCTTCACTTCAGATTTACTGTATACCTCTGACCTTCTCATTGACGATCAAACACAGAAATTTCATCGCAATTAAATACAAAAGGCACAATGCCGACTCAAGTACAAGAAGACTGGCTCTTCTTACTGTCTATGTTTGGAACCAGTCCTGTGACACTAGTTATAGATTCCGTTGTTTCACTTCAGGTTTACTGTATCCTTGTGAACTTCATATTGACGATGAAACACAGAAATTGCATCGGAATTAAATACAAAAGGCACAATGCCGGCTCAAGTACAAGAAGACTGGCTCATCTTACTGTCTATGTTTTGAACCAATCCTGTGACACTAGTTATACATTCCGTTGCTTCACTTCAGTTTTACTGTATCCAGCTGACCTTCTTATTGACGATGGAACAATGAAATTGCATCGGAATTAAATACAATAGGCAAAATGCCGACTTAAGTACAAGAAGACTGACACCTCCTACTGACTATGTTTTGAACCATTCCTGTGACACTACTTATAGATTCCGATGCTTCACTTCAGGTTTACTGTATATCCCTGACTGTCTTATTGACGATGAAACACTGAGATTGCATCGGAATTAAATACAAAAGGCACGATGCCGACTCAGGTACAAGAAGTCGGGCTCTTCTTACTGTCTATGTTTTGAACCTTTCCTGTGACACTAGTTATAGATTCCGATGCTTCACTTCAGGTTTACTGTATCCCTCTGACCTGCTTATTGACGATGAAACACAGAAATTGCATCGGAATTATATAGAAAAGGCACAATGCCGACTTAAGTACAAGAGGTCTGTCTCTTCATCCTGTCTATGTTTTTAACCATTCCTGTGACACTAGTTATAGTTTCCGATGCTTCACTTCAGGTTTACTGTATCCCTCTGACCTTCTTATTGACGATCAAACACAGAAAATTCATCGGAATTAAATACAAAAGGCACAATGCCGACTTAAGTACAAGTAGTCTGTGTCTTCTTACTGTCTATGTTTTGAACCGTTCCTGTGACACTAGTTATATATTCCGATGCTTCACTTCAGGTTTACTGTATCCAGCTGACCTTCTTATTGACGATGAAACAGAGAAATTGCATAGCTATTAAATTCATGAGTCACAATGCCGACATAAGTACAAGAAAACTAACTCTTCTTACTGTCTATGCTTTGAAGCATTCCTGTGACACTAGTTATAGATTCCGATGCTTCACTTCAGGCTTACTGTATCCCTCTGACCTTCGTATTGACGATGAAACACAGAAATTGCATCGGAATTAAATACAAAAGGCACAAAGAAGACTTAAGTACAAGAAAACTGACTCTTCTTACAGTTTATGTTTTGAACCGTTCCTGTGACACTAGTTATAGATTCCGATGCTTCACTTCAGGTCTACTGTATCCCTGTGACCTTCTTTTTGACGATGAAACACAGAAATTGCATCGGAATTAAATACAAAAGGCACAATGCCGACTTAAGTACAAGAAAACCGACTCTTCTTACTGTCTACGTTTTGCACCGTTCCTGTGACACTAGTTATAGATTCCGATGCTTCACTTCAGGTTTACTGTATTCCCCTGACCATCTTATTGACGATGAAACACAGAAATTGCATCGGAATTTAATACAAAAGGCAAAATGCTGACTGAAGTACAAGAAGACTGACTCTTTCTATTGTCTAAGTATTGAACCATTCCGGTGAAACTAGTTATAGGTTCCGATGCTTCACTTCAGGTTTACTGTATAACTCCGACCTTGTTATTGACGATGATACACAGAAATTGCATCGGAATTAAATACAAAAGGCACAATGCCGACTCAAGTAAAAGAAGACTGGCTCTTCTTACTGTCTATGTTTTGAACCATTCCTGTGACACTAGTTACATATTCCGTTGCTACACTTCAGGTTTACTGTATCCCTCTGATCTTCTTATTGACGATGAAACACAGAAATTGCATCGGAATAAAATACAAAAGGCACAATGCCGCCGTAAGTACAAAAAGACTGACTCTTCTTACTCTATACGTTTTGAACCATTCCTGTGATACTAGTTATAGATTCCGATGCTTCACTTCAGGTTTACTGTATCCCTTTGACCTTCATATTGACGATGAAACTCAGAAATTGCATCGGAATTAAATACAAAAGGCCCAATGCGACTCAAGTACAAGAAGACTGGCTCTTCTTAATATCTATATTTTGAACCATTCCTGTGACACTAGTTATAGATTCCTATGCTTCACTTCAGGTTTACTGTATCCCTCTGACCTCCTTATTGACGATAAAAACACAGAAATTGCATCTTAATTGAATACAAAAGGCACAATGCCGACTTAAGTACAAGAAGACTGACGATTCTTATTGTCTATGTTTTGAACCATTCCAGTGACACTAGTTATAGATTCCGATGCTTCACTTCAATTTTGCTGTATCCCTCTGACCGTCTCATTGACGATCAAATACAGAAATTTCATCGCATTTAAATACAAGAGGAACAATGCCGTCTCAAGTACAAGAAGACTGGCTCTTCTTAATGACTATGTTTTGAACCATTCCCTTGACACTAGTTATTCATTCCGATGCTTCACTTCAGGTCTACTGTATCCAGCTGACCTCCTTATTGACGATGAAACACAGATATTGCATCGGAATTAAATACAAAAGGCACAATATCGACGTAAGTACAAGTAGACTGACCCTTCTTACTCTCTATGATTTGAACCATTCCTGTGACACTAGTTATACATTCCGATGCTTCACTTCAGTTTTACTGTGTTCATCTGACCGTCTTATTGATGATGAAACACAGAAATTGCATCGGAATTAAATACATAAGGCACAATGCCGACTTATGTACATGAAAACTGACTGTTCTTACTGTCTTTGTTTTGTACCATTCCTGTGACACTAGTTATAGATTTCGATGCTTCACTTCAGGTTTAATGTATCCCTCTGACCTTCTCATTGACGATCAAATACAGAAATTTCATCGCATTTAAATACAAGAGGCACAATGCCGTCTCAAGTACAAGAAGACTGGCTCCTCTTAATGACTATGTTTTGAACCATTCCCTTGACACTAGTTATTCATTCCGATGCTTCACTTCAGGTCTACTGTATCCAGCTGACCTCCTTATTGACGATGAAACACAGAAATTGCATCGGAATTAAATACAAAAGGCACAATATCGACGTAAGTACAAGTAGACTGACCCTTCTTACTCTCTATGATGTGAACCATTCCTGTGACACTAGTTATACATTTCGATGCTTCACTACAGTTTTACTGTGTTCATCTGACCTTCTTATTGACGATGAAACACAGAAATTGCATCGGATTTCAATACAAAATGCACAATGCCGGCTTAAGTACAAGAAAACTAACTCCTCTTACTGCCTATGTTTTGAACCATTCCTGTGACACTAGTCATTGATTCCGATGCATCACATCAGTTTTACTGTATCCCTCTGACCTTCTTATTGACGATGAAACACAGAAACTTCATCGGAATTAAATACATAAGGCACAATGCCGACTCAGGCACAAGAAGTCTGGCTCGTCTTACTGTCTATGTTTTGAACCTTTCCTGTGAGACCGGTTTTAGATTCCGATGCTTCACTTCAGATTTTCTGAATCCCCCTGACCATCGTATTGACGATGGACACTGAAATTGCATCGTAATTAAATACAAAAGGCACAATGCCGACTAAGGTACTAGAAGACTGGCTCTTCTTACTGTCTATGTTTTGAACCATTCCTGTTACACTAGTTATAGATGCCGATGCTTCACTTCAGATTTACTGTATCCCCCTGACCGTCATATGAACGATGAACTCAGAAATTGCATCGGAATTAAATACAAAAGGCACAATGCCGACTCAAGTACAAGAAGACTGGCTCTTCTTCCTGTCTATGTTCTGAACCGTTCCTGTGACACTAGTTATAGATTCCGATGCTTCAATTCGTGTTTACTGTATCCCTCTGACCGTCTTATTGATGATGAAACACAGAAATTGCATCGGAATTAAATACAAAAGGCACAATGCCGACTCAAGTAAAAAAAGTCGGGCTCTTCTTACTGTCTATGTTTTGAACCTTTCCTGTGAGGCCGGTTTTGCATTCCGATGCTTAACTTCAGGTTTACTTTATCCCTTGGACTTTCTTATTGACGACGAAACACAGAAATTGCATCGGAATTATATAGAAAGCGCACAATGCCGACTTAAGTACAAAAAAACTGACTCTTCTTCCTGTCTATGTTTTGAACCATTCCTGTCACACTAGTTATAGATTCCGGTGTTTCACTTCAGGTTTACTGTATCCAGCTGAACTCCTTATTGACGATGAAACACAGAAATTGCATCGGAATTAAATACAATAGGCAAAATGCCGACTTAAGTACAAGAAGTCTGACTCTTCCTACTCTCTATGTTTTGAACCATTCCTGTGACACTAGTTATAGATTCCGATACTTCACATCAGGTTTACTGTATCCCTCTGTCCGTCTTATTGACGATGAATGAGAGAGATTGCATCGGAATTAAATACAAAAGGCACAATGCCAACTCAGGTACAAGAAGTCTGGCTCTTCTTACTGTCTATGTTTTAAACCATTCCTGTGACACTAGTTACAGATTCCGATGCTTCACTTCAGTTTTACTGTATCCCCCTGACCTTGTTATTGACGATGAAACACAGAAATTGCATCGGAATTAAATACAAAAGGCACAATGCCGACTAAGGTACTAGAAGACTGGCTCTTCTTACTGTCTATGTTTTGAACCATTCCTGTTACACTAGTCATAGTTTCCGACGCTTCACCTCAGATTTACTATATCCCCCTGACCGTCGTATGAACGATGAACTCAGAAATTGCATCGGAATTAAATACAAAAGGCACAATGCCGACTCAAGTACAAGAAGACTGGCTCTTCTTCCTGTCTATGTTTTGAACCATTCCTGTGACACTAGTTATAGATTCCGATGCTTCACTTCAGGTTTACTGTATCCTTGTGACCGTCTTATTGACGATGAAACACTGAGATTGCATCGGAATTAAATACAAAGGGCACAATGCCGACTCAGGTACAAGAAGTCTGGCTCTTCTTACTGTCTATGTTTTGAACCTTTCCTGTGTGACCGGTTTTAGATTCCGATGCTTCACTTCAGGTTTACTGCCTCCATTGGACCTTCTTATTGACGACAAAACAGAGAAATTGCATCGGAACTAAATAGAAAAGGCACAATGGCGACTTAAGTACAAGAAAACAGACTCTTCTTAATATCTATGTTTTGAACCATTCCTGTGACACTAGTTATAGATTCCGATGCTACACTTCAGGTTTACTGTATCCAGCTGACCTTCTTATTGACGATGAAACACAGAAATTGCATCGGAATTAAATACAAAAGGAACAATGCCGACTTAAGTACAAGAAGACGGACTCTTCTTACTGTCTATGTTTTGAACCATTCCTGTGACACTAGTTATAGATTCCGATGCTTCACTTCAGCTTTACTGTATCCCCTTGACCTTCTTATTGAAGATGAAACACAGAAATTGCATCGGAATTAAATACAAAAGGCACAATGCCGACTAAGGTACTACAAGCCTGACTCTTCTTTCTGTCTACGTTTTGAACCATTCCTGTTACATTAGTTATAGATTCCGATGTTCCACTTCAGATTTACTGTATCCCCCTGACCGTCGTATTAACGATGAACACAGAAATTGCATCGGAATTAAATACAAAAGGCACAATGCCGACTCAAGTACAAGAAGACTGGCTCTTCTTCCTGTCTATGTTTTGAACCGTTCCTGTGACACTAGTTATAGATTCCGATGCTTCACTTCAGGTTTACTGTATCCCTCTGACCTTCTTATTGACGATGAAACACTGAAATTGCATCGGAAGTAAATACAAAAGGCACAATGCCGCCTTAAGTACAAGTTGACTGACTCTACTTACTGTCTATAGTTTTGAACCATTCCTGTGACACTAGTTATAGATTCTGATGCTTCACTTCAGGTTTACTGTATCCCTCTGACCTTCTTATTGAAGATGAAACGCAAAAATTGCATCTTAATTAAAAACAAAAGGCACAATGCCGACTCAAGTACAAGAAGACTGGCTCTACTTACTGTCTATGTTTTGAACCATTCCTGTGACACTAGTTACAGATTCCGATGCTTCACTTCAGTTTTACTGTATCCCTCTGACCGTCTTATTGATGATGAAACACAGAACTTGCATCGGAATTAAATACAAAACGCACAACGCCGACTCAAGTACAAGAAGTCTGGCTCTGCTTACTGTCTATGTTTTGAACCTTTCCATTAAGAGCGGTTTTCGATTCCGACGCTTCACTTCAGGTTTACTGTATCCCTTGGACTTTCTTATTGACGACGAAACACAGAAATTGCATCGGAACTAAATAGAAAAGGCACAATGCCGACTTAAGTACAAGAAAACAGACTCTTCTTAATATCTATGTTTTGAACCATTCCTGTGACACTAGTTATAGATTCCGATGCTACACTTCAGGTTTACTGTATCCAGCTGACCTTCTTATTGACGATGAAACACAGAAATTGCATCGGAATTAAATACAAAAGGAACAATGCCGACATAAGTACAAGAAGACGGACTCTTCTTACTGTCTATGTTTTGAACCATTCCTGTGACACTAGTTATAGATTCCGATGCTTCACTTCAGCTTTACTGTATCCCCTTGACCTTCTTATTGACGATGAAACACAGAAATTGCATCGGAATTAAATACAAAAGGCACAATGCCGACTAAGGTACTACAAGCCTGACTCTTCTTTCTGTCTACGTTTTGAACCATTCCTGTTACATTAGTTATAGATTCCGATGTTCCACTTCAGATTTACTGTATCCCCCTGACCGTCGTATTAACGATGAACACAGAAATTGCATCGGAATTAAATACAAAAGGCACAATGCCGACTCAAGTACAAGAAGACTGGCTCTTCTTCCTGTCTATGTTTTGAACCGTTCCTGTGACACTAGTTATAGATTCCGATGCTTCACTTCAGGTTTACTGTATCCCTCTGACCTTCTTATTGACGATGAAACACTGAAATTGCATCGGAAGTAAATACAAAAGGCACAATGCCGCCTTAAGTACAAGTTGACTGACTCTACTTACTGTCTATAGTTTTGAACCATTCCTGTGACACTAGTTATAGATTCTGATGCTTCACTTCAGGTTTACTGTATCCCTCTGACCTTCTTATTGAAGATGAAACGCAAAAATTGCATCTTAATTAAAAACAAAAGGCACAATGCCGACTCAAGTACAAGAAGACTGGCTCTACTTACTGTCTATGTTTTGAACCATTCCTGTGACACTAGTTACAGATTCCGATGCTTCACTTCAGTTTTACTGTATCCCTCTGACCGTCTTATTGATGATGAAACACAGAACTTGCATCGGAATTAAATACAAAACGCACAACGCCGACTCAAGTACAAGAAGTCTGGCTCTGCTTACTGTCTATGTTTTGAACCTTTCCATTAAGAGCGGTTTTCGATTCCGACGCTTCACTTCAGGTTTACTGTATCCCTTGGACTTTCTTATTGACGACGAAACACAGAAATTGCATTGGAATTAAACAGAAAAGGCACAATGACGACTTAAGTGCAAGAAAACTGACTCTTCTTCCTGTCTGTTTTGAACGTTTCCTGTGACACTAGTTATAGATGCCGATGCTTCACGTCAGGTATACTGTATTCAGCTGACCTTCTTATTGACGGTGAAAAACAGAAATTGCATCGGAATTAAATACAAAGGGCAAAATGCCGACTTAAGTACAAGAGGACTGACTCTTCCTACTGTGTATGTTTTGAACCATTCCTGTGACACTAGTTATAGATTCCGATGCTTCACTTCAGGTTTACTGTATCACTCTGACCGTCTTATTGACGATGAAACACAGAGTTTGCATCGGAATTAAATACATAAGGCACAATGCCTACACAGGTACAAGAAGTCTGGCCCTTCTTACTGTCTATGTTTTGAACCTTACCTGTGAGACCGGTTTTGGATTCCGATGCTTCACTTCAGGGTTACTGTCTCCCTTGAACCTTCTTATTGTCGAAGAAACACAGAAATTGCATCGGAATTAAATTGAAAAATCACAATGCCTACTTAAGTACAAGAAAACAGACTCATCTTAATATCTATGTTTTGAACCATTCCTGTGACACTAGTCATAGATTCCGATGCTTCACTTCAGATTTACTGTATCCCCCTGACCGTCGTATTAACGATGAACACAGAAATTGCATCGGAATTAAATACAAAAGGCTCAATGCCGACTCAAGTACAAGAAGACTGGCTCTTCTTCCTGTCTATGTTTTGAACCGTTCCTGTGACACTAGTTATAGATTCCGATGCTTCACTTCAGGTTTACTGTATCCAGCTGTCCTTCTTATTGACGATGAAACACAGAAATTGCATCGGAATTAAATTCAAAAGGCACCAGGGCGACTTAAGTACAAGGAGACAGACTCTTCTTACTGTCTATGTTTTGAACCATTACTCTGACACTAGTATTATATTCCGATGCTTCACTCCAGGTTTACTGTATCCCTCTGACCTCCTTATTGACGATGAAACACAGAAATTGCGTCTTAATTGAATACAAAAGGCACAATGCCGACTTAAGTACAAGAAGACTGACTCTTCTTACTGTCTATGTTTTGAACCATTTCTGTGACACTAGTTATAGATTCCGATGCTTCACTTCAGGTTTACTGTATCCCTCTGACTTACTTATTGACGATGAAATACAGAAATTGCATCGGAATTATATAGAAATGGCACAATGCCGACTTAAGTACAAGAAGACGGACTCTTCTTACTGTCTATGATTTGAACCATTCCTGTGACACTAGTTGCAGATTCCGATGCTTCACTTCAGGTTTACTGTATCCCTCTGACCTTCTTATTGACGATGAAGCACAGAAAGTGCATCGGAATTAAATACAAAAAGGCACAATGCAGACTTAAGTACAAGAAAACTGACTCTTCTTACTGTCTATGATTTCAACCATTCCTGTGACACTAGTTATAGATTCCGATGCTTCACTTCAGGTTTACTGTATCCCTCTGACCTTCTTATTGACGATGAAACACAGAAATAGCATCTTAATTAAATACAAAAGGCACAATGCCGACTTAAGTACAAGAAGACTGACTCTTCTTACTGTCTATGTTTTGAACCATTCCTGTGACACTAGTTATAGATTACGATGCTTCACTTCAGGTTTACCGAATCCCTCTGACAGTCGTATTGACGATGAAACACAGAAATTGCATCGGAATTAAATACAAAAGGCACCTTGCCGACCTAAGTACAAGTAGACTGACACTTCTTACTGTCTATGTTTTGAACCATTCCTGTGACACTAGTTATAGATTCCGATGCTTCACTTCAGGTTTACTGTATCCCTCTGACCGTCTTATTGATGATGAAACACAGAAATTGCATCGGAATTAAATACAAAACGTACAATGCCGACTCAAATACAAGTAGTCTAGCTCTTCTTACTGTCTATGTTTGAACCTTTCCTGTGAGACCGGTTTTCGATTCCGATTCTTCACTTCAGTTTTACTGTATCCCTTGGACTTTCTTCTTGACGACGAAACACAGATATTGCATCGGAATTAAATAGAAAAGGCACAATGCCGACTTAAGTGCAAGAACACTGACTCTTCCTCCTGTCTATGTTTTGAACCATTCCTGTGACACTAGTTATAGATGTCGATGCTTCACTTCAGGTTTACTGTATCCAGCTGACCTTCTTATTGACGATGAAACACAGAAATTGCATCGGAATTAAGTACAAAAGGCACAATGCCGACATAAGTACAAGAAGACTGACTCTTCCTACTGTCTATGTTTTGAACCATTCCTGTGAAACTACTTTTAGATTCCGATGCTTCTCTTCAGGTTTACTGTATCCCTCTGACCTCCTTATTGACAATGAAACACAGAAATTGCATCTTAATTAAATACAAAAGGCACAATGCCGACTTAAGTACAAGAAGACTGACTTTTCTTACTGTCTATGTTTTGAACCATTCCTGTGACACTAGGTATAGATTTCGATGCTTCACTTCAGGTGTACTGTATCCCTCTGACCTTCATATTGACGACGAAACACAGAAATTGCATCGGAATTATATAAAAAAGGCACAATGCCGACTTAAGTACAAGAAGACTGACTTTTCTTACTGTCTATGTTTTGAACCATTCCTGTGACACTAGTTATAGATTTCGATTCTTCACTTCAGGTGTACTGTATCCCTCTGACCTTCTTATTGACGATAACACAGAAATTGCATCATAATTAGATACAAAAGGCCCAATGCCGACTTAAGTACAAGAAGACTGGCTCTTCTTACTGTGTATGTTTTCAACGTTTAGTGTAAGACCAGTTTTAGATTCCGATGCTTGACTTCAGGTTTACTGTATCCATTGGACCCTCTTATTTACGACGAAACACAGAAACTGCATCATAATTAAATAGAAAAGTCACAATGCCGACGTAAGTACAAGAGAACTGACTCTTCTTACTGTCTATTTTTGAACCATTCCTGTGACACTAGTTATAGATTCCGATGCTTCACTTGAGGTTTACTGTATCCCTCTGACCTTCTTACTGACGATGAAACACAGAAATTGCATCGCAATTAAATACAAAAGGCACAATGCTGACTTAAGTACAAGAAAACTGATTTTTCTTACCGTCTATGATTTTAACCATTCCTGTGACACTAGTTATAGATTCTGATGCTTCACTTCAGGTTTACTGTATCCCTCTGACCTTCTTATTAACGATGAAACACAGAAATTGCATCGGAATTAAATACAAAAGGCACAATGCCGACTTAAGTACAAGAAGACTGACTCTTCTTACTGTCTATGTTTTGAACCATTCCTGTGACACTAGTTATAGATTCCGATATTTCACTTCCGGTTTACTGTATCCCTCTGACCTTCTTATTGACGACGAAACACAGAAATTGCATCGGAATTAAATACAATAGGCAAAATGCCGACTTAAGTACAAGAAGTCTGACTCTTCCTACTCTCTATGTTTTGAACCATTCCTGTGACACTAGTTATAGATTCCGATACTTCACATCAGGTTTACTGTATCCCTCTGTCCGTCTTATTGACGATGAATGAGAGAGATTGCATCGGAATTAAATACAAAAGGCACAATGCCGACTCAGGTACAAGAAGTCTGGCTCTTCTTACTGTCTATGTTTTAAACCATTCCTGTGACACTAGTTACAGATTCCGATGCTTCACTTCAGTTTTACTGTATCCCCCTGACCTTGTTATTGACGATGAAACACAGAAATTGCATCGGAATTAAATACAAAAGGCACAATGCCGACTCAAGTACAAGAAGACTGGCTCTTCTTCCTGTCTATGTTTTGAACCATTCCTGTGACACTAGTTACAGATTCCGATGCTTCACTTCAGGTTTACTGTATCCTTGTGACCGTCTTATTGACGATGAAACACTGAGATTGCATCGGAATTAAATACAAAGGGCACAATGCCGACTCAGGTACAAGAAGTCTGGCTCTTCTTACTGTCTATGTTTTGAACCTTTCCTGTGTGACCGGTTTTAGATTCCGATGCTTCACTTCAGGTTTACTGCCTCCATTGGACCTTCTTATTGACGACAAAACAGAGAAATTGCATCGGAACTAAATAGAAAAGGCACAATGCCGACTTAAGTACAAGAAAACAGACTCTTCTTAATATCTATGTTTTGAACCATTCCTGTGACACTAGTTATAGATTCCGATGCTACACTTCAGGTTTACTGTATCCAGCTGACCTTCTTATTGACGATGAAACACAGAAATTGCATCGGAATTAAATACAAAAGGAACAATGCCGACTTAAGTACAAGAAGACGGACTCTTCTTACTGTCTATGTTTTGAACCATTCCTGTGACACTAGTTATAGATTCCGATGCTTCACTTCAGCTTTACTGTATCCCCTTGACCTTCTTATTGACGATGAAACACAGAAATTGCATCGGAATTAAATACAAAAGGCACAATGCCGACTAAGGTACTACAAGCCTGACTCTTCTTTCTGTCTACGTTTTGAACCATTCCTGTTACATTAGTTATAGATTCCGATGTTCCACTTCAGATTTACTGTATCCCCCTGACCGTCGTATTAACGATGAACACAGAAATTGCATCGGAATTAAATACAAAAGGCACAATGCCGACTCAAGTACAAGAAGACTGGCTCTTCTTCCTGTCTATGTTTTGAACCGTTCCTGTGACACTAGTTATAGATTCCGATGCTTCACTTCAGGTTTACTGTATCCCTCTGACCTTCTTATTGACGATGAAACACTGAAATTGCATCGGAAGTAAATACAAAAGGCACAATGCCGCCTTAAGTACAAGTTGACTGACTCTACTTACTGTCTATAGTTTTGAACCATTCCTGTGACACTAGTTATAGATTCTGATGCTTCACTTCAGGTTTACTGTATCCCTCTGACCTTCTTATTGAAGATGAAACGCAAAAATTGCATCTTAATTAAAAACAAAAGGCACAATGCCGACTCAAGTACAAGAAGACTGGCTCTACTTACTGTCTATGTTTTGAACCATTCCTGTGACACTAGTTACAGATTCCGATGCTTCACTTCAGTTTTACTGTATCCCTCTGACCGTCTTATTGATGATGAAACACAGAACTTGCATCGGAATTAAATACAAAACGCACAACGCCGACTCAAGTACAAGAAGTCTGGCTCTGCTTACTGTCTATGTTTTGAACCTTTCCATTAAGAGCGGTTTTCGATTCCGACGCTTCACTTCAGGTTTACTGTATCCCTTGGACTTTCTTATTGACGACGAAACACAGAAATTGCATTGGAATTAAACAGAAAAGGCACAATGACGACTTAAGTGCAAGAAAACTGACTCTTCTTCCTGTCTGTTTTGAACGTTTCCTGTGACACTAGTTATAGATGCCGATGCTTCACATCAGGTATACTGTATTCAGCTGACCTTCTTATTGACGGTGAAAAACAGAAATTGCATCGGAATTAAATACAAAGGGCAAAATGCCGACTTAAGTACAAGAGGACTGACTCTTCCTACTGTGTATGTTTTGAACCATTCCTGTGACACTAGTTATAGATTCCGATGCTTCACTTCAGGTTTACTGTATCACTCTGACCGTCTTATTGACGATGAAACACAGAGTTTGCATCGGAATTAAATACATAAGGCACAATGCCTACACAGGTACAAGAAGTCTGGCCCTTCTTACTGTCTATGTTTTGAACCTTACCTGTGAGACCGGTTTTGGATTCCGATGCTTCACTTCAGGGTTACTGTCTCCCTTCAACCTTCTTATTGTCGAAGAAACACAGAAATTGCATCGGAATTAAATTGAAAAATCACAATGCCTACTTAAGTACAAGAAAACAGACTCATCTTAATATCTATGTTTTGAACCATTCCTGTGACACTAGTCATAGATTCCGATGCTTCACTTCAGATTTACTGTATCCCCCTGACCGTCGTATTAACGATGAACACAGAAATTGCATCGGAATTAAATACAAAAGGCTCAATGCCGACTCAAGTACAAGAAGACTGGCTCTTCTTCCTGTCTATGTTATGAACCGTTCCTGTGACACTAGTTATAGATTCCGATGCTTCACTTCAGGTTTACTGTATCCAGCTGTCCTTCTTATTGACGATGAAACACAGAAATTGCATCGGAATTAAATTCAAAAGGCACCAGGGCGACTTAAGTACAAGGAGACAGACTCTTCTTACTGTCTATGTTTTGAACCATTACTCTGACACTAGTATTATATTCCGATGCTTCACTCCAGGTTTACTGTATCCCTCTGACCTCCTTATTGACGATGAAACACAGAAATTGCGTCTTAATTGAATACAAAAGGCACAATGCCGACTTAAGTACAAGAAGACTGACTCTTCTTACTGTCTATGTTTTGAACCATTTCTGTGACACTAGTTATAGATTCCGATGCTTCACTTCAGGTTTACTGTATCCCTCTGACTTACTTATTGACGATGAAATACAGAAATTGCATCGGAATTATATAGAAATGGCACAATGCCGACTTAAGTACAAGAAGACGGACTCTTCTTACTGTCTATGATTTGAACCATTCCTGTGACACTAGTTGCAGATTCCGATGCTTCACTTCAGGTTTACTGTATCCCTCTGACCTTCTTATTGACGATGAAGCACAGAAAGTGCATCGGAATTAAATACAAAAAGGCACAATGCAGACTTAAGTACAAGAAAACTGACTCTTCTTACTGTCTATGATTTCAACCATTCCTGTGACACTAGTTATAGATTCCGATGCTTCACTTCAGGTTTACTGTATCCCTCTGACCTTCTTATTGACGATGAAACACAGAAATAGCATCTTAATTAAATACAAAAGGCACAATGCCGACTTAAGTACAAGAAGACTGACTCTTCTTACTGTCTATGTTTTGAACCATTCCTGTGACACTAGTTATAGATTACGATGCTTCACTTCAGGTTTACCGAATCCCTCTGACAGTCGTATTGACGATGAAACACAGAAATTGCATCGGAATTAAATACAAAAGGCGCCTTGCCGACCTAAGTACAAGTAGACTGACACTTCTTACTGTCTATGTTTTGAACCATTCCTGTGACACTAGTTATAGATTCCGATGCTTCACTTCAGGTTTACTGTATCCCTCTGACCGTCTTATTGATGATGAAACACAGAAATTGCATCGGAATTAAATACAAAACGTACAATGCCGACTCAAATACAAGTAGTCTAGCTCTTCTTACTGTCTATGTTTGAACCTTTCCTGTGAGACCGGTTTTCGATTCCGATTCTTCACTTCAGTTTTACTGTATCCCTTGGACTTTCTTCTTGACGACGAAACACAGATATTGCATCGGAATTAAATAGAAAAGGCACAATGCCGACTTAAGTGCAAGAACACTGACTCTTCCTCCTGTCTATGTTTTGAACCATTCCTGTGACACTAGTTATAGATGTCGATGCTTCACTTCAGGTTTACTGTATCCAGCTGACCTTCTTATTGACGATGAAACACAGAAATTGCATCGGAATTAAGTACAAAAGGCACAATGCCGACATAAGTACAAGAAGACTGACTCTTCCTACTGTCTATGTTTTGAACCATTCCTGTGAAACTACTTTTAGATTCCGATGCTTCTCTTCAGGTTTACTGTATCCCTCTGACCTCCTTATTGACAATGAAACACAGAAATTGCATCTTAATTAAATACAAAAGGCACAATGCCGACTTAAGTACAAGAAGACTGACTTTTCTTACTGTCTATGTTTTGAACCATTCCTGTGACACTAGGTATAGATTTCGATGCTTCACTTCAGGTGTACTGTATCCCTCTGACCTTCATATTGACGACGAAACACAGAAATTGCATCGGAATTATATAAAAAAGGCACAATGCCGACTTAAGTACAAGAAGACTGACTTTTCTTACTGTCTATGTTTTGAACCATTCCTGTGACACTAGTTATAGATTTCGATTCTTCACTTCAGGTGTACTGTATCCCTCTGACCTTCTTATTGACGATAACACAGAAATTGCATCATAATTAGATACAAAAGGCCCAATGCCGACTTAAGTACAAGAAGACTGGCTCTTCTTACTGTGTATGTTTTCAACGTTTAGTGTAAGACCAGTTTTAGATTCCGATGCTTGACTTCAGGTTTACTGTATCCATTGGACCCTCTTATTTACGACGAAACACAGAAACTGCATCATAATTAAATAGAAAAGTCACAATGCCGACGTAAGTACAAGAGAACTGACTCTTCTTACTGTCTATTTTTGAACCATTCCTGTGACACTAGTTATAGATTCCGATGCTTCACTTGAGGTTTACTGTATCCCTCTGACCTTCTTACTGACGATGAAACACAGAAATTGCATCGCAATTAAATACAAAAGGCACAATGCTGACTTAAGTACAAGAAAACTGATTTTTCTTACCGTCTATGATTTTAACCATTCCTGTGACACTAGTTATAGATTCTGATGCTTCACTTCAGGTTTACTGTATCCCTCTGACCTTCTTATTAACGATGAAACACAGAAATTGCATCGGAATTAAATACAAAAGGCACAATGCCGACTTAAGTACAAGAAGACTGACTCTTCTTACTGTCTATGTTTTGAACCTTTCCTGTGTGACCGGTTTTAGATTCCGATGCTTCACTTCAGGTTTACTGCCTCCATTGGACCTTCTTATTGACGACAAAACAGAGAAATTGCATCGGAACTAAATAGAAAAGGCACAATGCCGACTCAAGTACAAGAAGACTGGCTCTTCTTCCTGTCTATGTTTTGAACCGTTCCTGTGACACTAGTTATAGATTCCGATGCTTCACTTCAGGTTTACTGTATCCCTCTGACCTTCTTATTGACGATGAAACACTGAAATTGCATCGGAAGTAAGTACAAAAGGCACAATGCCGCCTTAAGTACAAGTTGACTGACTCTACTTACTGTCTATAGTTTTGAACCATTCCTGTGACACTAGTTATAGATTCTGATGCTTCACTTCAGGTTTACTGTATCCCTCTGACCTTCTTATTGAAGATGAAACGCAAAAATTGCATCTTAATTAAAAACAAAAGGCACAATGCCGACTCAAGTACAAGAAGACTGGCTCTACTTACTGTCTATGTTTTGAACCATTCCTGTGACACTAGTTACAGATTCCGATGCTTCACTTCAGTTTTACTGTATCCCTCTGACCGTCTTATTGATGATGAAACACAGAACTTGCATCGGAATTAAATACAAAACGCACAACGCCGACTCAAGTACAAGAAGTCTGGCTCTGCTTACTGTCTATGTTTTGAACCTTTCCATTAAGAGCGGTTTTCGATTCCGACGCTTCACTTCAGGTTTACTGTATCCCTTGGACTTTCTTATTGACGACGAAACACAGAAATTGCATTGGAATTAAACAGAAAAGGCACAATGACGACTTAAGTGCAAGAAAACTGACTCTTCTTCCTGTCTGTTTTGAACGTTTCCTGTGACACTAGTTATAGATGCCGATGCTTCACATCAGGTATACTGTATTCAGCTGACCTTCTTATTGACGGTGAAAAACAGAAATTGCATCGGAATTAAATACAAAGGGCAAAATGCCGACTTAAGTACAAGAGGACTGACTCTTCCTACTGTGTATGTTTTGAACCATTCCTGTGACACTAGTTATAGATTCCGATGCTTCACTTCAGGTTTACTGTATCACTCTGACCGTCTTATTGACGATGAAACACAGAGTTTGCATCGGAATTAAATACATAAGGCACAATGCCTACACAGGTACAAGAAGTCTGGCCCTTCTTACTGTCTATGTTTTGAACCTTACCTGTGAGACCGGTTTTGGATTCCGATGCTTCACTTCAGGGTTACTGTCTCCCTTCAACCTTCTTATTGTCGAAGAAACACAGAAATTGCATCGGAATTAAATTGAAAAATCACAATGCCTACTTAAGTACAAGAAAACAGACTCATCTTAATATCTATGTTTTGAACCATTCCTGTGACACTAGTCATAGATTCCGATGCTTCACTTCAGATTTACTGTATCCCCCTGACCGTCGTATTAACGATGAACACAGAAATTGCATCGGAATTAAATACAAAAGGCTCAATGCCGACTCAAGTACAAGAAGACTGGCTCTTCTTCCTGTCTATGTTATGAACCGTTCCTGTGACACTAGTTATAGATTCCGATGCTTCACTTCAGGTTTACTGTATCCAGCTGTCCTTCTTATTGACGATGAAACACAGAAATTGCATCGGAATTAAATTCAAAAGGCACCAGGGCGACTTAAGTACAAGGAGACAGACTCTTCTTACTGTCTATGTTTTGAACCATTACTCTGACACTAGTATTATATTCCGATGCTTCACTCCAGGTTTACTGTATCCCTCTGACCTCCTTATTGACGATGAAACACAGAAATTGCGTCTTAATTGAATACAAAAGGCACAATGCCGACTTAAGTACAAGAAGACTGACTCTTCTTACTGTCTATGTTTTGAACCATTTCTGTGACACTAGTTATAGATTCCGATGCTTCACTTCAGGTTTACTGTATCCCTCTGACTTACTTATTGACGATGAAATACAGAAATTGCATCGGAATTATATAGAAATGGCACAATGCCGACTTAAGTACAAGAAGACGGACTCTTCTTACTGTCTATGATTTGAACCATTCCTGTGACACTAGTTGCAGATTCCGATGCTTCACTTCAGGTTTACTGTATCCCTCTGACCTTCTTATTGACGATGAAGCACAGAAAGTGCATCGGAATTAAATACAAAAAGGCACAATGCAGACTTAAGTACAAGAAAACTGACTCTTCTTACTGTCTATGATTTCAACCATTCCTGTGACACTAGTTATAGATTCCGATGCTTCACTTCAGGTTTACTGTATCCCTCTGACCTTCTTATTGACGATGAAACACAGAAATAGCATCTTAATTAAATACAAAAGGCACAATGCCGACTTAAGTACAAGAAGACTGACTCTTCTTACTGTCTATGTTTTGAACCATTCCTGTGACACTAGTTATAGATTACGATGCTTCACTTCAGGTTTACCGAATCCCTCTGACAGTCGTATTGACGATGAAACACAGAAATTGCATCGGAATTAAATACAAAAGGCGCCTTGCCGACCTAAGTACAAGTAGACTGACACTTCTTACTGTCTATGTTTTGAACCATTCCTGTGACACTAGTTATAGATTCCGATGCTTCACTTCAGGTTTACTGTATCCCTCTGACCGTCTTATTGATGATGAAACACAGAAATTGCATCGGAATTAAATACAAAACGTACAATGCCGACTCAAATACAAGTAGTCTAGCTCTTCTTACTGTCTATGTTTGAACCTTTCCTGTGAGACCGGTTTTCGATTCCGATTCTTCACTTCAGTTTTACTGTATCCCTTGGACTTTCTTCTTGACGACGAAACACAGATATTGCATCGGAATTAAATAGAAAAGGCACAATGCCGACTTAAGTGCAAGAACACTGACTCTTCCTCCTGTCTATGTTTTGAACCATTCCTGTGACACTAGTTATAGATGTCGATGCTTCACTTCAGGTTTACTGTATCCAGCTGACCTTCTTATTGACGATGAAACACAGAAATTGCATCGGAATTAAGTACAAAAGGCACAATGCCGACATAAGTACAAGAAGACTGACTCTTCCTACTGTCTATGTTTTGAACCATTCCTGTGAAACTACTTTTAGATTCCGATGCTTCTCTTCAGGTTTACTGTATCCCTCTGACCTCCTTATTGACAATGAAACACAGAAATTGCATCTTAATTAAATACAAAAGGCACAATGCCGACTTAAGTACAAGAAGACTGACTTTTCTTACTGTCTATGTTTTGAACCATTCCTGTGACACTAGGTATAGATTTCGATGCTTCACTTCAGGTGTACTGTATCCCTCTGACCTTCATATTGACGACGAAACACAGAAATTGCATCGGAATTATATAAAAAAGGCACAATGCCGACTTAAGTACAAGAAGACTGACTTTTCTTACTGTCTATGTTTTGAACCATTCCTGTGACACTAGTTATAGATTTCGATTCTTCACTTCAGGTGTACTGTATCCCTCTGACCTTCTTATTGACGATAACACAGAAATTGCATCATAATTAGATACAAAAGGCCCAATGCCGACTTAAGTACAAGAAGACTGGCTCTTCTTACTGTATATGTTTTCAACGTTTCCTGTAAGACCAGTTTTAGATTCCGATGCTTGACTTCAGGTTTACTGTATCAATTGGACCCTCTTATTTACGACGAAACACAGAAACTGCATCATAATTAAATAGAAAAGTCACAATGCCGACGTAAGTACAAGAGAACTGACTCTTCTTACTGTCTATTTTTGAACCATTCCTGTGACACTAGTTATAGATTCCGATGCTTCACTTGAGGTTTACTGTATCCCTCTGACCTTCTTACTGACGATGAAACACAGAAATTGCATCGCAATTAAATACAAAAGGCACAATGCTGACTTAAGTACAAGAAAACGGATTTTTCTTACCGTCTATGATTTTAACCATTCCTGTGACACTAGTTATAGATTCTGATGCTTCACTTCAGGTTTACTGTATCCCTCTGACCTTCTTATTAACGATGAAACACAGAAATTGCATCGGAATTAAATACAAAAGGCACAATGCCGACTTAAGTACAAGAAGACTGACTCTTCTTACTGTCTATGTTTTGAACCATTCCTGTGACACTAGTTATAGATTCCGATATTTCACTTCCGGTTTACTGTATCCCTCTGACCTTCTTATTGACGACGAAACACAGAAATTGCATCGGAATTAAATACAAAAGGCGCAATGCCGACTTAAGTACAAGAAATCTGACTCTTCTTACTGACTATGCTTTGAACCATTCCTGTGACACTAGTTATAGATTCCGATGCTTCACTTCAGGTTTACTGTATCCCTCTGACCTTCTTATTGACGATGAAACACAGAAATTGCATCGGAATTAAATACAAAAGGCACAATGCCGACTCAAGTACAAGAAGACTGGCTCTTCTTACTGTCTATGCTTCGAACCATTCCTGTGACACTAGTTATAGATTCCGATGCTTCACTTCCGGTTTACCGTATCCCTCTGACCTTCGTATTGACGATGAAATACAGAAATTGCATCGGAATTATATACAAAACGCACAATGCCGACTTAAGTACAAGAAGACTGACTCTTCTTACTGTCTATGTTTGAACCATTCCTGTGAACCTAGTTTTAGATTACGATGCTTCACTTCAGGTTTACTGTATCCCTCTGACCTTCTTATTGACGATCAAACACAGAAAATTGATCGGAATTAAATACAAAAGGCACAATGAAGACTCAACTACAAGAAGACTGGCTCTTCTTACTGTCTATGATTTGAACCATTCCTGTGACACTAGTCATAGATTCCGATGCTTCACTTTAGGATTACTGTATCCAGCTGACCTTCTTATTGGCGATGAAACCCAGAAATTGCATCGGAATTAAATATAAAGGCCATAATGCCGACTTAAGTACAAGAAGAGTGCACTTCATACTGTCTATGTTTTGAACCATTCCTTTGACACAAGTTATAGATTCCGATGCTTCACTTCAGTCTAACTGTATCCCTCTGACCTTATTATTGACGATGAAACACAGAAATTGCGTCAGAATTAAATACAAAAGGCTCAATGCCGACTTAAGTACAAGAAGACTGACTTTTCTTACTGACTATGTTTTGAACCATTCCTGTGACACTAGTTATAGATTTCGATTCTTCACTTCAGGTGTACTGTATCCCTCTGACCTTCTTATTGACGATGAAACACAGAAATTGCATCATAATTAGATACAAAAGGCCCAATGCCGACTTAAGTACAAGAAGACTGGCTCTTCTTACTGTATATGTTTTCAACGTTTCCTGTAAGACCAGTTTTGGATTCCGATGCTTGACTTCAGGTTTACTGTATCCATTGGACCCTCTTATTTACGACGAAACACAGAAATTGCATCAGAATTAAATAGAAAAGGCACAATGCCGACGTAAGTACAAGAGAACTGACTCTTCTTACTGTCTATTTTTGAACCATTCCTGTGACACTAGTTATAGATTCCGATGCTTCACTTGAGGTTTACTGTATCCCTCTGACCTTCTTACTGACGATGAAACACAGAAATTGCATCGCAATTAAATACAAAAGGCACAATGCTGACTTAAGTACAAGAAAACTGATTTTCTTACCGTCTATGTTTTTAACCATTCTTGTGACACTAGTTATAGATTCTGATGCTTCACTTCAGGTTTACTGTATCCCTCTGACCTTCTTATTAACGATGAAACACAGAAATTGCATCGGAATTAAATACAAAAGGCACAATGCCGACTTAAGTACTAGAAGACTGACTCTTCTTACTGTCTATGTTTTGAACCATTCCTGTGACACTAGTTATAGATTCCGATATTTCACTTCAGGTTTACTGTATCCCTCTAACCTTCTTATTGACGACGAAACACAGAAATTGCATCGGAATTAAATACAAAAGGCGCAATGCCGACTTAAGTACAAGAAATCTGACTCTTCTTACTGACTATGCTTTGAACCATTCCTGTGACACTAGTTATAGATTCCGATGCTTCACTTCAGGTTTACTGTATCCCTCTGACCTTCTTATTGACGATGAAACACAGAAATTGCATCGGAATTAAATACAAAAGGCACAATGCCGACTCAAGTACAAGAAGACTGGCTCTTCTTACTGTCTATGCTTCGAACCATTCCTGTGACACTAGTTATAGATTCCGATGCTTCACTTCCGGTTTACTGTATCGCTCTGACCTTCGTATTGACGATGAAATACAGAAATTGCATCGGAATTATATACAAAACGCACAATGCCGACTTAAGTACAAGAAGACTGACTCTTCTTACTGTCTATGTTTGAACCATTCCTGTGAACCTAGTTTTAGATTACGATGCTTCACTTCAGGTTTACTGTATCCCTCTGACCTTCTTATTGACGATCAAACACAGAAAATTGATCGGAATTAAATACAAAAGGCACAATGAAGACTCAACTACAAGAAGACTGGCTCTTCTTACTGTCTATGATTTGAACCATTCCTGTGACACTAGTCATAGATTCCGATGCTTCACTTTATGATTACTGTATCCAGCAGACCTTCTTATTGGCGATGAAACCCAGAAATTGCATCGGAATTAAATATAAAAGCCATAATGCCGACTTAAGTACAAGAAGAGTGCACTTCATACTGTCTCTGTTTTGAACCATTCCTTTGACACAAGTTATAGATTCCGATGCTTCACTTCAGTCTAACTGTATCCCTCTGACCTTATTATTGACGATGAAACACAGAAATTGCGTCAGAATTAAATACAAAAGGCTTAATGCCGACTTAAGTACAAGAAGACTGACTCTTCCTACTGTGTATGTTTCGAACCATTCCTGTAACACTAGTCATAGATTCCGATGCTTCACTTCAGGTTTTTTGTATCCCTCTGACCTTCTTATTGACGATGAAACACGGAAATTGCATCTTACTTAAATACAAAAAGCACAATGCCGAATTAAGTACAAGAAGACTGACTCTTCCTACTGCTTATGTTTTGAACCATTCCTGTGACACTAGTTATAGATTCCGATGCTTCACTTCAGTTTTACTGTATCCCTCTGACCGTCTTATAGACGATGAAACACAGAAATTGCATCGGAATGAAATACAAAAGGCACAATGCCGACTAAAGTACAAGAAGTCTGGCTCTTCTTACGGTCTATGTTTTGAACCTTTCCTGTGAGACCGGTTTTAGATTCCGATGCTTCACTTCAGGTTTACTGTATCCCTTGGACCTTCTTAGTGACGACGAAACACAGAAATTGCATCGGAATTAAATAGAAAAGCACAATGCCGACTTAAGTACGAGAAAACTGACTCTTCTTCCTGTCTATGTTTGGAAACCATGCCTGTGACACTAGTTATAGATTCCAAAGCTTCACTTCAGGTTTACTGTATCCAACTGACATTGTTATTGACGATGAAACACAGAAATTGCATCGGAATTCAATACAAAAGGCACAATGCCGACTCAGGTACAAGAAGTCTGGCTCTTCTTACTATCTATGTTTTGAACCTTTCCTGTGAGACCGGTTTTAGATTCCGATGTTTCTCTTCAGGTTTACTGTATCCCTTGGACCTTCTTATTGATGACGAAACACAGAAATTGCATTGGAATTATATAGAAAAGGCATAATGCCTATTTAAGTACAAGAAAACAGACTCTTCTTAATATTTATGTTTTTAACCATTCCTGTGACACTAGTTATGGATTCCGATGCTTCACTTCAGTTTTACTGTATCCCTTTGACCGTCGTATTGACGATGAAACACAGAAATTGCATCGGAATTAAATACAAAAGGCACAAAGCCAACTCAAGTACAAGAAGACTGACTCTTCTTACTGTCTATGTTTCGAACCATTCCTGTGACGCTAGTTATATATTCCGATGCATCAATTCTGGTTTACTGTATCCCTCTGACCTTCTTATTGACGATGAAACACAGAAAATGCATCGGAATTAAATACAAATCGCACATTGCCGACTTAAGTATAAGAAAACTGACTCTTCTTACTGTCTATGCTTCGAATCAACTCTGTGACACTAGTTATAGATTCCTATGCTTCACTTCAGCTTTATTGTATCCCTCTGACCTTCTTTTTGACGATGAACCACAGAAATTGCATCGGAATTAAATACAAAAGGCACAATGCCGACTCAAGTACAAGTAGACTGGCACTTCTTACTGACTATGCTTTGAACCATTCCTCTGACACTAGTTATAGATTCCGATGTTTCATTGCAGGTTTACTGTATCCCTCTGACCTTCTTATTGACGATGAAACACAGAAATTGCATCGGAATTAAATACAAAAGGCACAATGCTGACTTAAGTACAAAAAGACTGACTCCTCTTACTGTCTATGTTTTGAACCATTTCTGGGACACTAGTTATAGATTCCGATGCTTCACTTCTGGTTTACTGTATCCTTCTGACCTTCTTATTGAAGATGAAACACAGAAATTGCATCCGAATTTAACTCAAAAGGCACAATGCCGGCTGAAGTAGAAGAAAATTGACTCTTCTTACAGTCTATGTTTTGCACCATTCCTGTGACACTAGTTATAGATTCCGAGTCTTCACGTCGGGTTTACTGTATCCCTCTGACCTCCTTTATGTCGATGAAACACAGAAATTGCATCAGAATTAAATACAAAAGGAACAATGCCGACTCAAGTACAAGAAGACTGGCACTTCTTACTGTCCATGTTTTGAACCATTCCTGTGACACTAGTTATAGATTCCGATGCTTCACTTCAGGTTTACTGTATCCCTCTGACCTTCTTATTGACGATGAAATACAGAAATTGCATCGGAATTATATACAAAACGCACAATGCCGACTTAAGTGCAAGAAGACTGACTGTTCTTACTGTCTATGTTTGAACCATTCCTGTGACACTAATTTTAGATTACGATGCTTCACTTCAGGTTTACTGTATCCCTCTGACCTTCTTATTGACGATCAAACACAGAAAATTGATCGGAATTAAATACAAAAGGCACAATGCCGACTCAAGTACAAGAAGACTGGCTCTTCTTACTGTCTATGTTTTGAACCACTCCTGTGACACTAGTCATAGGCTCCGATGCTTCACTTTAGGTTCACTGTATCCAGCTGTCCTTCTTATTGGCGATGAAACACAGACATTGCATCGGAATTAAATATAAAAGCCGGATTGCTGACTTAAGTACAAGAAGACTGACTCTTCATACTGTCTATGCTTTGAACCATTCCTGTGACACTAGTTATAGATTCCGATGTTTCATTGCAGGTTTACTGTATCCCTCTGACCTTCTTATTGACGATGAAACACAGAAATTGCATCGGAATTAAATACAAAAGGCACAATGCTGACTTAAGTACAAAAAGACTGACTCCTCTTACTGTCTATGTTTTGAACCATTTCTGGGACACTAGTTATAGATTCCGATGCTTCACTTCTGGTTTACTGTATCCTTCTGACCTTCTTATTGAAGATGAAACACAGAAATTGCATCCGAATTTAACTCAAAATGCACAATGCCGGCTGAAGTAGAAGAAAATTGACTCTTCTTACAGTCTATGTTTTGCACCATTCCTGTGACACTAGTTATAGATTCCGAGTCTTCACGTCGGGTTTACTGTATCCCTCTGACCTCCTTTATGACGATGAAACACAGAAATTGCATCAGAATTAAATACAAAAGGAACAATGCCGACTCAAGTACAAGAAGACTGGCACTTCTTACTGTCCATGTTTTGAACCATTCCTGTGACACTAGTTATAGATTCCGATGCTTCACTTCAGGTTTACTGTATCCCTCTGACCTTCTTATTGACGATGAAATACAGAAATTGCATCGGAATTATATACAAAACGCACAATGCCGACTTAAGTGCAAGAAGACTGACTGTTCTTACTGTCTATGTTTGAACCATTCCTGTGACACTAATTTTAGATTACGATGCTTCACTTCAGGTTTACTGTATCCCTCTGACCTTCTTATTGACGATCAAACACAGAAAATTGATCGGAATTAAATACAAAAGGCACAATGCCGACTCAAGTACAAGAAGACTGGCTCTTCTTACTGTCTATGTTTTGAACCATTCCTGTGACACTAGTCATAGGCTCCGATGCTTCACTTTAGGTTCACTGTATCCAGCTGTCCTTCTTATTGGCGATGAAACACAGACATTGCATCGGAATTAAATATAAAAGCCGGATTGCTGACTTAAGTACAAGAAGACTGACTCTTCATACTGTCTATGTTTTGAACCATTCCTTTGACACAAGTTATAGATTCCGATGCTTCACTTCAGGTTTACTGTATTCCTCTGACCTTCTTATTGACGATCAATCGCAGAAATTGTATCAGAATTAAATACAAAAGGCTCAATGCCGACTTAAGTACAAGAAGACTGACTCTTCCTACTGTCTCTGTTTTGGACTATACCTGTGACACTAGTTTTAGATTCCGATGCTTCACTTCAGGTTTACTGTATCCCTCTCACCGTCGTACTGACGATGAAACACAGAAATTGCATCGGAATTAAATACAAAAGGCACAATGCCGACTCAAGTACAAGAAGACTGGCTCTTCTTACTGTCTATGTTTTGAACCATTCCTGTGACACTAGTTATAGATTCCGATGCATCACGTCGGGTTTACTGTAACCCTCTGACCTTCTTTTTGACGATGAAACACAGAAATTGCATCGAAATTAAATACAAAAGGAACAATGCCGACTCAAGTACAAGAAGACTGGATCTTCTTACTGTCTATGTTTTGAACCATTCCTGTGACACTAGTTATAGATTCCGATGCTTTACTTCAGGTTTACTGTATCCCTCTGACCTTCGTATTGACGATGAAATACAGAAATTGCATCGGAATTATATACAAAACGCACAATGCCGACTTAAGTACAAGAAGACTGACTCTTCTTACTGTCTATGTTTGAACCATTCCTGTGACACTAGTTTTAGATTACGATGCTTCACTTCAGGTTTACTGTATCCCTCCGACCTTCTTATTGACGATCAATCACAGAAAATTGATCGGAATTAAATACAAAAGGCACAATGCCGACTCAAGTACAAGAAGACTGGCTCTTCTTACTCTCTATGTTTTGAACCATTCCTGTGACACTAGTCATAGATTCCGATGCTTCACTTTAGGTTTACTGTATCCAGCTGACCTTCTTATTGGCGATGAAACACAGAAATTGCATCGGAATTAAATATAAAAGCCATAATGCCGACTTAAGTACAAGAAGACTGACTCTTCCTACTGTCTAATTTTTGAACCATTCCTGTGACACTAGTTTTAGATTCCGATGCCTCACATCAGGTGTACTGTATCCCTCTGACCGTCGTACTGACGATGAAACACAGAAATTGCATCGGAATTAAATACAAAAGGCACAATGCCGACTCAAGTACAAGAAGACTGGCACTTCTTACTGTCTATGTTTTGAACCATTCCTGTGACACTAGTTATAGATTCCGATGCTTCCCTTCAGGTTTACTGTATCCCTCTGAAGTTCTTACTGACGATGAAATACAGAAATTGCATCGGAATTACATACAAAAGTCACAATGCCGACTTAAGTACAAGAAGACTGACTCTTCTTACTGTCTATGTTTTGAACCATTCCTGTGACACAAGTTTTAGATTCCGATGCTTCACTTCAGGTTTACCGTATCCCTCTGACCTTCTTATTGACGATCAAACACAGAAAATTGATCGGAATTAAATACAAAAGGCACAATGCCGACTCAAGTACAAGAAGACGGGATCTTCTTACTGTCTATGTTTTGAACCATTCCTGTGACCCTAGTTATAGATTCCGATGCTTCATTTCAATTTTACTGTATCCCTCTGACCTTCTCATCGACGATGAAACACAGAAATTGCATCTTAATTAAATACAAAATTAATAATGCCGACTCAAGTACAAGAAGACTGGCTCTTCTTACTGTCTATGTTATGAACCATTCCTGTAACACTAGTCATAGATTCCGATGCTTCACTTCAGGTTTACTGTATCCCTCTGACCTTCTTATTGACGATGAAACACGGAAATTGCATCTTATTTAAATACAAAAAGCACAATGCCGACTTAAGTAACAAGAAGACTGACTCTTCCTACTGCCTATGTTTTGAACCACTCCTGTGACACTAGTTATAGATTCCGAAGCTTGACTTCAGTTTTACTGTATCCCTCTGACCGTCTTATAGTCGATGAAACACAGAAATTGCATCGGAATTAAATACAAAAGGCACATTGCCGACTACAGTACAAGTAGTCGGGCTCTTCTTACTGTCTATGTTTTGAACCTTTCCTGTGAGACCGGCTTCAGATTCCGATGTTTCTCTTCAGGTTTACTGTATCCCTTGGACCTTCTTATTGATGACGAAACACAGAAATTGCATTGAAATTATATAGAAAAGGCATAATGCCTATTTAAGTACAAGAAAACAGACTCTTCCTAATATCTATGTTTTGAACCATTCCTGTGACACTAGTTACAGATTCCGATGTTTCACTTCAGGTTTACTGTATCCAGCTGACCTTCTCATTGACGATGAAACACAGAAATTGCATCGGAATTAAATACAAAAGGCACAATGCCGAATTAAGTACAAGAAGACTGACTCTTCTTACTGTCTATGATTTGAACCATTCCTGTGACACTAGTTATAGATTCCGATGCTTCACTTCAGTTTTACTGTATCCCTTTGACCTTCGTATTGACGATGAAACACAGATATTGCATCGGAATTAAATACAAAAGGCATAAAGCCAACTCAAGTACAAGAAGACTGACTCTTCTAACTGTCTATGTTTCGAACCATTCCTGTGACACTAGTTATAGATTCCGATGCATCACTTCTGGTTTACTGTATCCCTCTGACCTTCTTATTGACGATGAAACACAGAAAATGCATCGGCATTAAATACAAATCGCACATTGCCGACTTAAGTAGAAGCAAACTCACTCTTCTTACTGTCTATGCTTTGAATCAACTCTGTGACACTAGTTATAGATTCCAATGCTTCACTTCAGCTTTATTGTATCCCTCTGACCTTCTTATTGACGATGAACCACAGAAATTGCATCGGAATTAAATACAAAAGGCTCAATGAAGGGTCAAGTACAAGAAGTCTGGCTCTTCTTACTGTCTATATTTTGAACCTTTCCTGTGATACCGGTTCTATATTCCGATGCTTCACTTCAGGTTTACTGTTGCCCTTGGACCTTCTTATTGACGACGAAACACAGAAAAAGCATCGGAATTATATAGAAAAGGCAAAATGCCGACTTAAGTACAAGAGAACTGAATCTTTTTCCTGTCAATGTTTTGAACCATTACTGTGACACTAGTTATAGATTCCGATGCTCACTTCAGGTTTACTGTATCCCTTGGAACTTCTTATTGACGATGAAACACAGAAATTGCAACGGAATTGAATACAAATAGCACAATGTCGACTTAAGTACAAGAAAACTGATTCTTCTTACTGTCTATGCTTTTAACCATTCCTGTGACACTAGTTATAGATTCCGAAGCGTCACTTCAGGTTTACTGTATCCCTCTGACCGTCTTATTGACGATGAAACACAGAAATTGCTTCGGAATTAAATACAAAAGGCACAATGCCGACTCAAGTACAAGAAGACTGGCTCTTCTTGCTGTCTATGTTTGAACCATTCCTGTGATACCGGTTTTAGATAACGATGCTTCACGTCAGGTTTACTGTATCCCTTGGTCCTTGTTATTGACGACGAAATACAGAAACTGCATCGGAATTAAATAGAAAATGGCACAATGTAGACTTAAGTACAAGAAAACTGATTCTTCTTACTGTCTATGTTTGAACCATTCCTGTGACACTAGTTATAGGTTCCGATGCTTCACTTCAGGTTTACTGTATCCCTCCGACTTTCTTATTGCCGATGAAACACAGAAATTGCATCGGAATTAAATACAAAAGGCACAATGTTGACTCTAGTGCAAGAAGAGTGGCTCTTCTTACTGTCTATGTTTTGAACCTTTCCTGTGAGACCGGTTTTAGATTCCGATGCTTCACTTCAGATTTACTGTATCCCTTGGGCCATCTTATCGACGACGAGACACAAAAATTGCATCAGAATTCAATAGAAAAGACACAATGCCGACTTAAGGACAGGAAAACTGACTCTTCTCACTGTCTATGTTTTGAACCATTCCTGTGACACTAGTTATAGATTCCGATGCTTCACATCAGGTTTACTGTATCCCTCTGACCTTCTTAATGACGATGAAACACAGAAATTCCATCGGAATTAAAAAGAAAAGGCACAATGCCGACTTATGTACAAGAAAGCTGACTCTTCTTACTGTCTATGTTTTGAACCATTCCTGTGACACTAGTTATAGATTCCGATGCTTCACTTCAGGATTACTTTATCCCTCTGACCTTGCTATTGAAGATGAAACACAGATATTGCATCGGAATTAAATACAAAAGGAACAATGCCAACTTAAGTACAAGAAAACTGAATCTTCTTACTGTCTACGTTTTGAACCATTCCCTTGACACTAGTTATAGATTCCGATGCTCACTTCAGGTTTACTGTATCCCTCTTACCGTCTTATTGACGATGAAACACAGAAATAGCATCGGAATTAAATACAAATGGCACAATGCCGACTTAAGTACAAGAAAACTGGCTCTTCTTACTGTTTATGATTTGAAAAATTCCTGTGACACTAGTTATAGATTCCGATGCTTCACTTCACGTTTACTGTATCGCTGTGATTTTCTTATTGACGATGAAACACAGAAATTGCATCGGAATTAAATACAAAAGGCAATGCCGACTTAAGTCCAAGAAAACTGACTCTTCTTACTGTCTATGTTTTGAACCATTCCTGTGACACTAGTAATAGATTCCGATGCTTCACTTCAGGTTTACTGTATCCCTCTGACCTTCTTATTGACGATGAAACACAGAATTTGCATCGGAATTAAATACAAAAGGAACAATGCCGACTCAAGTACAAGAAGACTGGCTCTTCTTTCTGCCTATATTTTGAATCATTCCTGTGACACTAGTTATAGATTCCGATGCTTCACTTCAGGTTTACTGTATCCCTGTGACCTTCTTATTGATGATCAAACACAGAAAATTGATCGGAATTAAATACAAAAGGCACAATGCCGACTTAAGTACAAGAAAACTGACTCTTCTTCCTGTCAAAGTATTGAACCATTCCTGTGACACTAGTTATAGATTCCGATGCTTCACTTCAGGTTAACTGTATCCAGCTGAACTTCTTATTGACGATGAAACACGGAAATTGCATCGGAATTAAATACAAAAGGCACATTGCCAACTTAAGTACAAGATGACTGACTCTTCCTACTGTCTACGTTTTGAACCACTCCGGTGACACTAGTTATAGATTCCGATGCATCACTTCAGGTTTACTGTATCCCTCTGAACGCCTTATTGACGCTGAAACACAGAAATTAAATCGGAATTAAATACAAAATGCACAATGCCGACTCAGGTACAAGAAGTATAGCTCTTCTTACTGTCTATGTGTTGAACCTTTCCTGTGGGACCGGTTTTAGATTGCGATTCTTCACTTCAGGTTTACTGTATCCCTTGGACATTTTTATTGGCGACGAAACACAGAATTTGCATCGGAATTAAATAGAAAAGGCACAATGCCTTCTTAAGTAAAAGAAAACAGACTTTTCTTAATAACTATGTTTTGAACCATTCCTGTGACACTAGTTATAGTTTCCGATGCTTCACTTCAGTTTTACTGTATCCCTCCGACCGTCGTATCGACAATGAAACACAGATGTTGCATCGGAATTAAATACAAAAGGCACAAAGCCAAATCAAGTACTAGATGACTAACTCTTCTTACTATCTATGTTTTGAACCATTTCTGTGACACTAGTTATAGTTTCAGATGCATCACTTCAAGTTTACTGTATCCCTCTCACCTTTTTATTGACGATGAAACACAGAAATTGCATCGGAATTAAATACAAAAGGCACAATGCCCAATTAAGTATAAGAAAACTGTCTCTTCTTACTGTCTATGTTTGAGCCATTCCTGTGACACTAGTTATCGACTCCGATGCTTCACTTCAGGTTTACTGTATCCCTTTGACCTTCTTATTGACGATCAAACTCAGATATTGCATCGGAATTAAATGCAAAAGGCACAATGACGACTTAAGTACAAGAAAACTGACTCTTCTTACTGTCTATGTTATGAACCATTCCTGTGACACTAGTTATAGATTCCGATGCTTCACTTCAGGTTTACTGTATCCCTCTGACCTTCTTATTGACGATGAAACAAAGAAATTGCATCGGAATTAAATACAAAAACCACAATGCCGACTTATGTACAAGAAAACTGATTCTTCTTACTGTCTATGTTTTGAACCTTTCCTGTGAGACCAGTCTTAGATTCCGGTGCTTGACTTCAGGTTTACAGAATCCCTTGGACCTTCTTATTGACGACGAAACACAGAAATTGCATCGGAGTTAAATATAAAAGGCACAATGCCGACTTTAGAACAAGAAAACTGAGTCATCTTACTGTCTATGGTTGAACCATTCCTGTGACACAAGTTCTAGTTTCAGATGCTTCACTTCAGGTTTACTGTATCCCTCTTACCTTCTTATTGACGATGAAACACAGATATTACATCAGAATTAAATACATTAGGCACAATGCCGACTTAAGTACAAGAAAACTGACTCTTCTTGCTGTCAATGCTTTGAACCATTTCTGTGACACTAGTTATAGATTCCGACGCTGCACTTGAGGTTTACTGTATCCCTCTGACCTTCTTATTGACGATGAAACACAGAAATTGCATCGGAATTAAATACAAAAGGCACAATGCCGACATAAGTACATGAAAACTTATTCTTCTTACTGTCTATGTTTTTAACCATTCCTGTGACACTAGTTATAGATTCCGATGCTTCACTTCAGGTTTACTGTATCCCTCTGACCGTCTTGTTGACGATGAAACACGGAAATAGCATCGGAATTAAATAGAAAAGGCACAATGCCGACTCAAGCACAAGAAGACTGGCTCTTCTTACTGTCTATCTTATGAACATTTCCTGTGATACCGGTTTTAGATTCCGACCCTTCACTTCTGGTTTAAGGTATCCCTTGGACCATCTTATTGACGACGAAACACGGAAACTGCATCGGAAGTAAACAGAAAAGGCACAATGTCGACTTAATTACAAGAAAACTGACTCTTCTTACTGTCTATCATTTGAACCATTCCTGTGACACAACTTATAGGTTCCGATGTTGCACTTCAGGATTTCTGTATCCCTCTGACCTTCTGATTGACGATGAAACACAGAAATTGCATCGGAATGAAATACAAAAGGCACAATGCCCACTTAAGTATGAGGAAACTGACTCTTCTTAGTGTCTATGTTTTGAACCATTCCTGTGACACTAGTTATAGATTCCGATGCTTCACTTCAGGTTTACTGTATCCCACCGACCTTCTTATTGACGATGAAACACAGAAATTGCACCGGAACTAAATACAAAAGGCACAATGCCGACTCTAGTACAAGAAGACTGGCTCTTCTTACTGTCTATGTTTTGAACCTTTCCTGTGTTACCGGTTTTAGATTCCGATCCTTCCCTTCAGGTGTACTGTATCCCTTGGACCTTCTTATTGACGACGAAACACAGGAATTGCATCGGAATTAAATAGAAAAGGCACAATGCCGACTTAAGTACAAGAGAACTGACTCTTCTTCTTACGTCTATGATTTGAACCATTATTGTGACACTAGTTATAGATTCGGAAGCATCACTTCAAGTGTACTGTATCCCTCTAACCTTCGTATTGGCGATAAAACACAGAAATTGCATCGGAATTAAATACAAAAGGCACAATGCCGACTCAAGTACAAGAAGACTGGCTCTTCTTACTGTCTATGTTTTGAAACTTTCCTGTGATACCGGTTTTAGATTCCGTCCCTTCATTTTAGGTTTACTGTATCCCTTGGACCTTCTTATTGACGACGAAACACAGAAACGGCATCGGAAGTAAATAGAAAAGGCACAATGTCGACTTAATTACAAGAAAACTGACTCTTCTTACTGTCTATGATTTGAACCATTCCTGTGACCCCAGTTATAGGTTCCGATGCATCACTTCAGGTTTACTGTATCCCTCTGACTTTCTGATTGAGGATGAAGCACAGAAATTGCATCGGAATTAAATACAAAAGGCACAATGCCGGCTTAAGTATAAGAAAACCGACTCTTCTTATTGACTATGCTTTGAACCATTCCTGTGACACTAGTTATAGATTCCGATGCTTCACTTCAGGTTTACTGTATCCCTGTGACCTTCTTATTGATGATCAAACACAGAAAATTGATCGGAATTAAATACGAAAGGCACAATGCCGACTCAAGTACAAGAAGACTGGCTCTTCTTACTGTCTATGATTTGAACCATTCCTGTGACACTAGTTATAGATTCCGATGCTTCACTTCAGGTTTACTGTATCCAGCTGACCTTTCATATTGACGATGAAACACAGAAATTGCAACGGATTTAAATACAAATGGCACATTGCCGACTTCAGTACTAGAAGACTGACTCTTCTTACTGTCTATGTTTTGAACCATTCCCGTGACACTAGTTTTAGATTACGATGCTTCACTTCAGGTTTACTGTATCCTTCTGACCTCCTTATCGACATTGAAACACAGAAATTGCATCTTAATTAAATACAAAATGCACAATGCCGACTTAAGTACAAGAAGACAAACTCTTCTTACTGTCTATGTTTTGAACCTTTCCTGTGAGACCGGTTTTAGATTTCGATGCTTCACTTCAGGTTTACTGTATCCCTTGGACCTTCTTAGTGACGGCGAAACACAGAAATTGTATCGGAACTAAATAGAAAAGGCACAATGCCGACTCAAGTACAAGAAAACTGACTCTTCTTCCTGTCAAAGTATTGAACCATTCCTGTGACACTAGTTATAGATTCCGATGCTTCACTTCAGGTTAACTGTATCCAGCTGAACTTCTTATTGACGATGAAACACAGAAATTGCATCGGAATTAAATACAAAAGGCACATTGCCAGCTTAAGTACAAGATGACTGACTCTTCCTACTGTCTATGTTTTGAACCACTCCGGTGACACTAGTTATAGATTCCGATGCATCACTTCAGGTTTACTGTATCCCTCTGAACGCCTTATTGACGCTGAAACACAGAAATTAAATCGGAATTAAATACAAAATGCACAATGCCGACTCAGGTACAAGAAGTATAGCTCTTCTTACTGTCTATGTGTTGAACCTTTCCTGTGGGACCGGTTTTAGATTGCGATTCTTCACTTCAGGTTTACTGTATCCCTTGGACATTTTTATTGACGACGAAACACAGAATTTGCATCGGAATTAAATAGAAAAGGCACAATGCCTTCTTAAGTAAAAGAAAACAGACTTTTCTTAATAACTATGTTTTGAACCATTCCTGTGACACTAGTTATAGTTTCCGATGCTTCACTTCAGTTTTACTGTATCCCTCCGACCGTCGTATCGACGATGAAACACAGATGTTGCATCGGAATTAAATACAAAATTCACAAAGCCAAATCAAGTACTAGATGACTAACTCTTCTTACTATCTATGTTTTGAACCATTTCTGTGACACTAGTTATAGTTTCAGATGCATCACTTCAAGTTTACTGTATCCCTCTCACCTTTTTATTGACGATGAAACGCAGAAATTGCATCGGAATTAAATACAAAAGGCACAATGCCCAATTAAGTATAAGAAAACTGTCTCTTCTTACTGTCTATGTTTGAGCCATTCCTGTGACACTAGTTATCGACTCCGATGCTTCACTTCAGGTTTACTGTATCCCTTGGACCTTCTTATTGACGATCAAACTCAGATATTGCATCGGAATTAAATACAAAAGGCACAATGACGACTTAAGTACAAGAAAACTGACTCTTCTTACTGTCTATGTTTTGAACCATTCCTGTGACACTAGTTATAGATTCCGATGCTTCACTTCAGGTTTACTGTATCCCTCTGACCGTCTTGTTGACGATGAAACACGGAAATAGCATCGAAATTAAATAGAAAAGGCACAATGCCGACTCAAGCACAAGAAGACTGGCTCTTCTTACTGTCTATCTTATGAACATTTCCTGTGATACCGGTTTTAGATTCCGACCCTTCACTTCAGGTTTAAGGTATCCCTTGGACCATCTTATTGACGACGAAACACGGAAACTGCATCGGAAGTAAACAGAAAAGGCACAATGTCGACTTAATTACAAGAAAACTGACTCTTCTTACTGTCTATCATTTGAACCATTCCTGTGACACAACTTATAGGTTCCGATGTTGCACTTCAGGATTTCTGTATCCCTCTGACCTTCTGATTGACGATGAAACACAGAAATTGCATCGGAATGAAATACAAAAGGCACAATGCCCACTTAAGTATGAGGAAACTGACTCTTCTTAGTGTCTATGTTTTGAACCATTCCTGTGACACTAGTTATAGATTCCGATGCTTCACTTCAGGTTTACTGTATCCCACTGACCTTCTTATTGACGATGAAACACAGAAATTGCATCGGAACTAAATACAAAAGGCACAATGCCGACTCAAGTACAAGAAGACTGGCTCTTCTTACTGTCTATGTTTTGAACCTTTCCTGTGTTACCGGTTTTAGATTCCGATCCTTCCCTTCAGGTGTACTGTATCCCTTGGACCTTCTTATTGACGACGAAACACAGGAATTGCATCGGAATTAAATAGAAAAGGCACAATGCCGACTTAAGTACAAGAGAACTGACTCTTCTTCTTACGTCTATGATTTGAACCATTATTGTGACACTAGTTATAGATTCGGAAGCATCACTTCAGGTGTACTGTATCCCTCTAACCTTCGTATTGACGATAAAACACAGAAATTGCATCGGAATTAAATACAAAAGGCACAATGCCGACTCAAGTACAAGAAGACTGGCCCTTCTTACTGTCTATGTTTTGAACCTTTCCTGTGATACCGGTTTTAGATTCCGTCCCTTCATTTTAGGTTTACTGTATCCCTTGGACCTTCTTATTGACGACGAAACACAGAAACGGCATCGGAAGTAAATAGAAAAGGCACAATGTCGACTTAATTACAAGAAAACTGACTCTTCTTACTGTCTATGATTTGAACCATTCCTGTGACTCCAGTTATAGGTTCCGATGCATCACTTCAGGTTTACTGTATCCCTCTGACTTTCTGATTGAGGATGAAGCACAGAAATTGCATCGGAGTTAAATACAAAAGGCACAATTGCGACTCTAGTACAAGAAGACTGGCTCTTCCTACTGTCTATGTTTTGAACCTGTCCTGTGAGGCCAGTTTAAGATTCCGATGCTTGACTTCAGGTTTACCGAATCCCTTGGACCTTCTTATTGACGATGGAACACTGATATTGCATCGGAATTAAATACAAAAGGCACAATGCCGACACAAGTACAAGAAAACTGACTCTTCTTACTGTCTATGTTTTGAACCATTCCTGTGACACTAGTTATAGATTCCGATGCTTCACTTCAGGTTTACTCTACCCCTCTGACCTTCATATTGATGAGGATACACAGAAATTGCATCGGAATTAAACAGAAAAGGCACAATGCCGACTAAAGTACAAGAAAACCGACTCTTCTTACTGTCTATGTTTTGAAGCATTCCTGTGACACTAGTTATAGATTCCGATGCTTCACTTAAGGTTTACTGTGTCCCTCTGACCGTCTTATTGACGATGAAACACAGAAATTGCATCGGAATTAAATAGAAAAGCACAATGCCGACTGAAGTACAAGAAAACTGACTCTTCTTACTGTCTATGTTTTGAACCTTTCCTGTGACACTAGTTATAGATTCCGATGGTTCACTTCAGGTTTACTGTATCCCTCTGACCTTCTTATAGACGATGAAACACAGAAATTGCATCGGAATTAAATACAAAGGGCACAATGCCGACTTAAGTACACGGAAACTGACTCCTCTTACTGTCTATGTTTTGAACCATTCCTGTGGCACTAGTTATGGATTCCGATGCTGCACTTCAGGTTTACTGTATCCCTCTGACCTTCTTATTGACGATGAAACACAGAAATTGCATCGGAATTAAATACAAAAGGCACAATAACGACTCAAGTACAAGAAGACTGGCTCTTCCTACTGTCTATGATTTGAACTTTTCCTGTGAGACTGGTATTAGATTCCGATGCTACACTTCAGGTTTACTGTATCCCTTGGACGTTCGTATTGACGGCGAAACACTGAAATTGCATCGGAATTAAATAGAAAAGGCACAATGGCGACTTAAGTACAGAAAACTGACTCTTCTTACTGTCTATGTTTTGAACCATTCCTGTGACATTAGTTATAGATTCCGATGGTTCACTTCAGGTTTACTGTATCCGTCTGACCTTCGTATTGACGATTAAACACAGAAAGTGCATCAGCATTAAATACAAAATGCACAATGCCGACCTAAGTACAAGAAAACTGATTCTTCTTATTGTCTATGTTTTTAACCATTCGTGTGACACTAGTTATAGATTCCGACGCTCACTTCAGGTTTACTGTATCCCTTGGACCTTCTTATTGACGACGAAACACAGACGTTGCATCGGAATTAAATAGAAAAGCACAATGCCGACTTAAGTACAAAAAAACTGACTCTTCTTACTGTCTATGTTTTGAAGCACTCCTGTGACACTAGTTATAGATTCCGATGCTTCACTTCAGGTTTACTGTATCCCTCTGACCGTCTTATTGACAATGAAACACAGATATTGCATCGGAATTAAATAGAAAAGCACAATGCCGACTTAAGTACAAGAAAACTGACTCTTCTTACTGTGTATGTTTGAACCTTCCAAGTGACACTAGTTATAGATTCCGATGCTTCACTTCAGGTTTACTGTATCCCTCTGATCCTCTTATTGACGATGAAACACAGACATTGCATCGGAATTAATTAAAGAAGGCACAATGGCGACTTAAGTACAGATAACTGACTCTTCTTACTGTCTATGTTTTGAACCATTCCTGTGACATTAGTTATAGGTTCCGATGCTTCACTTCAGGTATACTGTATCCGTCTGACCTCCTTATTGACGATGAAACACAGAAATTGCATCGGAATTAAATACAAAAGCACAATGCCGACTTAAGTACAAGAAAACTGACTCTTCTTACTGTCTATGTTTTGAAGCACTCCTGTGACACTAGTTACAGATTCCGATGCTTCACTTCAGGTTTACTGTATACCTCTGACCGTCTTATTGACCATGAAACACAGAAATTGCATCGGAATTAAATAGAAAAACACAATGCCGACTTAAGTACAAGAAAACTGACTCTTCTTACTGTCTATGTTTCGAAGCACTCCTGTGACACTAGTTATAGATTCCGATGCTTCACTTCAGGTTTACTGTATCCCTCTGACCGTCTTATTGACCATGAAACACAGAAATTGCATCGGAATTAAATAGAAAAGCACAATGACGACTTAAGTACAAGAAAACTGACTCTTCTTACTGTCTATGTTTTGAACCTTTCCTGTGACACTAGTTATAGATTCCGATGGTTCACTTTAGGTTTACTGTATCCCTCTGACCTTCTTATTGACGATGAAACACAGAAATTGCATCTAAATTAAATACAAAGGGCACCATGCCGACTTAAGTACACGGAAACTGACTCCTCTTACTGTCTATGTTTTGAACCATTCCTGTGACACTAGTTATGGATTCCGATGCTGCACTTAAGGTTTACTGTATCCCTCTGACCTTCTTATTGACGATGAAACACAGAAATTGCATCGGAATTAAATACAAACCGCAAAATAACGACTCAAGTACAAGACGACTGGCTCTTCCTACTGTCTATGATTTGAACTTTTCCTGTGAGACCGGTATTAGATTCCGATGCTACACTTCAGGTTTACTGTATCCCTTGGACCTTCTTATTGACGGCGAAACACTGAAATTGCATCGGAATTAAATAGAAAAGGCACAATGTCGACTTAAGTACAAGAAAACTGACTCTTCTTACTGTCCATGTTTTGAACCATTCCTGTGACACTAGATCTAGATTCCTATGCTTCACTTCAGGTTTACTGTATCCCTCTCACCTTCTTATTGACGATGAAACACAGAAATTGCATCGGAATTAAATACAAAAGGCAAAATGCCGACTTTAGTACCAGAAGACTGGCTCTTCTTACCGTCTAGGTTTTGAACCTTTCCTGTGAGACCAGTTTAAAATTCCGATGCTTGACTTCAGGTTTACCGAATCCCTTGGAACTTCTTATTGACGATGGAACACAGATATTGCATCGGAATTAAATACAAAAGGCACAATGCAGACTCAAGTATAAGAAAACTGACTCTTCTTACTGTCTATGTTTTGAACCATTCCTGTGACACTAGTTATAGATTCCGATGCTTCACTTCAGGTTTACTGTACCCCTCCGACCTTCATATTGATGATGAAACACAGTAATTGCATCGGAATTAAACAGAAAAGGCACAATGCCGACTTAAGTACAAGAAAAGTGACTCTTCTTACTGTCTATGGTTTTAACCATTCCTGTGACACTAGTTACAGATTCCGATGCTTCACTTCATATTTACTGTATCCCTCTGACCCTCTTATTGACGATGAAACACAGAAATTGCATCGGAATTCATTAAAAAAGGCACAATGGCGACTTAAGTACAGAAAACTGACTCTTCTTACTGTCCATGTTTTGAACCATTCCTGTTACATTAGTTATAGATTCCGATGCTTCACTTCAGGTTTACTGTATCCGTCTGACCTTCTTATTGACGATTAAACACAGAAATTGCATCAGAATTAAATACAAAATGCACAATGCCGACTTAAGTACAAGAAAACTGATTCTTCTTATTGTCTATGTTTTTAACCATTCGTGTGACACTAGTTATAGATTCCGATGCTTCACTTCAGGTTTACTGTATCCCTCTGACCCTCTTATTGACGATGAAACACAGAAATTGCATCGGAATTCATTAAAAAAGGCACAATGGCGACTTAAGTACAGAAAACTGACTCTTCTTACTGTCCATGTTTTGAACCATTCCTGTTACATTAGTTATAGATTCCGATGCTTCACTTCAGGTTTACTGTATCCGTCTGACCTTCTTATTGACGATTAAACACAGAAATTGCATCAGAATTAAATACAAAATGCACACTGCCGACTTAAGTACAAGAAAACTGATTCTTCTTATTGTCTATGTTTTTTACCATTCGTGTGACACTAGTTATAGATTCCGATGCTCACTTCAGGTTTACTGTATCCCTTGGAACTTCTTATTGACGACGAAACACAGAAATTGCTTCGGAATTAAATAGAAAAGCACAATGCCGACTTAAGTACAAGAAAACTGACTCTTCTTACTGTCAATATTTTGAAGCACTCCTGTGACACTAGTTATAGATTCCGATGCTTCACTTCAGGTTTACTGTATCCCTCTGACCGTCTTATAGACCATGAAACACAGATATTGCATCGGAATTAAATAGAAAAGCACAATGCCGACTGAAGTACAAGAAAACTGACTCTTCTTACTGTCTACGTTTTGAACCACTCCTGTGACACTAGTTATAGATTCCGATGGTTCACTTCAGGTTTACTGTATCCCTCTGACCGTCTTATTGACCGTGAAACACAGAAATTGCATCGGAATTAAATAGAAAAGCACAATGCCGACTTAAGTACAAGAAAACTGACTCTTCTTACTGTCTATGTTTGAACCTTTCAAGTGACACTAGTTATAGATTCCGATGCTTCACTTCAGGTTTACTGTATCCCTCTGATCCTCTTATTGACGATGAAACACAGAAATTGCATCGGAATTAATTAAAGAAGGCACAATGGCGACTTAAGTACAGAAAACTGACTCTTCTTACTGTCTATGTTTTGAACCATTCCTGTGACACTAGTTATAGGTTCCGATGATTCACTTCAGGTTTACTGTATCCCTTGGACCTTCTTATTGACGACGAAACACAGAAATTGCTTCGGAATTAAATAGAAAAGCACAATGCCGACTTAAGTACAAGAAAACTGACTCTTCTTACTGTCTATGTTTTGAAGCACTCCTGTGACACTAGTTATAGATTCCGATGCTTCACTTCAGGTTTACTGTATACCTCTGACCGTCTTATTGACCATGAAACACAGAAATTGCATCGGAATTAAATTGAAAAACACAATGCCGACTTCAGTACAAGAAAACTGACTCTTCTTACTGTCTATGTTTCGAAGCACTCCTGTGACACTAGTTATAGATTCCGATGCTTCACTTCAGGTTTACTGTATCCCTCTGACCGTCTTATTGACCATGAAACACAGAAATTGCAGCGGAATTATATAGAAGAGCACAATGACCACTTAAGTACAAGAAAACTGACTCCTCTTACTGTCTATGTTTTGAACCTTTCCTGTGACACTAGCTATAGATTCCGATGGTTCACTTCAGGTTTACTGTATCCCTCTGACCTTCTTATTGATGATGAAACACAGAAATTGCATCTAAATTAAATACAAAGGGCACAATGCCGACTTAAGTACACGGAAACTGACTCCTCTTACTGTCTATGTTTTGAACCATTCCTGTGACACTAGTTATGGATTCCGATGCTGCACTTAAGGTTTACTGTATCCCTCTGACCTTCTTATTGACGATGAATCACAGAAATTGCATCGGAATTAAACACAAACCGCAAAATAACGACTCAAGTACAAGACGACTGGCTCTTCCTACTGTCTATGATTAGAACTTTTCCTGTGAGACCGGTATTAGATTCCGATGCTACACTTCAGGTTTACTGTATCCCTTGGACCTTCTTATTGACGGCGAAACACTGAAATTGCATCGGAATTAAATAGAAAAGGCACAATGTCGACTTAAGTACAAGAAAACTGACTCTTCTTACTGTCCATGTTTTGAACCATTCCTGTGACACTAGATCTAGATTCCTATGCTTCACTTCAGGTTTACTGTATCCCTCTCACCTTCTTATTGACGATGAAACACAGAAATTGCATCGGAATTAAATACAAAAGGCAAAATGCCGACTTACTTATAAGAAAACTGACGCTTCTTACCGTCTATGCTTTGAACCATTCCTGTGACACTAGTTATAGATTCCGATGCTTCACTTCAGGTTTACTGTATCCCTCTGACCGTCTTATAGACCATGAAACACAGATATTGCATCGGAATTAAATAGAAAAGCACAATGCCGACTGAAGTACAAGAAAACTGACTCTTCTTACTGTCTACGTTTTGAACCACTCCTGTGACACTAGTTATAGATCCCGATGGTTCGCTTCAGGTTTACTGTATCCCTCTGACCGTCTTATTGACAATGAAACACAGATATTGCATCGGAATTAAATAGAAAAGCACAATGCCGACTTAAGTACAAGAAAACTGACTCTTCTTACTGTCTATGTTTGAACCTTTCAAGTGACACTAGTTATAGATTCAGATGCTTCACTTCAGGTTTACTGTATCCCTCTGATCGTCTGATTGACGATGAAACACAGAAATTGCATCGGAATTATTTAAAGAGGGCACAATGGCGACTTAAGTACAGAAAACTGACTCTTCTTACCGTCTATGTTTTGAACCATTCCTGTGACATTAGTTATAGGTTCCGATGATTCACTTCAGGTATACTGTATCCGTCTGACCTTCTTATTGACGATTAAACACAGAAATTGCATCAGAATTAAATACAAAATGCACAATGCCGACTTAAGTACAAGAAAACTGATTCTTCTTATTGTCTATGTTTTTAACCATTCGTGTGACACTAGTTATGGATTCCGATGCTCACTTCAGGTTTACTGTATCCCTTCGACCTTCTTATTGACGACGAAACACAGAAATTGCTTCGGAATTAAACAGAAAAGCACAATGCCGACTTAAGTACAAGAAAACTGACTCTTCTTACTGTCTATATTTTGAAGCACTCCTGTGACACTAGTTATAGATTCCGATGGTTCACTTCAGGTTTACTGTATCCCTCTGACCGTCTTATTGACAATGAAACACAGATATTGCATCGGAATTAAATAGAAAAGCACAATGCCGACTTAAGTACAAGAAAACTGACTCTTCTTACTGTCTATGTTTGAACCTTTCAAGTGACACTAGTTATAGATTCCGATGCTTCACTTCAGGTTTACTGTATCCCTCTGATCCTCTTATTGACGATGAAACACAGAAATTGCATCGGAATTAATTAAAGAAGGCACAATGGCGACTTAAGTACAGAAAACTGACTCTTCTTACTGACTATGTTTCGAAGCACTCCTGTGACACTAGTTATAGATTCCGATGCTTCACTTCAGGTTTACTGTATCCCTCTGACCGTCTTATTGACCATGAAACACAGAAATTGCATCGGAATTAAATAGAAGAGCACAATGACCACTTAAGTACAAGAAAACTGACTCCTCTTACTGTCTATGTTTTGAACCTTTCCTGTGACACTAGTTATAGATTCCGATGGTTCACTTCAGGTTTACTGTATCCCTCTGACCTTCTTATTGACGATGAAACACAGAAATTGCATCTAAATTAAATACAAAGGGCACAATGCCGACTTAAGTACACGGAAACTGACTCCTCTTACTGTCTATGTTTTGAACCATTCCTGTGACACTAGTTACGGATTCCGATGCTGCACTTAAGGTTTACTGTATCCCTCTGACCTTCTTATTGACGATGAAACACAGAAATTGCATCGGAATTAAATACAAACCGCAAAATAACGACTCAAGTACAAGACGACTGGCTCTTCCTACTGTCTATGATTAGAACTTTTCCTGTGAGACCGGTATTAGATTCCGATGCTACACTTCAGGTTTACTGTATCCCTTGGACCTTCTTATTGACGGCAAAACACTGAAATTGCATCGGAATTAAATAGAAAAGGCACAATGTCGACTTAAGTACAAGAAAACTGACTCTTCTTACTGTCCATGTTTTGAACCATTCCTGTGACACTAGATCTAGATTCCTATGCTTCACTTCAGGTTTACTGTATCCCTCTCACCTTCTTATTGACGATGAAACACAGAAATTGCATCGGAATTAAATACAAAAGGCAAAATGCCGACTTACTTATAAGAAAACTGACGCTTCTTACCGTCTATGCTTTGAACCATTCCTGTGACACTAGTTATAGATTCCGATGCTTCACTTCAGGTTTACTGTATCCCTCTGACCGTCTTATAGACCATGAAACACAGATATTGCATCGGAATTAAATAGAAAAGCACAATGCCGACTGAAGTACAAGAAAACTGACTCTTCTTACTGTCTATTTTTGAACCTTTCAAGTGACACTAGTTATAGATTCCGATGCTTCACTTCAGGTTTACTGTATCCCTCTGATCCTCTTATTGACGCTGAAACACAGAAATTGCATCGGAATTAATTAAAGAAGGCACAATGGCGACTTAAGTACAGAAAACTGACTCTTCTTACTGTCTATGTTTTGAACCATTCCTGTGACATTAGTTATAGGTTCCGATGCTTCACTTCAGGTATACTGTATCTGTCTGACCTCCTTATTGACGATGAAACACAGAAATTGCAACGGAATTAAATACAAACCGCAAAATAACGACTCAAGTACAAGACGACTGGCTCTTCCTACTGTCTATGATTTGAACTTTTCCAGTGAGACCGGTATTAGATTCCGATGCTACACTTCAGGTTTACTGTATCCCTTGGACCTTCTTATTGACGGCGAAACACTGAAATTGCATCGGAATTAAATAGAAAAGGCACAATGTCGACTTAAGTACAAGAAAACTGACTCTTCTTACTGTCCATGTTTTGAACCATTCCTGTGACATTAGTTATAGATTCCGATGGTTCACTTCAGGTTTACTGTATCCCTCTGACCGTCTTATTGACCATGAAACACAGAAATTGCATCGGAATTAAATAGAAAAGAACAATGTAGACTTAAGTACAAGTAAACTGACTCCTCTTACTGTCTATGTTTTGAACCTTTCCTGTGACACTAGTTATAGATTCCGATGGTTCACTTCAGGTTTACTGTATACCTCTGACCTTCTTATTGACGATGAAACACAGAAATTGCATCTAAATTAAATACAAAGGGCACAATGCCGACTTAAGTACACGGAAACTGACTCCTCTTACTGTCTATGTTTTGAACCATTCCTGTGACAGTAGTTATGGATTCCGATGCTGCACTTAAGGTTTACTGTATCCCTCTGACCTTCTTATTGACGATGAAACACAGAAATTGCATCGGAATTAAATACAAACCGCAAAATAACGACTCAAGTACAAGACGACTGGCTCTTCCTACTGTCTATGATTTGAACTTTTCCTGTGAGACCGGTATTAGATTCCGATGCTACACTTCAGGTTTACTGTATCCCTTGGACCTTCTTATTGACGGCGAAACACTGAAATTGCATCGGAATTAAATAGAAAAGGCACAATGTCGACTTAAGTACAAGAAAACTGACTCTTCTTACTGTCCATGTTTTGAACCATTCCTGTGACATTAGTTATAGATTCCGATGGTTCACTTCAGGTTTACTGTATCCGTCTGACCTTCGTATTGACGATTAAACACATAAAGTGCATCAGAATTAAATACAAAATGCACAATGCCGACCTAACTACAAGAAAACTGATTCTTCTTATTGTCTATGTTTTTAACCATTCGTGTGACACTAGTTATAGATTCCGACGCTCACTTCAGGTTTACTGTATCCCTTGGACCTTCTTATTGACGACGAAACACAGAAGTTGCATCGGAATTAAATAGAAAAGCACAATGCCGACTTAAGTACAAAAAAACTGACTCTTCTTACTGTCTATGTTTTGAAGCACTCCTGTGACACTAGTTATAGATTCCGATGCTTCACTTCAGGTTTACTGTATCCCTCTGACCGTCTTATTGGCAATGAAACACAGATATAGCATCGGAATTAAATAGAAAAGCACAATGCCGATTAAGTACAAGAAAACTGACTCTTCTTACTGTCTATGTTTGAACCTTCCAAGTGACACTAGTTATAGATTCCGATGCTTCACTTCAGGTTTACTGTATCCCTCTGACCGTCTTATTGACCATGAAACACAGAAATTGCATCGGAATTAAATAGAAAAGCACAATGACGACTTAAGTACAAGTAAACTGACTCCTCTTACTGTCTATGTTTTGAACCTTTCCTGTGACACTAGTTATAGATTCCGATGGTTCACTTCAGGTTTACTGTATCCCTCTGACCTTCTTATTGACGACGAAACACAGAAATTGCATCTAAATTAAATACAAAGGGCACAATGCCGACTTAAGTACACGGAAACTGACTCCTCTTACTGTCTATGTTTTGAACCATTCCTGTGACACTAGTTATGGATTCCGATGCTGCACTTAAGGTTTACTGTATCCCTCTGACCTTCTTATTGACGATGAAACACAGAAATTGCATCGGAATTAAATACAAACCGCAAAATAACGACTCAAGTACAAGACGACTGGCTCTTCCTACTGTCTATGATTTGAACTTTTCCTGTGAGACCGGTATTAGATTCCGATGCTACACTTCAGGTTTACTGTATCCCTTGGACCTTCTTATTGACGGCGAAACACTGAAATTGCATCGAAATTAAATAGAAAAGGCACAATGTCGACTTAAGTACAAGAAAACTGACTCTTCTTACTGTCCATGTTTTGAACCATTCCTGTGACACTAGATCTAGATTCCTATGCTTCACTTCAGGTTTACTGTATCCCTCTCACCTTCTTATTGACGATGAAACACAGAAATTGCATCGGAATTAAATACAAAAGGCAAAATGCCGACTTTAGTACCAGAAGACTGGCTCTTCTTACCGTCTAGGTTTTGAACCTTTCCTGTGAGACCAGTTTAAAATTCCGATGCTTGAATTCAGGTTTACCGAATCACTTGGACCTTCTTATTGACGATGGAACACAGATATTGCATCGGAATTAAATACAAAAGGCACAATGCAGACTCAAGTATAAGAAAACTGACTCTTCTTACTGTCTATGTTTTGAACCATTCCTGTGACACTAGTTATAGATTCCAATGCTTCACTTCAGGTTTACTGTACCCCTCCGACCTTCATGTTGATGATGAAACACAGAAATTGCATCGGAATTAAACAGAAAAGGCACAATGCCGACTTAAGTACAAGAAAAGTGACTCTTCTTACTGTCTATGGTTTTAACTATCCCTGTGACACTAGTTACAGATTCCGATGCTTCACTTCAGGTTTACTGTATCCCTCTGACCCTCTTATTGACGATGAAACACAGAAATTGCATCGGAATTCATTAAAAAAGGCACAATGGCGACTTAAGTACAGAAAACTGACTCTTCTTACTGTCCATGTTTTGAACCATTGTTGTTACATTAGTTATAGATTCCGATGCTTCACTTCAGGTTTACTGTATCCGTCTGACTTTCTTATTGACGATTAAACACATAAATTGCATCAGAATTAAATACAAAATGCACAATGCCGACTTAAGTACAAGAAAACTGATTCTTCTTATTGTCTATGTTTTTAACCATTCGTGTGACACTAGTTATAGATTCCGATGCTTCACTTCAGGTTTACTGTATCCCTCTGACCCTCTTATTGACGATGAAACACAGAAATTGCATCGGAATTCATTAAAAAAGGCACAATGGCGACTTAAGTACAGAAAACTGACTCTTCTTACTGTCCATGTTTTGAACCATTCCTGTTACATTAGTTATAGATTCCGATGCTCCACTTCAGGTTTACTGTATCCGTCTGACCTTCTTATTGACGATTAAACACAGAAATTGCATCAGAATTAAATACAAAATGCACAATGCCGACTTAAGTACAAGAAAACTGATTCTTCTTATTGTCTATGTTTTTAACCATTCGTGTGACACTAGTTATAGATTCCGATGCTCACTTCAGGTTTACTGTATCCCTTGGAACTTCTTATTGACGACGAAACACAGAAATTGCTTCGGAATTAAATAGAAAAGCACAATGCCGACTTAAGTACAAGAAAACTGACTCTTCTTACTGTCTATGTTTGAACCTTTCAAGTGACACTAGTTATAGATTCCGATGCTTCACTTCAGGTATACTGTATCCCTCTGATCCTCTTATTGACGATGAAACACAGAAAATGCATCGGAATTAATTAAAGAAGGCACAATGGCGACCTAAGTACAGAAAACTGACTCTTCTTACTGTCTATGTTTTGAACCATTCCTGTGACATTAGTTATAGGTTCCGATGATTCACTTCAGGTATACTGTATCCGTCTGACCTTCTTATTGACGATTAAACACAGAAATTGCATCAGAATTAAATACAAAATGCACAATGCCGACTTAAGTACAAGAAAACTGAATCTTCTTATTGTCTATGTTTTTAACCATTCGTGTGACACTAGTTATAGATTCCGATGCTCACTTCAGGTTTACTGTATCCCTTGGACCTTCTTCTTGACGACGAAACACAGAATTTGCTTCGGACTTAAATAGAAAAGCACAATGCCGACTTAAGTACAAGAAAACTGACTCTTCTTACTGTCTATATTTTGAAGCACTCCTGTGACACTAGTTATAGATTCCGATGCTTCACTTCAGGTTTAGTGTATCCCTCTGACCGTCTTATAGACCATGAAACACAGATATTGCATCGGAATTAAATAGAAAAAGCACAATGCCGACTGAAGTACAAGTAAACTGACTCTTCTTACTGTCTACGTTTTGAACCACTCCTGTGACACTAGTTATAGATTCCGATGGTTCACTTCAGGTTTACTGTATCCCTCTGACCGTCTTATTGACAATGAAACACAGATATTGCATCGGAATTAAATAGAAAACCACAATGCCGACTTAAGTACAAGAAAACTGACTCTTCTTACTGTCTATGTTTGAACCTTTCAAGTGACACTAGTTATAGATTCCGATGCTTCACTTCAGGTTTACTGTATCCCTCTGATCCTCTTATTGACGATGAAACACAGAAATTGCATCGGAATTAATTAAAGAAGGCACAGTGGCGACTGAAGTACAGAAAACTGACTCTTCTTACTAACTATGTTTTGAACCATTCCTGTGACATTAGTTATAGGTTCCTATGCTTCACTTCAGGTATACTGTATCCGTCTGACCTCCTTATTGACGATGAAACACAGAAATTGCATCGGAATTAAATACAAAAGCACAATGCCGACTTAAGTACAAGAAAACTGACTCTTCTTACTGTCTATGTTTTGAACCACTCCTGTGACACTTGTTATAGATTCCGATGCTTCACTTCAGGTTTACTGTATACCTCTGACCGTCTTATTGACCATGAAACACAGAAATTGCATCGGAATTAAATTGAAAAACACAATGCCGACTTCAGTACAAGAAAACTGACTCTTCTTACTGTCTATGTTTCGAAGCACTCCTGTGACACTAGTTATAGATTCCGATGCTTCACTTCAGGTTTACTGTATCCCTCTGACCGTCTTATTGACCATGAAACACAGAAATTGCATCGGAATTAAATAGAAGAGCACAATGACCACTTAAGTACAAGAAAACTGACTCCTCTTACTGTCTATGTTTTGAACCTTTCCTGTGACACTAGCTATAGATTCCGATGGTTCACTTCAGGTTTACTGTATCCCTCTGACCTTCTTATTGACGATGAAACACAGAAATTGCATCTAAATTAAATACAAAGGGCACAATGCCGACTTAAGTACACGGAAACTGACTCCTCTTACTGTCTATGTTTTGAACCATTCCTGTGACACTAGTTATGGATTCCGATGCTGCACTTAAGGTTTACTGTATCCCTCTGACCTTCTTATTGACGATGAAACACAGAAATTGCATCGGAATTAAATACAAACCGCAAAATAACGACTCAAGTACAAGACGACTGGCTCTTCCTACTGTCTATGATTAGAACTTTTCCTGTGAGACCGGTATTAGATTCCGATGCTACACTTCAGGTTTACTGTATCCCTTGGACCTTCTTATTGACGGCGAAACACTGAAATTGCATCGGAATTAAATAGAAAAGGCACAATGTCGACTTAAGTACAAGAAAACTGACTCTTCTTACTGTCCATGTTTTGAACCATTCCTGTGACACTAGATCTAGATTCCTATGCTTCACTTCAGGTTTACTGTATCCCTCTCACCTTCTTATTGACGATGAAACACAGAAATTGCATCGGAATTAAATACAAAAGGCAAAATGCCGACTTACTTATAAGAAAACTGACGCTTCTTACCGTCTATGCTTTGAACCATTCCTGTGACACTAGTTATAGATTCCGATGCTTCACTTCAGGTTTACTGTATCCCTCTGACCGTCTTATAGACCATGAAACACAGATATTGCATCGGAATTAAATAGAAAAGCACAATGCCGACTGAAGTACAAGAAAACTGACTCTTCTTACTGCCTACGTTTTGAACCACTCCTGTGACACTAGTTATAGATTCCGATGGTTCGCTTCAGGTTTACTGTATCCCTCTGACCGTCTTATTGACAATGAAACACAGATATTGCATCGGAATTAAATAGAAAAGCACAATGCCGACTTAAGTACAAGAAGACTGACTCTTCTTACTGTCTATGTTTGAACCTTTCAAGTGACACTAGTTATAGATTCCGATGCTTCACTTCAGGTTTACTGTATCCCTCTGATCCACTTATTGACGATGAAACACAGAAATTGCATCGGAATTAATTAAAGAGGGCACAATGGCGACTTAAGTACAGAAAACTGACTCTTCTTACTGTCTATGTTTTGAACCATTCCTGTGACATTAGTTATAGGTTTCGATGATTCACTTCAGGTATACTGTATCCGTCTGACCTTCTTATTGACGATTAAACACAGAAATTGCATCAGAATTAAATACAAAATGCACAATGCCGACTTAAGTACAAGAAAACTGATTCTTCTTATTGTCTATGTTTTTAACCATTCGTGTGACACTAGTTATAGATTCCGATGCTCACTTCAGGTTTACTGTATCCCTTGGACCTTCTTATTGACGACGAAACACAGAAATTGCTTCGGAATTAAATAGAAAAGCACAATGCCGACTTAAGTACAAGAAAACTGACTCTTCTTACTGTCTATATTTTGAAGCACTCCTGTGACACTAGTTATAGATTCCGATGGTTCACTTCAGGTTTGCTGTATCCCTCTGACCGTCTTATTGACAATGAAACACAGATATTGCATCGGAATTAAATAGAAAAGCACAATGCCGACTTAAGTACAAGAAAACTGTTTCTTCTTACTGTCTATGTTTGAACCTTTCAAGTGACACTAGTTATAGATTCCGATGCTTCACTTCAGGTTTACTGTATCCCTCTGATCCTCTTATTGACGATGAAACACAGAAATTGCATCGGAATTAATTAAAGAAGGCACAATGGCGACTTAAGTACAGAAAACTGACTCTTCTTACTGACTACGTTTTGAACCATTCCTGTGACATTAGTTATAGGTTCCGATGCTTCACTTCAGGTATACTGTATCCGTCTGACCTCCTTATTGACGATGAAACACAGAAATTGCATCGGAATTAAATACAAAAGCACAATGCCGACTTAAGTACAAGAAAACTGACTCTTCTTACTGTCTATGTTTTGAAGCACTAGTGTGACACTAGTTATAGATTCCGATGCTTCACTTCAGGTTTACTGTATACCTCTGACCGTCTTATTGACCATGAAACACAGAAATTGCACCGAAATGAAATTGAAAAACACAATGCCGACTTAAGTACAAGAAAACTGACTCTTCTTACTGTCTATGTTTCGAAGCACTCCTGTGACACTAGTTATAGATTCCGATGCTTCACTTCAGGTTTACTGTATCCCTCTGACCTTCTTATTGACGATGAAACACAGAAATTGCATCTAAATTAAATACAAAGGGCACAATGCCGACTTAAGTACACGGAAACTGACTCCTCTTACTGTCTATGTTTTGAACCATTCCTGTGACACTAGTTATGGATTCCGATGCTGCACTTAAGGTTTACTGTATCCCTCTGACCTTCTTATTGACGATGAAACACAGAAATTGCATCGGAATTAAATACAAACCGCAAAATAACGACTCAAGTACAAGACGACTGGCTCTTCCTACTGTCTATGATTAGAACTTTTCCTGTGAGACCGGTATTAGATTCCGATGCTACACTTCAGGTTTACTGTATCCCTTGGACCTTCTTATTGACGGCGAAACACTGAAATTGCATCGGAATTAAATAGAAAAGGCACAATGTCGCCTTAAGTACAAGAAAACTGACTCTTCTTACTGTCCATGTTTTGAACCATTCCTGTGACACTACATCTAGATTCCTATGCTTCACTTCAGGTTTACTGTATCCCTCTCACCTTCTTATTGACGATGAAACACAGAAATTGCATCGGAATTAAATACAAAAGGCAAAATGCCGACTTATTTATAAGAAAACTGACGCTTCTTACCGTCAATGCTTTGAACCATTCCTGTGACACTAGTTATAGATTCCGATGCTTCACTTCAGGTTTACTGTATCCCTCTGACCGTCTTATTGACAATGAATCACAGATATAGCATCGGAATTACATAGAAAAGACAATGCCGACTTAAGTACAAGAATACCGACTCTTCTTACTGTCTATGTTTGAACCTTTCAAGTGACACTAGTTATAGATTCCGATGCTTCACTTCAGGTTTACTGTATCCCTCTGATCCTCTTATTGACGATGAAACACAGAAATTGCATCGGAATTAATTAAAGAAGGCACAATGGCAACTTAAGTACAGAAAACTGACTCTTCTTACTGTCTATATTTGGACCATTCCTGTGACATTAGTTATAGGTTCCGATGCTTCACTTCAGGTATACTGTATCCGTCTGACCTCCTTATTGACGATGAAACACAGATATTGCATCGGAATTAAATACAAAAGCACAATGCCGACTTAAGTACAAGAAAACTGACTCTTCTTACTGTCTATGTTTTGAACCACTCCTGTGACACTTGTTATAGATTCCGATGCTTCACTTCAGGTTTACTGTATACCTCTGACCGTCTTATTGACCATGAAACACAGAAATTGCATCGGAATTAAATAGAAAAACACAATGCCGACTTAAGTACAAGAAAACTAACTCTTCTTACTGTCTATAATTCGAAGCACTCCTGTGACACTAGTTATAGATTCCGATGCTTCACTTCAGGTTTACTGTATCCCTCTGACCGTCTTATTGACCATGAAACACAGAAATTGCATCGGAATTAAATAGAAAAGCACAATGACGACTTAAGTACAAGAAAACTGACTCTTCTTACTGACTATGTTTTGAACCTTTCCTGTGACACTAGTTATAGATTCCGATGGTTCACTTCAGGTTAACTGTATCCCTCTGACCTTCTTATTGACGATGAAACACAGAAATTGCATCTAAATTAAATACAAAGGGCACAATGCCGACTTAAGTACACGGAAACTGACTCCTCTTACTGTCTATGTTTTGAACCATTCCTGTGACACTAGTTATGGATTCCGATGCTGCACTTAAGGTTTACTGTATCCCTCTGACCTTCTTATTGACGATGAAACACAGAAATTGCATCGGAATTAAATACAAACCGCAAAATAACGACTCAAGTACAAGACGACTGGCTCTTCCTACTGTCTATGATTTGAACTTTTCCTGTGAGATCGGTATTAGATTCCGATGCTACACTTCAGGTTTACTGTATCCCTTGGACCTTCTTATTGACGGCGAAACACTGAAATTGCATCGGAATTAAATAGAAAAGCACAATGTCGACTTAAGTACAAGAAAACTGACTCTTCTTACTGTCCATGTTTTGAACCATTCCTGTGACACTAGATCTAGATTCCTATGCTTCACTTCTGGTTTACTGTATCCCTCTCACCTTCTTATTGACGATGAAACACAGAAATTGCATCGGAATTAAATACAAAAGGCAAAATGCCGACTTACTTATAAGAAAACTGACTCTTCGTACTGTCTATGCTTTGAACCATTCCTGTGACACTAGTTATAGATTCCGATGCTTCACTTCAGGTTTACTGTATGCCTCTGACCGTCTTATTGATCATGAAACACAGAAATTGCATCGGAATTAAATAGAAAAGCACAATGACGACTTAAGTACAAGGAAACTGACCCTTCTTACTGTCTATGTTTTGAACCCTTCCTGTGACACTAGTTATAGATTCCGATGGTTCACTTCAGGTTTACTGTATCCCTCTGACCTTCTTATTGACGATGAAACACAGAAATTGCATCGGAATTAAATACAAAAGGCACAATGCCGACTTAAGTACAAGAAAACTGATTCTTCTTACTGTCTATGTTTTTAACCATTCCTGTGACACTAGTTAAAGATTCCAATGGTTCACTTCCAGTTTACTGTATCCCTTGGACCTTCTTATTGTCGACGAAACACAGAAATTGCATCGGAATTAAATAGAAAAGGCACGATGCCGACTTATATACAAGAAAACTGAATCTTCTTACTGTCTATGCTTTAAACAATTCCTGTGACACTAGTTATAGATTCCGATGCTTCACTTCAGGTTTACTGTATCCCTCTCACCTTCTTATTGACGATGAAATACAGAAATTGCAACGGAATTAAATACAAAACGCACAAAGCCGGCTTAAGTACAAGAAAAGTGATTCTTCTTACTGTCCATGTTTTAAACATTCCTGTGACTCTAGTTATAGATTCCGATGCTTCACTTCAGGTTTACTGTATCCGTCTGACCTTCATATTGACGATGAAACACAGAAATTGCATCGGAATTAAATACAAAAGGCACAATGCCGACTTAAGTACAAGGAAACTGATTCTGCTTACTGTCTATGTTTTTAACCATTCCTGTGACACTAGTTATAGATTCCGATGCTCACATCAGGTTTACAGTATCCCTTGGACCTTCTTATTGACGACGAAACACAGAAATTGCATCGGAATTCAATAGAAAAGCACAATGCCGACTTAATTACAAGAATACTGACTCTTCTTACTGTCTATGTATTGAAGCACTCCTGTGACACTAGTTATAGATTCCGATGCTTCACTTCAGGTTTACTGTATCCCTCTGACCGTCTTATTGACCATGAAACACAGAAATTGCATCGGAATTAAACAGAAAAGCTCAATGCCGACTTAAGTACAAGAAAACTGACTCTTCTTACTGCCTATGTTTTGAACCATTCCTGTGACACTAGTTATAGATTCCGATGGTTCACTCCCAGGTTTAATGTATCCCTCTGGCTTTTTTATTGACGATGAAACACTGAAATTGCACCGGAATTAAATACAAGAGGCACAATGCCGACTAAAATACACGGAAACTGACTCCTCTTACTGTCTATGTTTTGAACCATTCCTGTGACACTATTTATAGGTTCCGATGCTTCACTTCAGGCTTACTGTATCCCTCTGACCTTCTTATTGACGATGAAACATAGAAATTGCATCGAAATTAAATACTAAAAGCACAATGCCGACTCTAGTACAAGAAGACTGGCTCTTCTTACTGTCTATATTTTGAACCTTTCCTGTGAGACCGGTTTTAGATTCCGATGCTTCGCTTCAGGTTTACTGTATCCCTTGGACCTTCTTATTGACGACGAAACACAGAAATTGCATCGGAATTAAATAGAAATGGCACGATGCCGACTTAAGTACAAGAAAACTGACTCTTCTTACTGTCTATGTTTTGAACCATTCCTGTGACACTAGTTATAGATTCCGATGCTTCACTTCAGGTTTACTGTATCCCTCTGACCTTCTTATTGACGATGAAACACAGAAATTGCATCGAAATTAAATAATAAAGGCACAATGCCGACTCTAGTACAAGAAGACTGGCTGTTCTTACTGTCTATATTTTGAACCTATAGTGTGAGACCGGTTTTAGATTCCGAAGCTTCGCTTCAGGTTTACTGTATCCCTTGGACCTTCATATAGACGACGAAACACAGAAATTGCATCGGAATTAAATAGAAAAGGCACGATGCCGACTTAAGTACAAGAAAACTGCCTCTTCTTACTGTCTATGTTTTGAACCATTCCTGTGACACTAGTTATAGATTCCGATGCTTCACTTCAGGTTTACTGTATCCCTCTCACCTTCTTAATGACGATGAAACACAGTAATTGCGTCGGAATTAAATACAAAAGGCTCAATGCCGACTTAATTATAAGAAAACTGACTCTTCTTACTGTCTATGCTTCGAACCATTCCTGTGACACTAGTTATAGATTCCGATGCTTCACTTCTGGTTTTTCTGTACTCCTCTGACCTTCTTATTGACGATGAAACACAGAAATTGCATCGGAATTAAATACAAAAGGCAAAATGCCGACATAATTATAAGAAAACTGACTCATCTTACCGTCTATGCTTTGAACCATTCTTGTGACACTAGTTATAGATTCCGATGCTTCACTTCAGGTTTACTGTATCCCTCTGACCTTCTTATTAACGATGAAACACAGAAATTGCATCGGAATTAAATACAAAAGGCACAATGCCGACTTAAGTACAAGAAAACTGATTCTTCTTACTGTCTATGTTTTTAACCATTCCTGTGACACTAGTTAAAGATTTCAATGGTTCACTTCCAGTTTACTGTATCCCTTGGACCTTCTTATTGACGACGAAACACAGAAATTGCATCGGAATTAAATAGAAAAGGCACGATGCCGACTTAAGTACAAGAAAACTGAATCTTCTTACTGTCTATGCTTTAAACAATTCCTGTGACACTAGTTATAGATTCCGATGCTTCACTTCAGGATTACTGTATGACTCTCACCTTCTTATTGACGATGAAATACAGAAATTGCAACGGAATAAAAACAAAACGCACAAAGCCGGCTTAAGTACAAGAAAAGTGATTCTTCTTACTGTCCATGTTTTAAACATTCCTGTGACTCTAGTTATAGATTCCGATGCTTCACTTCAGGTTTACTGTATCCGTCTGACCTTCATATTGACGATGAAACACAGAAATTGCATCGGAATTAAATACAAAAGGCACAATGCCGGCTTAAGTACAAGAAAACTGATTCTGCTTACTGTCTATGTTTTTAACCATTCCTGTGACACTAGTTATAGATTCCGATGCTCACATCAGGTTTACAGTATCCCTTGGACCTTCTTATTGACGACGAAACACAGAAATTGCATCGGAATTCAATAGAAAAGCACAATGCCGACTTAATTACAAGAATACTGACTCTTCTTACTGTCTATGTATTGAAGCACTCCTGTGACACTAGTTATAGATTCCGATGCTTCACTTCAGGTTTACTGTATCCCTCTGACCGTCTTATTGACCATGAAACACAGAAATTGCATCGGAATTAAATAGAAAAGCTCAATGCCGACTTAAGTACAAGAAAACTGACTCTTCTTACTGCCTATGTTTTGAACCATTCCTGTGACACTAGTTATAGATTCCGATGGTTCACTCCCAGGTTTAATGTATCCCTCTGGCTTTTTTATTGACGATGAAACACAGAAATCGCATCGGAATAGAAACAAAAGGCACTATGCAGACTTAAGTACAAGAAGACTGACTCTTCTTACTGTCTATGTTTTGAACCATACCTGTGACACTAGTTGTAGATTCCGATGCTTCACTTCAGGATTACTGTATCCCTCTGACCTTCTTATTGACGATGAAATACAGAAATTGCATCGGGATTAAATACAAAAGGCACAATGCCGACTTAAGTACACGGAAACTGACTCCACTTACTGTCTATGTTTTGAACCATTCCTGTCACACTAGTTATAGATTCCGATGCTTCACTTCAGGTTTACTGTATTCCTCTGATCTTCTTATTGACGATGAAACACGGAAATTGCATCGCAATTAAATACAAAAGGCACAATAACGACTCACGTACAAGAAGACTGGCTCTTCTTACTGTGTATGTTTTGAACCTCTCCTGTGAGACCAGTTTGAGATTCCGATGCTTGACTTCAGGTTTAAAGTATCGCTTGGACCTTCTTATTGATAATGAAACACAGAAATTGCACCGGATTTAAATACAAAAGGCACAATGCCGACTTAAGTACAAGAAAACTGACTCTCCTTACTGTCTATGTTTTGAACCATTCCCGCGACACAGTTATTGATTCCGATGCTTCCCTACAGGATTACTGTATCCCTCCGACCTTCGTATTGACGACGAAACACAGAAATTGCATCGGAATTAAAAAGAAAATGCACAATGCCGACTTAAGCACACGGAAACTGACTCTACTTACTGTCTATATTTTGAACCATGCCTGTGACACTTGTTATAGATTCCGATGCTTCACTTCAGGTTTACTGTATCCCTCTGACCTTCTTATTGACGATGAAACACAGAAATTGCATGGAAATTAAATACAAAAGGCACAATGACGACTCTAGTACAAAGAGATTGGCCCTTCTTACTGTCAATATTTTGAACCTTTCCTGTGAGACCGGTTTTAGATTCCGATGCTTCGCTTCAGGTTTACTGTATCCCTTGGGCCTTCTTATAGACGACGAAACACAGAAATCGCATCGGAATTAAATAGAAAAGGTACATAGCAGACTTAAGTACAAGAAAACTGACTTTTCTTACTGTCTATGTTTGAACCATTCCTGTGACACTAGTTATTGATTCCGATGCTTCACTTCAAGTTTACTGTATCCCTCTGACTGTCTTATTGACGATGAAACACAGAAATTGCACCGCAATTAAATACAAAAGGCACAATGCCGACTCATGTACAAGACGACTGGCTCTTCTTACTGTTTAAGATTTGAACCTTTCCTGTGAGACCGGTTTTGGATTCCGATGCTTCACTTCAGGTTTACTGTATCCCATGGACCTTCGTATTGACGACGAAACACTGAAATTGCATCGGAATTAAATAGAAAAGGCACAATGCCGTCTTAAGTACAAGAAAACTGACTCATCTTACTGTCTGTGATTTGAACCATTCCTGCGACACTAGTTATAGATTCCGATGCTCCACTTCCTTTTCCTGTATCCCTCTGACCTCCTTATTGACGATGAAGCACAGAGATTGCATCGGAATTAAATACAAAAGGCTCAATGCCGACTTAATTATAAGAAAACTGACTCTTCTTACTGTCTATGCTTTGAACCATTCCTGTGACACTAGTTATAGATTCCGATGCTTCACTTCTGGTTTTTCTGTACTCCTCTGACCTTCTTATTGACGATGAAACACAGAAATTGCATCGGAATTAGTTAAAAAGGGCACTTTGCCGACGTAAGTACAAGTAAACTAACTCTTCTTACTGACTATGTTTTGAACCATCCCTGTGACATTAGTTATAGATTCCGATCCTTCACTTCAGGTTTAATGTATCCCTCTGACCTTCTTATTGACGATGAAACACAGAAATTGCATCGGAATTAAATACAAAACGCACAAAGCCGGCTTAAGTACAAGAAAAGTGATTCTTCTTACTGTCTATGTTTTAACCATTCCTGTGACACTAGTTATAGATTCCGATGCTTCATTTCAGGTTTACTGTATCCGTCTGACCTTCATATTGACGATGAAACACAGAAATTGCATCGGAATTAAATACAAAAGGCACAATGCCGACTTAAGTACAAGAAAACTGATTCTTCTTACTGTCTTTGTTTTTAACCATTCCTGTGACACTAGTTATAGATTCCGATGCTCACATCAGGTTTACTGTATCCCTTGGACCTTCTTATTGACGACGAAACACAGAAATTGCATCGGAATTAAATAGAAAAGCACAATGCCGACTTAATTACAAGAACACTGACTCTTCTTACTGTCTATGTATTGAAGCACTCCTGTGACACTAGTTATAGATTCCGATGCTTCACTTCAGGTTTACTGTATCCCTCTGACCGTCTTATTGACCATGAAACACAGAAATTGCATCGGAAATAGATAGAAAAGCTCAATGCCGACTCAAGTACAAGAAGACTGGCTCTTCTTACAGTGTATGTTTTGAACCTCTCCTGTGAGACCAGTTTGAGATTCCGATGCTTGACTTCAGGTTTAATGTATACCTTGGACCTTCTTATTGAAGATGAAACACAGAAATTGTGTCGGAATTAAATACAAAAGGCACAATGCCGACTTAAGTACAAGAAAACTGACTCTCCTTACTGCCTATGCTTTGAACCATTCCCGTGACACTAGTTATTGATTCCGATGCTTCACTACAGGTTTACTGTATCCCTCCGACCTTCGTGTTGACGACGAAACACAGAAATTGCATCGGAATTAATTAGAAAAACCACAATGCCGACTTAAGCACACGGAAATTGACTCTTCTTACTGTCTATATTTTGTACCATGCCTGTGACACTTGTTATAGATTCCGATGCTTCACTTCAGGTTTACTGTATCCCTCTGACCGTCTTATTGACCATGAAACACAGAAATTGCATCGGAAATAGATAGAAAAGCTCAATGCCGACTCAAGTACAAGAAGACTGGCTCTTCTTACAGTGTATGTTTTGAACCTCTCCTGTGAGACCAGTTTGAGATTCCGATGCTTGACTTCAGGTTTAATGTATACCTTGGACCTTCTTATTGAAGATGAAACACAGAAATTGCATCGGAATTAAATAGAAAAGCACAATGCCGACTTAATTACAAGAACACTGACTCTTCTTACTGTCTATGTATTGAAGCACTCCTGTGACACTAGTTATAGATTCCGATGCTTCACTTCAGGTTTACTGTATCCCTCTGACTGTCTTATTGACGATGAAATACAGAAATTGCACCGCAATCAAATACAAAAGGCACAATGCCGACTCATGTACAAGAAGACTGGCTCTTCTTACTGTCTATGATTTGAACCTTTCCTGTGAGATCGGTTTTGGATTCCGATGCTTCACTTCTAGCTTTTCTGTATCCCTTGGACCTTCGTATTGACGACGAAACACTGAAATTGCATCGGAATTAGTTAAAAAAGCACAATGCAGACGTAAGTACAAGTAAACTAACTCTTCTTACTGACTATGTTTTGAACCATTCCTGTGACATTAGTTATAGATTCCGATGCTTCACTTCAGGTTTAATGTATCCCTCTGACGTCTTATTGACCATGAAACACAGAAATTGCATCGGAATTAAATACAAAAGGCACAATGCCGACTTAATTATAGGAAAACTGACTCTTCTCACTGTCTATGCTTTGAACCATTCCTGTGAGACCAGTTTTAGATTCCGATGCTAGACTTCAGGTATACTGTATCCCTTGGATGTTCTTATTGACAATGGAACACAGAAATTGCATCGGAATTATATACTAAAGGCACATTGCCGACTTAAGTACAAGAAAACTGACTCTTCTTACTGTCTATGTATTGAACCATTCCTGTGACACTAGTTATACATTCCGATGTTTCACTTCAGGTTTACTGTATCCCTCCGACCTTCTTACTGACAATAAAACACAGAAATTGCATCGGAAATAATACAAAAGGCACAATGCACACTCATGTACAAGAAGACTGGCACTTCTTACTGTCTATGTTTTGAACCTTTCCTGTTAGACCAGTTTTAGATTCCGATGCTTGACTTCAGGTTTACTGTATCCCTTGGACCTTCATACTGACGACGAAACACAGAAATTGCATCGGAATTAAATAGAAAGGCACAATGCCGACTTAAGATCAAGAAAACTGATTCTTCATACTGTCTATGTTTTGAACCTTTCCTGTGACACTAGTTATAGATTGCGATGCTTCACTTCAGGTTTACTGTATCCCTCTGACCTTCTTATTGACGATGAAAGACAGAAATTGCATCGGAAATTAATACAAAAGGCACGATGCTGACTCAAGCACAAGAAGACTGGCTCTTCTTACTGTCTATGTTCTGAAGCTTTCCTGTGAAACTGGTATTAGATTCCGATGCTTCACTTTAGGTTTACTGTATCCCTTGCCCTTTCTTATTGACGACGAAACACAGAAAGTGCATCGGAAATAAATAGAAAAGGCACAATGCCGACTTAAGTACAAGAAAACTTACTCTTCTTACTGTCTATGTTTTGAACCTATCCTGTGGCACTAGTTATAGATGCCGATGCTTCACTTGAGGTATACTGTATCCCTCTGACCTTCTTATTGACGATGAAACACCGAAAATGCATCGGAATTAAATACAAAAATCCCAATGCCGAATTAAGTACAAGTAAACTGACTCTTCTTACTGTCTATATTTTGAACCATTCCTGTGACACTAGTTATAGATTCCGATGCTTCACTTCAGGCTTACGGTATTCCTTTGACCTTATAATTAAAGATGAAACACAGAAATTGCATCGGAATTAAATACAAAAGGCACAATGCCGACTTAAGTACAAGGAAGCTGACTATTCTAATTCACTATGTTTTGAAGCAATCCTGTGACACTAGTAATAGATTCCGATGCTTCACTTCAGGTTTACTGTATCCCTCTGACCTTCTTATTGACGATGAAACACAGAAATTGGATCGGAATTAAATACAAAAGTCACAATGCCGACTGAAGTACAAGAAAACTGACTCTTCTTACTGTCTATGTTTTGAACCATTCCTGTGACACTAGTTATAGACTCCGATGCATCACTTCAGGGTTACTGTATCCCTCTGACCTTCTTATTGACCATGAAACACAGAAATTGCATCGGAATTAAATAGAAAAGGCACAATGCCGACTTAAATACATGAAAACTGACTCTTCTTACTGTCTATGTTTTGAACCATTCCTGTGAGACTAGTTATCGATTCCGATGCATCACTTCAGGTTTACTGTATCCCTCTCAGCTTCTTATTGACGATCAAACACAGAAATTGCATCGGAATTAAATACAAAAAGAACAATGCACACTCATGTACAAGAAGACTGGCTCTTCTTACTGTCTATGTTGTGAACCTTTCCTGTGAGACCAGTTTTAGATTCCGATGCTTGACTTCAGGTTTACTGTATCCCTAGGACCTTCATACTGACGACGAAACACAGAAATTGCATAGGAATTAAATTGAAAAGGCACAATGCCGACTTAAGATCAAGAAAACTGATTCTTCATACAGTCTATGTTTTGAACCATTCCTGTGACACTAGTTATAGACTGTGATGCTTCACTTCAGGTTAACTGTATCCCTCTGACCTTCTTATTGACGATGAAACAAAGAAATTGCATCGGAAATTTATACAAAATGCACAATGCCGACTCAAGTACAAGAAGACTGGCTCTTCTTACTGTCTATGTTTTGAACCTTTCCTTTGAGATCGGTTTTTAGACTCCGATGCTTCACTTCAGGTTTACTGTATCCCTTGGCCATTCTTATTGACGACGAAACACAGAAATTGCATCGGAATTATATAGAAAAAGCACAATGCCGACTTAAGTACAAGAAAACTGACTCTTCTTACTGTCTATGTTTTGAACCATTCCTGTGACACTAGTTATAGATTCCGATGCTTCACTTTAGGCTTACTGTAACCCTCTGACCTTCTTACTGACGATGAAACACAGAAATTGCATCGGAATTGAATACAAAAGGCACAATGCCGACTTAGGTACAAGAAGACGTACTCTTCTTACTGTCTATGATTTGAACCATTCCCGTGACACTAGTTATAGATTCCGATCCTTCACTTCAGGCTCACTGTATCCCTCTGACCGTCGTATTGACGATGAAACACAGAAATTGCATCGGAATTAAATACAAAAGGCACAATGCCGACTTAAGTACAGTAAACTGACTCTTCTTACTGTCAATGTTTTGAACCATTCCTGTGATACTAGCTATAGATTCCGATACTTCACTTCAGGTTTACTGTATCCCTCTGACCTTCTTATTGACGATGAAACACAGAAATTGCATCGGAATTAAATACAAAAGACACAATGCCGACTTAAGTACAAGAAAACTGACGCTTCTTACTGTTTATGTTTTGAACCACTCCTGTGACACTAGTTATAGATTCCGATGCTTCACTTCAAGTTTACTGTATCCCTTGGCCCTTCTTATTGACGACGAAACACAGAAAGTGCATCGGAATTAATTAGAAGCGGCACAATGCCGACTTAAGTACAAGATAACTGACTCTCCTTACTGTCTATGTTTTGAACCATTCCTGTGACACTAGTTATAGATTCCGATGTTTCACTTCAGGTTTGCTGTATCCCTCTGACCGTCTTATTGACGATGAAACACAGAAATTGCATCGGAATTTTAAACAAAAGGCACAATGCCGACTCAAGTACAAGAATACCGGCTCTTCTTACTGTCTATGTTTTGAACCTTTCCTGTGAAACTGGTATTAGATTCCGATGCTTCACTTCAGGTTTACTGTATCCCTTGGCCCTTCTTATTGACGACGAAACACAGAAGGTGTATCGGAATTAAATAGAAAAGGCACAATGCCGACTTAAGTACAACAAAACTGACTCTTCTTACTGTCTATGATTTGAACCTATCCTGTGACACTAGTTATAGATGCCGATGCTTCACTTCAGGTATACTGTATCCCTCTGACCTTCTTATTGACGATGACACACAGAAAATGCATCGGAATTAAATACAAAATTCCCAATGCCGAATTAAGTACAAGTAATCCGACTCTACTTACTGTCTATGTTTTGAACTATTCCTGTGACACTAGTTATAGATTCCGATGCTTTACTTCAGGTTTACTGTATTCCTTTGACCTTCTTATTAACGATGACACACAGAAATTGCATCGGAATTAAATACAAAAGGCACAATGTCGACTTAACTACAAGGAAACTAACTATTCCTACTTACTATGTTTCGAACCAATCCTGTTACAATAGTAATAGATTCCGATGCTTCACTTCAGGTTTACTGTATCCCTGTGACCTTCTTATTGACGATGAAACACAGAAATTGCATCGGAATTAAATACAAAAGTCACAATGCCGACTGAAGTACAAGAAAACTGACTCTTCTTACTGTCTATGTTTGGAACCATTCCTGTGACACTAGTTATAGATTCCGATGCTTCACTTCAGGTTTACTGTATCCCTCTGACCTTCTTATTGACGATGAAACACAGAAATTGCATCAGAATACAAACAAAAGGCACAATGCCGACGTAAGTACAAGAAGACTGACTCTTCTTACAGCCTATGTTTTCAACCATTCCTGTGACACTAGTTATAGATACCGATGCTTCACTTCAGGATTGCTGTATCCCTCTGACCGTCTTATTGACGATGAAACACAGAAATTGCATCGGAATTAAAAACAAAAGGCACAATTACGACTCAAGTACAATAAGGTTGGCTCTTCTTACTGTCTATGTTTCGAACCTTTCCTGTGAGACCGGTTTTAGATTCCGATGCTTCACTTCAGGTTTACTGTATCCCTTGGACCTTCTTATTGACGACGAAACACAATAAATTGCATCGGAATTAAATACAAAAGGCACAATGCCGACTCAAGTACAAGAAGACTGGCTCTTCTTACTGTCTATGTTTAGAACCTTTCCTGTGAGACCGGTTTTAGATTCCGATGCTTCACTTCAGGTTTACTGTATACCTCGGCCATTCTTATTGACGACGAAACACAGAAACTGCTTCGGAATTATATAGAGAAGGCACAATGGCGACTGAAGTACAAGAAAACTGACTCTTCTTACTGTCTATGTTTTGAACCATTCCTGTGACACTAGTTATGGATTCCGATGCTTCACTTTAGGCTTACTGTAACCCTCTGACCTTCTTATTGGCGATGAAACACAGAAATTGCATCGGAATTGAATACAAAAGGCACAATGCCGACTTAAGTACAAGAAGACTGACTCTTCTTACTGTCTATGTTTTGAACCATACCTGTGACACTAGCTATAGATTCCGATACTTCACTTCAGGTTTACTGTATCCCACTGACCTCCTTATTAACGATGAAACACAGAAATTGCATCGGAATTAAATACAAAAAGCACAATGCCGACTTAAGTACATGAAAACTGACGCTTCTTACTGTTTATATTTTGAACCACTCCTGTGACACTAGTTATAGATTCCGATACTTCCCTTCAGGTTTACTGTATCCCTTAACCCTTCTTATTGACGACGAAACACAGAAAGTGCTTCGGAATTAAATAGAAAAGGCACAATGCCGACTTAAGTACAAGAAATCTGACTCTCCTTAGTGTCTATGTTTCGAACCATTCCTGTGACACTAGTTATAGATTCCGATGCTTCACTTTAAGTTTGCTGTATCCCTCTGACCGTCTTATTGACGATGAAACACAGAAATTTAATCGGAATTATAAACAAAAGACACAATGCCGTCTCAAGTACATGAATACCAGCTCTTTTCCTGTCTATGTTTTCAACATTTCCTGTGAAACCGATTTTAGATTCCGATGCTTCACTTCAGGTTTACTGTATCCCTTGGCCCTTCTTATTGGCGACGAAACACAGAAAGTGCATCGGAATTAAATAGAAAAGGCACAATGCCGACTTTAGTACAAGAAAACTGAATCTTCTTACTGTCTATGTTTTGAACCTATCCTGTGACACTAGTTATAGATGCCGATGCTTCACTTCAGGTATACGGTATCCCTCTGACCTTCTTATTGACGATGAAACAGAGAAAATGCATCGGAATTAAATACAAAATTCCCAATGCCGAATTAAGTACAAGTAAACTGACTCTTCTTACTGTCTATGTTTTGAACTATTCCTGTGACACTAGTTATAGATTCCGATGCTTCACTTCAGGTTTACTGTATTCCTTTGACCTTCTTATTAACGATGAAACACAGAAATTGCATCGGAATTAAATACAAAAGGCACAATGTCGACTTAAGTACAAGGAAACTGACTATTCCTACTTACTATGTTTTGAACCAATCCTGTGACAATAGTAATAGATTCCGATGCTTCACTTCAGGTTTACTGTATCCCTCTGTTCTTCTTATTGACGATGAAACACAGAAATTGCATCAGAATACAAACAAAAGGCACAATGACGCCGTAAGTACAAAAAGACTGACTCTTCTTACAGCCTATGATTTCAACCATTCCTGTGACACTAGTTATAGATTCCGATGCTTCACTTCAGGATTGCTGTATCCCTCTGACCGTCTTATTGACGATGAAACACAGAAATTGCATCGGAATTAAAAACAAAAGGCACAATGCCGACTCAAGTACAAGAAGGGTGGCTCTTCTTACTGTCTATGTTTTGAACCTTTCCTGTGAGACCGGTTTAGATTCCGATGCTTCGCTTCAGGTTTACTGTATCCCTTGGACCTTCTTATTGACGACGAAACACAATAAATTGCACCGGAATTAAATAGGAAAGGCACAATGCCGACTTAAGATCAAGAAAACTGATTCTTCATACTGGTTATGTTTTGAACCATTCCTGTGACACTAGTTATAGATTGCGATGCTTCACTTCAGGTTTACTGTATCCCTCTGACCTTCTTATTAACGATGAAACACAGAAATTGCATCGGAATTAAATACAAAAGGCACAATGCCGACTCAAGTACAAGAAGACTGGCTCTTCTTACTGTCAATGTTTTTAACCTTTCCTGTGAGACCGGTTTTAGATTCCGATGCTTCACTTTAGGTTTACTGTATCCCTTAGCCATTCTTATTGACGACGAAACACAGAAACTGCATCGGAATTTTGTAGAAAACTCACAATGCCGACTTAAGTACAAGAAAACTGACTCTTCTTACTGTCTATGTTTTGAACCATTCCTGTGACACTAGTTATGGATTCCGATGCTTAACTTTAGGCTTACTGTAACCCTCTGACCTTCTTATTAACGATGGAACACAGAAATAGCATCGGAATTCAATACAAAAGGCACAATGCCGACGTAAGTACAAGAAGACTGACTCTTCTTACAGTCTATGTTTTGAACCATTCCCGTGAAACTAGTTATAGATTCCGATCCTTCACTTCAGGTTCACTGTATCCCTCTGACCTTCTTATTGAAGATGCAACACAGATATTGCATCGGAATTAAATACAAAAGGCACAATGCCGACATAAGTACAAGAAAACTGACTCTTCTTACTGTCTATGTTTTGAACCATTCCTGTCACACTAGTTATAGATTCCGATCCTTCACTTCAGGTTTACTCTATCCCTCTGACCACCTTGTTGACGATGAAACACAGAAATTGCTTCGGAATTAAATACAAAAGGCACAATGCCCACTTAAGTACAAGAAAACTGACTCCTCTTACTGTCTATGTTTTGAACCGTTCCTGTGACACTAGATAAAGATTCCGATGCTTCACTTCAGGTTTACTGTATCCCTCTGACCTTCTTATTGACGATGAAACACAGAAATTGCATCGGAATTAAATACAAAAGGCACAATGCCGACTTAAGTACAAGAAAACTGACTCTTCTTACTGTCTATGTTTTGAACCATTCCTGTGACACTACTTATAGATTCCGATGCTTCACTTCAGGTTTACTGTATCCCTCTGACCTTCTTATTGACGATGAAACACAGAAATTGCATCGGAGTTAAATACAAAAGGCACAATGCCGACTTAAGTACAAGAAAACTGACTCTTCTTACAGTCTATGTTTTGAACCAATCCTGTGACACTAGTTATAGATTCCGATGCTTCACTTCAGGTTTACTGTATCCCTCTGACCTTCTTATTGACGATGAAACACAGAAAATGCATCGGAATTAAATACAAATTCCCAATGCCGAATTAAGTACAAGTAAACTTACTCTTCTTAATGTCTATGTTTTGAACTATTCCTGTGACACTAGTTATAGACTCCGTTGCTTCACTTCATGTTTACTGCATTCCTTTGACCTTCTTATTAACGATGAAACACAGAAATTGCATCGGAATTAAATACAAAAAGCACAATGTCGATTTAGGTACAAGGAAACTGACTAATCCTACTTACTATGTTTTGAACCAATCCTGTGACAATAGTAATAGATTCCGATGCTTCACTTCAGGTTTACTGTATCCCTCTGACCTTTTTATTGACGATGAAACACAGAAATTGAATCGGAATTAAATACAAAAGGCACAATGCCGACTTAAGTACAAGAAAACTGACGCTTCTTACTGTTTATGTTTTGAACCAATCCTGTGACCCTAGTTATAGATTCCGATGCTTCACTTCAGGTTTACTGTATCCCTGTGACCTTCTTATTGACGATGAAACACAGAAATTGCATCGGAATTAAATACAAAAGTCACAATGCCGACTGAAGTACAAGAAAATTGACTCTTCTTTTGTCTATGTTTTGAACCATTCCTGTGACACTAGTTATAGATTCCGATGCTTCACTTCAGGTTTACTGTATCCCTCTGACCTTCTTATTGACGATGAAACACAGAAATTGCATCAGAATACAAACAAAAGGCACAATGCCGACGTAAGTACAAGAAGACTGACTCTTCTTACAGCCTATGTTTTCAACCATTCCTGTGACACTAGTTATAGATTCCGATGCTTCACTTCAGCATTGCTGTATCCCTCTGACCGTCTTATTGACGATGAAACACAGAAATTGCATCGGAATTAAAAACAAAAGGCACAATGCCGACTCAAGTACAAGAAGGTTGGCTCTTCTTACTGTCTATGTTTTGTACCTTTCCTGTGAGACCGGTTTTAGATTCCGATGGTTCACTTCAGGTTTACTGTATCCCTTGGACCTTCTTATTGACGACGAAACACAATAAATTGCATCGGAAATAAATAGAAAAGGCACAATGCCGACTTAAGATCAAGAAAACTGATTCTTCATACTGGTTATGTTTTGAACCATTCCTGTGACAGTAGTAATAGATTGCGATGCTTCACTTCAGGTTTACTGTTTCCCTCTGACCTTCTTATTGACGATCAAACACAGAAATTGCATCGGAATTAAATACAAAAGGCACAATGCCGACTCAAATACAAGAAGACTGGCTCTTCTTACTGTCTATGTTTTGAACCTTTCCTGTGAGACCGGTTTTAGATTCCGATGCTTCACTTTAGGTTTACTGTATCCCTTAGCCATTCTTATTGACGACGATACACAGAATCTGCATCGGAATTATGTAGAAAAGGCACAATGCCGAATTAACTACAAGAAAACTGACTCTTCTTACTGTCTATGTTTTGAACCATTCCTGTGACACTAGTTATGGATTCCGATGCTTCACTTTAGGCTTACTGTACCCCTCTGACCTTCTTATTGACGATGAAACACAGAAATTGCATCGGAATTGAATACAAAAGGCACAATGCGGACGTAAGTACAAGAAGACTGACTCTTCTTACTGTCTATGTTTTGAACCATTCCCGTGACACTAGTTATAGATTCCGATCCTTCACTTCAGGTTCACTGTATCCCTCTGACCGTCGTATTGACGATGAAACACAGAAATTGCATCGGAATTAAATACAAAAGGCACAATGCCGACTTAAGTACAAGTAAACTGACTCTTCTTACTGTCTATGTTCTGAACCATTCCAGTGACACTAGCTATAGATTCCGATACTTCACTTCAGGTTTACTGTATCCCTCTGACCTTCTTATTGACGATGAAACACAGAAGTTGCATCGGAATTAAATACAAAAGACACAATGCCGACTTAAGTACAAGAAAACTGACGCTTCTTACTGTTTTTGTTTTGAACCACTCCTGTGACACTAGTTATAGATTCCGATGCTTCACTTCAGGTTTGCTGTATCCCTCTGACCGTCTTATTGACGATGAAACACAGAAATTGCATCGGAATTTTAAACAAAAGGCACAATGCCGACTCAAGTACAAGAATGCCGGCTCTTCTTACTGTCTATGTTTTGAACCTTTCCTGTGAAACTGGTTTTAGATTCCGATGCTTCACTTCAGGTTTACTGTATCCCTTGGCCCTTCTTATTGACGACGAAACACAGAAGGTGCATCGGAATTAAATAGAAAAGGCACAATGCCGACTTAAGTACAAGTAAACTGACTCTTCTTAATGTCTATGTTTTGAACTATTCCTGTGACACTAGTTAGAGATTCCGATGCTTCTCTTCAGGTTTACTGTATTCCTTTGACCTTCTTATTAACGATGAAACACAGAAATTGCATCGGAATTAAATACAAAAGGCACAATGTCGATTTAAGTGCAAGGAAACTGACTGTTCCTACTTACTATGTTTTGAACCAATACTGTGACAATAGTAATAGATTCCGATGCTTCACTTCAGGTTTACTGTATCCCTCTGACCTTCTTATTGACGATGAAATACAGAAATTGAATCGGAATTAAATACAAAAGGCAAAATGCCGACTTAAGTACAAGAAAACTGACGCATCTTACTGTTTATGTTTTGAACCAATCCTGTGACCCTAGTTATAGATTCTGATGCTTCACTTCAGGTTTAATGTATCCCTGTGACCTTCTTATTGACGATGAAACACAGAAATTGGATCGGAATTAAATACAAAAATCACAATGCCGACTGAAGTACAAGAAAATTAACTCTTCTTATGTCTATGTTTTGAACCATTCCTGTGACACTAGTTATAGATTCCGATGCTTCACTTCAGGTTTACTGTATCCCTCTGACCTTCTTATTGACGATGAAACACAGAAATTGCATCAGAATACAAACAAAAGGCACTATGCCGACGTAAGTACAAGAAGACTGACTCTTCTTACAGCCTATGTTTTCAACCATTTCTGTGACACTAGTTATAGATTCCGATGCTTCACTTCAGGATTGCTGTATCCCTCTGACCGTCTTATTGACGATGAAACACAGAAATTGCATCGGAATTAAAAACAAAAGGCACAATGCCGACTCAAGTACAAAAAGGTTGGCTCTTCTTACTGTCTATGTTTTGAACCTTTCCTGTAAGACCGGTTTTAGATTCCGATGCTTCACTTCAGGTTTACTGTATCCCTTGGACCTTCTTATTGACGACGAAACACAATAAATTGCATCGGAATTAAATAGAAAAGGCACAATGCCGACTTAAGATCAAGAAAACTGATTCTTCATACTGGTAATGTTTTGAACCATTCCTGTGACACTAGTTATAGATTGCGATGCTTCACTTCAGGTTTGCTGTATCCCTCTGACCTTCTTATTGACGATGAAAAACAGAAATTGCATCGGAATTAAATACAAAAGGCACAATGCCTACTCAAGTACAAGAAGACTGGTTCTTCTTACTGTCTAGGTTTTGAACCATTCCTGTGACACTAGTTATGGATTCCGATGCTTCACTTTAGGCTTACTGTATCCCTCTGACCTTCTTATTGACGATGAAACACAGAAATTGCATCGGAATTGAATTCAAAAGGCACAATGCCAACTTAAGTTTAAGAAGACTGACTCTTCTTACTGTCTATGTTTTGAACCATTCCTGTGACACTAGCTATAGATTCCGATACTTCACTTCAGGTTTACTGTATCCCTCTGACCTTCTTATTGACGATGAAACATGGAAATAGCATCGGAATTAAATACAAAAGGCACAATGCCGACTTAAGTACAAGAAAACTGACGCTTCTTACTGTTTATGTTTTGAACCACTCCTGTGACACTAGTTATAGATACCGATGCATCACTTCAGGGTTACTGTATCCCTCTGACCTTCTTATTGACGATGAAACACAGAAATTACATCGGAATTAAATACAAAAGGCACAAAGCCGACTTAATTATTAGAAAACTGACTCTTCTTACTGACTATGTTTTGAACCATTCCTGTGACACTAGTTAAAGATTCCGATGCTTCACTTCAAGTTTACTGTATCCCTCTGACCTTCTTATTGACGATGAATCACAGAAATTGCATCGGAATTAAATACAAAAGGCACAATGCCGACTTAAGTACAGGGAAACTGAGTCTTCTTACTGTCTGTGTTTTAAACCATTCCTGTGACACTTGTTATAGATTCCGAAGCTTCACTTCAGGTTTACTGTATCCCTCTGACCTTCTTATTGACGATGAAACACAGAAATTGCATCGGAATTAAATAAATTAGGCACAATGCCGACTTAAGTACAAGAAGACTGATTCTTCTTACTGTCTATGTTTTGAACCATTCCTGTGAAACTAGTTATAGATTCCGATGCTTCACTTCAGGTTTACTGTATCCCTCTGACCTTCATATTGACGATGAAACACTGAAATTGCATCGGAATTAAATACAAAAGGCACATTGCCGACTCAAGTACAAGAAGACTGGCTTTTCTTGCTGTCTATGCTTTGAACCTTTCCTGTGTGACAGGTTTTAGATTCCGATTCTTCGCTTCAGGTTTACTGTATCCCTTGGCCCTTCTTATTGACTACGAAACACAGAAAGTGGATCGGAATTAAATGGAAAAGGCACAATGCCGACTTAAGTACAAGAAAACTGACTCTTCTTACTGTCTATGTTTTGAACCATTCCTGTGACACTAGTTATAGATTCCGATGCTTCACTTCAGGTGTGCTGTATCCCTCTGAACTTCTTATTGACGATGAAACACAGAAATTGCATCGGAATTATAAACAAAAGGCACAATGCCGACTCACGTACAAGAAGCCTGGCTCTTCTTACTGTCAATTGTTTTGAACCATTCCTGTGACACTAGTTAAAGATTCCGATGCTTCACTTCAGGTTTACTGTATCCCTCTGACCTTCTTATTGACGATGACACACAGAAATTGCATCGGAATTAAATACAAAAGGCACAATGCCGCCTTAAGTACAAGTAAACCGACTCTTCTTACTGTCTATGTTTTGAACCACTCCTGTGACACTAGTTATAGATTCCGTTACTTCACTTCAGGTTTACTGTATCCGTCTGACCTTCTTGTTGACGATGAAACACAGAAATTGCATCGGAATTAAATACAAAAGGCACAATGCCGACTTAAGTACAAGAAAACTGACTCTTCATAATGTCTATATTTTTTACCATTCCTGTGACACTTGTTATAGATTCCGAAGCTTCACTTCAGGTTTACTGTATCCCTCTGACCTTCTTATTAACGATGAAACACAGAAATTGCATCGGAATTAAATACAAAAGGCACAATGCCGACTTAAGTACAAGGAAACTGAGGCTTCTTACTGTCTGTGTTTTGAACCATTCCTGTGACACTATTTACGGATTCCGATGCTTCACTTCAGGTTTACTGTATCCCTCTGACCTTCTTATTGACGATGAAACACAGAAATTGCATCGGAATTAAATAAATTAGGCACAATGCCGACTTAAGTACAAGAATGCTGATTCTTCTTACTGTCTATGTTTTGAACCATTCCTGTGACACTAGTTATAGATTCCGATGCTTCACTTCAGGTTTACTGTATCCCTCTGACCTTCATATTGACGATGAAACACTGAAATTGAATCGGAATTAAATACAAAAGGCACAATGCCGACTCAAGTACAAGAAGACTGGCTTTTCTTACTGTCTATGTTTTGAACCTTTCCTGTGAGACAGGTTTTAGATTCCGATGCTTCGCTTCAGGTTTACTGTATCCCTTGGCCCTTCTTATTGACGACAAAACACAGAAAGTGGATCGGAATTAAATAGAAAAGGCACAATGCCGACTTAAGTACAAGAAAACTGACTCTTCTTACTGTCTATGTTTTGGACCATTCCTGCGACACTAGTTATAGATTCCGATGCTTCACTTCAGGTTTTTTTTATCCCTCTGACCTTCTTATTGGCGATGAAACACAGAAATTGCATCGGAATTAAATACAAAAGGCACAATGCCGACTCAAGTTCAAGCAGACTGGCTCTTCCTACTGTCTATGTTTTGAACCTTTCCTGTGTGACCGGTTTTAGATTCCGATGCTTCACTTCAGGTTTACTCTATCCCTTGGCCCTTCTAATTGACGACGAAACACAGAAATTGCATCGGAATTAAATACAAAAGGCACAATGCCGACTTAAGTACAAGGAAACTGACGCTTCTCACTGTCTATGTTTTGAACCATTCCTGTGACACTAGTTATGGATTCCGATGCTTCACTTCTGGTTTACTGTATCTCTGTGACCTTCTTATTGACGACGAAGCTCAGAAATTGTATCGGAATTAAATACAAAAGGCACAATGCCGACTTAAGTACAAGAAAGCTGAGTCTTCTTACTGTCTATGTTTTGAACCATTCCTGTGAAACTAGTTATAGATTCCGATGCTTCACTTCAGGTTTACTGTATCCCTCTGACCTTCTTATTGACGATGAAACACAGAAACTGCATCAGAATACAAACAATAGGCACAATGCCGACTTATGTACAAGAAGGCTGACCCTTCTTACTGCCTATGTTTTGAACCATTCCTGTGACACTGTTTATAGATTCTGATGCTTCACTTCAGGTTTACTGTATCCCTCTGGCCTTCATATTGGCGATGAAACACAGAAATTGCATCGGAATTAAATACAAAAGGCACAATGTCGACTCAAGTTCAAGAAGACTGGCTCTTCCTACTGTCTATGTTTTGAACCTTTCCTGTGAGACCGGTTTTAGATTCCGATGCTTCACTTCAGGTTTACTGTATCCCTTGGCCCTCCTAACTGACGACGAAACACAGAAATTGCATCGGAAATAAATACAAAAGGCACAATGCCGACTTAAGTACAAGGAAACTGACGCTTATTACTGTCTATGTTTTGAACCATTCCTGTGACACTAGTTTTAGATTCCAATGAATCACTTCAGGGTTACTGTATCCCTCTGACCTTCTTATGGACGATGAAACACAGAAATTGCATCGGAATTAAATACAAAAGCACAATGCCGACTTAATTATTAGAAAACTGACTCTTCTTACTGTCAATGATTTGATCCAATCCTGCGACTGTAGTTATAGATTCCGATGCTTCACTTCAGGTTTACTTTATCCCTCTGACCTTCTTATTGGCGATGAAACACAGAAATTGCATCGTAAGTAAATACAAAAGGCACATTGCCGACTCAAGTTCAAGAAGACTGGCTCTTCCTCTTGTCTATGCTTTGAACCTTTCCTGTGAGACCGGTTTTAGATTCCGATGCTTCACTTCAGATTTACTGTATGCCTTGGCCCTTCTAATTGACGACGAAACACAGAAATTGCATCGGAATTAAATACAAAAGGCACAATGCCGACTTACGTACAAGGAAACTGACGCTTCTTACTGTCTATGTTTTGAACCATTCCTGTGACACTAGTTATAGATTCCGATGCTTCACTTCAGGTTTACTGTATCCCTGTGACCTTCTTATTGACGATGAAACACAGAAATTGTATCGGAATTAAATACATAAGGCACAATGCCGACTTAAGTACAAGAAAACTGACTCTTCTTACTGTCTATGTTTTGAACCATTTCTGTGACAGTAGTTATAGATTCCGATGCTTCACTTCAGGTTTACTGTATCCCTTTGACCTTCATATTGACGATGAAACACTGAAATTGCATCGGAATTAAATACAAAAGGCACAATGCCGACTCAAGTACAAGAAGACTGGCTTTTCTTCCTGTCTATGTTTTGAACCTTTCCTGTGAGACAGGTTTTAGATTTCGATGCTTCGCTTCAGGTTTACTGTATCCCTTGGCCCTTCTTATTGACGACGAAACACAGAAAGTGGATCGGAATTAAATAGAAAAGGCACAATGCCGACTTAAGTACAAGAAAACTGACTCTTCTTACTGTCTATGTTTTGAACCATTCCTGTGACACTAGTTATAGATTCCGATGCTTCACTTCAGGTTTACTGTATCCCTCCGACCATCTTATTGACGATTAAACACAGAAATTGCATCGGAATTCAATACAAAAAATCACAATGCCGACTCAAGTACAAGAAGACTGGCTCTTCTTACTGTCTACGTTTTGAACCTTTCCTGTGAGGCCGGTTTTAGATTCCGATGCTTCACTTCAGGATTACTGTATCCCTTGGACCTTCTTATTGACGACGAAACACGGAAATTGCATCGGAATTAAATACAAAAGGCACAATGCCGACTTAAGAACAAGGAAACCTACTCTTCTTACTGTCTATGTTGTGAACCTCTCCTGTGACACTAGTTATAGTTTCCGATGCTTCACTTCAGGTTTACTGTATCCCTCTGACCTTCTTATTGACGATGAAACACAGAAATGGCATCGGAATTAAATTCAAAAGGCACAATGCAGACTTAAGAACAGAAAAACTGACTCTACTTACTGTCTATGTTTTAAACCACTCCTGTTACACTGGTTATAGATTCCGATCCATCACTTCAGGTTTACTGTATCCCTCTGACCTTCTTATTGACGATGAAACACAGAAATTGCATCGGAATTCAATACAAATTCACAATGCCGACTTAAGTACAAGACACATGACTCTTCTTAGTGTCATTGTTTTGAACCATTCCTGTGACGCTAGTTATAGATTCCAATGTTTCACATCAGGTTTACTGTATCCCTCTGACCTTCTTATTGACGATGAAACACAGAAAATGCATCGGTATTAGATAGAAAAGGCACAATGCCGACTTACTTACAAGAAAACTGACTCTTCTTACTGTCTATGTTTTGAACTATTCCTGTGACACTAGTTATAGATTTCGATGCTTCACTTCAGGTTTACTGTATCCCTCTGACCTTCTTATTGACGAGGAAACACAGAAATTGCATCGGAATTAAATACAAAAGGCACGATGCCGACTTAAGTACAAGAAAACTGACTTTTCTTACTGTCTATGTTTTGAACCATTCCTGTGACACTAGTTATAGATTCCGATGCTTCACTTCAGGTTTACTGTATCCCTCTGACCTTCTTATTGACGATGTACCACGGAAATTGCATCGGATTTCAATACAAAAGGCACAATGCCGACATAGGTACTAGAAAACTGACTCTTCTTACTGTCTATGTTTGAACCATTCCTGTGACACTAGTTATAGATTCCGATGCTTCACCTCAGGTTTACTGTATCCCTCTGACCTTCTTATTGACAATGAAACACAGATATTGCATCGGAATTAAATACAAAAATCACAATGCCGACTTAAGTACAAGACAACAGACTCCTCTTACTGTCTATGTTTTGAACCATTCCTGTGACACTAGTTATAGATTCCGATGCTTCATTTGGGGTTTACTGTATCCCCCTTACCTTCATATTGACGATGAAACACAGAAATTTCATCGGAATTAAATACAAAATGCACAATGCTGACTTAAGTACAAGAAAACTAACTCTTCCTACTGTCTATGTTTTGAACCATTCCTGTGACACTAGTTATAGACTCGGATGCTTCCCTTCAGGTTTACTGTATCCTTCTGACCTTCTTATTGACGATGAAACACAGAAATTGCATCGGAATTAAATTCAAAAGGCACAATGCAGACTTAAGAACAAGAAAACTGGCTCTTCTTACTGTCTATGTTTTGAACCATTCCTCTGACACTAGTTATTGATTCCGATGCTTCACATCTGTTTTACTGTATCCCTGTGACCTTCTTATTGACGATGAAACACAGAAATTTCAATGGAATTAAATACATAAGGCACAATGCCGACTTAAGTACAAGAAAACAGACTCTTCTTACTGTCTATGTATTGAACCATTCCTGTGACACTAGTTATAGATTCCGATGCTTCACTTCTGGTTTACTGTATCCCTCCGACCTTCTTATTGACGATCAAACACAGAAATTGCATTGGAAATAAATACGAAATTCACAATGCCGACTTAAGTACAAGAAAACTGACACTTCTTACTCTCTATGTTTTGAACCATTCCTGTGACACTAGTTATAGATTCCGATGCTTCACTTCAGGTTTACTGTATCCCTCTGACCTTCTTATTGACAATTAAACACAGATATTGCATCGGAATTCAATACAAAAAATCACAATGCCGACTCAAGTACAAGAAGACTGGCTCTTCTTACTGTCTACGTTTTGAACCTTTCCTGTGAGTCAGGATTTAGATTCCGATGCTTCACTTCAGGATTACTGTATCCCTTGGACCTTCTTATTGACGACGAAACACAGAAGTTGCATCGGAATTGGATACAAAAGGCACAATGCCGACCTAAGAACAAGAAAACTGACTCTAATTATTGTCTATGTTGTGAACCACTCCTGTGACACTAGTTATAGTTTCCGATGCTTCACTTCAGGTTTACTGTATCCCTCTGACCTTCCTATTGACGATGAAACACAGCAATTGCATCGGAATTAAATAGAGAAGGCACAATGCCGACTTAAGTACAAGAAAAATGACTCTTCTTACTGTCTATGTCTTGAACCATTCCTGTGACACTACTCATAGATTCCGATGCTTCACTTCAGGTTTACTGTATCCCTCTGACCCTTTTATTGACGATGAGACACAGAAATTGCAGCGGAATTAAATACAAAAGGCACATTGCCGACTTAAGAACAAGAAAACATACTCTTCATACAGTCTATGTTTTGAACCACTCCTGTGACACTAGTTATAGATTCCGATCCTTCACTTCAGGTTTATTGTATCCCTCTGACCTTCTTATTGACGATGAAACAGAGAAATTACATCGGAATTAAATACAAAAGGCACGATGCCGACTTAAGTACAAGAAAACTGACTCTTCTTACTGTCTTTGTTTTGAACCATTCCTGTGTCACTAGTTATAGATTCCGATGCTTCACTTCAGGTTTACTGTATCCCTCTGACGTTCTTATTGACTATTAAACACAGAAATTGCATCGGAATTCAATACTAAAAATCACTATGCCGACTCAAGTACAAGAAGACTGGCTCTTCTTACTGTCTACGTTTTGAACCTTTCCTGTGAGACAGGTTTTAGATTCCGATGCTCCACTTCAGGATAACTGTATCCCTTGGACCTTCTTATTGACGACGAAACACAGAAATTGCATCGGAATTAGATACAAAAGGCACAATGCCGACTTAAGAACAAGAAAACTGACTCTAATTATTGTCTATGTTGTGAACCACTCCTGTGACACTAGTTATAGTTTCCGATGCTTTACTTCAGGTTTACTGTATCCCTCTGACCGTCCTATTGACGATGAAACACAGAAATTGCATCGGAATTAAATTCAAAAGGCACAATGCAGACTTAAGAACAAGAAAATTGACTCTTCTTACTGTCTATGTTTTGAACCACTCCTGTGACACTTGTTATAGATTCCGATCCTTCACTTCAGGTTTACTGTATCCCTCTGACCTTCTTATTGACGATGAAACATAGAAATTGCATCGGAATTAAATAGAGAAGGCACAATGCCGACTTAAGTACAAGAAAAATGACTCTTCTTACTGTCTATGTCTTGAACGAATCCTGTGACACTACTCATAGATTCCGATGCTTCACTTCAGGTTTACTGTATCCCTCTGACCCTCTTATTGACGATGAGACACAGAAATTGCAGCGGAATTAAATACAAAAGGCACATTGCCGACTTAAGAACAAGAAAACATACTCTTCATACATTCTATGTTTTGAACCACTCCTGTGACACTAGTTATAGATTCCGATCCTTCACTTCAGGTTTATTGTATCCCTCTGACCTTCTTATTGACGATGAAACACAGAAATTACATCGGAATTAAATACAAAAGGCACAATGCCGACTTACTTACAAGAAAACTGACTCTTCTTACTGTCTATGTTTTCAACCATTCCTGTGACACTAAGTATAGATTCCGATGTTTCACTTCAGGTTTACTGTATCCCTCTGACCTTCTTATTGACAATGAAACACAGAAATTGCATCGGAATTTAATACAAAAATCACAATGCCGACTTAAGTACAAGAAACCTGACTCCTCTTACTGGCAATGTTATGAACCATTCCTGTGACACTAGTTATAGATTCCAATGTTTCACTTCAGGTTTACTGTATCCCTCTGAACTTCTTATTGACGATGAAACACAGAAATTGCATCGGAATTAGATAGAGAAGGCACAATGCCGACTTACTTACAAGAAAACTGACTCTTCTTACTGTCTATGTTTTGAACCATTCCTGTGACACTAGTTATAGATTTCGATGCTTCAATTCAGGTTTACTGTATCCCTCTCACCTTCTTATTGACGATGAAACACAGAAATTGCATCGGAATTAAATACAAATGGCACGATGCCGACTTAAGTACAAGAAAACCGACTCTTCTTACTGCCTTTGTTTTGAACCGTTCCTGTGACACTGGTTATAGATTCCGATGCTTCACATCAGGTTTACTGTATCCCTCTGACCTTCTTATTGACGATGAAACACAGAAATTGCATCGGAATTAAATACAAAAGGCACAATGCCGACTTAAGTACAAGAAAACAGACTCTTCTTACTGTCTTTATTTTGAACCATTCCTGTGACACTAGTTATAGATTCCGATGCTTCACTTCTGGTTACTATATCCCTCCGACCTTCTTATTGACGATGAAACACAGAAGTTGCATCGGAATTAAAGACGAAAGGCACAATGCCGACTTAAGTACAAGAAAACAGACTCTTCTTACTGTCTATGTTTTGAACCATTCCTGTGACACTAGTTATAGATTCCGATGCTTCACTTCAGGTTTACTGTATCCCTCCGACCATCTTATTGACGATTAAACACAGAAATTGCATCGGAATTCAATACAAAAAATCACAATGCCGACTCAAGTACAAGAAGACTGGCTCTTCTTACTGTCTACGTTTTGAACCTTTCCTGTGAGGCCGGTTTTAGATTCCGATGCTTCACTTCAGGATTACTGTATCCCTTGGACCTTCTTATTGACGACGAAACACGGAAATTGCATCGGAATTAAATACAAAAGGCACAATGCCGACTTAAGAACAAGAAAACTGACTCTTCTTACTGTCTATGTTGTGAACCACTCCTGTGACACTAGTTATAGTTTCCGATGCTTCACTTCAGGTTTACTGTATCCCTCTGACCTTCTTATTGACGATGATACACAGAAATCGCAGCGGAATTAAATACAAAAGGCACATTGCCGACTTAAGAACAAGAAAACATACTCTTCATACAGTCTATGTTTTGAACCACTCCTGTGACACTAGTTATAGATTCCGATCCTTCACTTCAGGTTTATTGTATCCCTCTGACCTTCTTATTGACGATGAAACACAGAAATTACATCGGAATTAAATACAAAAGGCACAATGCCGACCTAAGTACAAGAAAACTGACTCTTCTTACTGTCTACGTTTTCAACCATTCCTGTGACACTAGTTATAGATTCCGATGTTTCACTTCACGTTTACTGTATCCCTCTGACGTTCTTATTGACTATTAAACACAGAAATTGCATCGGAATTCAATACTAAAAATCACTATGCCGACTCAAGTACAAGAAGACTGGCTCTTCTTACTGTCTACGTTTTGAACCTTTCCTGTGAGACAGGTTTTAGATTCCGATGCTCCACTTCAGGATAACTGTATCCCTTGGACCTTCTTATTGACGACGAAACACAGAAATTGCATCGGAATTAGATACAAAAGGCACAATGCCGACTTAAGAACAAGAAAACTGACTCTAATTATTGTCTATGTTGTGAACCACTCCTGTGACACTAGTTATAGTTTCCGATGCTTTACTTCAGGTTTACTGTATCCCTCTGACCGTCCTATTGACGATGAAACACAGAAATTGCATCGGAATTAAATTCAAAAGGCACAATGCAGACTTAAGAACAAGAAAATTGACTCTTCTTACTGTCTATGTTTTGAACCACTCCTGTGACACTTGTTATAGATTCCGATCCTTCACTTCAGGTTTACTGTATCCCTCTGACCTTCTTATTGACGATGAAACATAGAAATTGCATCGGAATTAAATAGAGAAGGCACAATGCCGACTTAAGTACAAGAAAAATGACTCTTCTTACTGTCTATGTCATGAACGAATCCTGTGACACTACTCATAGATTCCGATGCTTCACTTCAGGTTTACTGTATCCCTCTGACCCTCTTATTGACGATGAGACACAGAAATTGCAGCGGAATTAAATACAAAAGGCACATTGCCGACTTAAGAACAAGAAAACATACTCTTCATACATTCTATGTTTTGAACCACTCCTGTGACACTAGTTATAGATTCCGATCCTTCACTTCAGGTTTATTGTATCCCTCTGACCTTCTTATTGACGATGAAACATAGAAATTACATCGGAATTAAATACAAAAGGCACAATGCCGACTTACTTACAAGAAAACTGACTCTTCTTACTGTCTATGTTTTCAACCATTCCTGTGACACTAAGTATAGATTCCGATGTTTCACTTCAGGTTTACTGTATCCCTCTGACCTTCTTATTGACAATGAAACACAGAAATTGCATCGGAATTTAATACAAAAATCACAATGCCGACTTAAGTACAAGAAACCTGACTCCTCTTACTGGCAATGTTATGAACCATTCCTGTGACACTAGTTATAGATTCCAATGTTTCACTTCAGGTTTACTGTATCCCTCTGAACTTCTTATTGACGATGAAACACAGAAATTGCATCGGAATTAGATAGAGAAGGCACAATGCCGACTTACTTACAAGAAAACTGACTCTTCTTACTGTCTATGTTTTGAACCATTCCTGTGACACTAGTTATAGATTTCGATGCTTCAATTCAGGTTTACTGTATCCCTCTCACCTTCTTATTGACGATGAAACACAGAAATTGCATCGGAATTAAATACAAATGGCACGATGCCGACTTAAGTACAAGAAAACCGACTCTTCTTACTGCCTTTGTTTTGAACCGTTCCTGTGACACTGGTTATAGATTCCGATGCTTCACATCAGGTTTACTGTATCCCTCTGACCTTCTTATTGACGATGAAACACAGAAATTGCATCGGAATTAAATACAAAAGGCACAATGCCGACTTAAGTACAAGAAAACAGACTCTTCTTACTGTCTTTATTTTGAACCATTCCTGTGACACTAGTTATAGATTCCGATGCTTCACTTCTGGTTACTATATCCCTCCGACCTTCTTATTGACGATGAAACACAGAAGTTGCATCGGAATTAAAGACGAAAGGCACAATGCCGACTTAAGTACAAGAAAACAGACTCTTCTTACTGTCTATGTTTTGAACCATTCCTGTGACACTAGTTATAGATTCCGATGCTTCACTTCAGGTTTACTGTATCCCTCCGACCATCTTATTGACGATTAAACACAGAAATTGCATCGGAATTCAATACAAAAAATCACAATGCCGACTCAAGTACAAGAAGACTGGCTCTTCTTACTGTCTACGTTTTGAACCTTTCCTGTGAGGCCGGTTTTAGATTCCGATGCTTCACTTCAGGATTACTGTATCCCTTGGACCTTCTTATTGACGACGAAACACGGAAATTGCATCGGAATTAAATACAAAAGGCACAATGCCGACTTAAGAACAAGAAAACTGACTCTTCTTACTGTCTATGTTGTGAACCACTCCTGTGACACTAGTTATAGTTTCCGATGCTTCACTTCAGGTTTACTGTATCCCTCTGACCTTCTTATTGACGATGATACACAGAAATCGCAGCGGAATTAAATACAAAAGGCGCATTGCCGACTTAAGAACAAGAAAACATACTCTTCATACAGTCTATGTTTTGAACCACTCCTGTGACACTAGTTATAGATTCCGATCCTTCACTTCAGGTTTATTGTATCCCTCTGACCTTCTTATTGACGATGAAACACAGAAATTACATCGGAATTAAATACAAAAGGCACAATGCCGACCTAAGTACAAGAAAACTGACTCTTCTTACTGTCTATGTTTTCAACCATTCCTGTGACACTAGTTATAGATTCCAATGTTTCACTTCACGTTTACTGTATCCCTCTGACCTTCTTATTGACGATGAAACACAGAAATTGCATCGGAATTCAATACAAAAGGCACAATGCAGACTTAAGTACAAGAAACCTGACTCCTCTTACGGGCAATGTTATGAACCATTCCTGTGACACTAGTTATAGATTCCAATGTTTCACTTCAGGTTTACTGTATCCCTCTGAACTTCTTATTGACGATGAAACACAGAAATTGCATCGGAATTAGATAGAGAAGGCACAATGCCGACTTACTTACAAGAAAACTGACTCTTCTTACTGTCTATGATTTGAACCATTCCTGTGACACTAGTTATAGATTTCGATGCTTCACTTCAGGTTTACTGTATCCCTCTGACCTTCTTATTGACGATGAAACACAGAAATTGCATCGGAATTAAATACAAAAGGCACGATGCCGACTTAAGTACAAGAAAACTGACTCTTCTTACTGTCTTTGTTTTGAACCATTCCTGTGACACTAGTTATAGATTCCGATGCTTCACTTCAGGTTTACTGTATCCCTCTGACCTTCTTATTGACAATTAAACACAGAAATTGCATCGGAATTCAATACAAAAAATCACAATGCCGACTCAAGTACAAGAAGACTGGCTCTTCTTACTGTCTACGTTTTGAACCTTTCCTGTGAGACAGGTTTTAGATTCCGATGCTTCACTTCAGGATTACTGTATCCCTTGGACCTTCTTATTGACGACGAAACACAGAAATTGCATCGGAATTAGATACAAAAGGCACAATGCCGACTTAAGGACAAGAAAACTGACTCTAATTATTGTCTATGTTGTGAACCACTCCTGTGACACTAGTTATAGTTTCCGATGCTTCACATCAGGTTTACTGTATCCCTCTGACCTTCCTATTGACGATGAAACACAGAAATTGCATCGGAATTAAATTCAAAAGGCACAATGCAGACTTAAGAACAGGGAAAACTGACTCCTCTTACTGTCTATGTTTTGAACCACTCCTGTGACACTTGTTATAGATTCCGATCCTTCACTTCAGGTTTACTGTATCCCTCTGACCTTCTTATTGACGATGAAACATAGAAATTGCATCGGAATTAAATAGAGAAGGCACAATTGCCGACTTAAGTACAAGAAAAATGACTCTTCTTACTGTCTATGTTTTGAACCATTCCTGTGACACTACTCATAGATTCCGATGCTTCACTTCAGGTTTACTGTATCCCTCTGACCCTCTTATTGGCGATGAGACACAGAAATTGCAGCGGAATTAAATACAAAAGGCACATTGCCGACTTAAGAACAAGAAAACATACTCTTCATACAATCTATGTTTTGAACCACTCCTGTGACACTAGTTATAGATTCCGATCCTTCACTTCAGGTTTATTGTATCCCTCTGACCTTCTTATTGACGATGAAACACAGAAATTACATCGGAATTAAATACAAAAGGCACAATGCCGACTTAAGTACAAGAAAACTGACTCTTCTTACTGTCTATGTTTTCAACCATTCCTGTGACACTAGTTATAGATTCCGATGTTTCACTTCAGGTTTACTGTATCCCTCTGACCTTCTTATTGACGATGAAACACAGAAATTGCATAGGAATTCAATACAAAAGGCACAATGCCGACTTAAGTACAAGAAACCTGACTCATCTTACTGGCAATGTTATGAACCATTCCTGTGACACTAGTTATAGATTCCAATGTTTCACTTCAGGTTTACTGTATCCCTCTGACCTTCTTATTGACGATGAAACACAGAAATTGCATCGGAATTAGATAGAAAAGGCACAATGCCGATTTACTTACAAGAAAACTGACTCTTCTTACTGTCTATGTTTTGAACCATTCCTGTGACACTAGTTATAGATTCCGATGTTTCACTTCAGGTTTACTGTATCCCTCTGACCTTCTTATTGACGATGAAACACAGAAATTGCATCGGAATTCAATACAAAAGGCACAATGCCGACTTAAGTACAAGAAACCTGACTCCTCTTACTGGCAATGTTATGAACCATTCCTGTGACACTAGTTATAGATTCCAATGTTTCACTTCAGGTTTACTGTATCCCTCTGAACTTCTTATTGACGATGAAACACAGAAATTGCATCGGAATTAGATAGAGAAGGCACAATGCCGACTTACTTACAAGAAAACTGACTCTTCTTACTGTCTATGTTTTGAACCATTCCTGTGACACTAGTTATAGATTTCGATGCATCACTTCAGGTTTACTGTATCCCTCTGACCTTCTTATTGACGATGAAACACAGAAATTGCATCGGAATTAAATACAAAAGGCACGATGCCGACTTAAGTACAAGAAAACTGACTCTTCTTACTGTCTTTGTTTTGAACCGTTCCTGTGACACTGGTTATAGATTCCGATGCTTCACTTCAGGTTTACTGTATCCCTCTGACCTTCTTATTGACGATGAAACACAGAAATTGCATCGGAATTAAATACAAAAGGCACAACGCCGACTTAAGTACAAGAAAACAGACTCTTCTTACTGTCTTTATTTTGAACCATTCCTGTGACACTAGTTATAGATTCCGATGCTTCACTTCAGGTTTTTCTGTGTCCCTCTGACCTTCTTATTGACGACGAAACACAGAAATTGCATCGGAATTAAATACAAAAGGCACGATGCCGACTTAAGTACAAGAAAACTGACTTTCCTTACTGTCTATGTTTTGAACCATTCCTGTGACACTAGTTATAGATTCCGATGCTTCACTTCAGGTTTACTGTATCCCTCTGACCTTATTGACGATGAAACACGGAAATTGCATCGGATTTCAATACAAAATGCACAATGCCGACATAGGTACTAGAAAACTGACTCTTCTTACTGTCTATGTTTGAACGATTCCTGTGACACTAGTTATAGATTCCGATGCTTCACCTCAGGTTTACTGTATCCCTCTGACCTTCTTATTGACAATGAAACACAGATATTGCATCGGAATTAAATACAAAAATCACAATGCCGACTTAAGTACAAGACAACAGACTCCTCTTACTGTCTATGCTTTGAACCATTCCTGAGACACTAGTTATAGATTCCGATGCTTTACTTGAGGTTTACTGTATCCCCCTTACCTTCATATTGACGATGAAACACAGAAATTTCATCGGAATTAAATACAAAATGCACAATGCTGACTTAAGTACAAGAAAACTAACTCTTCTTACTGTCTATGTTTTGAACCATTGCTGTTACGCTAGTTATAGATTCGGATGCTTCACTTCAGGTTTACTGTATCCTTCTGACCTTCTTATTGACGATTAAACACAGAAATTGCATCGGAATTAAATTCAAAAGGCACAATGTAGACTTAAGAACAAGAAAACTGGCTCTTCTTACTGTCTATGTTTTGAACCACTCCTGTGACACTAGTTATAGATTCCGATCCTTCACTTCTGGTTTACTGTAGACCTCTGACCTTCTTATTGACGATGAAACACAGAAATTTCATCGGAATTAAGTACAAAATGCACAATGCCGACTTAAGTACAAGAAAACTAACTCTTCTTACTGTCTATGTTTTGAACCATTCCTGTGACACTAGTTATAGATTCCGATGCTTCACTTCTGGTTTACTGTATACCTCCGACCTTCTTATTGACGATCAAACACAGAAATTGCATTGGAATTAAATACGAAATTCACAATGCCGACTTAAGTACAAGAAAACTGACACTTCTTACTCTCTATGTCTTGAACCATTCCTGTGACACTAGTTATGGATTCCGATGCTTCACTTCAGGTTTACTGTATCCCTCTGACCTTCTTATTGACAATTAAACACAGAAATAGCATCGGGATACAATACAAAAAATCACAATGCCGACTCAAGTACAAGAAGACTGGCTCTTCTTACTGTCTACGTTTTGAACCTTTCCTGTGAGACAGGTTTTAGATTCCGATGCTTCACTTCAGGATTACTGTATCCCTTGGACCTTCTTATTGACGACGAAACACAGAAATTGCATCGGAATTAGATACAAAAGGCACTATGCCGACTTAAGAACAAGAAAACTGACTCTTCATACTGTCTATGTTGTGAACCACTCCTGTGACACTAGTTATAGTTTCCGATGCTTCACCTCAGGTTTACTGTATCCCTCTGACCTTCCTATTGACGATGAAACACAGAAAATGCATCGGAATTAAATTCAAAAGGCACAATGCAGACTTAAGATCAAGAAAACTGACTCTTCTTACTGTCTATGTTTTGAACCACTCCTGTGACACTTGCTATAGATTCCGATCCTTCACTTCAGGTTTACTGTATCCCTCTGACCTTCTTATTGACGATGAAACATGGAAATTGCATCGGAATTAAATAGAGAAGGCACAATGCCGACTTAAGTACAAGAAAAATGACTCTTCTTACTGTCTATGTCTTTAACCATTCCTGTGACACTACTCATAGATTCCGATGCTTCACTACAGGTTTTCTGTATCCCTCTTACCCTCTTACTGACGATGAGACACTGAAATTGCAGCGGAATTAAATACAAAAGGCACATTGCCGACTTAAGAACAAGAAAACATACTCGTCATACAGTCTATGTTTTGAACCACTCCTGTGACACTAGTTATAGATTCCGATCCTTCACTTCAGGTTTATTGTATCCCTCTGACCTTCTTATTGACGATGAAACACAGAAATGACATCGGAATTAAATTCAAAAGGCACAATTCCGACTTAAGTACAAGAAAACTGACTCTTCTTACTGTCTATGTTTTCAACCATTCCTGTGACACTAGTTATAGATTCCGATGTTTCACTTCAGGTTTACTGTATCCCTCTGACCTTCTTATTGACGATGAAACACAGAAATTTCATCGGAATTAAAGACGAAAGGCACAATGCCGACTTAAGTACAAGAAAACAGACTCTTCTTGCTGTCTATGTTTTGAACCATTCCTGTGACACTAGTTATACATTCCGATGCTTCACTTCAGGTTTACTGTATCCCTCCGACCATCTTATTGACGATTAAACACAGAAATTGCATCGGAATTCAATACAAAAAATCACAATGCCGACTCAAGTACAAGAAGACTGGCTCTTCTTACTGTCTACGTTTTGAACCTTTCCTGTGAGACCGGTTTTAGATTCCGATGCTTCACTTCAGGATTACTGTATCCCTTGGACCTTCTTATTGACGACGAAACACGGAAATTGCATCGGAATTAAATACAAAAGGCACAATGCTGACTTAAGAACAAGAAAACTGACTCTTCTTACTGTCTATGTTGTGAACCACTCCTGTGACACTAGTTATAGTTTCCGATGCTTCACTTCAGGTTTACTGTATCCCTCTGACCTTCTTATTGACGATGAAACACAGAAATTGCATCGGAATTAAATTCAAAAGGCACAATGCAGACTTAAGAACAGAAAAACTGACTCTTCTTACTGTATATGTTTTAAACCACTCCTGTGACACTAGTTATAGATTCCGATCCTTCACTTCAGGTTTACTGTATCCCTCTGACCTTCTTATTGACGATGAAACACAGAAATTGCATCGGAATTAAATAGAAAAGGCACAATGCCGACTTAAGTACAAGAAAAATGACTCTTCTTACTGTCTATGTTTTGAACCATTCCTGTGACACTACTTATAGATTCCGATGCTTCACTTCAGGTTTACTGTATCCCTCTGACCTTCTTATTGACGATGAGACACCGAAATTGCATCGTAATTCAATACAAATTCACAATGCCGACTTAAGTACAAGAAACATGACTCTTCTTACTGTCAATGTTTTGAACCATTCCTGTGACACTAGTTATAGATTCCAATGTTTCACATCAGATTTACTGTATCCCTCTGACCTTCTTATTGACGATGAAACACAGAAATTGCATCGGAATTAGATAGAAAAGGCACAATGCCGACTTACTTACAAGAAAACTGACTCTTCTTACTGTCTATGTTTTGAACCATTCCTGTGACACTAGTAATCGATTTCGATGCTTCACTTCAGGTTTACTGTATCCCTCTGACCTTCTTATTGACGATGAAACACAGAAATTGCATCGGAATTAAATACAAAAGGCACGATGCCGACTTAAGTACAAGAAAACTGGCTTTTCTTACTGTCTATGTTTTGAACCATTCCTGTGACACTAGTTATTGATTCCGATGCTTCACTTCAGGTTTACTGTATCCCTCTGACCTTCTTATTGACGATGAAACACGGAAATTGAATCGGATTTCAATACAAAAGGCACAATGCCGACATAGGTACTAGAAAACTGACCCTTCTTACTGTCTATGTTTGAACCATTCCTGTGACACTAGTTATAGATTCCGATGCTTCACTTCAGGTTTACTGTATCCCTCTGACCTTCTTATTGACAATGAAACGCAGATATTGCTTCGGAATTAAATACAAAAATCACAATGCCGACTTAAGTACAAGACAACAGACTCCTCATACTGTCTATGTTTTGAACCATTCCTGTGACACTAGTTATAGATTCCGATGCTTCACTTCATGTTTACTGTATCCCTCTCACCTTCATATTGACGACGAAAAGCAGAAATTGCATCGCAATTAGATACATAAGGCACAATGCCGACTTAAGTACAAGAAAACTGACTCTTCTTACTGTCTTTGATTTGAACCATTCCTGTGACACTAGTAACAGATTCCGATGCTTCACTTCGGGCTTGCTGTATCCCTCTGACTTTCTTATTGACGATGAAACACAGAAATTGCATCGGAATTAAATGCAATAGGAATAATGCCGACTTAAGTACAAGAAGACTGACTCTTCTTACTGTCTATGTTTTGAACCATTCCAGTGACACTAGTTATAGATTCCGATGCTTCACTTCAGGTTTACTGTATCTCTCTGACCTTCTTATTGACGATGAAAGACAGAAATTGCATCATAATTAAATACAAAAGGCACAATGCCGACTTAAGTACAAGAAAACAGACTCTTCTTACTGTCCATGTTTTGAACCATTCCTGTGGCACTAGTTATAGATTCCGATGCTTCACTTCAGGTTTACTGTATCCCTCCGACCTTCTTATTGACGATGAAACACAGAAATTGTAACGGAATTAAATACGAATGGCACAATGCCGACTTAAGTACAAGCAAACTGACTCATCTTTCTCTCTATGTTTTGAACCATTCCTGTGACACTAGTTATGGATTCCGATGCTTCACTTCTGGTTCACTGCATCCCTCTGACCTTCTTATTGACGATGAAACACAGAAATTGCATCGGAATTAAATACAAAAGGCACAATGCCGACTTAAGTACAAGAAAACAGACTCTTCCTACTGTCTATGTTGTGAACCACTCCTGTGACACTAGTTATAGTTTCCGATGCTTCATTTCAGGTTTACTGTATAGCTTTGACCTTCTTATTGACGATGAAACACAGAAATTGCATCGGCATTAAATTCAAAAGGCACAATGCAGACTTAAGAACAAGAAAACTGACTGTTCTTACTGTCTATGTTTTGAACCACTCCTGTGACACTAGTTATAGATTCCGATCGTTCACTTCGGGTTTACTGTATCCCTCTGACCTTCTTATTGTCGATGAAACACAGAAATTGCATCGGAATTAAATAGAAAAGGCACAATGCCGACTTAAGTACAAGATGACTCTTCTTACTGTCTATGTTTTGAACCATTCCTGTGACACTACTTATAGATTCCGATGCTTCACTTAAGGTTTACTGTATCCCTCTGACCTTCTTATTGACGATGAGACACAGAAATTGCAGCGGAATTAAATACAAAAGGCACATTGCCGACTTAAGGACAAGAAAACTGACTCTTCTTACAGTCTATGTTTTGAACCACTCCTGTGACACTAGTTATAGATTCCGATCCTTCACTTCAGGTTTACTGTATCCCTCTGACCTTCTTATTGACGATGAAACACAGAAATTACATCGGAATTAAATACAAAAGGCACAATGCCGACTTAAGTACAAGAGAACTGACTCTTCTTACTGTCTATGTTTTCAACCATTCCTGTGACACTAGTTATAGATTCCGATGTTTCACTTCAGGTTTACTGTATCCCTCTGACCTTCTTATTGACGATGAAACACAGAAATTGCATCTGAATACAATACAAAAGGCACAATGCCGACTTAAGTACAAGAAACCTGACTCTTCTTACTGTCAATGTTTTGAACCATTCCTGTGACACTAGTTATAGATTCCAATGTTTCACTTCAGGTTTACTGTATCCCTCTGACCTTCTTATTGACGATGAACACAGAAATTGCATCGGAATTAGATAGACAAGGCACAATGCCGACTTACTTACAAGAAAACTGTTTCTTCTTACTGTCTATGTTTTGAACCATTCCTGTGACACTAGTTATAGATTTCGATGCTTCACTTCAGGTTTACTGTATCCCTCTGACCTTCTTATTGACGATGAAACACAGAAATTGCATCGGTATTAAATACAACAGGGCACGATGCCGACTTAAGTACAAGGCAACTGACTTTTCTTACTGTCTATGTTTTGAACCATTCCTGTGACACTAGTTATAGATTCCGATGCTTCACTTCAGGTTTACTGTATCCCTCTGACCTTCTTGTTGACAACGAAACACAGAAATTGCATCGGAATTAAATACAAAAATCACAATGCCGACTTAAGTACAAGAAAACTGACCCTTCTTACTCTCTTTGTTTTGAACCATTCCTGTGACACTAGTAATAGATTCCGATGCTTCACTTCAGGCTTACTGTATCCCTCTGACTTTCTTATTGACGATGAAACACAGAAATTGCATCGGATTTAAATGCAATAGGAATAATGCCGACTTAAGTACAAGAAGACTGACTGCTCTTACTGTCAATGTTTGCACCATTCCTGTGACACTAGTTATAGATTCCGATGCCTCACTTCAGGTTTACTGTATCCCTCTGACCTTCATATTGACGATGAAACACAGAACTTTCATCGGAATTAAATAGTTAAGGCACAATGCCGACTTAAGTACAAGAAAACTGACTCTTCTTACTGTCTTTGTTTTGAACCATTCCTGTGACACTAGTAATAGATTCCGATGCTTCACTTCAGGCTTACTGTATCCCTCTGACTTTCTTATTGACTATGAAACACAGAAATTGCATCGGAATTAAATGCAATAGGAATAATGCCGTCTTAAGTACAAGAAGACTGACTCCTCTTACTGTCTATGTTTTGAACCATTCCTGTGACACTAGTTATAGATTCCGATGCTTCACTTCAGGTTTACTGTATCCCTCTGACCTTCTTATTGACGATGAAACACAGAAATTGCATCGGAATTAAATACAAAAGTCACAATGCCGAATTAAGTACAAGAAAACAGACTCTTCTTACTGTCTATGTTTTCAACCATTCCTGTGACACTAGTTATAGATTCCGATCTTTCACTTCAGGTTTACTGTATCCCTCTGACCTACTTATTGACGATGAAACTCAGAAATTGCATCGGAATTCAATACAAAAGGCACAATGCCGACTTAAGTACAAGAAACCTGACTCTTCTTACTGTCAATGTTTGGAACCATTGCTGTGACACTAGTTATAGATTCCAATGTTTCACTTCAGGTTTACTGTATCCCTCTGACCTTCTTATTGACGATGAAACAAAGAAATTGCATCGGAATTAGATAGAAAAGGCACAATGCCGACTGACTTACAAGACAGCTGACACTTCTTACTGTCTATGTTTTGAACCATTCCTGTGACACTACTTATTGATTCCGATGCTTCACTTCAGGTTTACTGTATCCCTCTGACCTTCGTATTGACGATGAGACTCAGAAATTGCAGAGGAATTAAATACAAAAGGCACAATGCCGACTTAAGAACAGGAAAACTGACTCTTCTTACAGTCTATGTTTTGAACCACTCCTGTGACACTAGTTATAGATTCCGATCCTTCACTTCAGATTTACTGTATCCCTCTGACCTTCTTATTGACGATGAAACACAGAAATTACATCGGAATTAAATACAAAAGGCACAATGCCGACTTAAGTACAAGAAAACTGAGTCTCCTTACTGTCTACGTTTTCAACCATTCCTGTGACCATAGTTATAGATTCTGATGTTTCACTTCAGGTTTACTGTATCCCTCTGACCTACTTATTGACGATGAACCACAGAAATGGAATCGGAATTCAATACAAAAGGCACAATGCCGACTTATGTACAAGAAACCTGACTCTTCCTACTGTCAATGCTTTGAACCATTCCTGTGACACTAGTTATAGATTCCAATGTTTCACTTCAGGTTTAGTGTATCCCTCTGACCTTCTTATTGACGATGAAACACAGAAATTGCATCGGAATTAGATAGAAAAGGCACAATGCCGACTTACTTACAAGAAAACTGACTCTTCTTACTGTCTATGTTTTGAACCATTCCTGTGCCACTAGTTATAGTTTTCGATGCTTCACGTCAGGTTACTGTATCCCTCTGACCTTCTTATTGACGATGAAACACAGAAATTGCATCGGAATTAAATACAAAAGGCACGATGCCGACTTAAGTACAAGAAAACTGACTCTTCTTACTGTCTATGATTTGATTCATTCCTGTGACCCTATTTATAGATTCCGATGCTTCACTTCAGGTTTACTGTAACCCTCAGACCTTCTTATTGACGATGAAACACAGAAATTGCATCGGATTTCAATACAAAAGCACAATGCCGACATAGGTACTAGAAAACAGACTCTTCTTACTGTCTATGTTTTGAACCATTCCTGTGACACTAGTTATAGATTCCGATGCTTCACTTCAGGTTTACTGTATCCCTCTGACCTTCTTATTGACAATGAAACAGAGAAATTGCATCGGAGTTAAATACAAAAATCACAATGCTGAATTAAGTACAAGAAAACAGACTCCTCTTACTGTCTATGTTTTGAACCATTCCTGTGACACTAGTTATAGTTTCCGATGCTTCACTTCATGTTTACTGTATCCCTCTGACCTTCATATTGACGATGAAACACAGAAATTTCATCAGAATTAAATACAAAAGGCACAATGCCGACTAAAGTACAAGAAAACTAACTCTTCTTACTGTCTATGTTTTGAACCATTTCTGTGACACTAGTCATTGATTCCGATGCATCACATCAGTTTTACTGTATCCCTCTGACCTTCTTATTGACGATGAAACACAGAAACTTCATCGGAATTAAATACATAAGGCACAATGCCGACTTAAGTACAAGAAAACTGACTCTTCTTACTGTCTTTGTTTTGAACCATTCCTGTGACACTAGTAATAGATTCCGATGCTTCACTTCAGGTTTACTGTATCACTCTTACTTTCTTATTGACGATTAAAACACAGAAATTGCATCGGAATTAAATGCAATAGGAACAATGCTGACTTAAGTACAAGAAGACTGACTCTTCTAAGTGTCTATGTTTTGAACCAATCCTGTGACACTAGTTATAGATTCCGATGCTTCACTTCAGGTTCACTGTATCCCTCTGACCTTCTTATTGACGATAAAACACAGAAATTGCATCGGAATTATATACAAAAGGCACAATGCCGACTCAAGTACAAGAAGAGTGGCTCTTCTTACTGTCTGTGTTTTGAACCATTCCTGTGACACTAGTGATAGATTCCGATGCTTCACTTCAGGTTTACTGTATCCCTCTGACTTTCTTATTGACGTTGAAACACAGAAATTGCATCGGAATTAAATGCAATAGGAACAATGCCGACTCAAGTACAAGAAGGCTTGCTCATCTTACTGTCTATGCTTTGAACCATTCCTGTGACACTAGTTATGGATTCCGTTGCCTCACTTCAGGTTTACTATATAACTCTGACCTTCGTATTGACGATGAAACACCGAAATTGCATCGGAATTAAATATAAAAGGCTCATTGCCGACTTAAGTACAAGAAAACTGACTCTTCTTACTGTCTATGTTTTGAACCATACCTGTGACACTAGTTATAGTTTCCGATGCTTCACTTCAGGTTTACTGTATCCCTCTGACCCTCTTATTGACGATGAAACACAGAAATAGCATCGGAATTAAATACAAAAGGCACAATGCCGAATTAAGTACAAGAAAACAGACTCTTCTTACTGTCTATGTTTTGAACCATTCCTGTGGCACTAGTTATAGATTCCGATGCTTCACTTCAGGTTTACTGTATCCTTCCGACCTTCTTATTGACGATGAAACACAGAAATTGTATCGGAATTAAATACGAAAGGCACAATGCCGACTTAAGTACAAGAAAACTGACTCTTCTTACTCTCTATGTTTTGAACCATTCCTGTGACACTAGTTATATATTCCGATGCTGCACTTCAGGTTTACTGTATCCCTCCGACCTTCTTATTGACGATTAAACACAGAAATTGCATAGGAATTCAATACAAAAAATCACAATGCCGACTCAAGTACAAGAAGACTGGCTCTTCTCACTGTCTACGTTTTGAACCCTTCCTGTGAGACCGGTTTTAGATTCCGATGCTTCACTTCAGGATTACTGTATCCCTTGGACCTTCTTATTGACGACGAAACACAGAAATTGCATCGGAATTAAATACAAAAGGCACAATGCCGACTTAAGAACAAGAAAACTGGCTCTTCTTACTGTCTATGTTGTGAACCACTCCTGTGACACTAGTTATAGTTTCCGATGCTTCACTTCAGGTTTACTGTATCCCTCTGACCTTCTTATTGACGATGAAACTCAGAAATTGCATCGGAATTAAATTCAAAAGGCACAATGCAGACTTAAGAACAACAAAACTGACTCTTCTTACTGCCTATGTTTTGAACCACTCCTGTGACACTAGTTATAGATTCCGATCCTTCACTTCAGGTTTACTATATCCCTCTGACCTTCTTATTGACGATGAAACACAGAAATTGCATCAGAATTAAATAGAAAAGGCACAATGCCGACTTACGTACAAGAAAAATGACTCTTCTTACTGTCAATGTTTTGAACCATTCCTGTGACACTAGTTATAGATTCCAATATTTCACTTCAGGTTTACTGTATCCCTCTGACCTTCTTATTGACGATGAAACACAGAAATTGCATCGGAATTAGATAGAAAACGCACAATGCTGACTTACTCACAAGAAAACTGACTCTTCTTACTGTCTATGTTTTGAACCATTCCTGTGACACTACTTATAGATTCCGATGCTTCACTTCAGGTTTACTGTATCCCTCTGACCTTCTTATTGACGATGAGACTCAGAAATTGCAGAGGAAATAAATACAAAAGGCACAATGCCGACTTAAGAACAAGAAAACTGACTCTTCTTACAGTCTATGTTTTGAACCACTCCTGTGACACTAGTTATAGATTCAGATCCTTCACTTCAGTTTTACTGTATCCCTCTGACCTTCTTATTGACGATGAAACACAGAAATTACATCGGAATTAAATACAAAAGGCACAATGCCGACTTAAGTACAAGAAAACGGACTCTTCTTACTGTCTATGTTTTCAACCATTCCTGTGACACTAGTTATAGATTCTGATGTTTCACTTCAGGTTTACTGTATCCCTCTGACCTACTTATTGACGATGAAACACAGAAGTTGCATCGGAATTCAATACAAAAGGCACAATGCCGACTTACGTACAAGAAACCTGACTCTTCTTACTGTCAATGTTTTGAACCATTCCTGTGACACTAGTTATAGATTCCAATGTTTCACTTCAGGTTTACTGTATCCCTCTGACCTTCTTATTGACGATGAAACACAGAAATTGCATCGGAATTAGATAGAAAAGGCACAATGCCGACTTACTTACAAGAAAACTGACTCTTCTTACTGTCTATGTTTTGAACCATTCCTGTGACACTAGTTATAGATTTCGATGCTTCACTTCAGGTTTACTGTATCCCTCAGACCTTCTTATTGACGATGAAACACAGAAATTGCATCAGATTTCAATACAAAGGCACAATGCCGACATAGGTACTAGAAAACAGACTCTTCTTACTGTCTATGTTTTGAACCATTCCTGTGGCTCTAGTTATAGATTCCGATGCTTCACTTCAGGTTTACTGTATCCCTCTGACCTTCTTATTGACAATGAAACACAGAAATTGCATCGGAATTAAATACAAAAATCACAATGCCGACTTAAGTACAAGAAAAATGACTCTTCTTACTGTCAATGTTTTGAACCATTCCTGTGACACTAGTTATAGATTCCAATATTTCACTTGAGGTTTACTGTATCCCTCTGACCTTCTTATTGACGATGAAACTCAGAAATTGCTTCGGAATTAGATAGAAAAGGTACAATGCTGACTTACTCACAAGAAAACTGACTCTTCTTACTGTCTATGTTTTGAACCATTCCTGTGTCACTACTTATAGATTCCGATGCTTCACTTCAGGTTTACTGTATCCCTCTGACCTTCTTATTGACGAGGAGACTCAGAAATTGCAGAGGAATTAAATACAAAAGGCACAATGCCGACTTAAGAAAACGAAAACTGACTCTTCTTACAGTCTATGTTTTGAACCACTCCTGTGACACTAGTTATAGATTCCGATCCTTCACTTCAGGTTTACTGTATCCCTCTGACCTTCTTATTGACGATGAAACACAGAAATTTCATCAGAATTAAATACAAAAGGCACAATGCCGACTTAAGTACAAGAAAACTAACTCTTCTTACTGTCTATGTTTTGAACCATTTCTGTGACACTAGTCATTGATTCCGATGCATCACATCAGTTTTACTGTATCCCTCTGACCTTCTTATTGACGATGAAACACAGAAACTTCATCGGAATTAAATACATAAGGCACAATGCCGACTTAAGTACAAGAAAACTGACTCTTCTTACTGTCTTTGTTTTGAACCATTCCTGTGACACTAGTAATAGATTCCGATGCTTCACTTCAGGTTTACTGTATCCCTCTTACTTTCTTATTGACGATTAAAACACAGAAATTGCATCGGAATTAAATGCAATAGGAACAATGCTGACTTAAATACAAGAAGACTGACTCTTCTAAGTGTCTATGTTTTGAACCAATCCTGTGACACTAGTTATAGATTCCGATGCTTCACTTCGGGTTGACTGTATCCCTCTGACCTTCTTATTGACGATAAAACACAGAAATTGCATCGGAATTATATACAAAAGGCACAATGCCGACTCAAGTACAAGAAGAGTGGCTCTTCTTACTGTCTGTGTTTTGAACCATTCCTGTGACACTAGTGATAGATTCCGATGCTTCACTTCAGGTTTACTGTATCCCTCTGACTTTCTTATTGACGTTGAAACACAGAAATTGCATCGGAATTAAATGCAATAGGAACAATGCCGACTCAAGTACAAGAAGGCTTGCTCATCTTACTGTCTATGCTTTGAACCATTCCTGTGACACTAGTTATGGATTCCGTTGCCTCACTTCAGGTTTACTCTATAACTCTGACCTTCGTATTGACGATGAAACACCGAAATTGCATCGGAATTAAATATAAAAGGCTCATTGCCGACTTAAGTACAAGAAAACTGACTCTTCTTACTGTCTATGTTTTGAACCATACCTGTGACACTAGTTATAGTTTCCGATGCTTCACTTCAGGTTTACTGTATCCCTCTGACCCTCTTATTGACGATGAAACACAGAAATAGCATCGGAATTAAATACAAAAGGCGCAATGCCGAATTAAGTACAAGAAAACAGACTCTTCTTACTGTCTATGTTTTGAACCATTCCTGTGGCACTAGTTATAGATTCCGATGCTTCACTTCAGGTTTACTGTATCCTTCCGACCTTCTTATTGACGATGAAACACAGAAATTGTATCGGAATTAAATACGAAAGGCACAATGCCGACTTAAGTACAAGAAAACTGACTCTTCTTACTCTCTATGTTTTGAACCATTCCTGTGACACTAGTTATAGATTCCGATGCTGCACTTCAGGTTTACTGTATCCCTCCGACCTTCTTATTGACGATTAAACACAGAAATTGCATAGGAATTCAATACAAAAAATCACAATGCCGACTCAAGTACAAGAAGACTGGCTCTTCTCACTGTCTACGTTTTGAACCCTTCCTGTGAGACCGGTTTTAGATTCCGATGCTTCACTTCAGGATTACTGTATCCCTTGGACCTTCTTATTGACGACGAAACACAGAAATTGCATCGGAATTAAATACAAAAGGCACAATGCCGACTTAAGAACAAGAAAACTGGCTCTTCTTACTGTCTATGTTGTGAACCACTCCTGTGACACTAGTTATAGTTTCCGATGCTTCACTTCAGGTTTACTGTATCCCTCTGACCTTCTTATTGACGATGAAACACAGAAATTGCATCGGAATTAAATTCAAAAGGCACAATGCAGACTTAAGAACAACAAAACTGACTCTTCTTACTGCCTATGTTTTGAACCACTCCTGTGACACTAGTTATAAATTCCGATCCTTCACTTCAGGTTTACTATATCCCTCTGACCTTCTTATTGACGATGAAACACAGAAATTGCATCAGAATTAAATAGAAAAGGCACAATGCCGACTTACGTACAAGAAAAATGACTCTTCTTACTGTCAATGTTTTGAACCATTCCTGTGACACTAGTTATAGATTCCAATATTTCACTTCAGGTTTACTGTATCCCTCTGACCTTCTTATTGACGATGAAACACAGAAATTGCATCGGAATTAGATAGAAAACGCACAATGCTGACTTACTCACAAGAAAACTGACTCTTCTTACTGTCTATGTTTTGAACCATTCCTGTGACACTACTTATAGATTCCGATGCTTCACTTCAGGTTTACTGTATCCCTCTGACCTTCTTATTGACGATGAGACTCAGAAATTGCAGAGGAAATAAATACAAAAGGCACAATGCCGACTTAAGAACAAGAAAACTGACTCTTCTTACAGTCTATGTTTTGAACCACTCCTGTGACACTAGTTATAGATTCAGATCCTTCACTTCAGTTTTACTGTATCCCTCTGACCTTCTTATTGACGATGAAACACAGAAATTACATCGGAATTAAATACAAAAGGCACAATGCCGACTTAAGTACAAGAAAACTGACTCTTCTTACTGTCTATGTTTTCAACCATTCCTGTGACACTAGTTATAGATTCTGATGTTTCACTTCAGGTTTACTGTATCCCTCTGACCTACTTATTGACGATGAAACACAGAAATTGCATCGGAATTCAATACAAAAGGCACAATGCCGACTTACGTACAAGAAACCTGACTCTTCTTACTGTCAATGTTTTGAACCATTCCTGTGACACTAGTTATAGATTCCAATGTTTCACTTCAGGTTTACTGTATCCCTCTGACCTTCTTATTGACGATGAAACACAGAAATTGCATCGGAATTAGATAGAAAAGGCACAATGCCGACTTACTTACAATAAAACTGACTCTTCTTACTGTCTATGTTTTGAACCATTCCTGTGACACTAGTTATAGATTTCGATGCTTCACTTCAGGTTTACTGTATCCCTCAGACCTTCTTATTGACGATGAAACACAGAAATTGCATCAGATTTCAATACAAAGGCACAATGCCGACATAGGTACTAGAAAACAGACTCTTCTTACTGTCTATGTTTTGAACCATTCCTGTGGCTCTAGTTATAGATTCCGATGCTTCACTTCAGGTTTACTGTATCCCTCTGACCTTCTTATTGACAATGAAACACAGAAATTGCATCGGAATTAAATACAAAAATCACAATGCCGACTTAAGTACAAGAAAAATGACTCTTCTTACTGTCAATGTTTTGAACCATTCCTGTGACACTAGTTATAGATTCCAATATTTCACTTGAGGTTTACTGTATCCCTCTGACCTTCTTATTGACGATGAAACTCAGAAATTGCATCGGAATTAGATAGAAAAGGTACAATGCTGACTTACTCACAAGAAAACTGACTCTTCTTACTGTCTATGTTTTGAACCATTCCTGTGTCACTACTTATAGATTCCGATGCTTCACTTCAGGTTTACTGTATCCCTCTGACCTTCTTATTGACGAGGAGACTCAGAAATTGCAGAGGAATTAAATACAAAAGGCACAATGCCGACTTAAGAAAACGAAAACTGACTCTTCTTACAGTCTATGTTTTGAACCACTCCTGTGACACTAGTTATAGATTCCGATCCTTCACTTCAGGTTTACTGTATCCCTCTGACCTTCTTATTGACGATGAAACACAGAAATTACGTCGGAATTAAATACAAAATGCACAATGCCGACTTAAGTACAAGAAAACTGACTCTTCTTACTGTCTATGTTTTCAACCATTCCTGTGACACTAGTTATAGATTCTGATGTTTCACTTCAGGTTTACTGTATCCCTCTGACCTACTTATTGACGATGAAACACAGAAATTGCATCGGAATTCAATACAAAAAGGGACAATATCGACTTAAGTACAAGAAACCTGACTCTTCTTACTGTCAATGTTTTGAACCATTCCTGTGACACTAGTTATAGATTCCAATGTTTCACTTCAGGTTTACTGTATCCCTCTGAGCTTCTTATTGACGATGAAACACAGAAATTGCATCGGAATTAGATAGAAAAGGCACAATGCCGACTTACTTGCAAGAAAACTGACTCTTCTTACTGTCTATGTTTTGAACCATTCCTGTGACACTAGTTATAGATTTCGATGCTTCACTTCAGGTTCACTGTATCCCTCAGACCTTCTTATTGACGATGAAACACAGAAATTGCAACGGATTTCAATACAAAGGCACAATGCCGACATAGGTACTAGAAGACAGACTCTTCTTACTGTCTATGTTTTGAACCATTCCTGTGGCACTAGTTATAGATTCCGATGCTTCACTTCAGGTTTACTGTATCCCTCTGACCTTCTTATTGACAATGAAACACAGAAATTGCATCGGAATTAAATACAAAAACCACAATGCCGACTTAAGTACAAGAAAACAGACTCCTCTTACTGTCTATGTTTTGAACCATTCCTGTGACACTAGTCATTGATTCCGATGCATCACATCAGTTTTACTGTATCCCTCTGACCTTCTTATTGACGATGAAACACAGAAACTTCACCGGAATTAAATACATAAAGCACAATGCCGACTTAAGTACAAGAAAACTGACTATTCTTACAGTCTTTGTTTTTAACCGTTCCTGTGACACTAGTAATAGATTCCGTTGCTTCACTTCAGGTTTACTGTATCCCTCTGACTTTCTTATTGACGATTAAAACACAGAAATTGCATCGGAAATAAATGCAATCGGAACAATGCCGACTTAAGTACAAGAAGACTGACTCTTCTTACTGTCTATGTTTTGAACCATTCCTGTGACACTAGTTATAGATTCCGATGCTTTACTTCAGGTTTACTGTATCCCTCTCACCTTCTTATTGACGATGAAACACAGAAATTGCATCGGAATTAAATAAAAAAGGCACAATGCCGACTCAAGTACAAGAAGAGTGGCTCTTCTTACTGTCTGTGTTTTGAACCATTCCTGTGACACTAGTGATAGATTCCGATGCTTCACTTCAGGTTTACTGTATCCCTCTGACTTTCTTATTTACGTTGAAACACAGAAATTGCATCGGAATTAAATGCAATAGGAACAATGCCGACCCAAGTACAAGATGGCTTGCTCATCTTACTGTGTATGCTTTGAAACATTCCTGTGACACTAGTTATGGATTCCGTTGCCTTACTTCAGGTTTACTGTATAACCCTGACCTTCGTATTGACGATGAAACACCGAAATTGCATCGGAATTAAATATAAATGGCTCAATGCCGACTTAAGTACAAGAAAACTGACTCTTCTTACTGTCTATGTTTTGAACCATTCCTGTGACACTAGTTATAGTTTCCGATGCTTCACTTCAGGTTTACTGTATCCCTCTGACCCTCTTATTGACGATGAAACGCAGAAATAGCATCGGAATTAAATACAAAAGGCACAATGCTAACTTAAGGACAATAACACTGGCAATTCTTACTGTCTATGTTTTAAACCACTCCTGTGACACTAGTTAAAGATTCCGATGCTTCACTTCAGGTTTACTGTATCCCTCTGACCTTCTTATTGACGATGAAACACTGAAATTGCATCGGAATTAAATTGACAACTCGCAATGCCGACTTAAGTGCAAGATAACTGACTCTTCTTATTGTCTATGTTTTGAACCATTCCTGTGACTCTAGTTATAGATTCCGATGCTTCACTTCAGGTTTACTGTATCACTCTGACCTTCTTATTGACTATGAAACACAGAAATTGCATCGGAATTCAGTAGAAAAGGCGCAATGCCGACTTAATTACAAGAAAACTGACTCTTGTTACTGGCTATGTTTTGAACCATTCCTGTGACACTAGTTATAGATTCCGATGTTTCACTTCAGGTTTACTGTATCCCTCCGACCTTCTTATTGACGATGAAACACAGAAATTGTATCGGATTTAAATACGAAAGGCACAATGCCGACTTAAGTACAAGAAAACTGACTCTTCTTACTCTCTATGTTTTGAACCTTTCCTGTGAGACCGGTTTTAGATTCCGATGTTTCACTTCAGGATTACTGTATCCCTTGGACCTTCTTATTGACGACGAAACACAGAAATTGCATCGGAATTAAATACAAAAGGCACAATTCCGACTTAAGAACAAGAAAACTGGCTCTTCTTACTGTCTATGTTGTGAACCACTCCTGTGACACTAGTTATAGTTTCCGATGCTTCACTTCAGGTTTTCTGTATCCCTCTGACCTTCTTATTGACGATGAAACACAGTAATTGCATCGGAATTAAATTCAAAAGGCACAATGCAGACTTAAGAACAACAAAACTGACTCTTCTTACTGTCTATGTTTTGAACCACTCCTCTGACACTAGTTATAGATTCCGATCCTTCACTTCAGGTTTACTGTATCCCTCTGACCTTCTTATTGACGATGAAACACAGAAATTGCATCAGAATTAAATAGAAAAGGCACAATGCCGACTTAAGTACAAGAAAAATGACTCTTCTTACTGTCAATGTCTTGAACCATTCCTGTGACACTAGTTATAGATTCCAATATTTCAATTTAGGTTTACTGTATCCCTCTGACCTTCTTATTGACGATGAAACACAGAAATTGGATCGGAAATAGATAGAAAAGGCACAATGCTGACTTACTCACAAGAAAACTGACTCTTCTTACTGTCTATGATTTGTACCATTCCTGTGACACTACTTATAGATTCCGATGCTTCACTTCAGGTTTACGGTACCCTCTGACCCTCTTATTGACGATGAGACTCAGAAATTGCAGAGGAATTAAATACAAAAGGCACAATGCCGACTTAAGAACACGAAAACTGACTCTTCTTACAGTCTATGTTTTGAACCACTCCTGTGACACTAGTTATAGATTCCGATCCTTCACTTCAGGTTTACTGTATCCCTCTGACCTTCTTATTGACGATGAAACACAGAAATTGCATCGGAATTCAATACAAAAGGCACAATCCCGACTTAAGTACAAGAGACCTGACTCTTCTTACTGTCAATGTTTTGAACCATTCCTGTGACACTAGTTATAGATTCCAATGTTTCACTTTAGGTTTACTGTATCCCTCTGACCTTCTTATTGACGATGAAACACAGAAATTGCATCGGAATTAGATAGAAAAGGCACAATGCCGACTTACTTACAAGAAAACTGACTCTTCTTACTGTCTATGTTTTGAACCATTCCTGTGACACTAGTTATAGATTTCGATGATTCACTTCAGGTTTACTGTATCCCTCAGACCTTCTTATTGACGATGAAACACAGATATTGCATCGGATTTCAATACAAAGGCACAATGCCGACATAGGTACTAGAAAACAGACTCTTCTTACTGTCTATGTTTTGAACCATTCGTGTGGCACTAGTTATAGATTCCGATGCTTCACTTCAGGTTTACTGTATCCCTCCGACCTTCTTACTGACAATGAAACACAGAAATTGCATCGGAATTAAATACGAAAATCACAATGCCGACTTAAGTACAAGAAAACAGACTCCTCTTACTGTCTATGTTTTGAACCATTCCTGTGACACTAGTTATAGATTCCGATGCTTCACTTCATGTTTACTGTATCCCTCTGACCTTCTTATTGACGATGAAACACAGAAACTTCATCGGAATTGAATACATAAGGCACAATGCCGACTTAAGTACAAGACAACTGACTCTTCTTACTGTCTATGTTTTGAACCATTCCTGTGACACTAGTTATAGATTCCGATGCTTCACTTCAGGTTTACTGTATCCCTCTGACCTTCTTATTTACGATGAAACACAGAAATTGCATCGGAATTAAATACAAGAGGCACAATGCCGACTCAAGTACAAGAAGAGTGGCTCTTCTTACTGTCTGTGTTTTGAACCATTCCTGTGACACTAGTGATAGATTCCGATGCTTCACTTCAGGTTTACTGTATCCCTCTGACTGTCTTATTGACGTTGAAACACAGAAATTGCATCGGAATTGAATGCAATAGGAACAATGCCGACTCAAGTACAAGAAGGCTTGCTCATCTTACTGTCTATGCTTTGAACCATTCCTGTGACACTAGTTATGGATTCCGTTGCCTCACTTCACGTTTACTGTATAACTCTGACCTTCGTATTGACGATGAAACACCGAAATTGCATCGGAATTAAATATAAAAGGCTCAATGCCGACTTAAGTACAAGGAAACTGACTCTTCCTACTGTCTATGTTTTGAACCATTCCTGTGACACTAGTTATAGTTTCCGATGCTTCACTTCAGGTTTACTGTATCCCTCTGACCTTCTTATTGACGATGAAACACAGAAATTGCATCGGAATTAAATAGACAAGTCGCAATGCCGACTTAAGTGCAAGATAACTGACTCTTCTTATTGTCTATGTTTTGAACCATTCCTGTGACTCTAGTTATAGATTCCGATCCTTCACTTCAGGTTTACTGTATCACTCTGACCTTCTTATTGACTATGAAACACAGAAATTGCATCGGAATTCAGTACAAAAGGCACAATGCCGACTTAATTACAAGAAAACTAACTCTTGTTACTGGCTATGCTTTAAACCATTCCTGTAACACTAGTTATAGATTCCGATGTTTCACTTCAGGTTTACTGTATCCCTCTGACCTACTTATTGACGATGAAACACAGAAATTGCATCGGAATTAAATACAAAAGGCACAATGTCGACTCAAGTTTAAGAAGACTGGCTCTTCTTACTGTCTATGTTTTGAACCTTTCCTGTGAGACCGGTTTTAGATTCCGATGCTTCACTTCAGGTTTACAGTATCACGTGGACCTTCTTATTGACGACCAAAAAGCAGAAATTGCGTCGGAATTGAATACAAAAGGCACAATGCCGACTTAAGTACAAGCAAACTGACACATCTTACTGCCTATGTTGTGAAGCATTCCTGTGACACTAGTTATAGGTTCCGATGCTTCACTTGAGGTTAACTGTATCCCTCTGACCTTCTTGTTGACGATGAAACACAGAAATTGCATCGGAATTAAATAGAAAAGGCACAATGCCGACTTAAGTACAAGAAAACTAACTCTTCTTACTGTCTATGTTTTGAACCATTCCTGTGACACTAGTTATAGATTTCGATGCTTCACTTCAGGTTTACTGTGTTCCGCTGACCCTCTTATTGACGATGAAACACAGAAATTGCATCGGATTTCAATACAAAAGGCACAATGCCGACATAGGTACTAGAAAACTGACACTTCTTACTGTCTATGTTTTGAACCATTCCTGTGACACTAGTTATAGATTCCGATGATTCACATCAGTGTTACTGTATCCCTCTGACCTTCTTTCTGACGATGAAACACAGAAATTTCATCGGAATTAAATACATAAAGCACAATGCCGACTTATGTACATGAAAACTGACAGTTCTTACTGTCTTTGTTTTGTACCATTCCTGTGACACTAGTTATAGATTTCGATGCTTCACTTCAGGTTTACTGTATCCCTGTGACCTTCTTACTGACGATGAAACACAGAAATTGCATCGGATTTCAATACAAAATGCACAATGCCGGCATAAGTACAAGAAAACTAACTCCTCTTACTGTCTATGTTTTGAACCATTCCTGTGACACTAGTCATTGATTCCGATGCATCACATCAGTTTTACTGTATGACTCTGACCTTCTTATTGACGATGAAACACAGAAACTTCATCGGAATTAAATACATAAGCACAATGCCGACTTAAGTACAAGACAACTGACTCTTCTTACTGTCTTTGTTTTGAACGATTCCTGTGACACTAGTAATACATTCCGATGCTTCACTTCAGGTTTACTGTATCCCTCTGACTTTCTTATTGACGATTAAAACACAGAAATCGCATCGGAATTAAATGCAATAGGAACAATGCGACTTAAGTACAAGAAGACTGACTCTTCTTAGTGTCTATGTTTTGAACCATTCCTGTGACACTAGTGATAGATTCCGATGCTTCACTTCAGGTTTACTGTATCCCTCTGACTTTCTTATTGACGTTGAAACACAGAAATTGCATCGGAATTAAATGCAATAGGAACAATGCCGACTCAAGTACAAGAAGGCTTGCTCATCTTACTGTCTATGCTTTGAACCATTCCTGTGACACTAGTTATGGATTCCGTTGCCTCACTTCAGGTTTACTGTATAACTCTGACCTTCGTATTGACGATGAAACACCGAAATTGCATCGGAATTAAATATAAAAGGATCAATGCCGACTTAAGTACAAGAAAACTGACTCTTCTTACTGTCTATGTTTTGAACCATTCCTGTGACACTAGTTATAGTTTCCGATGCTTCACTTCAGGTTTACTGTATCCCTCTGACCCTCTTATTGACGATGAAACACAGAAATAGCATCGGAATTAAATACAAAAGGCACAATGCCGAATTAAGTACAAGAAAACAGACTCTTCTTACTGTCTATGTTTTGAACCATTCCTGTGGCACTAGTTATAGATTCCGGTGCTTCACTTCAGGTTTACTGGATCCCTCCGACCTTCTTATTGACGATGAAACACAGAAATTGTATCGGATTTAAATACGAAAAGCACAATGCCGACTTAAGTACAAGAAAACTGACTCTTCTTACTCTCTATGTTTTCAACCTTTCCTGTGAGACCGGTTTTAGATTCCGATGCTTCACTTCAGGATTACTGTATCCCTTGGACCTTCTTATTGACGACGAAACACAGAAATTGCATCGGAATTAAATACAAAAGGCACAATTCCGACTTAAGAACAAGAAAACTGGCTCTTCTTACTGTCTATGTTGTGAACCACTCCTGTGACACTAGTTATAGTTTCCGATGCTTCACTTCAGGTTTTCTGTATCCCTCTGACCTTCTTATTGACGATGAAACACAGAAATTGCATCGGAATTAAATTCAAAAGGCACAATGCAGACTTAAGAACAACAAAACTGACTCTTCTTACTGTCTATGTTTTGAACCACTCCTCTGACACTAGTTATAGATTCCGATCCTTCACTTCAGGTTTACTGTATCCCTCTGACCTTCTTATTGACGATGAAACACAGAAATTGCATCAGAATTAAATAGAAAAGGCACAATGACGACTTAAGTACAAGAAAAATGACTCTTCTTACTGTCAATGTTTTGAACCATTCCTGTGACACTAGTTATAGATTCCAATATTTCACTTCAGGTTTACTGTATCCCTCTGACCTTCTTATTGACGATGAAACACAGAAATTGGATCGGAATTAGATAGAAAAGGCACAATGCTGACTTACTCACAAGAAAACTGACTCTTCTTACTGTCTATGATTTGAACCATTCCTGTGACACTACTTATAGATTCCGATGCTTCACTTCAGGTTTACTGTACCCTCTGACCCTCTTATTGACGATGAGACTCAGAAATTGCAGAGGAATTAAATACAAAAGGGCACAATGCCGACTTAAGAACACGAAAACTGACTCTTCTTACAGTCTATGTTTTGAACCACTCCTGTGACACTAGTTATAGATTCCGATCCTTCACTTCAGGTTTACTGTATCCCTCTGACCTTCTTATTGACGATGAAACACAGAAATTGCATCGGAATTCAATACAAAAGGCACAATCTCGACTGAAGTACAAGAGACCTGACTCTTCTTACTGTCAATGTTTTGAACCATTCCTGTGACACTAGTTATAGATTCCAATGTTTCACTTTAGGTTTACTGTATCCCTCTGACCTTCTTATTGACGATGAAACACAGAAATTGCATCGGAATTAGATAGAAAAGGCACAATGCCGACTTACTTACAAGAAAACTGACTCTTCTTACTGTCTATGTTTTGAACCATTCCTGTGACACTAGTTATAGATTTCGATGCTTCACTTCAGGTTTACTGTATCCCTCAGACCTTCTTATTGACGATGAAACACAGAAATTGCATCGGATTTCAATACAAAGGCACAATGCCGACATAGGTACTAGAAAACAGACTCTTCTTACTGTCTATGTTTTGAACCATTCCTGTGGCACTAGTTATAGATTCCGATGCTTCACTTCAGGTTTACTGTATCCCTCTGACTTTCTTATTGACAATGAAACACAGAAATTGCATCGGAATTAAATACAAAAATCACAATGCCGACTTAAGTACAAGAAAACAGACTCCTCTTACTGTCTTTGTTTTGAACCATTCCTGTGACACTAGTTATAGATTCCGATGCTTCACTTCATGTTTACTGTATCCCTCTGACCTTCATATTGACGATGAAAAACAGAAATTTCATCGGAATTAAATACAAAATGCACAATGCCGACTTAAGTACAAGAAAACTAACTCTTCTTACTGTCTATGTTTTGAACCATTCCTGTGACACTAGTCATTGATTCCCATGCATCACATGAGTTTTACTGTATCCCTCTGACCTTCTTATTGACGATGAAACACTGTAATTGCATCGGAATTAAATACAAAAGGCACAATGCCGACTCAAGTACAAGAAGAGTGGCTCTTCTTACTGTCTGTGTTTTGAACCATTCCTGTGACACTAGTGATAGATTCCGATGCTTCACTTCAGGTTTACTGTATCCCTCTGACTTTCTTATTGACGTTGAAACACAGAAATTGCATCGGAATTAAATGCGATAGGAACAATGCCGACTCAAGTACAAGAAGGCTTGCTCATCTTCCTGTCTATGCTTTGAACCATTCCTGTGACACTAGTTATGGATTCCGTTGCCTCACTTCAGGTTTACTGTATAACTCTGACCTTCGTATTGACGATGAGACTCAGAAATTGCAGAGGAATTAAATACAAAAGGCACAATGCCGACTTACTTACAAGAAAATTGACTCTTCTTACTGTCTATGTTTTGAACCATTCCTGTGACACTAGTTATAGTTTCCGATGCTTCACTTCAGGTTTACTGTATCCCTCTGACCCTCTTATTGACGATGAAACACAGAAATAGCATCGGAATTAAATACAAATGGCACAATGCTAACTTAAGAACAATAACACTGGCAATTCTTACTGTCTATGTTTTAAACCACTCCTGTGACACTAGTTATAGATTCCGATGCTTCACTTCAGGTTTACTGTATCCCTCTGACCTTCTTATTGACGATGAGACTCAGAAATTGCAGAGGAATTAAATACAAAAGGCACAATGCCGACTTACTTACAAGAAAACTGACTCTTCTTACTGTCTATGTTTTGAACCAATCCTGTGACACTACTTATAGATTCCGATGCTTCACTTCAGGTTTACCGTATCCCTCTGACCTTCTTATTGACGTTGAGACTCAGAAATTGCAGAGGAATTAAATACAAAAGGCACAATGCCGACTTAAGAACACGAAAACTGACTCTTCTTACAGTCTATGTTTTGAACCACTCCTGTGACACTAGTTATAGATTCCGATCCTTCACTTCAGGTTTACTGTATCCCTCTGACCTTCTTATTGACGACGAAACACAGAAATTACATCGGGATTAAATACAAAAGGCACAATGCCGACTTAAGTACAAGAAAACTGACTCTTCTTACTGTCTATGTTTTAAACCACTCCTGTGACACTAGTTATAGATTCCGATCCTTCACTTCAGGTTTACTGTATCCCTCTGACCTACTTATTGACGATGAAACACAGAAATTGCATCGGAATTCAATACAAAAGGCACAATGCCGACTTAAGTACAATAGACCTGACTCTTCTTACTGTCAATGTTTTGAACCATTCCTGTGACACTAGTTATAGATTCCAATGTTTCACTTCAGGTTTACTGTATCCCTCTGACCTTCTTATTGACGATGAAACACAGAAAGTGCATCGGAATTAGATAGAAAAGGCACAATGCCGACTTACTTACAAGAAAACTGACTCTTCTTACTGTCTATGTTTTGAACCATTCCTCTGACACTAGTTAGAGATTCCAATGTTTCACTTCAGGTTTACTGTATCCCTCTGACCTTCTTATTGACGATGAAACACAGAAATTGCATCGGAATTAGATAGAAAAGGCACAATGCCGACTTACTTACAAGAAAACTGACTCTTCTTACTGTCTATGTTTTGAACCATTCCTGTGGCACTAGTTATAGATTCCGATGCTTCACTTCAGGTTTACTGTATCCCTCTGACCTTCTTATTGACAATGAAACACAGAAATTGCATCGGAATTAAATACAAAAATCACAATGCCGACTTAAGTACAAGAAAACAGACTCCTCTTACTGACTATGTTTTGAACCATTCCTGTGACACTAGTTATAGATTCCGATGCTTCACTTCATGTTTACTGTATCCCTCTGACCTTCATATTGACGATGAAACACAGAAATTTCATCGGAATAAAATACAAAATGCACAATGCCGACTTAAGTACAAGAAAACTAACTCTTCTTACTGTCTATGTTTTGAACCATTCCTGTGACACTAGTCATTGATTCCGAAGCATCAAATCAGTTTTACTGTATCCCTCTGACCTTCTAATTGACGATGAAACTCAGAAACTTCATCGGAATTAAATACTTAAGGCTCAATGCCGACTTAAGTACTAGAAAACTGACTCTTCTTACTGTCTTTGTTTTGAACCATTCCTGTGACACTAGTAATAGATTCCGATGCTTCACTTCAGGTTTACTGTATCCCTCTGACTTTCTTATTGACGATTAAAACACAGAAATTGCATCGGAATTAAATGCAATAGGAACAATGCCGACTTAAGTACAAGAAGACTGACTCTTTTTACTGTCTATGTTTTGAACCATTCCTGAGACACTAGTTATAGATTCCGATGCTTCACTACAGGTTTACTGCATCCCTCTGACCTTCCTATTGACGAAGAAACACAGAAATTGCATCGGAATTAAATACAAAAGGCACAATGCCGACTTAAGTACAAGAAGAGTGGCTCTTCTTACTGTCTGTGTTTTGAACCATTCCTGTGACACAAGTGATAGATTCCGATGCTTCACTTCAGGTTTACTGTATCCCTCTGACTTTTTTATTGACGTTGAAACACAGAAATTGCATCGGAATTAAATGCAATAGGAACAATGCCGACTCAAGTACAAGAAGGCTTGCTCATCTTACTGTCTATGCTTTGAACCATTCCTGTGACACTAGTTATGGATTCCATTGCCTCACTTCAGGTTTACTGTATAACTCTGACCTTCGTATTGACGATGAAACACCGAAATTGCATCGGAATTAAATATAAAAGGCTCAATGCCGACTTAAGTACAAGAAAATTGACTCTTCTTACTGTCTATGTTTTGAACCATTCCTGTGACACTAGTTATAGTTTCCGATGCTTCACTTCAGGTTTACTGTATCCCTCTGTCCCTCTTATTGACGATGAAACACAGAAATAGCATCGGAATTAGATACAAAAGGCACAATGCTAACATAAGAACAATAACACTGGCAATTCTTACTGTCTATGTTTTAAACCACTCCTGTGACACTAGTTAAAGATTCCGATGCTTCACTTCAGGTTTACTGTTTTCCTCTGACCTTCTTATTGACGATGAAGCACAGAAATTGCATCGGAATTAAATAGACAAGACGCAATGCCGACTTAAGTGCAAGATAACTGACTCTTCTTATTGTCTATGTTTTGAACCATTCCTGTGACTCTAGTTATAGATTCCGATGCTTCACTTCAGGTTTACTGTACACTCTGACCTTCTTATTGACTATGAAACACAGAAATTGCATCGGAATTCAGTACAAAGTTCACAATGCCGACTTAATTACAAGAAAACTGACTCTTGTTACTGGCTACGTTTTGAACCATTCCTGTGACACTAGTTATAGATTCCGATGTTTCACTTCAGGTTTACTGTATCCCTCTGACCTTCTTATTGACGATGAAACACAGAAATTGCATCGGAATTAAATACAAAAGGCACAATGCCGACTCAAGTTTAAGAAGACAGGCTCTTCTTATTGTCTATGTTTTGAACCTTTCCTGTGGGACCGGTTTTAGATTCCGATGCTTCACTTCAGGTTTACTGTATCACGTGGACCTTCTTATTGACGACCAAAAAGCAGAAATTGCATCGGAATTGAATACAAAAGGCACAATGCCGACTTAAGTACAAGAAAACTGACACATCTTACTGCCTATGTTGTGAAGCATTCCTGTGACACTAGTTATGGGTTCCGATGCTTAACTTCAGGTTAACTGTATCCCTCTGACCTTCTTGTTGACGATGAAACACAGAAATTGCTTCGGAATTAAATAGAAAAGGCACAATGCCGACTTAAGTACATGAAAACTAACTCTTCTTACTGTCTATGTATTGAACCATTCCTGTGACACTAGTTATAGATTTCGATGCTTCACTTCAGGTTTACTGTATCCCTCTGACCTTCTTATTGACGATGAAACGCAGAAATTGCATCGGATTTCAATACAAAAGGCACAATGCCGACATAGGTACTAGAAAACTGACTCTTCTTACTGTCTGTGTTTTGAACCATTCCTGTGACACTAGTTATAGATTCCGATGCTTCACATCAGCGTTACTGTATCCCTCTGACCTTCTTATTGACGATGAAACACAGAAATTTCATCGGAATTAAATACATAAGGCACAATGCCGACTTATGTATAAGAATACTGACTGTTCATACTGTCTTTGTTTTGAACCATTCCTGTGACACTAGTAACAGATTCCGATGCTTCACTTCAGGTTTACTGTATCCCTCTGACCTTCTTATTGACGATGAAACAGAGAAATTGCATCGGAATTAAATACAAAAGGCACAATGCCGTCTCAAGTACAAGATGAGTGGCTCTTCTTACTGTCTGTGTTTTGAACCATTCCTGTGACACTAGTTATAGATTCCAATGCTTCACTTCAGGTTTACTGTATCCCTCTGACCTTCTTATTGACGATGAAACACAGAAATAGCATCGGAATTAAATACGAAAGGCACAATGCCGACTTAAGAACCAGAAAACTGACAATTCTTACTGTCTATGTTTTGAACCACTCCTGTGACACTAGTTAAAGATTCCTATGCTTCACTTCAGGTTTACTGTATCCCTCTGACCTTCTAATTGACGATGATACACAGAAATTGTTTCGGAATTAAATAGAAAAGGCACAATGCCGACTTAAGTACAAGATAACTGACTCTTCTTACTGCCTATGTTTGAACCACTCCTGTGATTCTAGTTATAGATTCCGATGCTTCACTGCAGGTTTACTGTATCAATCTGACCTTCTTATTGACGATGAAACACAGAAATTGCATCAGAATTAAATACAAACGGCACGATGCCGACTTAAGTACAAGAAAACTGACTCTTCTTACTGTCTATGTTTTGAACCATTCCTGTGACACTAGTTATAGATTCCGATGCTTCACTTCAGGTTTACTGTATCCCTCTGACCTTCTTATTGACGAAGAAACACAGAAATTGCATCGGATTTCAATACAAAAGGCACAATGCCGACATAGGTACAAGAAAACAGACTCTTCTTACTGTCTATGTTTTGAACCATTCCTGTGACACTAGTTATAGATTCCGATGCTTCACATTAGGTTTACTGTATCCCTCTGACCTTCTTATTGACGATGAAACACAGAAATTGCATCGGAATTAAATACAAAAGGCACAATGCCGACTTAAGTACAAGAAGACTGACTCTTCCTACTGTCTATGTTTTGAACCATTCCTGTGACACTAGTTATGGAATCCGATGCTTCACTTCAGGTTTACTGTATCCCTCTGACCTTTTTATTGACGATGAGACACAGCAATTGTATCGGAATTAAATACAAATGGCACAATGCCGACTCAAGTACAAGAAGACTGGCTCTTCTTACTGTCTATGTTTTGAACCGTTCCTGTGAGAATGGTATTAGTTTCCGATGCTTCGATTCAGGTTTACTGTTTCCCTCTGACTTTCTTATTGACGATGAAACATAGATATTGCATCGGGATTAAATAGAAAAATCACAATGCCGACTTAAGTACAAGAAAACGGACTCTTTTTACTGTCTATGATTTGAACCATTCCTGTGACACTAGTTATAGATTCCGATGCTTCACTTCAGGTTTACTGTATCCCTCTGATCTTCTTGTTGACGATGAAACACAGAAAGTGCATCGGAATTAAACTCAAAAGGCACAATGCCGGCTTAATGACAAGAAAACGGACTCTTCTTACTGTCTAAGTTTTGAACCATTCCTGTGACACTAGTTATAGATTCCGATGCTTCACTTCAGGTTTACTGTATCCCTCTGATCTTCTTATGGACGATGAAACACAGAAATTGCATCTGAAATAAATACAAAAGGCACAATGCCGACTCAAGTACAAGAAGACTGGCTCTTCTTACCGTCTATGTTTTGAACCTTTCCTGTTAGACCGGTTTTAGATTCCGTTGCTTCACTACCGGTTTACTGTATCCCATGGACCTTCTTATTGAAGACGAAACACAGAAATTGCATCGGAATTAAATACAAAAGGCACAATACCGACTTAAGTACAAGAAAACTGACTCTTCTTACTGTCTATGATTTGAACCATTCCTGCGACTCTAGTTATACATTGCGATGCTTCACTTCAGGTTTACTGTATCCCTCTGAATTTCCTATTGACGATGAAACACAGAAATTGCATCGGAATTAAATACAAAAGGCACAATGCCGACTCAAGTACAAGAAGACTGGCTCTTCTTACTGTCTATGTTTCTAACCTTTCCTGTGAGACCGGTTTTAAATTCCGATGCTTTACTTCAGGTTTACTGTATCCCGTGGACCCTCTTATTGACGACGAAAAGCAGAAATTGCATCGGAAATGAATACAAAAAGCACAATGCCGACTTAAGTACAAGAAAACTGACACTTCTTACGGTGTATGTTTTGAACCGCTCCTGTGACACTAGTTGTAGATTCCGATGCTTCACTTCTGGTTTACTGTATCCCTCTGACCTTCTTATTGACGATGAAACACAGAAATTGCATCGGAATTAAATAGAAAAGACACAATGCCGACTTAAGTACAAGAAAACTAACTCTTCTTACTGTCTATGTTTTGAACCACTCCTGTGACACTAGTTATAGATTCCGATCCTACACTTCAGGTTTGCTGTATCCCTCTGACCTTCTTATGGACGATGAAACACAGAATTTGCATCGGAATTAAATACAAAAGGCACAAAGGCGACTCAAGTACAAGAAGACTTGCTCTTCATACCGTCTTTGTTTTGAACCTTTCCTGTGAGACAGCTTTTAGATTCCGTTGCTTCACTTCCAGTTTACTGTATCCCGTAGACCCTCTTACTGACGACGAAACACAGAAATTGCAACGGAATTAAATACAAACGGCACAATACCGACTTAAGTACATGAAACCTGACTCTTCTTTCTGTCTATGATTTGAACAATTCCTGTGACACTAGTTATAGATTCCGATGCTTCACTTCAGGTTTACTGTATCCCTCTGACCTGCGTATAGATGATGAAACACAAAAATTGCATCGGAATAATATACAAAACGCACAATGCCGACTTTAGTACAAGAAGACTGACTCTTCTTACTGTCTATAATTTGAACCATTCCTGTGACACAAGTTATATATTCCGATGCTTCACTTCAGGATTACTGTATCCCTCTGACCTTCTTATTGACGATGAAACACAGAAATTGCATCGTAATTAAATACAAAAAAAACCACAATGAAGACTTAAGTACAAGAAGACTGACTCTACCTACAGTCTAAGCTTTGAACCATTCCTGTGACACTAGTTATAGATTCAGATGCTGCACTTCAGGTATACTGTATCCAGCTGACCTTCTAATTGATGATGAAGCACAGAAATTGCATCGGAGTTAAATACAAAAGGCACAATGCCGACGTTAGTACAAGAAGACTGACACGTCTTACTGTCTATGTTTTGAACCATTCCTGTGACACTAGTTTTAGATTCCGATGCTTCACTTCAGGTTTACTGTATCCCTCTGACCTTCTTGTTGGCGATCAAACACGGAAATTTCATCGGAATTAAATGCAAAAGACACAATGCCGACTCAAGTACGAAAAGACTGGCTCTTCTTACAGCCTATGTTTTGAACCCTTCCTGTGACACTAGTTATAGATTCCGATGCTTCACTTCAGGTTTACTGTATCCAGCTGACCTTCTTATTGACGATGAAACACAGAAATTATATCGGAATTAAATACAAAAGGCACAATGCCGACATAAGTTCAAGAAGACTGACTCTTCCTAGTGTCTTACTTTTGATCCATTCCTGTGACTCAAGTTTCAGATTGCGATGCTTCACTTCAGGTTTACTGTATCTCCCTCACATCCTTATTGACGATGAAACACAGAAATTGCATCTTAACTACATACAAAAGGCACAATGCAGACTTAAGTACAAGAAAACTGACTCTTCGTACTGTCTATGATTTGAACCATTCCTGTGACACTAGTTATAGATTCCGATGCTTCACTTCAGGTTTACTGTATCCCTCTGATCTTCTTATTGACGATGAAACACAGAAAGTGCATCGGAATTAAACTCAAAAGGCACAATGCCGGCTTAATGACAAGAAAACGGACTCGTCTTACTGTCTATGTTTTGAACCATTCCTTTGACACTAGTTATAGATTCCGATGCTTCACTTCAGGTTTACTGTATCCCTCTGACCTGCCTATAGACGATGAAACACAGAAATTGCATCGGAATAATATACAAAACACACAATGCCGACTTTAGTACAAGAAGACCGACTCTTCTTACTGTCTATGATTTGAACCATTCCTGTGACACAAGTTATATATTCCGATGCTTCACTTCAGGATTACTGTATCCCTCTGACCTTCTTATTGACGATGAAACACAGAAATTACATCGTAATTAAATACAAAAAAAACCACAATGCCGACTTAAGTACAAGAAGACTGACTCTACCTACTGTCTAAGCTTTGAACCATTCCTGTGACACTAGTTATAGATTCAGATGCTGCACTTCAGGTATACTGTATCCAGCTGACCTTCTAATTGATGATGAAGCACAGAAATTGCATCGGAGTTAAATACAAAATGCACAATGCCGACTTTAGTACAAGAAGACTGACTCGTATTACTGTCTATGATTTGAACCTTTCCTGTGACACTAGTTATAGATTCCGATGCTTCACTTCAGGTTTACTGTATCCCTCTGACCATCTTGTTGACGATCAAACACGTAAATTTCATCAGAATTAAATGCAAAAGGCACAATGCCGACTCAAGTACAAGAAGACTGGCTCTTCTTACAGCCTATGTTTTGAACCATTAGTGTGACACTAGTTATAGATACCGATGCTTCACTTCAGGTTTACTGTATCGCTGTGACCTTATTGACGATGAAACACAGATATTGCTTCGGAATCATATACAAATGGCACAATGCCGACTTAAGTACAAGAAAACTGACTCTTCTTTCTGTCTACGTTTTAAACCATTCCTGTGTCACTAGTTATACATTCCGATGCTTCACATTAGGTTTACTGTATCTCTCTGACCTTTTTATTGACGATGAAACACAGAAATTGCATCGGAATTAAATACAAAAGGCACAATGCCGACCCAAGTACAAGAAGATTGGCTCCTCTTACTGTCTATGTTTGAACCATTCCTGTGGCACTAGTTATAGATTCCGATGCTTCACTTCAGGTATACTGTATCCAGCTGTCCTACTTATTGATGATGAAGCACAGAAATTGCATCGGAGTTAAATACAAAAGGTACAATGCCGACTTGGGTACAAGAAGATTGACTCTTCTTACTGTCTATGTTTTGAAACATTCCTGTGTCACTAGTAATAGATTCCGATGCTTCACTTCAGGTTTACTGTATCCCTCTGACCTTCTTATTCACGATGAAACACAGAAATTGCATCGGAATTAAATAGAAAAGGCGCAATGCCGACTTAAGTACAAGAAAACTGACTCGTCTTACTGTCAACGTTTTGAACCATTCCTGTGACACTACTTATAGATTCCGATGTTTCACTTCGGGTTTACTGTATCCCTCAGACCTTCTTATTGACGATGAAACACAGAAATTGCATCTTAATTAAATACAAAAGGCACAATGCCGACTTAAGAACAAGAAAACTGACTCTTCGTACTGTCTATGTTTTGAACCATTCCTGTGACACTAGTTATAGATTCCGATGCTTCACTTCAGGTTTACTGTATCCCTCTGACCTGCCTATAGACGATGAAACACAGAAATTGCATCGGAATAATATACAATACGCACAATGCCGTCTTTAGTACAAGAAGACCGACTCTTCTTACTGTCTATGTTTTGAACCATTCCTGTGACACAAGTTATATATTCCGATGCTTCACTTCAGGATTACTGTATCCCTCTGACCTTCTTATTGACGATGAAACACAGAAATTACATCGTAATTAAATACAAAAAAAACCACAATGCCGACTTAAGTACAAGAAGACTGACTCTACCTACTGTCTAAGCTTTGAACCATTCCTGTGACACTAGTTATAGATTCAGATGCTGCACTTCAGGTATACTGTTTCCAGCTGACCTTTTAGTTGATGATGAAGCACAGATATTGCATCGGAGTTAAATACAAAATGCACAATGCCGACTTTAGTACAAGAAGACTGACTCGTATTACTGTCTATGTTTTCATCCATTCCTGTGACACTAGTTATAGATTCCGATGCTTCACTTCAGGTTTACTGTATCCCTCTGACCATCTTGTTGACGATCAAACACGTAAATTTCATCGGAATTAAATGCAAAAGGAACAATGCCGACTCAAGTACAAGAAGACTGGTTCTTCTTACAGCCTATGTTTTGAACCATTCCCGTGACACTAGTTATAGATTCCGATGCTTCACTTCAGATTTACTGTATCCAGCTTACCTTCTTATTGACGTTGAAACACAGAAATTGCATCGGAATTATATACGAAAGGCACAGTGCCGACTTAGGTGCAAGAAGACTGACTCTTCTTACTGTCTATGCTTTGAACCATTCCTGTGTCACTAGTTATAGATACCGATGCTTCACTTCAGGTTTACTGTATCGCTGTGACCTTATTGACGATGAAACACAGATATTGCTTCGGAATCATATACAAATGGCACAATGCCGACTTGAGTACAAGAAAACTGACTCTTCTTTCCGTCTACGTTTTAAACCATTCCTGTGTCACTAGTTATAGATTCCGATGCTTCACATTAGGTTTACTGTATCTCTCTGACCTTTTTATTGACGATGAAGCACAGAAATTGCATCGGAATCAAATACAAAAGCCACAATGCCGACTTAAGTACAAGAAGACTGACTCTTCCTACTGTCTATGTTTTGAACCATCCCTGTGACACTAGTTATAGATTCCGATGCTTCACTTCAGGTTTACTGTATCCCTCTGATCTTCTTATTGACGATGAAACACAGAAATTGCATCGGAATTAAATACAAAAGGCACAATGCCGACCCAAGTACAAGAAGATTGGCTCCTCTTACTGTCTATGTTTGAACCATTCCTGTGGCACTAGTTATAGATTCCGATGCTTCACTTCAGGTTTACTGTATCGCTGTGACCTTATTGACGATGAAACACAGATATTGCTTCGGAATCATATACAAATGGCACAATGCCGACTTAAGTACAAGAAAACTGACTCTTCTTTCTGTCTACGTTTTAAACCATTCCTGTGTCACTAGTTATACATTCCGATGCTTCACAATAAGTTTACTGTATCTCTCTGACCTTTTTATTGACGATGAAACACAGAAATTGCATCGGAATCAAATACAAAAGTCACAATGACGACTTAAGTACAAGAAGACTGACTCTTCCTACTGTCTATGTTTTGAACCATTCCTGTGACACTAGTTATAGATTCCGATGCTTCACTGCAGGTTTACTGTATCCCTCTGACCTTCTTATTGACGATGAAACACAGAAATTGCATCGGAATTAAATACAAAAGGCACAATGCCGACCCAAGTACAAGAAATTGGCTCCTCTTACTGTCTATGTTTGAACCATTGCTGTGGCACTAGTTATAGATTCCGATGCTTCACTTCAGGTTTACTGTATCGCTGTGACCTTATTGTCGATGAAACACAGATATTGCTTCGGAATCATATACAAATGGCACAATGCCGACTTAAGTACAAGAGAACTGACTCTTCTTTCCGTCTACGTTTTAAACCATTCCTGTGTCACTAGTTATAGATTCCGATGCTTCACATTAGGTTTACTGTATCTCTCTGACCTTTTTATTGACGATGAAACACAGAAATTGCATCGGAATCAAATACAAAAGCCACAATGCCGACTTAAGTACAAGAAGACTGACTCTTCCTACTGTCTATGTTTTGAACCATTCCTGTGACACTAGTTATAGATTCCGATGCTTCTCTTCAGGTTTACTGTATCCCTCTGACCTTCTTATTGACGATGAAACACAGAAATTGCATCGGAATTAAATACAAAAGGCACAATGCCGACCCAAGTACAAGAAGATTGGCTCCTCTTACTGTCTATGTTTGAACCATTCCTGTGGCACTAGTTATAGATTCCGATGCTTCACTTCAGGTTTACTGTATCGCTGTGACCTTATTGACGATAAAACACAGATATTGCTTCGGAATCATATACAAATGGCACAATGCCGACTTAAGTACAAGAAAACTGACTCTTCTTTCCGTCTACGTTTTAAACCATTCCTGTGTCACTAGTTATAGATTCCGATGCTTCACATTAGGTTTACTGTATCTCTCTGACCTTTTTTTGACGATGAAACACAGAATTTGCATCGGAATCAAATACAAAAGCCACAATGCCGACTTAAGTACAAGAAGACTGACTCATCCTACTGTCTATGTTTTGAACCATTCCTGTGACACTAGTTATAGATTCCGATGCTTCACTTCAGGTTTACTGTATCCCTCTGACCATCTTGTTGACGATCAAACACGTAAATTTCATCGGAATTAAATGCAAAAGGCACAATGCCGACTCAAGTACAAGAAGACTGGCTCTTCTTACAGCCTATGTTTTGAACCATTCCTGTGACACTAGTTATAGATTCCGATGCTTCACTTCAGGTTTACTGTATCGCTGTGACCTTATTGACGATAAAACACAGATATTGCTTCGGAATCATATACAAATGGCACAATGCCGACTTAAGTACAAGAAAACTGACTCGTCTTACTGTCAACGTTTTGAACCATATCTGTGACACTACTTATAGATTCCGATGTTTCACTTCAGGTTTACTGTATCCCTCTGACCTTCTTATTGACGATGAAACACAGAAATTGCATCTTATTTAAATACAAAAGGCAGAAGCAGACTTAAGTACAAGAAAACTGACTCTTCGTACTGTCTATGATTTGAACCATTCCTGTGACACTAGTTATAGATTCCGATGCTACACTTCATGTTTACTGTATCCCTCCGACCTTCTTATTGACGATGAAACACACCAATTGCATCGCAATTAAATACAAAAGGCACAATGCCGACTCAAGTACAGGAAGACTGGCTTCTCTTACTGTCTATGTTTTGAACCTTTCCTTTGAGCCCGCTTTTAGATTCCGATGCTTCACATCAGGTTTACTGTATCCCTTGGACATTTCTATTGACGCCGAAACACAGAAATTGCATCGGAATTAAATTGAATAGGCACAATGCCGACTTAAGTACAAGGAAACTTACTCTTCTTACAGTCTATGTTTTGAACCATTCCTGTGAAACTAGTTATAGATTCCGATGCTTCACATTAGGTTTACTGTATCTCCCTGGCCTTCTTATTGACGATGAAACACAGAAATTGCATCGGAATTAAATACAAAAGCCACAATGCCGACTTAAGTACAAGAAGACTGACTCTTCCTACTGTCTATGTTTTAAACCATTCCTGTAACACTAGTTATAGATTCCGATGCTTCACTTCAGGTTTACTGTATCCCTCTGACTTTCTTATTGACGATGAAACACAGAAATTGCATCTTAATTAAATACAAAAGGCATAATGCCGATTTAAGTATAAGAAGACTGACTCTTCTTACTGTCTATGGTTTGAACCATTCCTGTGGCACTAGTTATAGATTCAGATGCTGCACTTCAGGTATACTGTATCCAGCTGTCCTTGTAATTGATGCTGAAGCACAGAAATTGCATCGGAGTTAAATAAAAAAGGCACAATGCCGACTCAAGTACAAGAAGACTGACCCTTCTTACTGCCTATGTTTTGAACCATTCCTGTGACACTAGATATACACTCCTGGAAATGGAAAACAGAACACATTGACACCGGTGTGTCAGACCCACCATACTTGCTCCGGACACTGCGAGAGGGCTGTACAAGCAATGATCACATGCACGGCACAGCGGACACACCAGGAACCGCGGTGTTGGCCGTCGAATGGCGCTAGCTGCGCAGCATTTGTGCACCGCCGCCGTCAGTGTCAGCCAGTTTGCCGTGGCATACGGAGCTCCATCGCAGTCTTTAACACTGGTAGCATGCCGCGACAGCGTGGACGTGAACCGTATGTGCAGTTGACGGACTTTGAGCGAGGGCGTGTAGTGGGCATGCGGGAGGCCGGGTGGACGTACCGCCGAATTGCTCAACACGTGGGGCGTGAGGTCTCCACAGTAAATTGATGTTGTCGCCAGTGGTCGGCGGAAGGTGCACGTGCCCGTCGACCTGGGACCGGACCGCAGCGACGCGCGGATGCACGCCAAGACCGTAGGATCCTACGCAGTGCCGTAGGGGACCGCACCGCCACTTCCCAGCAAATTAGGGACACTGTTGCTCCTGGGGTATCGGCGAGGACCATTCGCAACCGTCTCCATGAAGCTGGGTTACGGTCCCGCACACCGTTAAGCCGTCTTCCGCTCACGCCACAACATCGTGCAGCCCGCCTCCAGTGGTGTCGCGACAGGCGTGAATGGAGGGATGATTGGAGACGTGTCGTCTTCAGCGATGAGAGTCGCTTCTGCCTTGGTGCCAATGATGGTCGTATGCGTGTTTGGCGCCGTGCAGGTGAGCGCCACAATCAGGACTGCATACGACCGAGGCACACAGGGCCAACACCCGGCATCATGGTGTGGGGAGCGATCTCCTACACTGGCCGTACACCACTGGTGATCGTCGAGGGGACACTGAATAGTGCACGGTACATCCAAACCGTCATCGAACCCATCGTTCTACCATTCCTAGACCGGCAAGGGAACTTGCTGTTCCAACAGGACAATGCACGTCCGCATGTATCCCGTGCCACCCAACGTGCTCTAGAAGGTGTAAGTCAACTACCCTGGCCAGCAAGATCTCCGGATCTGTCCCCCATTGAGCATGTTTGGGACTGGATGAAGCGTCGTCTCACGCGGTCTGCACGTACAGCTCGAGCGCTGGTCCAACTGAGGCGCCGGGTGGAAATGGCATGGCAAGCCGTTCCACAGGACTACATCCAGCATCTCTACGATCGTCTCCATGGGAGAATAGCAGCCTGCATTGCTGCGAAAGGTGGATATACACTGTACTAGTGCCGACATTGTGGATGCTCTGTTGCCTGTGTCTATGTGCCTGTGGTTCTGTCAGTGTGATCATGTGATGTATCTGACCCCAGGAATGTGTCAATAAAGTTTCCCCTTCCTGGGACAATGAATTCACGGTGTTCTTATTTCAATTTCCAGGAGTGTAGATTTCGATGCTTCACTTAAGGTTTACTGTATCCAGCTGACCTTCTTATTGACGATGAAACACAGAAATTGCATCGGAATTATATACGAAAGGCACAGTGCCGACATAGGTACAAGAAGACTGACTCTTCTTACTGTCTATGTTTTGATCCATTCCTGTGACACCAGTTATAGATTCCGCTGCTTCACTTCAGTTTGACTGTATCCCTCTGACCTTCTTATTGACGATGAAACACAGAAATTATATCGGAATTGAATACAAAAGGCACAATGCCGACATAAGTTCAAGAAGTCTGACTCTTCCTACTGTCTTAGTCTTGATCCATTCCTGTGACACTAGTTTAAATTGCGATGCTTCACTTCAGGTTTACTGTATGTCTCTCACCTCCTAATTGACGATGAAACACAGAAATTGCATCTTAACTACATACAAAAGGCACAATGCAGACTTACGTACAAGCAGACTGACTCTTCTTACTGTCTATGTTTTGAACCATTCCTGTGACACTAGTTATAGATTCCGATTCTTCACTTTAGGTTTACTGTATCCCCCTGACCCTCTTATTGACGATCAAACACAAAAATTGAATCGGAATAAAATACAAACGGCACAATGCCGACTCAAGTACAAGATGACTGGTTCTTCTTACTGCCTATGTTTTGAACCGTTCCTGTGACACTAGTTATAGATTCCGATGCTTCACTTCGGGTTTACTGTATCGCTGTGACCTTATTGACGATGAAACACAGATATTGCTTCGGAATCATATACAAATGGCACAATGCCGACTTAAGTACAAGAAAACTGACTCTTCTTTCTGTCTACGTTTTAAACCATTCCTGTGTCACTAGTTATAGATTCCGATACTTCACATTAGGTTAACTGTATCTCTCTGACCTTTTTAGTGACTATGAAACACAAAAATTGCATCGGAATTAAATACAAAAGCCACAATGCCGACTTAAGTACTAGAAGACTGACTCTTCTTACTGTCTATGTTTTGAACCATTCCTGTGACACTAGTTATAGATTCCGATGCTTCACTTCAGGTTTACTGTATCCCTCTGACCTTCTTATTGACGATGAAACACAGAAATTGCATCGGAATTAAATACAAAAGGCACAATCCCGACTCAAGTACAAGAAGATTGGCTCCTCTTACTGTCTATGTTTGAACCATTCCTGTGGCACTAGTTATAGATTCCGATGCTTCACTTCAGGTTTACTGTATCCCTCTGACCTCCTTTTAGCCGATGAAACACAGAAAGTGCATCGGAATTATTTACAAATGGCACAATGCCGACTTAAGTACAACAAGACTGACTCGTCTTACTGTCAACGTTTTGAACCATTCCTGTGACACTACTTATAGATTCCGATTCTTCACTTCAGGTTTACTGTATTCCTCTGACCTTCTTATTGACGATGAAACACAGAAATTGCATCTTAATTAAATACAAAAGGCACAAAGCCGACTTAAGTACAGGAAGACAGACTCTTCTTACTGTCTATGGTTTGAACCATTCCTGTGACACTAGTTATAGATTCAGATGCTGCACTTCAGGTATACTGTATCCAGCTGTCCTTCTTATTGATGATGAAGCACAGAAATTGCATCGGAGTTAAATACAAAAGGCACAATGCCGACTTGGGTACAAGAAGACTGACTCTACTTACTGTGTATGTTTTGAAACATTCCTGTGACACTAGTAATAGATTATGATGCTTCACTTCAGGTTTACTGTATCCCTCTGACCTTCTTATTGACGTTGAAACACAGAAATTGCATCGGAATTCAATACAAAAGGCACAATGCCGACTTAAGTACAAGAAAACTGACACTTCTTACTGTCTATGATTTGAACCATTCCTGTGACACAAGTTATAGGTTCCGATGTTTCCCTTCAGGTTTACTGTATCCCTCTGACCTTCTTATTGACGATGAAACACAGAAATTCCATCGAAATTAAAAACAAATGACACAATGCCGACTCAAGTTTAAGAAGACTGGCTCTTCTTACTGTCAATGTTTTGAACCTTTCCTGTGAGACCGGTTTTAGATTCCGATGCTTCACTTCAGGTTAACTGTATCCCGTGGACCTTCTTATTGACGACGAAAAGCAGAAATTGCATCGGAATTCAATACAAAAGGCACAGTGCCGACTTAAGTACAAGAAAACTGACACATCTTACTGTGTATGCTTTGAAGCATTCCTGTGACACTAGTTATAGATTCCGATGCTTCACTTCAGGTTTACTGTATCCCTCTATCCTTCTTATTGACGATAAAACACAGAAATTGCATCGGAATGAAATACAAAAGGCACAATGCCGACTCAAGTACAAGAAGACTGGCTCTTCTTACTGTCTATGTTTTGAACCTATCTTGTGAGACCGGTTTTAGATTCCGATGCTTCACTTTAGGTTTACCGTATCACTTGGACCTTCTTATTGACGCCGAAACACAGAAATTGCATCGGAATTAAATAGAATAGGCACAATGCCGACTTAAGTACAAGAAACCTTAATCTTCTTTCAGTCTATGTTTTGAACCATTCCTGTGAAACTAGTTATAGATTCCGATGCTTCACATTAGGTTTACTGTATCTCTCTGACCTTCTTATTGACGATGAAACACAGTAATTGCATCGGAATTAAATACAAAAGCCACAATGCCGTCTTAAGTACAAGAAGACTGACTCTTCCTACTGTCTATGTTTTAAATCATTCCTGTGACACTCGTTATGGATTCCGATGCTTCACTTCAGGTTTACTGTATCCCTCTGACATTCTTATTGACGATGAAACACAGAAATTGCATCGGAATTAAATACAAAAGGCACAATGCAGACTCAAGTACAAGAAGATTGGTTCCTCTTACTGTCTATGTTTGATCCATTCCTGTTACACTAGTTATAGATTCCGATGCTTCACTTCAGGTTTACTGTATCCCTCTGACCTTCTTATAGACGATGAAACACAGAAATTGCATCGGAATTATATGCAAATGGCACAATGCCGACTTAAGTACAAGAAGACTGAACGTCTAACTGTCAACTTTTTGAACCATTCCTGTGACACTAGTTATAGATTCCGATGCTTCACTTCAGGTTTACTGTATCCCTCTGACCTTCTTATTGACGATGGAACACAGAAATTGCATCTTAATTAAATACAAAATGCACAATGCCGACTTAAGTGTAAGAAGACTGTCTCTTCTTACTGTCTATGGTTTGAACCATTCCTGTGACACTAGTTATAGATTCAGATGCTGCACTTCAGGTATACTGTATCCAGCTGTCCTTGTAATTGATGATGAAGCACAGAAATTGCATCGGAGTTAAATAAAAAAGGCACAATGCCGACTCAAGTACAAGAAGACTGACCCTTCTTACTGCCTATGTTTTGAACCATTCCTGTGACACTAGATATACACTCCTGGAAATGGAAACAAGAACACATTGACACCGGTGTGTCAGACCCATTATACTTGCTCCGGACACTGCGAGAGGGCTGTACAAGCAATGATCACATGCACGGCACAGCGGTCACACCAGGAACCGCGGTGTTGGCCGTCGAATGGCGCTAGCTGCGCAGAATTTGTGCACCGCCGCCGTCAGGGTCAGCCAGTTTGCCGTGGCATACGGAGCTCCATCGCAGTCTTTAACACTGGTAGCATGCCGCGACAGCGTGGACGTGAACCGTATGTGCAGTTGACGGACTTTGAGCGAGGGCGTGTAGTGGGCATGCGGGTGGCCGAGTGGACGTACCGCCGAATTGCTCAACACGTGGGGCGTGAGGTCTCCACAGTACATCGATGTTGTCGCCATTGGTCGGCAGAAGGTGCACGTGCCCGTCGACCTGGGACCGGACCGCAGCGACGCACGGATGCACGCCAAGAACGTAGGATCCTACGCAGTGCCGTAGGGGACCGCACCGCCACTTCCCAGCAAATTAGGGACACTGTTGCTCCTGGGGTATCGGCGAGGACCATTCGGAACCGTCTCCATGAAGCTGGGCTACGGTCCCGCACACCGTTAAGCCGTCTTCCGCTCACGCCCCAACATCGTGCAGCCCGCCTCCAGTGGTGTCGCGACAGGCGTGAATGGAGGGACGAATGGAGACGTGTCGTCTTCAGCGATGAGAGTCGCTTCTGCCTTGGTGCCAATGATGGTCGTATGCGTGTTTGGCGCCGTGCAGGTGAGCGCCACAATCAGGACTGCATACGACCGAGGCACACAGGGCCAACACCCGGCATCATGGTGTGGGGAGCGATCTCCTACACTGGCCGTACACCACTGGTGATCGTCGAGGGGACACTGAATAGTGCACGGTACATCCAAACCGTCATCGAACCCATCGTTCTACCATTCCTAGACCGGCAAGGGAACTTGCTGTTCCAACAGGACAATGCACGTCCGCATGTATCCCGTGCCACCCAACGTGCTCTAGAAGGTGTAAGTCAACTACCCTGGCCAGCAAGATCTCCGGATCTGTCCCCCATTGAGCATGTTTGGGACTGGATGAAGCGTCGTCTCACGCGGTCTGCACGTACAGCTCGAGCGCTGGTCCAACTGAGGCGCCGGGTGGAAATGGCATGGCAAGCCGTTCCACAGGACTACATCCAGCATCTCTACGATCGTCTCCATGGGAGAATAGCAGCCTGCATTGCTGCGAAAGGTGGATATACACTGTACTAGTGCCGACATTGTGGATGCTCTGTTGCCTGTGTCTATGTGCCTGTGGTTCTGTCAGTGTGATCATGTGATGTATCTGACCCCAGGAATGTGTCAATAAAGTTTCCCCTTCCTGGGACAATGAATTCACGGTGTTCTTATTTCAATTTCCAGGAGTGTAGATTTCGATGCTTCACTTAAGGTTTACTGTATCCAGCTGACTTTCTTATTGACGATGAAACACAGGAATTTCATCGGAATTATATACAAGAGGCACAATGCCGACTTAGGTACAAGAAGACTGACTCTTCTTACTGTCTATGATTTGAAGCATTCCTGTGACACTAGTAATAGATTCCGATGCTTCACTTCAGGTTTACTGTATCCCTCTGACCTTCTTATTGACGATGAAACACAGAAATTGCATCGGAATTCAACACAAAAGGCACAATGCCGACTTAAGTACAAGAAAACTGACACTTCTTACTGCCTATGTTTTGAACCATTCCTGTGACACAAGTTATAGGTTCCGATGTTTCACTTCAGCTGTACTGTATCCCTCTGACCTTCTTATTGACGATGAAACACAGAAATTGCATCGGAATTAAATACAAAAGGCACAATGCCGACTCATGTTTAAGAAGACTGGCTCTTCTTACTGTCTATGTTTTGAACCTTTCCTGTGAGACCGGTTTTAGATTCCGATGCTTCACTTCAAGTTTACTGTATCCCGTGGACCTTGTTATTGACGACGAAAAGCAGAAATGGCATCGGAATTGAATACAAAAGGCACAATGCCGACTTAAGTACAAGAAAACTGACACATCTTACTGACTATGTTTTGAAGCATTCCTGTGACACTAGTTATAGATTCCGATGCTTCACTTCAGGTTTACTGTATCCCTCTGACCTTCTTGTTGACGATCAAACACGGAAATTTCATCGGAATTAAATGCAAAAGGCACAATGCCGACTCAAGTACAAGAAGACTGGCTCTTCTTACAGCCTATGTTTTGAACCTATCTTGTGAGACCGGTTTTAGATTCCGATGCTTCACTTTAGGTTTACCGTATCACTTGGACCTTCTTATTGACGCCGAAACACAGAAATTGCATCGGAATTAAATAGAATAGGCACAATGCCGACTTAAGTACAAGAAACCTTAATCTTCTTTCAGTCTATGTTTTGAACCATTCCTGTGAAACTAGTTATAGATTCCGATGCTTCACATTAGGTTTACTGTATCTCTCTGACCTTCTTATTGACGATGAAACACAGTAATTGCATCGGAATTAAATACAAAAGCCACAATGCCGTCTTAAGTACAAGAAGACTGACTCTTCCTACTGTCTATGTTTTAAATCATTCCTGTGACACTCGTTATGGATTCCGATGCTTCACTTCAGGTTTACTGTATCCCTCTGACATTCTTATTGACGATGAAACACAGAAATTGCATCGGAATTAAATACAAAAGGCACAATGCAGACTCAAGTACAAGAAGATTGGTTCCTCTTACTGTCTATGTTTGATCCATTCCTGTTACACTAGTTATAGATTCCGATGCTTCACTTCAGGTTTACTGTATCCCTCTGACCTTCTTATAGACGATGAAACACAGAAATTGCATCGGAATTATATGCAAATGGCACAATGCCGACTTAAGTACAAGAAGACTGAACGTCTAACTGTCAACGTTTTGAACCATTCCTGTGACACTAGTTATAGATTCCGATGCTTCACTTCAGGTTTACTGTATCCCTCTGACCTTCTTATTGACGATGGAACACAGAAATTGCATCTTAATTAAATACAAAATGCACAATGCCGACTTAAGTGTAAGAAGACTGTCTCTTCTTACTGTCTATGGTTTGAACCATTCCTGTGACACTAGTTATAGATTCAGATGCTGCACTTCAGGTATACTGTATCCAGCTGTCCTTGTAATTGATGATGAAGCACAGAAATTGCATCGGAGTTAAATAAAAAAGGCACAATGCCGACTCAAGTACAAGAAGACTGACCCTTCTTACTGCCTATGTTTTGAACCATTCCTGTGACACTAGATATACACTCCTGGAAATGGAAACAAGAACACATTGACACCGGTGTGTCAGACCCATTATACTTGCTCCGGACACTGCGAGAGGGCTGTACAAGCAATGATCACATGCACGGCACAGCGGTCACACCAGGAACCGCGGTGTTGGCCGTCGAATGGCGCTAGCTGCGCAGAATTTGTGCACCGCCGCCGTCAGGGTCAGCCAGTTTGCCGTGGCATACGGAGCTCCATCGCAGTCTTTAACACTGGTAGCATGCCGCGACAGCGTGGACGTGAACCGTATGTGCAGTTGACGGACTTTGAGCGAGGGCGTGTAGTGGGCATGCGGGTGGCCGAGTGGACGTACCGCCGAATTGCTCAACACGTGGGGCGTGAGGTCTCCACAGTACATCGATGTTGTCGCCATTGGTCGGCAGAAGGTGCACGTGCCCGTCGACCTGGGACCGGACCGCAGCGACGCACGGATGCACGCCAAGAACGTAGGATCCTACGCAGTGCCGTAGGGGACCGCACCGCCACTTCCCAGCAAATTAGGGACACTGTTGCTCCTGGGGTATCGGCGAGGACCATTCGGAACCGTCTCCATGAAGCTGGGCTACGGTCCCGCACACCGTTAAGCCGTCTTCCGCTCACGCCCCAACATCGTGCAGCCCGCCTCCAGTGGTGTCGCGACAGGCGTGAATGGAGGGACGAATGGAGACGTGTCGTCTTCAGCGATGAGAGTCGCTTCTGCCTTGGTGCCAATGATGGTCGTATGCGTGTTTGGCGCCGTGCAGGTGAGCGCCACAATCAGGACTGCATACGACCGAGGCACACAGGGCCAACACCCGGCATCATGGTGTGGGGAGCGATCTCCTACACTGGCCGTACACCACTGGTGATCGTCGAGGGGACACTGAATAGTGCACGGTACATCCAAACCGTCATCGAACCCATCGTTCTACCATTCCTAGACCGGCAAGGGAACTTGCTGTTCCAACAGGACAATGCACGTCCGCATGTATCCCGTGCCACCCAACGTGCTCTAGAAGGTGTAAGTCAACTACCCTGGCCAGCAAGATCTCCGGATCTGTCCCCCATTGAGCATGTTTGGGACTGGATGAAGCGTCGTCTCACGCGGTCTGCACGTACAGCTCGAGCGCTGGTCCAACTGAGGCGCCGGGTGGAAATGGCATGGCAAGCCGTTCCACAGGACTACATCCAGCATCTCTACGATCGTCTCCATGGGAGAATAGCAGCCTGCATTGCTGCGAAAGGTGGATATACACTGTACTAGTGCCGACATTGTGGATGCTCTGTTGCCTGTGTCTATGTGCCTGTGGTTCTGTCAGTGTGATCATGTGATGTATCTGACCCCAGGAATGTGTCAATAAAGTTTCCCCTTCCTGGGACAATGAATTCACGGTGTTCTTATTTCAATTTCCAGGAGTGTAGATTTCGATGCTTCACTTAAGGTTTACTGTATCCAGCTGACTTTCTTATTGACGATGAAACACAGGAATTTCATCGGAATTATATACAAGAGGCACAATGCCGACTTAGGTACAAGAAGACTGACTCTTCTTACTGTCTATGATTTGAAGCATTCCTGTGACACTAGTAATAGATTCCGATGCTTCACTTCAGGTTTACTGTATCCCTCTGACCTTCTTATTGACGATGAAACACAGAAATTGCATCGGAATTCAACACAAAAGGCACAATGCCGACTTAAGTACAAGAAAACTGACACTTCTTACTGCCTATGTTTTGAACCATTCCTGTGACACAAGTTATAGGTTCCGATGTTTCACTTCAGCTGTACTGTATCCCTCTGACCTTCTTATTGACGATGAAACACAGAAATTGCATCGGAATTAAATACAAAAGGCACAATGCCGACTCATGTTTAAGAAGACTGGCTCTTCTTACTGTCTATGTTTTGAACCTTTCCTGTGAGACCGGTTTTAGATTCCGATGCTTCACTTCAAGTTTACTGTATCCCGTGGACCTTGTTATTGACGACGAAAAGCAGAAATGGCATCGGAATTGAATACAAAAGGCACAATGCCGACTTAAGTACAAGAAAACTGACACATCTTACTGACTATGTTTTGAAGCATTCCTGTGACACTAGTTATAGATTCCGATGCTTCACTTCAGGTTTACTGTATCCCTCTGACCTTCTTGTTGACGATCAAACACGGAAATTTCATCGGAATTAAATGCAAAAGGCACAATGCCGACTCAAGTACAAGAAGACTGGCTCTTCTTACAGCCGATGTTTTGAACCATTCCTGTGACACTAGTTATAGATGTCGATGCTTCACTTCAGGTTTACTGTATCCAGCTGACCTTCTTATTGACGATGAAACACAGGAATTTCATCGGAATTATATACAAGAGGCACAATGCCGACTTGGGTACAAGAAGACTGACTCTTCTTACTGTCTATGTTTTGAACCATTACTGTGGCACTAGTTATAGATTCCGATGCTTCACTTCAGGTTTACTGTATCCCTCCGAACTTCTTATTGACGATGAAACACAGCAATTGCATCGGAATTAAATTCAAAAGGCACAATGCCGACTCAAGTACAGGAAAACTGGCTTCTCTAACTGTCTATGTTTTGAACCTTTCCTGTGAGCCGGTTTTAGATTCCGATGCTTCACTTCAGGTTTACTGTATCCCTTGGACATTTATATTGACGACGAAACACAGAAATTGCATCGGAATTAAATACAAAAGGTACAACGCCGACTTAAGTACAAGAAAACAGACTCTTCTTACTGTCTATGTTTGAACCATTCCTGTGACACAAGTTAATAGATTCCGATGCATCACTTCAGGTTTACTGTATCCCTCTGACCTTCTTATTGACGATGAAACACAGAAATTGCATCTTAATTAAATACAAAAGCCACAATGCCGACTTCAGTATAAGAAGACTGACTCTTCTTACTGTCTATGGTTTGAACCATTCCTGTGACACTAGTTATAGATTCAGATGCTGCACTTCAGGTATACTGTATCCAGCTGTCCTTCTAATTGATGATGAAGCACAGAGTTTGCATCGGAGTTAAATAAAAAAGGCACAATGCCGACTCAAGTACAAGAAGACTGGCCCTTCTTACTGCCTATGTTTTGAACCATTCCTGTGACACTAGATATAGATTTCGATGCTTCACTTCAGGTTTACTGTATCCAGCTGACCTTCTTATTGACGATGAAACACAGGAATTTCATCGGAATTAAATACAAAAGGCACAATGCCGACTTGGGTACAAGAAGACTGACTCTTCTTACTGTCTATGTTTTGAAGCATTCTTGTGACACTAGTAATACATTCCGATGCTTCACTTCAGGTTTACTGTATCCCTCTGACCTTCTTATTGACGATGAAACACAGAAATTGCATCGGAATTAAATAGAAAAGGTGCAATGCCGACTTAAGTACATAAAAACTGACTCTTCTTACTGTCTATGTTTTGAACCACTCCTGTGACTCTAGTTATAGATTCCGATGTTTCACCTCAGGTTTACTGTATCCCTCTCACCTCCTTATTGACGATGAAACACAGAAATTGCATCGGAACTCAATACAAAAGGCACAATGCCGACTTAAGTACAAGAAAACTGACACTTCTTTCTGTCCATGTTTTGAACCATTCCTGTGACACTAGTTATAGGTCCCGATGTTTCACTTCAGGTTTACTGTATCCCTCTGACCTTCTTATTGACGATGAAACACAGAAATTGCATCGGAATTAAATACAAAAGGCACAATGCCGACTCAAGTTTAAGAAGACTGGCTCTTCTTACTGTCTATGTTTTGAACCTTTCCTGTGAGACCATTTTTAGATTCCGATGCTTCACTTCAGGTTTACTGTTTCCCTGTGACCTTCTTATTGACGATGAAACACAGAAATTGCATCGGAATTAAATACAAAAGGCACAATGCCGACTTATGTACATGAAAACTGACTCTTCGTACTGTCTATGCTTTGAACCATTCCTTTGACACTAGTTATAGATTCCGATGCTTCACTTCAGGTTTACTGTATCCCTTCGACCTTCTTATTGACGATGAAATACAGCAATTGCATCGGAATTAAATACAAAAGGTACAACGCCGACTTAAGTACAAGAAAACAGACTCTTCATACTGTCTATGTTTGAACCATTCCTGTGACACAAGTTAATAGATTCCGATGCTTCATTTCAGGTTTACTGTATCCCTCTGGCCTCATTATTGACATTGATACACAGAAATTGCATCGGAATTAAATACACATGGCACAATGCCGACTTAAGTACAGGAAAACAGACTCTTCTTACTGTCTATGTTTTGAACCGTTCCTGTGACACTAGTAATTGATTCCGATGCTTCACTTCAGGTTTACTGTATCCCTTTAACCTTCTTATTGACGATAAAACACTGAAATTGCATCGGAATTAAATACAAAAGGCACAATGCCGACTTGGGTACAAGAAGACTGACTCTTCTTACTGTCTATGTTTTGAAGCATTCCTGTGACACTAGTAATAGATTCCCATGCTTCACTTCAGGTTTACTGTATCCCTCTGACCTTCTTATTGACGATGAAACACAGAAATTGCATCGGAATTAAATACAAAAGGCACAATGCCGACTCAAGTACAAGAAGACTGGCTCTTCTTACTGTCTATGATTAGAACCTCTCCTGTGAGACCAGTTTTAGATTCCGATGCTTCACTTCAGGTTTACTGTATCCCGTGGACCTTCTTATTGACGACGAAAAGCAGAAATTGCTTCGGAATTGATTACAAAAGGCACAATGCCGACTTAAGTACAAGAAGACTGACTCTTCCTACTGTCTATGTTTTGAACCATTCCTGTGACACTAGTTATAGATTCCAATGCTTCACTAAGGGTTTACTGTATCCATCGGACCTTCTTATTGACGATGAAACACAGCAATTGCATCGGAATTAAATACAAAAGGCCCAATGCCGAATTAAGTACAAGAAAACTGACTCTTCTTACTGTCTATGTTTTGAACCATTCCTGTGACACTAGTTATAGATTCCGATGCTTCACATTAGGTTTACTGTGTTCCTCTAAACTTCTTATTGACGATGAAACACAGAAATTGCATCGGAATTATATACAAAAGGCACAATGCCGACTTAGGTACAAGAGGACTGACTCTTCCTACTGTCTATGTTTTGAACCATTCCTGTTACACTAGTTATAGATTCCGATGCTTCACTTCAGGTTTACTGTATCCCACGGACCTTCTTATTGACGATGAAACACAGCAATTGCATCGGAATTAAATAGAAAAGGCACAATGCCGACTCAAGTACAAGAAGACTGGCTCTGCTTACTGTCTATGATTTGAACCTTTCCTGTGAGACCGGTTTTAGATTCCGATGCTTCGCCTCAGCTTCACTGTATCCCTCTGTCCTTCTTATTGACGATGAAACATAGATATTGCATCGGGATTAAATACAAAAGGCACAATGCCGACTTAAGTTCAAGAAAACGGCCTCTTCTTACTGTCTATGTTTTGAACCATTCCTGTGACACTAGTTATAGATTCCGATGCTTCACTTCAGGTTTACTGTATACCTCTGATCTTCATATTGACGATGAAACACAGAAAGTGCATCGGATTTAAACTCAAAAGGCACAATGAAGACTTAATTACAAGAAAACGGACTCTTCTTACTGTCTATGCTTTAAACCATTCCTGTGACACTAGTTATAGATTCCGATGCTTCACTTCAGGTTTACTGTATCCCTCTGACCTTCTTATGGACGATGAATCACAGAAGTAGCATCGGAATTAAATACAAAAGGCACAATGCCGACTCCAGTACAAGAAGACTGGCTCCTCTTACCGTCTATGTTTTGAACCTATCCTGTGAGACACATTTTAGATTCCGTTGCTTCACTTCCAGTTTACTGTATCCCATGGACTTTCTTATTGACGACGAAACACAGAAATTGCATCGGCATTAAATACAAAAGGCACAATACCGACATAAGTACAAGAAAACTGACTCTTCTTACTGTCTATGTTTGAAGCTTTCCTGAGACACTAGTTATAGATTCCGATGCTTCACTTCAGGTTTACTGTATCCATCTGGCCTCCTTATTGACTATGAAACACAGAAATTGCATCGGAATTAAATACAAATGGCACAATGCCGATTTAAGTACAAGAAAACTGACTCTTCTTACTGTCTATGTTCTGAACCATTCCTGTGACACTAGTTATAGATTCCGATGCTTCAGTGCAGGTTTACTGTATCCCTCTGACCTTCTCATTGACGATGAAACACAGAAATTGCATCGGAATTAAATACAAAAGGCACAATGCCGACTTAAGTACAAGAAAACTGACTCTTCTTACTGTCTATGTTTTGAACCATTCCTGTGACACTAGATATAGATTCCGATGCTTCACTTCAAGTTTATTGTATCCCTGTGATCTTCGTATTGACGATGAAACACAGAAAATGCTTAGGAATTATATACAGAAGGAACAATGCCGACTTAAGTACAAGAAAACTGACTCTTCTTACTGTCTATGTTTTTAACCATTCCTGTGACACTAGTTATAGATTCCGATGCTTCACTTCAGGTTTACTGTATCCCTCTGACCTTATTATTGACGATGAAACACAGCAATTGTATCGGAATTAAATACAAAAGGCACAATGCCGACTCAAGTACAAGAAGACTGGCTCTTCTTACTGTCTATGTTTTGAACCTTTCCTGTGAGACCGGTATTAGCTTCCGATGCTTCGCTTCAGGTTTACTGTTTCCCTCTGACCTTCTTATTGACGATGAAACATAGATATTGCATCGGGAATAAATACAAAAGGCACAATGCCGACTTAAGTACAAGAAAACGGACTCTTCTTACTGTCTATGTTTTGAACCATTCCTGTGACATTAGTTACAGATTCCGATGCTTCACTTCAGGTTTACTGTATCCCTCTGATCTTCTTATTGACGATGAAACACAGAAAGTGCATCGGCATTAAACTCAAAAGGCACAATGCCGGCTTAATTACAAGAAAACGGACTCTTCTTACAGTCTAAGTTTTAAACCATTCCTGTGACACTAGTTATAGATTCCGATGCTTCACTTGTGGTTTACTGTATCCCTCTGACCTTCGTATGGACGATGAAACACAGATATTGCATCGGAATGAAATACATAGGTCACAATGCCGACTCAAGTACAAGAAGACTGGCTCTTCTTACTGCCTATGTTTTGAACCATTCCTGTGACACTAGATATAGATTTCGATGCTTCACTTCAGGTTTACTGTATCCAGCTGACCTTCTTATTGACGATGAAACACAGGAATTTCATCGGAATTAAATACAAAAGGCACAATGCCGACTTGGGTACAAGAAGACTGACTCTTCTTACTGTCTATGTTTTGAAGCATTCTTGTGACACTAGTAATACATTCCGATGCTTTACTTCAGGTTTACTGTATCCCTCTGACCTTCGTATTGACGATGAAACACAGATAATGCAACGGAATTAAATACAGAAGGCACAATGCCGACTCAAGTACAAGAAGACTGGCTCCTCTTACAATCTATGTTTTGAACCATTCCTGTGACACTAGTTATAGACTCCGACGCTTCACTTTAGGTTTACTGTATCCCTCTGACCTGCTTATAGACGATGAAACACAGAAATTGCATCGGAATTATATACAAAACACACAATGCCGACTTAAGTACAAGAAGACTGACTCTTCTTACTGTCTACGTTTCGAACCATTCCTGTGACACTAGTTACAGATTCTGATGCTTCACTTCAGGTTTACTGTATCCCTCTGACCTGCTTATAGACGATGAAACACAGAAATTGCATCGGAATTATATACAAAACACACAATGCCGACTTAAGCACAAGAAGACGGACTCTTCTTACTGTCTATGGTTTGAACCTCTCCTGTGACACTAGTTATAGATTCAGATGCTGCACTTCAGGTATACTGTATCCAGCTGACCTTCTTATTGATGATGAAGCACAGAAATTGCATCGGAATAAATTCAAAAGGCACAATGAAGACTTCAGTACAAGAAGACTGACTCTTCTTACTGTCTATGTTTTGAACCATTCCTGTGACACTAGTTATAGATTGCGATGCTTCACTTCAGGTTTACTGTATCCCTCTGTCCTTCTTGTTGACGATCAAATTCAGATATTTCTCCGGAATTAAATGCAAAAGGCACTATGCCGACTCAAGTACAAGAAGACTGGCTCTTCTTACAGCCTATGTTTTGAACCATTCCTGTGACTCTAGTTATAGATTCCGATGCTTCAATTCAGGTTTCCTGTATCCCTGTGACCTTCTTATTGACGATGAAACACAGAAATTGCTTCGGAATCATATACAAATGGCACAATGCCGACTTGTTGTTGTTGTGGTCTTCAGTCCTGAGACTGGTTTGATGCAGCTCTCCATGCTACTCTATCCTGTGCAAGCTTCATCATCTCCCAGTACCTACTGCAACCTACATCCTTCTGAATCTGCTTAGTGTATTCATCTCTTGGTCTCCCCCTATGATTTTTACCCTCCACGCTGCCCTCAAATACTAAATTGGTGATCCCTTGATGCCTCAGAACATGTCCTACCAACCGATCCCTTCTTCTGGTCAAGTTGTGCCACAAACTTCTCTTCTCCCCAATCCTATTCAATACTTCCTCATTAGTTATGTGAGCTACCCATCTAATCTTCAGCATTCTTCTGTGGCACCACATTTCAAAAGCTTCTATTCTCTTCTTGTCCAAACTATTTACCGTCCATGTTTCACTTCCATACATGGCTACACTCCATACAAATACTTTCAGAAATGACTTCCTGACACTTAAATCTATACTCGATGTTAACAAATTTCTCTTCTTCAGAAACGCTTTCCTTGCCATTGCCAGTCTACATTTTATATCCTCTCTACTTCGTCCATCATCAGTTATTTTGCTCCCCAAATAGCAAAACTCCTTTACTACTTTAAGTGTCTCATTTCCTAATCTAATACCCTCAGCATCACCCGACTTAACTCGACTACATTCCATTATCCTCGTTTTGCTTTTGTTGATGTTCATTTTATATCCTCCCTTCAAGACACCATCCATTCCGTTCAACTGCTCTTCCAAGTCCTTTGCTGTCTCTGACAGAATTACAATGTCATCGGCGAACCTCAAAGTTTTTATTTCTTCTCCATGGATTTTAATACCTACTCCAAATTTTTCTTTTGTTTCCTTTACTGCTTGCTCAATATAGAGATTGAATAACATCGGGGAGAGGCTACAACCCTGTCTTACTCCCTTCCCAACCACAGCTTCCCTTTCATGTCCCTCAACTCTTATAACTGCCATCTGGTTTTTGTACAAGTTGTAAATAGCCTTTCGCTCCCTGTATTTTACCCCTGCCACCTTTAGAATTTGAAAGAGAGTATTCCAGTCAACATTGTCAAAAGCTTTCTCTAAGTCTACAAATGCTAGAAACGTAGGTTTGCCTTTCCTTAATCTTTCTTCTAAGATAAGTCGTAAGGTCAGTATTGCCTCACGTGTTCCAGTATTTCTACGGAATCCCCCCCCCTCATGAACCATGGACCTTGCCGTTTTGGGGAGGCTTGCGTGCCTCAGCGATACAGATAGCCGTACCGTAGGTACAACCACAACGGAGGGGTATCTGTTGAGAGGCCAGACAAACGTGTGGTTCCTGAAGAGGGGCAGCAGCCTTTTCAGTAGTTGCAAGGGCAACAGTCTGGATGATTGACTGATCTGGCCTTGTAACAATAACCAAAACGGCCTTGCTGTGCTGGTACTGCGAACGGCTGAAAGCAAGGGGAAACTACGGCCGTAATTTTTCCCGAGGGCATGCAGCTTTACTGTATGATTAAATGATGATGGCGTCCTCTTGGGTAAAATATTCCGGATGTAAAATAGTCCCCCATTCGGATCTCCGGGCGGGGACTACTCAAGAGGATGTCGTTATCAGGAGAAAGAAAACTGGCGTTCTACGGATCGGAGCGTGGAATGTCAGATCCCTTAATCGGGTAGGTAGGTTAGAAAATTTAAAAAGGGAAATGGATAGGTTAAAGTTAGATATTGTGGGAATTAGTGAAGTTCGGTGGCAGGAGGAACAAGACTTTTGGTCAGGTGACTACAGGGTTATAAACACAAAATCAAATAGGGGTAATGCAGGAGTAGGTTTAATAATGAATAGGAAAATAGGAATTCGGGTAAGCTACTACAAACAGCATAGTGAACGCATAATTGTGGCCAAGATAGATACGAAGCCCACACCTACTACAGTAGTACAAGTTTACATGCCAACTAGCTCTGCAGATGACGAAGAAATTGAAGAAATGTATGATGAAATAAAAGAAATTATTCAGATAGTGAAGGGAGACGAAAATTTAATAGTCATGGGTGACTGGAATTCGAGTGTAGGAAAAGGGAGAGAAGGAAACATAGTAGGTGAATATGGATTGGGGCTAAGAAATGAAAGAGGAAGCCGCCTGATAGAATTTTGCACAGAGCACAACTTAATCATAGCCAACACTTGGTTTAAGAATCATGATAGAAGGTTGTATACATGGAAGAACCCTGGAGATACTAAAAGGTATCAGATAGATTATATAATGGTAAGACAGAGATTTAGGAACCAGGTTTTAAATTGTAAGACATTTCCAGGGGCAGATGGGGACTCTGACCACAATCTATTGGTTATGACCTGTAGATTAAAACTGAAGAAACTGCAAAAAGGTGGGAATTTAAGGAGATGGGACCTGGATAAACTGAAAGAACCAGAGGTTGTACAGAGTTTCAGGGAGAGCATAAGGGAACAATTGAAAGGAATGGGGGAAAGAAATACAGTAGAAGAAGAATGGGTAGCTCTGAGGGATGAAGTAGTGAAGGCAGCAGACGATCAAGTAGGTAAAAAGAAGAGGGTTAGTAGAAATCCTTGGGTAACAGAAGAAATATTGAATTTAATTGATGAAAGGAGAAAATATAAAAATGCAGTAAATGAAGCAGGCAAAAAGGAATACAAACGTCTCAAAAATGAGATCGACAGGAAGTGCAAAATGGCTAAGCAGGGATGGCTAGAGGACAAATGTAAGGATGTAGAGGCCTATCTCACTAGGGGGAAGATAGATACCGCCTATAGGAAAATTAAAGAGACCTTTGGAGATAAGAGAACGACTTGTATGAATATCAAGAGCTCAGATGGAAACCCAGTTCTAAGCAAAGAAGGGAAAACAGAAAGGTGGAAGGAGTATATAGAGGGTCTATACAAGGGCGATGTACTTGAGGACAATATTATGGAAATGGAAGAGGATGTAGATGAAGATGAAATGGGAGATACGATACTGCGTGAAGAGTTTGACAGAGCACTGAAGGACCTGAGTCGAAACAAGGCCCCCGGAGTAGACAACATTCCATTCGACTTAAGTACAAGAAAACTGACACTTCTTACAGTCTATGTTCAGAAGCATTCCTGTGTCACTAGTTATAGATTCCGATGCTTCACATTATGTTTACTGTATTTCTCTGACCTTCTTATTGACGATGAAACGCAGAAATTGCATCGGAATTAAAAACTAAATCCACAATGCCGACTTAAGTACGGGAAGACTGACTCTTCCTACTGTCTATGTTTGAACCATTCCTGTGACACTAATAATAGATTCCGATGCTTCGCTTCAGGTTTACTGTATCCCTCGGACCTTCTTATTGACGATGAAACACAGCAATTGCATCGGAATTAAATACAAAAGGCACAATGCCGACTTAAGTACAAGAAAACTGACTCTTCTTACTGTCTATGTTTTGAACCATTCCTGTGACACTAGTTATAGATTCCGATGCTTCACTTCAGGTTTACTGTATCCCTCTGATCTTCTTATTGACGATGAAACACAGAAAGTGCATCGGCATTAAACTCAAAAGGCACAATGCCGGCTTAATTACAAGAAAACGGACTCTTCTTACTGTCTAAGTTTTAAACCATTCCTGTGACACTAGTTATAGATTCCGATGCTTCACTTGTGGTTTACTGTATCCCTCTGACCTTCTTATGGACGATGAAACACAGAAATTGCAACGGAATTAAATACATAAGTCACAATGGCGACTCAAGTACATGATGACTGGCTCTTCTTACTGTCTATGATTAGAACCTCTCCTGTGAGACCAGTTTTAGATTCCGATGCTTCACTGCAGGTTTACTGTATCCCGTGGACCTTCTTATTGACGACGAAAAGCAGAAATTGCATCGGAATTGATTACAAAAGGCACAATGCCGACTTAAGTACAAGAAGACTGACTCTTCCTACTGTCTATGTTTCGAATCATTACTGTGACACTAGTTATAGCTTCCGATGCTTTACTTCAGGTTTACTGTATCCCTCTGACCTTCGTATTGACGATGACACACAGATAATGCAACGGAATTAAATACAGAAGGCACAATGCCGACTCAAGTACAAGAAGACTGGCTCCTCTTACTGTCTATGTTTTGAACCATTCCTGTGACACTAGTTATAGACTCCGATGCTTCACTTTAGGTTTACTGTATCCCTCTGACCTGCTTATAGACGATGAAACACAGAAATTGCATCGGAATTATATACAAAACGCACAATGCCGACTTAAGTACAAGAAGACTGACTCTTCTTACTGTCTACGTTTCGAACCATTCCTGTGACACTAGTTACAGATTCTGATGCTTCACTTCAGGTTTACTGTATCCCTTGGACCTTCTTATTGACGATGAAACACAGAAATTGCATCATAATTAAATACAAAAGACACAATGACGACTTATGCACAAGAAGACGGACTCTTCTTACTGTCTATGGTTTGAAACTCTCCTGTGACACTAGTTATAGATTCAGATGCTGCACTTCAGGTATACTGTATCCAGCTGACCTTCTTATTGATGATGAAGCACAGAAATTGCATCGGAATAAATTCAAAAGGCACAATGAAGACTTCAGTACAAGAAGACTGACTCTTCTTACTGTCTATATTTTGAACCATTCCTGTGACACTAGTTATAGATTGCGATGCTTCACTTCAGGTTTACTGTATCCCTCTGTCCTTCTTGTTGACGATCAAATTCAGAAATTTCTTCGGAATTAAATGCAAAAGGCACAATGCCGACTCAAGTACAAGAAGACTGGCTCTTCTTACAGCCTATGTTTTGAACCATTCCTGTGACTCTAGTTATAGATTCCGATGCTTCAATTCAGGTTTACTGTATCCCTGTGACCTTCTTATTGACGATGAAACACAGAAATTGCTTCGGAATCATATACAAATGGCACAATGCCGACTTAAGTACAAGAAAATTGACACTTCTTACAGTCTATGTTCTGATGCATTCCTGTGTCACTAGTTATCGATTCCGATGCTTCTCATTATGTTTACTGTATCTCTCTGACCTTCTTATTGACGATGAAACACAGAAATTGCATCGGAATTAAAAACTAAAGCCACAATGCCGACTTAAGTACAGGAAGACTGACTCTTCCTACTGTCTATGTTTTGAACCATTCCTGTTACACTAGTTATAGATTCCGATGCTTTACTTCAGGTTTACTGTATCCCACGGACCTTCCTATTGACGATGAAACACAGCAATTGCATCGGAATTAAATAGAAAAGGCACAATGCCGACTCAAGTACAAGAAGACTGGCTCTGCTTACTGTCTATGATTTGAACCTTTCCTGTGAGACCGGTTTTAGATTCCGATGCTTCGCTTCAGGTTTACTGTATCCCTCTGACCTTCTTATTGACTATGAAACATAGATATTGCATCGGGATTAAATACAAAAGGCACAATGCCGACTTAAGTACAAGAGAACGGCCTCTTCTTACTGTCTATGTTTTGAACCATTCCTGTGACACTAGTTATAGATTCCGATGCTTCACTTCAGGTTTACTGTAACCCTCTGATCTTCTTATTGACGATGAAACACAGAAAGTGCATCGGAATTAAACTCAAAAGGCACAATGAAAACCTAATTACAAGAAAACGGACTCTTCTTACTGTGTATGCTTTGAACCATTCCTGTGACACTAGTTATAGATTCCGATGCTTCACTTCAGGTTTACTGTAACCCTCTGATCTTCTTATTGACGATAAAACCAGAAATTGCATCGGAATTAAACTAAAAAGGCACAATGCCGACTTAAGTACAAGAAAACAGACTCTTCATACTGTCTATATTTTGAACCGTTCCTGTGACATTAGTTATAGATTCGGATGCTTCACTTCAGGTTTAATGTATCCCTCCAACCTTGTTATTGACGATAAAATACAGAAATTGCATCGGAATTAAATACAAAAGGCACAATGCCGACTCAAGTACAGGAAGACTGGCTCTTCCTACTGTCTATGTTTTGAACCTTTCCTGTGACACCGGTTTTAGATTCCGATGCTTCACTTCATTTTTACCGTAACCCCTGGACCTTCTTATTGACGACGAAAAGCAGAAATTGTATCGGAATTGATTACAAAAGGCACAATGCCGACTTAAGTACAAGAAGACTGACTCTTCCTACTGTCTATGTTTTGAACCATTCCTGTGACACTAGTTATAGCTTCCGATGCTTTACTTCAGGTTTACTGTATCCCTCTGACCTTCTTATTGACGATGAAACACAGATAATGCAACGGAATTAAATACAGAAGGCACAATGCCGACTCAAGTACAAGAAGACTGGCTCCTCTTACTGTCTATGCTTTGAACCATTCCTGTGACACTAGTTATAGATTCCGATGCTTCACTTTAGGTTTACTGTATCCCTCTGACCTGCTTATAGACGATGAAACACAGATATTGCATCGGAATTATATACAAAACGCACAATGCCGACTTAAGTACAAGAAGACTGACTCTTGTTACTGTCTACGTTTCGAACCATTCCTGTGACACTAGTTACAGATTCTGATGCTTCACTTCAGGTTTACTGTATCCCTTGGACCTTCTTAATGACGATGAAACACAGAAATTGCATCCTAATTAAATACAAAAGACACAATGCCGACTTAAGCACAAGAAGACGGACTCTTCTTACTGTCTATGGTTTGAACCTCTCCTGTGACACTAGTTATAGATTCAGATGCTGCACTTCAGGTATACTGTATCCAGCTGACCTTCTTATTGATGATGAAGCACAGAAATTGCATCGGAATTAAATGGAAAAGGCACAATGAAGACTTCAGTACAAGAAGACTGACTCTTCTTACAGTCTATGTTTGAACCATTCCTGTGACACTAATTATAGATTCTGATGCTTCGCTTCAGGTTTACTGTATCCCTCTGACCTTCGTATTGACGATGAAACACAGAAATATCATCGGAATTAAATACAAATGGCACAATGCCTACTCAAGTACAAGACAACTGACTCTTCTTCCTGTCTATGATTTGAAATAATCCTGTGACACTAGTTATAGATTCCGATGCTTCTCTTCAGGTTTAATGTATCCAGCTGACCTTATTGGCGATGAAACACAGAAATGGCATCGGAATTAAATACAAAAGACACAATGCCGACCCAAGTACAAGAAGACCGACTCTTCTTACTGTCTATGATTTGAACATTTCCTGTGAGACCGGTTTTACATTCCGATGCTCCACTTCAGGTTTACTGTATCCCTTGGACCTTCTTATTGACGACGAAACACAGAAATTGCATCGGAATTAAATAGGAAAGGCACAATGTTGACTGAAGTACAAGAAAACTGACTCTTCTTACTATCTATGTTTTGAACCATTCCTGTGACACTAGTTATAGATACCGATGTATCACTTATGGTTTACTGTATCCTCTGACCTTCTTATTGACGATGAAACACAGAAATTGCATCGGAATTCAATACAAAAGGCACAATGCCGACTTAAGTACAAGAAAACTAACTGTTCTTACTGTCTATGGTTTGAACCATTCCTGTGACACTAGCTATAGATTGCGATGCTTCACTTCAGGTTTACTGTATCCCTTGGGCCTTCTTATTGACGCCGAAACACAGAAAGTGCATCGGAATTAAATACAAAAGGCACAATGCCGACTCAAGTACAAAAAGATTGGCTCCTCTTACTGTCTATGTTTGAACCATTCCTGTGCCACTAGTTGTAGATTCCGATGCATCACTTCAGGTTTACCGTATCCCTGTGTCCTTCTTATTGACGATGAAACACAGAAATTGCATCGGAATTAAATACAAAAGTCACAATGCCGACTGAAGTACAAGAAAACTGACTCTTCTTACTGTCTATGTTTTGAACCATTCCTGTGACACTAGTTATAGATTCCGATGCTTCACTTCAGGTTTACTGTATCCCACTGACCTTCTTATTGACGATGAAACACAGAAAGTGCATCGGAATTTAAAGAAAAAGGGCAAAATGCCGACTTAAGTACAGGAAGACTGACTCTTCCTACTGTCTATGTTCTGAACCATTCCTGTGACACTAGTTATTGATTCCGATGCTTCACTACAGGTTTACTGTATCCAGGTGACATTCTTATGGACGTAGAAACACAGAAATTGCATCGGAATTAAATACAAAAGGCACACTGCCGACTTAAGTACAAGAAAACTGACTCTTCTTACTATCTATGCTTTGAACCATTCCTGTGACACTAGTTATAGATTCCGATGCATCACTTGAGGTTTACTGTATCCTTCTGACCTTCTTATTGACGATGAAACACAGAAAATGCATCGGAATTAAATACCAAAGGCTCAATGCCGACTTAAGTATAAGAGAACAGAATCTTCTTACTGTCTATGCTTTGAGCCATTCCTGTGACACTAGTTATAGATTCCGATGCTTCACTTCAGGTTTACTGTATCCGTCTGACCGTCTTATTGTCGATGAAACACAGAAATTGCAACGGAATTAAATACAAAAGGCACAATGCCGGCTCAGGTACAAGAAGTCTGGCTCTTCTTACTGTCTATGATTTGAACCTTTCCTGTGAGACCGGTTTTAGATTCCTATGCTTCACATCGGGTTTACTGTACCCCTTGGACCTTCTTATTGACGACGAAACACAGAAATTGCATCGGAATTAAATCGAAAAGGCACAATGCCGACTTAAGTACAAGAAAACACTCTCTACTTAATATCTATGTTTTGAACCATTCCTGTGACACTAGTTATAGAATCCGACCTTCTTATTGACGATGAAACACAGAAAATGCATCGGAATTAAATACAAAAGGCACAATGCCGACATAAGTACAAGAAAACTGACTCTTCTTACTGTCTATGTTTTGAACCATTCCTGTGACACTAGTTATTGATTCCGATGCTTCACTTCAGGTTTACTGTATCCCTCTGAACGTCGTACTGACGATGAAACACAGAAATTGCATCCGAATTAAATACAAATGGCACAATGCCGACTCAAGTACAAGAAGACTGGCTCTTCATACTGTCTATGTTTTGAACCTTTCCTGTGAGACCGGTTTTAGATTCCGATGCATCACTTCAGGTTTACTGTATCACTTGGACCTTGCTATTGACGACGAAACACAGAAAATGCATCGGAATTAAATAGAATAGGCACAATGCCGACTTAAGTACAAGACAACAAACTCTTCTTACTGTCTATGATTTGAACCATTCCTGTGACACTAGTTATAGATTCCGATGCTTCACTTCAGGTTTACTGTATCCCTCTGACTTTCTTGTTGACGATGAAACACAGAAATTGCATCGGAATTAAACACAAAAGGCACAATGCCGACTCAAGTACAAGAAGACTGGCTCTTCTTACTGTCTATGATTAGAACCTCTCCTGTGAGACCAGTTTTAGATTCCGATGCTTCACTTCAGGTTTACTGTATCCTTCTGAACGTCGTACTGACGATGAAACACAGAAATTGCATCCGAATTAAATACAAATGGCACAATGCCGACTCAAGTACAAGAAGTCTGGCTCTTCATACTGTCTATGTTTTGAACCTTTCCTGTGAGACCGGTTTTAGATTCCGATGCTTCACTTCAGGTTTACTGTATCCCTTGGACCTTGCTATTGACGACGAAACACAGAAAATGCATCGGAATTAAATAGAATAGGCACAATGCCGACTTAATTACAAGAAAACAAACTCTTCTTACTGTCAATGATTTGAACCATTCCTGTGACACTAGTTATAGATTCCGATGCTTCACTTCAGGTTTACTGTATCCCTCTGACTTTCTTGTTGACGATGAAACACAGAAATATCATCGGAATTAAATACAAATGGCACAATGCCTACTCAAGTACAAGAAGATTTGCTCTCTTACTGTCTGTGTTTGAACCATTCCTGTGACACTAGTTATAGATTCCGATGCTTCACTTCAGGTTTACTGTATCCCTATGACCATCTTATTGACGATCAATCACAGAAATTTCATCGGAATTAAATTCAAAAGGCAACAAGCCGACTCAAGTACAAGATGACAGCCTGTGCTCTGAACCATTCCTGTGACACTAGTTATAGTTTCCGATGCTTCACTTCAGGTTTACTGTGTCCCTTGGACCTTCTTATTGACGACGAAACACAGAAATTGCATCGGAATTAAATAGAAAAGGCACATTGCCGACTTAAGTACAAGAAGACTGCCTCCTCTTACTGCCTATGCTTTGAACCATTCCTGTGACACTAGTTATAGATTCCGATGTTTCACTTCTGGTTTACTGTATCCCATGGACCTTCGTATTGACGACGAAACTCAGAAATTGCATCGGAATTAAATACAAAAGGCACAATGCCGACTTAAGTACAAGACAACTGACTCTTCTTCCTGTCTATGATTTGAAATAATCCTGTGACACTAGTTATAGATTCCGATGCTTCTCTTCAGGTTTAATGTATCCAGCTGACCTTATTGGCGATGAAACACAGAAATTGCATCGGAATTAAATACAAAAGACACAATGCCGACCCAAGTACAAGAAGACCGACTCTTCTTACTGTCTATGATTTGAACATTTCCTGTGAGACCGGTTTTACATTCCGATGCTTCACTTCAGGTTTACTGTATCCCTTGGACCTTCTTATTGACTACGAAACACAGAAATTGCATCGGAATTAAATAGGAAAGGCACAATGTTGACTGAAGTACAAGAAAACTGACTCTTCTTACTATCTATGTTTTGAACCATTCCTGTGACACTAGTTATAGATACCGATGTATCACTTATGGTTTACTGTATCCTCTGACCTTCTTATTGACGATGAAACACAGAAATTGCATCGGAATTCAATACAAAAGGCACAATGCCGACTTAAGTACAAGAAAACTAACTGTTCTTACTGTCTATGGTTTGAACCATTCCTGTGACACTAGCTATAGATTGCGATGCTTCACTTCAGGTTTACTGTATCCCTCCGACCTTCTTATTGACGAGGAACCACAGATATTGCAACGCAATTAAATACAAAAGGCACAATGCCGACTAAATTACAAGAAGACTGGCCCTTCTTAGTGTCTATGTTTTGAACCTTTCCTGTGTGACCGGTTTTGGATTCCGATGCTTCACTTCAGGTTTACTGTATCCCTTGGGCCTTCTTATTGACGCCGAAACACAGAAAGTGCATCGGAATTAAATACAAAAGGCACAATGCCGACTCAAGTACAAAAAGATTGGCTCCTCTTACTGTCTATGTTTGAACCATTCCTGTGCCACTAGTTGTAGATTCCGATGCATCACTTCAGGTTTACCGTATCCCTGTGTCCTTCTTATTGACGATGAAACACAGAAATTGCACCGGAATTAAATACAAAAGTCACAATGCCGACTGAAGTACAAGAAAACTGACTCTTCTTACTGTCTATGTTTTGAACCATTCCTGTGACACTAGTTATAGATTCCGATGCTTCACTTCAGGTTTACTGTATCCCACTGACCTTGTTATTGACGATGAAACACAGAAAGTGCATCGGAATTTAAAGAAAAAGGGCAAAATGCCGACTTAAGTACAGGAAGACTGACTCTTCCTACTGTCTATGTTCTGAACCATTCCTGTGACACTAGTTATTGATTCCGATGCTTCACTACAGGTTTACTGTATCCAGGTGACATTCTTATGGACGTAGAAACACAGAAATTGCATCGGAATTAAATACAAAAGGCACACTGCCGACTTAAGTACAAGAAAACTGACTCTTCTTACTATCTATGCTTTGAACCATTCCTGTGACACTAGTTATAGATTCCGATGCATCACTTGAGGTTTACTGTATCCTTCTGACCTTCTTATTGACGATGAAACACAGAAAATGCATCGGAATTAAATACCAAAGGCTCAATGCCGACTTAAGTATAAGAAAACAGAATCTTCTTACTGTCTATGCTTTGAGCCATTCCTGTGACACTAGTTATAGATTCCGATGCTTCACTTCAGGTTTACTGTATCCGTCTGACCGTCTTATTGTCGATGAAACACAGAAATTGCAACGGAATTAAATACAAAAGGCACAATGCCGGCTCAGGTACAAGAAGTCTGGCTCTTCTTACTGTCTATGATTTGAACCTTTCCTGTGAGACCGGTTTTAGATTCCTATGCTTCACATCGGGTTTACTGTACCCCTTGGACCTTCTTATTGACGACGAAACACAGAAATTGCATCGGAATTAAATCGAAAAGGCACAATGCCGACTTAAGTACAAGAAAACACTCTCTACTTAATATCTATGTTTTGAACCATTCCTGTGACACTAGTTATAGAATCCGACCTTCTTATTGACGATGAAACACAGAAAATGCATCGGAATTAAATACAAAAGGCACAATGCCGACATAAGTACAAGAAAACTGACTCTTCTTACTGTCTATGTTTTGAACCATTCCTGTGACACTAGTTATTGATTCCGATGCTTCACTTCAGGTTTACTGTATCCCTCTGAACGTCGTACTGACGATGAAACACAGAAATTGCATCCGAATTAAATACAAATGGCACAATGCCGACTCAAGTACAAGAAGACTGGCTCCTCATACTGTCTATGTTTTGAACCTTTCCTGTGAGACCGGTTTTAGATTCCGATGCTTCACTTCAGGTTTACTGTATCCCTTGGACCTTGCTATTGACGACGAAACACAGAAAATGCATCGGAATTAAATAGAATAGGCACAATGCCGACTTAAGTACAAGAAAACAAACTCTTCTTACTGTCTATGATTTGAACCATTCCTGTGACACTAGTTATAGATTCCGATGCTTCACTTCAGGTTTACTGTATCCCTCTGACTTTCTTGTTGACGATGAAACACAGAAATTGCATCGGAATTAAACACAAAAGGCACAATGCCGACTCAAGTACAAGAAGACTGGCTCTTCTTACTGTCTATGATTAGAACCTCTCCTGTGAGACCAGTTTTAGATTCCGATGCTTCACTTCAGGTTTACTGTATCCCGTGGACCTTCGTATTGACGACGAAAAGCAGAAATTGCATCGGAATTGATTACAAAAGGCACAATGCCGACTTAAGTACAAGAAGACTGACTCTTCCTACTGTCTATGTTTTGAACCATTCCTGTGACACTAGTTATAGATTCCGATGCTTCACTAAGGGATTACTGTATCCCTCGGACCTTCTTATTGACGATGAAACACAGCAATTGCATCGGAATTAATACAAAAGGCACCATGCCGACTTAAGTACAAGAAAACTGACTCTTCTTACTGTCTATGTTTTGAACCATTCCTGTGACACTAGTTATAGATTCCGATGCTTCACATTAGGTTTACTGTATTCCTCTGATCTTCTTATTGACGATGAAACACAGAAATTGCATCGGAATTAAATACAAAAGGCACAATGCCGACTCAAGTACATGAAGACTGGCTCTGCTTACTGTCTATGATTTGAACCTTTCCTGTGAGACCGGTTTTGATTCCGATGCTTCGCTTCAGGTTTACTGTATCCCTCTGACCTTCTTATTGACGATGAAACATAGATATTGCATCGGGATTAAATACAAAAGTCACAATGCCGACTTAAGTACAAGAAAACGTCCTCTTCTTACTGTCTATGTTTTGAACCATTCCTGTGACACTAGTTATAGATTCCGATGCTTCACTTCAGGTTTACTGTATCCCTCTGATCTTCTTATTGACGATGAAACACAGAAAGAGCATCGGAATTAAACTCAAAAGGCACAATGAAGACTTAATTACAAGAAAACGGACTCTTCTTACTTTCTATGTTTTGAACCATTCCTGTGACACTAGTTATAGATTCCGATGCTTCACTTCAGGTTTAATGTATCCCTCTGACCTTCTTATGGACGATGAATCACAGAAATAGCATCGGAATTAAATACAAAAGGCACAATGCCGACTCAAGTACAAGAAGACTGGCGCCTCAAACCGTCTATGTTTTGAACCTATCCTGTGAGACAGGTTTTAGATTCCGTTGCTTCACTTCCAGTTTACTGTATCCCATGGACTTTCTTATTGACGACGAAACACAGAAATTGCATCGGTATTAAATACAATAGGCACAATACCGACATAAGTACAAGAAAACTGACTCTTCTTACTGTCTATGTTTTGAACCATTCCTGTGACACTAGTTATAGATTCCGATGCTTCACTTCAGGTTTACTGTATCCCACTGACCTTCTTATTGACGATGAAACACAGAAAGTGCATCGGAATTTAAAGAAAAAGGGCAAAATGCCGACTTAAGTACAGGAAGACTGACTCTTCCTACTGTCTATGTTTTGAACCATTCCTGTGACACTAGTTATTGATTCCGATGCTTCACTACAGGTTTACTGTATCCAGGTGACATTCTTATGGACGTAGAACCACAGAAATTGCATCGGAATTAAATACAAAAGGCACAATGCCGACTTAAGTACAAGAAAACTGACTCTTCTTACTATCTATGCTTTGAACCATTCCTGTGACACCAGTTATAGATTCCGATGCATCACTTGAGGTTTACTGTATCCTTCTGACCTTCTTATTGACGATGAAACACAGAAAATGCATCGGAATTAAATACCAAAAGCTCAATGCCGACTTAAGTATATGAAAACAGAATCTTCTTACTGTCTATGCTTTGAGCCATTCCTGTGACACTAGTTATAGATTCCGATGCTTCACTTCAGGTTTACTGTATCCCTCTGACCGTCTTATTGTTGATGAAACACAGAAATTGCAACGGAATTAAATACAAAAGGCACAATGCCGGCTCAGGTACAAGAAGTCTGGCTCTTCTTACTGTCTATGATTTGAACCTTTCCTGTGAGACCGGTTTTAGATTCCTATGCTTCACATCGGGTTTACTGTATCCCTTGGACCTTCTTATTGACGACGAAACACAGAAATTGCATCGGAATTAAATCGAAAAGGCACAATGCCGACTTAAGTACAAGAAAACACTCTCTACTTAATATCTATGTTTTGAACCATTCCTGTGACACTAGTTATAGATTCCGACCTTCTTATTGACGATGAAACACAGAAAATGCATCGGAATTAAATACAAAAGGCACAATGCCGACATAAGTACAAGAAAACTGACTCTTCTTACTGTCTATGTTTTGAACCATTCCTGTGACACTAGTTATTGATTCCGATGCTTCACTTCAGGTTTACTGTATCCCTCTGAACGTCGTACTGACGATGAAACACAGAAATTGCATCCGAATTAAATACAAATGGCACAATGCCGACTCAAGTACAAGAAGACTGGCTCTTCATACTGTCTATGTTTTGAACCTTTCCTGTGAGACCGGTTTTAGATTCCGATGCTTCACTTCAGGTTTACTGTATCCCTTGGACCTTGCTATTGACGACGAAACACAGAAAATGCATCGGAATTAAATAGAATAGGCACAATGCCGACTTAAGTACAAGAAAACAAACTCTTCTTACTGTCTATGATTTGAACCATTCCTGTGACACTAGTTATAGATTCCGATGCTTCACTTCAGGTTTACTGTATCCCTCTGACTTTCTTGTTGACGATGAAACACAGAAATTGCATCGGAATTAAACACAAAAGGCACAATGCCGACTCAAGTACAAGAAGACTGGCTCTTCTTACTGTCTATGATTAGAACCTCTCCTGTGAGACCAGTTTTAGATTCCGATGCTTCACTTCAGGTTTACTGTATCCCGTGGACCTTCTTATTGACGACGAAAAGCAGAAATTGCATCGGATTTGATTACAAAAGGCACAATGCCGACTTAAGTACAAGAAGACTGACTCTTCCTACTGTCTATGTTTTGAACCATTCCTGTGACACTAGTTATAGATTCCGATGCTTCACATTAGGTTTACTGTATTCCTCTGATCTTCTTATTGACGATGAAACACAGAAATTGCATCGGAATTAAATACAAAAGGCACAATGCCGACTCAAGTACAAGAAGACTGGCTCTGCTTACTGTCTATGATTTGAACCTTTCCTGTGAGACCGGTTTTGATTCCGATGCTTCGCTTCAGGTTTACCGTATCCCTCTGACCTTCTTATTGACGATGAAACATAGATATTGCATCGGGATTAAATACAAAAGGCACAATGCCGACTTAAGTACAGGAAAACAGACTCTTCGTACTGTCTATATTTTGAACCGTTCCTGTGACACTAGTTATAGATTCCGATGCTTCACTTCAGGTTTACTGTATCCCTCTAACCTTCTTATTGACGATAAAATACAGAACTTGCAACGGAATTAAATACAAAAGGCACAATGCCGACTCAAGCACAGGAAGACTGGCTCTTCTTACTGTCTATGTTTTGAACCTTTCCTGTGAGACCGGTATTAGATTCCGATGCTTCGCTTCAGGTTTACTGTTTCCCTCTGACCTTCTTATTGACGATGAAACATAGATATTGCATCGGGAATAAATACAAAAGGCACAATGCCGACTTAAGTACAAGAAAACTGACTTTTCTTACTGTCTATGTTTTGAACCATTCCTGTGACATTAGTTATAGATTCCGATGCTTCACTTCTGGTTTACTGTATCCCTCTGATCTTCTTATTGACGATGAAACACAGAAAGTGCATCGGCATTAAACTAAAAAGGCACAATGCCGGCTTAATTACAAGAAAACGGACTCTTCTTACTGTCTAAGTTTTAAACCATTCCTGTGACACTAGTTATAGATTCCGATGCTTCACTTGTGGTTTACTGTATCCCTCTGACCTTTTTCTGGTCGATGAAACACAGAAATTGCATCGGAATTAAATACATAAGTCACAATGCCGACTCAAGTACAAGAAGACTGGCTCTTCTTACTGTCTATGTTTTGAACCTTTCCTGTGTGACCGGTTTTGGATTCCGATGCTTCACTTCAGGTTTACTGTATCCCTTGGGCCTTCTTATTGACGCCGAAACACAGAAAGTGCATCGGAATTAAATACAAAAGGCACAATGCCGACTCAAGTACAAAAAGATTGGCTCCTCTTACTGTCTATGTTTGAACCATTCCTGTGACACTAGATATAGATTCCGATGCTTCACTTCAAGTTTACCGTATCCCTGTGTCCTTCGTATTGACGATGAAACACAGAAATTGCATCGGAATTAAATACAAAAGTCACAATGCCGACTGAAGTACAAGAAAACTGACTCTTCTTACTGTCTATGTTTTCAACCATTCCTGTGACACTAGTTATAGATTCCGATGCTTCACTTCAGGTTTACTGTATCCCACTGACCTTCTTATTGACGATGAAACACAGAAAGTGCATCGGAATTTAAAGAAAAAGGGCAAAATGCCGACTTAAGTACAGGAAGACTGACTCTTCCTACTGTCTATGTTTTGAACCATTCCTGTGACACTAGTTATTGATTCCGATGCTTCAATACAGGTTTACTGTATCCAGGTGACCTTCGTATGAACGTAGAAACACAGAAATTGCATCGGAATTAAATACAAAAGGCACAATGCCGACGTAAGTACAAGAAAACTGACTCTTCTTACTGTCTATGTTTTGAACCATTCCTGTGACACTAGTTATTGATTCCGATGCTTCACTTCAGGTTTACTGTATCCCTCTGAACGTCGTACTGACGATGAAACACAGAAATTGCATCCGAATTAAATACAAATGGCACAATGCCGACTGAAGTACAAGAAGACTGGCTCTTCACACTGTCTATGTTTTGAACCTTTCCTGTGAGTCCGGTTTTAGATTCCGATGCTTTACTTCAGGTTTACTGTATCCCTTGGACCTTGCTAATGACGACGAAACACCAAAAATGCATCGGAATTAAATAGAATAGGCACAATGCCGACTTAAGTACAAGAAAACAAACTCTTCTTACTGTCTATGATTTGAACCATTCCTGTGACACTAGTTATAGATTCCGATGCTTCACTTCAGGTTTACTGTATCCCTCTGACTTTCTTGTTGACGACGAAACACAAAAATTGCATCGGAATTAAACACAAAAGGCACAAAAATCCGACTCAAATACAAGAAGACTGGCTCTTCTTACTGTCTATGATTAGAACCTCTCCTGTGAGACCAGTTTTAGATTCCGATGCTTCACTTCAGGTTTACTGCATCCCGTGGACCTTCTTATTGACGACGACAAGCAGAAATTGCATCGGAATTGATTACAAAAGGCACAATGCCGACTTAAGTACAAGAAGACTGACTCTTCCTACTGTCTATGTTTTGAACCATTCCTGTGACACTAGTTATAGATTCCGATGCTTCACTAAGGGATTACTGTATCCCTCGGACCTTCTTATTGACGATGAAACACGGCAATTGCATCGGAATTAATACAAAAGGCACAATGCCGACTTAGGTACAAGAAAACTGACTCTTCTTACTGTCTACGTTTTGAACCATTCCTGTGACACTAGTTATAGATTCCGATGCTTCACTTCAGGTTTACTGTATCCCTCTGATCTTCTAATTTGACGATGAAACACAGAAAGAGCATCGGAATTAAACTCAAAAGGCACAATGAAGACTTAATTACAAGAATACGGACTCTTCTAACTTTCCATGCTTTGAACCATTCCTGTGACACTAGTTATAGATTCCGATGCTTCACTTCAGGTTTCATGTATCCCTTTGACCTTCTTATGGACGATGAATCACAGAGATAGCATCGGAATTAAATACAAAAGGCACAATGCCGACTCAAGTACAAGAAAACTGACTCCTCTTACCGTCTATGTCTTGAACCTATCCTGTGAGACAGGTTTTAGATTCCGTTGCTTCACTTCCAGTTTACTGTATCCCATGGACTTTCTTATTGACGACGAAACACAGAAATTGCATCGGTATCAAATACAATAGGCACAATACCGACATAAGTACAAGAAAACTGACTCTTCTTACTGTCTATGATTTGAACAATTCCTGTGACACTAGTTATCGATTCCGATGCTTCACTTCAGGTTTACTGTATCCCTCTGACTTTCTTATTGACGATGAAACATAGAAATTGCATCGCAATTAAATACAAAAGGCACAATGCCGACTTAAGTACAAGAAAACTGACTCTTCTTACTGTCTATGTTTTCAACCATTTCTGTGACACTAGTTATAGATTCCGATGCTTCACTTCAGGTTTACTGTATCCCACTGACCTTCTTATTGACGATGAAACACAGAAAGTGCATCGGAATTTAAAGAAAAAGGGCAAAATGCCGACTTAAGTACAGGAAGACTGACTCTTCCTACTGTCTATGTTTCAACCATTCCTGTGACACTAGTTATTGATTCCGATGCTTCAATACAGGTTTACTGTATCCAGGTGACCTTCGTATGAACGTAGAAACACAGAAATTGCATCGGAATTAAATACAAAAGGCACAATGCCGACGTAAGTACAAGAAAACTGACTCTTCTTACTGTCTATGTTTTGAACCATTCCTGTGACACTAGTTATTGATTCCGATGCTTCACTTCAGGTTTACTGTATCCCTCTGAACGTCGTACTGACGATGAAACACAGAAATTGCATCCGAATTAAATACAAATGGCACAATGCCGACTGAAGTACAAGAAGACTGGCTCTTCACACTGTCTATGTTTTGAACCTTTCCTGTGAGACCGGTTTTAGATTCCGATGCTTCACTTCAGGTTTACTGTATCCCTTGGACCTTGCTAATGACGACGAAACACCAAAAATGCATCGGAATTAAATAGAATAGGCACAATGCCGACTTAAGTACAAGAAAACAAACTCTTCTTACTGTCTATGATTTGAACCATTCCTGTGACACTAGTTATAGATTCCGATGCTTCACTTCAGGTTTACTGTATCCCTCTGACTTTCTTGTTGACGACGAAACACAAAAATTGCATCGGAATTAAACACAAAAGGCACAAAAATCCGACTCAAATACAAGAAGACTGGCTCTTCTTACTGTCTATGATTAGAACCTCTCCTGTGAGACCAGTTTTAGATTCCGATGCTTCACTTCAGGTTTACTGCATCCCGTGGACCTTCTTATTGACGACGACAAGCAGAAATTGCATCGGAATTGATTACAAAAGGCACAATGCCGACTTAAGTACAAGAAGACTGACTCTTCCTACTGTCTATGTTTTGAACCATTCCTGTGACACTAGTTATAGATTCCGATGCTTCACTAAGGGATTACTGTATCCCTCGGACCTTCTTATTGACGATGAAACACGGCAATTGCATCGGAATTAATACAAAAGGCACAATGCCGACTTAGGTACAAGAAAACTGACTCTTCTTACTGTCTACGTTTTGAACCATTCCTGTGACACTAGTTATAGATTCCGATGCTTCACTTCAGGTTTACTGTATCCCTCTGATCTTCTAATTTGACGATGAAACACAGAAAGAGCATCGGAATTAAACTCAAAAGGCACAATGAAGACTTAATTACAAGAATACGGACTCTTCTAACTTTCCATGCTTTGAACCATTCCTGTGACACTAGTTATAGATTCCGATGCTTCACTTCAGGTTTCATGTATCCCTTTGACCTTCTTATGGACGATGAATCACAGAGATAGCATCGGAATTAAATACAAAAGGCACAATGCCGACTCAAGTACAAGAAAACTGACTCCTCTTACCGTCTATGTCTTGAACCTATCCTGTGAGACAGGTTTTAGATTCCGTTGCTTCACTTCCAGTTTACTGTATCCCATGGACTTTCTTATTGACGACGAAACACAGAAATTGCATCGGTATCAAATACAATAGGCACAATACCGACATAAGTACAAGAAAACTGACTCTTCTTACTGTCTATGATTTGAACAATTCCTGTGACACTAGTTATCGATTCCGATGCTTCACTTCAGGTTTACTGTATCCCTCTGACTTTCTTATTGACGATGAAACATAGAAATTGCATCGGAATTAAATACAAAAGGCACAATGCCGACTTAAGTACAAGAAAACTGACACTTCTTACTGTCTATGTTTTGAACCATTCCTGTGGCAGTAGTTATAGATTCCGATGCTTCACTTCAGTTTTACTGTATCCCTCTGACACTCTCATTGACGATGAAACACAGAAATTGCATCGGAATTAAACACAAAAGGCACAATGCCGACTCAAGTACAAGAAGGCTGGCTCTTCTTACTGTCGATGATTTGAACCTTTCCTGTGAGCCTGGTTTTATATTCCGATGCTTCACTTCAGGTTTACTGTATCCCTTGGACATACCTATTGACGACGAAACACAGAAATTGCATCGGAAATAAATACAAAAGGCACAATGCCGACTTCAGTTCAAGAAAACTGACTCTTCTTACTGTCTATGTTTGAACCTTTCCTGAGACACTAGTTATAGATTCCGATGCTTCACTTCAGGTTTACTGTATCCCTTTAGCCTCCTTTTTGACGATGAAACACAGAAATTGCATCGGAATTAAATACAAAAGGCACAATGCCGACATAAGTACAGGAAAACAGACTCTTCATACTGTCTATATTTTGAACCGTTCCTGTGACACTAGTTATAGATTCCGATGCTTCACTTCAGGTATACTGTATCCCTCTAACCTTCTTATTGACGATAAAATACAGAAATTGCAACGGAATTAAATACAAAAGGCACAATGCCGACTCAAGCACAGGAAGACTGGCTCTTCTTACTGTCTATGTTTTGAACCTTTCCTGTGAGACCGGTTTTAGATTCCGATGCTTCAATTCATTTTTACCGTATCCCTTGGACCTTCTTATTGACGCCGAAACACAGAAATTGCATCGGAATCAAATAGAAGAGGCACAATGCCGACTTAAGTACAAGAAAACTAACTCTTCTTACTTTCTATGTTCTGAACCATTCCTGTGACACTAGTTATAGATTCCGATGCTTCACTGCAGGTTTACTGTATCCCTCTGACCTTCTCATTGACGATGAAACACAGAAATTGCTTCGGAATTAAATACAAAAGGCACAATGCCGACTTAAGTACAAGAACACTGACTCTTCCTACTGTCTATGATTTGAACCATTCCTGTGACACTAGTTAAAGATTCTGACGCTTCACTTCAGGTTTACTGCATCCCTCTGACCTTCTTATTGACGATGAAACACAGCAATTGTATCGGAATTAAATACAAAAGGCACAATTCCTACTCAAGTACAAGAAGACTGGCTCTTCTTACTGTCTATGTTTTGAACCTTTCCTGTGAGACCGGTATTGGATTCCGATGCTTCGCTTCAGGTTTACTGTTTCCCTCTGACCTTCTAATTGACGATGAAACGTAGATATTGCATCGGGAATAAATACAAAAGGCACAATGCCGACTTAAGTACAAGAACACTGACTCTTCCTACTGTCTATGATTTGAACCATTCCTGTGACACTAGTTAAAGATTCTGACGCTTCACTTCTGGTTTACTGTATCCCTCTGATCTTCTTATTGACGATGAAACACAGAAAGTGCATCGGCATTAAACTCAAAAGGCACAATGCCGGCTTAATTACAAGAAAACGGAATCTTCTTACTGTCTAGGTTTTAAACCATTCCAGTGACACAAGTTATAGATTCCGATGCTTCACTTGTGGTTTACTGTATCCCTCTGACCTTCTTCTGGACGATGAAACACAGAAATTGCATCGGAATTAAATACATAAGTCACAATGCCGACTCAAGTACAAGAAGACTGGCTCTTCTTACTGTCTATGATTAGAACCTCTCCTGTGAGACCAGTTTTAGATTCCGATGCTTCACTTCAGGTTTACTGTATCCCGTGGACCTTCTTATTGACGACGAAAAGCTGAAATTGCATCGGAATTGATTACAAAAGGCACAATGCCGACTTAAGTACAGGAAGACTGACTCTTCCTACTGTCTATGTTTTGAACCATTCCTGTGACACTAGTTATAGCTTCCGATGCTTTACTTCAGGTTTACTGTATCCCTCTGACCTTCTTATTGACGATGAAACACAGATAATGCAACGGAATTAAATACAGAAGGCACAATGCCGACTCAAGTACAAGAAGAATGGCTCCTCTTACTGTCTATGTTTTGAACCATTCCTGTGACACTAGTTATAGATTCCGATGCTTCACTTTAGGTTTACTGTATCCCTCTGACCTGCTTATAGACGAAGAAACACAGAAATTGCATCGGAATTATATACAAAACGCACAGTGCCGACTTACGTACAAGAAGACTGACTCTTCTTACTGTCTACGTTTCGAAACATTCCTGTGACACTAGTTACAGATTCTGATGCTTCACTTCAGGTTTACTGTATCCCTTGGACCATCTTATTGATGATGAAGCACAGAAATTGCATCGGAATTAAATACAAAAGGCACGATGCAGACTTAAGTATAAGAAAACAGACTCTTCTTACTGTCTATGCTTTGAACCATTCCTGTGACACTAGTTATAGATTCCGATGCTTCACTTCAGGTTTACTGTATCCCTCTGACCTTCTTATTGACGATGAAACACAGAAAATGCATCGGAATTAAATACAAAAGGCACGATGCAGACTTAAGTATAAGAAAACAGACTCTTCTTACTGTCTATGCTTTGAACCATTCCTGTGACACTAGCTATAGATTGCAATGCTTCACTTCAGGTTTACTGTATCCCTCCGACCTTCATATTGACGAGGAAACACAGATATAGCATCGCAATTAAATACAAAAGGCACAATGCCGACTAAATTACAAGAAGACTGGCTCTTCTTAGTGTCTATGTTTTGAACCTTTCCTGTGTGATCGGTTTTGGATTCCGATGCTTCACTTCAGGTTTACTGTATCCCATGGACTTTCTTATTGACGACGAAACACAGAAATTGCATCGGTATTAAATACATAAGGCACAATACCGACATAAGTACAAGAAAACTGACTCTTCTTACTGTCTATGATTTGAACAATTCCTGTGACACTAGTTACCGATTCCGATGCTTCACTTCAGGTTTACTGTATCCCTCTGACTTTCTTATTGATGATGAAACATAGAAATTGCATCGGAATTAAATACAAAAGGCACAATGCCGACTTAAGTACAAGAAAACTGACACTTCTTACTGTCTATGTTTTGAACCATTCCTGTGGCAGTAGTTATAGATTCCGATGCTTCACTTCAGGTTTACTGTATCCCTCTGACCTTCTCATTGACGATGAAACACATAAATTGCATCGGAATTAAACACAAAAGGCACAATGCCGACTCAAGTACAAGAAGGCTGGCTCTTCTTACTGTCTATGATTTGAACCTTTCCTGTGAGCCCGGTTTTATATTCCGATGCTTCACTTCAGGTTTACTGTATCACTTGGACATACCTATTGACGACGAAACACAGAAATTGCATCGGAATTAATTACAAAAGGCACAAAGCCTACTTCAGTTCAAGAAAACTGACTCTTCTTACTGTCTATGTTTGAACCTTTCCTGAGACACTAGTTATAGATTCCGATGCTTCACTTCAGGTTTACTGTATCCCTCTGGCCTCCTTATTGACGATGAAACACAGAAATTGCATCGGAATTAAATACAAAAGGCACAATGCCGTCTTAAGTACAAGAAAACAGACTCTTCATGCTGTCTATATTTTGAACCGTTCCTGTGACACTAGTTATAGATTCCGATGCTTCACTCCAGGTTTACTGTATCCCTCTAACCTTCTTATTGACGATAAAATAAAGAAATTGCATCGGAATTAAATACAAAAGGCACAATGCCGACTCAAGCACAGGAAGACTGGCTCTAATTACTGTCTATGTTTTGAACCTTTCCTGTGAGACCCGTTTTAGATTCCGATGCTTCACTTCATTTTTACCGTATCCCTTGGACCTTCTTATTGACGCCGAAACACAGAAATTGCATCGGAATCAAATAGAAGAGGCACAATGCCGACTTAAGTACAAGAAAACTGACTCTTCTTACTGTCTATGTTCTGAACCATTCCTGTGACACTAGTTATAGATTCCGATGCTTCACTGCAGGTTTACTGTATCCCTCTGACCTTCTCATTGACGATGAAGCACAGAAATTGCATCGGAATTAAATACAAAAGGCACAATGCCGACTTAAGTACAAGAAAACTGACTCTTCTTACTGTCTATGTTTTGAACCATTCCTGTGACACTAGTTATAGATTCCGATGCTTCACTTCAGGTTTATTGTATCCCTGTGACCTTCGTATTGACGATGAAACACAGAAAATGCTTCGGAATTATATACAGAAGGAACAATGCCGACTTAAGTACAAGAAAACTGACTCTTCTTACTGTCTAAGTTTTAAAACCTTCCTGTGACACTAGTTATAGATTCCGATGCTTCACTTGTGGTTTACTGTATCCCTCTGACCTTCTTATGGACGATGAAACACAGAAATTGCATCGGAATTAAATACATAAGTCACAATGCCGACTCAAGTACAAGACGACTGGCTCTTCTTACTTTCTATGATTAGAACCTCTCCTGTGAGACCAGTTTTAGATTCCGATGCTTCACTTCAGGTTTACTGTATCCCGTGGACCTTCTTATTGACGACGAAAAGCTGAAATTGCATCGGAATTGATTACAAAAGGCACAATGCCGACTTAAGTACAAGAAGACTGACTCTTCCTACTGTCTATGTTTTGAACCATTCCTGTGCCACTAGTTATAGCTTCCGATGCTTTACTTCAGGTTTACTGTATCCCTCTGACCTTCTTATTGACGATGAAACACAGAAATTGCATCGGAATTATAAACAAAACGCACAATGCCGACTTAAGTACAAGAAGACTGACACTTCTTACTGTCTACGTTTCGAACCATTCCTTTGACACTAGTTACAGATTCTGATGCTTCACTTCTGGTTTACTGTATCCCTTGGACCTTCTTATTGACGATGAAACACAGAAATTGCATCATAATTAAATACAAAAGACACAATGCCGACTTAAGCACAAGAAGACGGACTCTTCTTACTGTCTATGGTTTGAACCTCTCCTGTGACACTAGTTATAGATTCACATGCTGCACTTCAGGTATACTGTATCCAGCTGACCTTCTTATTGATGATGAAGCACAGAAATTGCATCGGAATTAAATACAAAAGGCACAATGCCGTCTTAAGTACAAGAAAACAGACTCTTCATGCTGTCTATATTTTGAACCGTTCCTGTGACACTAGTTATAGATTCCGATGCTTCACTCCAGGTTTACTGTATCCCTTTAACCTTCTTATTGACGATAAAATAAAGAAATTGCATCGGAATTAAATACAAAAGGCACAATGCCGACTCAAGCACAGGAAGACTGGCTCTAATTACTGTCTATGTTTTGAACCTTTCCTGTGAGACCCGTTTTAGATTCCGATGCTTCACTTCATTTTTACCGTATCCCTTGGACCTTCTTATTGACGCCGAAACACAGAAATTGCATCGGAATCAAATAGAAGAGGCACAATGCCGACTTAAGTACAAGAAAACTGACTCTTCTTACTGTCTATGTTCTGAACCATTCCTGTGACACTAGTTATAGATTCCGATGCTTCACTGCAGGTTTACTGTATCCCTCTGACCTTCTCATTGACGATGAAGCACAGAAATTGCATCGGAATTAAATACAAAAGGCACAATGCCGACTTAAGTACAAGAAAACTGACTCTTCTTACTGTCTATGTTTTGAACCATTCCTGTGACACTAGTTATAGATTCCGATGCTTCACTTCAGGTTTATTGTATCCCTGTGACCTTCGTATTGACGATGAAACACAGAAAATGCTTCGGAATTATATACAGAAGGAACAATGCCGACTTAAGTACAAGAAAACTGACTCTTCTTACTGTCTAAGTTTTAAAACCTTCCTGTGACACTAGTTATAGATTCCGATGCTTCACTTGTGGTTTACTGTATCCCTCTGACCTTCTTATGGACGATGAAACACAGAAATTGCATCGGAATTAAATACATAAGTCACAATGCCGACTCAAGTACAAGACGACTGGCTCTTCTTACTTTCTATGATTAGAACCTCTCCTGTGAGACCAGTTTTAGATTCCGATGCTTCACTTCAGGTTTACTGTATCCCGTGGACCTTCTTATTGACGACGAAAAGCTGAAATTGCATCGGAATTGATTACAAAAGGCACAATGCCGACTTAAGTACAAGAAGACTGACTCTTCCTACTGTGTATGTTTTGAACCATTCCTGTGACACTAGTTATAGCTTCCGATGCTTTACTTCAGGTTTACTGTATCCCTCTGACCTTCTTATTGACGATGAAACACAGAAATTGCATCGGAATTATAAACAAAACGCACAATGCCGACTTAAGTACAAGAAGACTGACACTTCTTACTGTCTACGTTTCGAACCATTCCTTTGACACTAGTTACAGATTCTGATGCTTCACTTCTGGTTTACTGTATCCCTTGGACCTTCTTATTGACGATGAAACACAGAAATTGCATCATAATTAAATACAAAAGACACAATGCCGACTTAAGCACAAGAAGACGGACTCTTCTTACTGTCTATGGTTTGAACCTCTCCTGTGACACTAGTTATAGATTCACATGCTGCACTTCAGGTATACTGTATCCAGCTGACCTTCTTATTGATGATGAAGCACAGAAATTGCATCGGAATTAAATACAAAAGGCACAATGAAGACTTCAGTACAAGAAGACTGACTCTTCTTACTGTCTATGTTTTGAACCATTCCTGTGACACTAGTTATAGATTCCGATGCTTCACTTCAGGTTTACTGTATCCCTCTGACCTTCTTGTTGACGATCAAATTCAGAAATTTCTTCGGAATTAAATGCAAAAGGCACAATGCCGACTCAAGTACAAGAAGACTGGCTCTTCTTACAGCCTATGTTTTGAACCATTCCTGTGACTCTAGTTATAGATTCCGATGCTTCACTTCAGGTTTACTGTATCCCTGTGACCTTCTTATTGACGATGAAACACAGAAATTGCTTCGGAATATTATACAAATGACACAATGCCGACTTAAGTACAAGAAAACTGACACTTCTTACTGTCTATGTTTGAAGCTTTCCTGTGTCACTAGTTATAGATTCCGATGCTTCACATTATGTTTGCTGTAACTCTCTGACCATCTTATTGACGATGAAACACAGAAATTGCATCGGAACTAAAAACTAAAGCCACAATGCCGACTTAAGTACAGGAAGACTGACTCTTCCTACTGTCTATGTTTGAACCATTCCTGTGACACTAATTACAGATTACGATGCTTCGCTTCCGGTTTACTGTATCCCTCTGACCTTCGTATTGTCGATGAAACACAGAAATATCATCGGAATTAAATACAAAAGGCACAATGCCAACTCAAGTACAAGAAGATTGGCTCTCTTACTGTCTATGTTTGAACCATTCCTGTGACACTATTTATAGATTCCGATGCTTCACTTCAGGTTTACTGTATCCCTCTGACCATCTTATTGACGATCAATCACAGAAATTTCATCGGAATTAAATTCAAAAGGCACAAAGCCGACTCAAGTACAAGATGACAGCCTATGCTTTGAACCATTCCTTTGACACTAGTTATAGTTTCCGATGCTTCACTTCAGGTTTACTGTATCCCTTGGACCTTCTTATTGACGACGAAACACAGAAATTGCATCGGAATTAAATACAAACGGCACAATGCCAACTTAAGTACAAGACAACTGACTCTTCTTCCTGTCTATGATTTGAAATATTCCTGTGACTCTAGTTATAGTTTCCGATGCTTCTCTTCAGGTTTAATGTATCCAGCTGACCTTATTGGCGATGAAACACAGATATTGCATCGGAATTAAATACAAAAGACACAATGCCGACCCAAGTACAAGAAGACCGACTCTTCTTACTGTCTATGATTTGGACATTTCCTGTGAGACCGGTTTTACATTCCGATGCTTCACTTCAGGTTTACTGTATCCCTTGGACCTTCTTATTGACGACGAAACACAGAAATTGCTTCGGAACTAAACAGAAAATTCACAATGCCGACTTAAGTACAAGAAAACTGACTCTTCTTACTATCAATGTTTTGAACCATTCCTGCGACACTAGTTATAGATACCGATGTATCACTTATGGTTTACTGTATCCTCTGACCTTCTTATTGACGATGAAACACAGAAAATGCATCGGGATTAAATACAAAAGGCACGATGCAGACTTAAGTATAAGAAAACAGACTCTTCTTACTGTCTATGCTTTGAACCATTCCTGTGACACTAGTTATAGATTCCGATGCTTCACTTCAGGTTTACTGTATCCCTCTGACCTCCTTATTGACGATGAAACACAGAAATTGCATCGGAATTCAATACAAAAGGCACAATGCCGACTTAAGTACAAGAAAACTGACTGTTCTTACTGTCTATGTTTTGAACCATTCCTGTGACACTAGCTATAGATTGCAATGCTTCACTTCAGGTTTACTGTATCCCTCCGACCTTCCTATTGACGAGGAAACACAGATATTGCATCGCAATTAAATACAAAAGGCACAATGCCGACTAAATTACAAGAAGACTGGCTCTTCTTAGTGTCTATGTTTTGAACCTTTCCTGTGTGACCGGTTTTGGATTCCGATGCTTCACTTCAGGTTTACTGTATCCCATGGACTTTCTTATTGACGACGAAACACAGATATTGCATCGGTATTAAATACAAAAGGCACAATACCGACATAAGTGCAAGAGAACTGACTCTTCTTACTGTCTATGATTTGAACAATTCCTGTGACACTAGTTATCGATTCCGATGCTTCACTTCAGGTTTACTGTATCCCTCTGACTTTCTTATTGACGATGAAACATAGAAATTGCATCGGAATTAAATACAAAAGGCACAATGCCGACTTAAGTACAAGAAAACTGACACTTCTTACTGTCTATGTTTTGAACCATTCCTGTTTCAGTAGTTATAGATTCCGATGCTTCACTTCAGGTTTACTGTATCCCTCTGACCTTCTCATTGACGATGAAACACAGAAATTGAATCGGAATTAAACACAAAAGGCACAATGCCGACTCAAGTACAAGAAGGCTGGCTCTTCTTACTGTCTATGATTTGAACCTTTCCTGTGAGCCCGGTTTTATATTCCGATGCTTCACTTCAGGTTTACTGTATCCCTTGGACATACCTATTGACGACGAAACACAGTAATTGCATCGGAATTAAATACAAAAGGCACAATGCCTACTTCAGTTCAAGAAAACTGACTCTTCTTACTGTCTATGTTTCAACCTTTCCTGAGACACTAGTTATAGATTCCGATGCTTCACTTCAGGTTTACTGTATCCCTCTGGCCTCCTTATTGACGATGAAACACAGAAATTGCATCGGAATTAAATACAAAAGGCACAATGCCGTCTTAAGTACAAGAAAACAGACTCTTCATACTGTCTATATTTTGAACCGTTCCTGTGACACTAGTTATGGATTCCGATGCTTCACTTCAGGGTTACTGTATCCCTCTAACCTTCCTATTGACGATAAAATACAGAAATGGCATCGGAATTAAATACAAAAGGCACAATGCCGACTCAAGCACAGGAGGACTGGCTCTTCTTACTGTCTATGTTTTGAACCTTTCGTGTGAGACCGGTTTTAGATTCCGATGCTTCACTTCATTTTTACCGTATCCCTTGGACCTTCTTATTGACGCCGAAACACAGAAATTGCATCAGAATCAAATAGAAGAGGCACAATGCCGACTTAAGTACAAGAAAACTGACTCTTCTTACTGTCCATGATTTGAACCTTTCCTGTGAGCCCGGTTTTATATTCCGATGCTTCACTTCAGGTTTACTGTATCCCTTGGACATACCTATTGACGACGAAACACAGAAATTGCATCGGAATTAAATACAAAAGGCACAATGCCTACTTCAGTTCAAGAAAACTGACTCTTCTTACTGTCTATGTTTCAACCTTTCCTGAGACACTAGTTATAGATTCCGATGCTTCACTTCAGGTTTACTGTATCCCTCTGGCCTCCTTATTGAGGACGAAACCCAGAAATTGCATCGGGATTAAATAGAAAAGGCACATTGCCGACTTAAGTACAAGAAGACTGCCTCTTCTTACTGCCTATGCTTTGAACCATTCCTGTGACACTAGTTATAGATTCCGATGCTTCACTTCAGGTTTACTGTATGCCTTGGACCTTCGTATTGACGACGAAACTAAGAAATTGCATCGGAATTAAATACAAACGGCACAATGCCGACTTAAGTACAAGTCAACTGACTCTTGTTCCTGTCTATGATTTGAAATATTCCTGTGACACTAGTTATAGATTCCGATGCTTCTCTTCAGGTTTAATGTATCCAGCTGACCTTATTGGCGATGAAACACAGAAATTGCATCGGAATTAAATACAAAAGACACAATGCCGACCCAAGTACAAGAAGATCGACACTTCTTACTGTCTATGTTTTGATCCATTGCTGTGACACTAGTTATAGATACCGATGTATCACTTATGGTTTACTGTATCCTCTGACCTTCTTATTGACGATGAAACACAGAAAATGCATCGGAATTAAATACAAAAGGCACGATGCAGACTTAAGTATAAGAAAACAGACTCTTCTTACTGTTTACGCTTTGAACCATTCCTGTGACACTAGTTATAGATTCCGATGCTTCACTTCAGGTTTACTGTATCCCTCTGACCACCTTATTGACGATGAAACACAGAAATTGCATCGGAATTCAATACAAAATGCACAATGCCGACTTAAGTACAAGGAAACTGACTGTTCTTACTGTCTATGTTTTGAACCATTCCTGTGACACTAGCTATAGATTGCAATGCTTCACTTCAGGTTTACTGTATCCTTTCGACCTTCATATTGACGAGGAAACACAGATATAGCATCGCAATTAAATACAAAAGGCACAATGCCGACTAAATTACAAGAAGACTGGCTCTTCTTAGTGTCTATGTTTTGAACCTTTCCTGTGTGACCGGTTTTGGATTCCGATGCTTCACTTCAGGTTTACTGTATCCCATGGACTTTCTTATTGACGACGAAACACAGAAATTGCATCGGTATTAAATACAAAAGGCACAATACCGACATAAGTACAAGAAAACTGACTCTTCTTACTGTCTATGATTTGAACAATTCCTGTGACACTAGTTACCGATTCCGATGCTTCACTTCAGGTTTACTGTATCCCACTGACTTTCTTATTGACGATGAAACATAGAAATTGCATCGGAATTAAATACAAAAGGCACAATGCCGACTTAAGTACAAGAAAACTGACACTTCTTACTGTCTATGTTTTGAACCATTCCTGTGGCAGTAGTTATAGATTCCGATGCTTCACTTCAGGTTTACTGTATCCCTCTGACCTTCTCATTGACGATGAAACACAGAAATTGCATCGGAATTAAACACAAAAGGCACAATGCCGACTCAAGTACAAAAAGGCTGGCTCTTCTTACTGTCTATGATTTGAACCTTTCCTGTGAGCCCGGTTTTATATTCCGATGCTTCACTTCAGGTTTACTGTATCACTTGGACATACCTATTGACGACGAAACACAGAAATTGCATCGGAATTAATTACAAAAGGCACAAAGCCTACTTCAGTTCAAGAAAACTGACTCTTCTTACTGTCTATGTTTGAACCTTTCCTGAGACACTAGTTATAGATTCCGATGCTTCACTTCAGGTTTACTGTATCCCTCTGGCCTCCTTATTGACGATGAAACACAGAAATTGCATCGGAATTAAATACAAAAGGCACAATGCCGTCTTAAGTACAAGAAAACAGACTCTTCATACTGTCTATATTTTGAACCGTTCCTGTGACACTAGTTATAGATTCCGATGCTTCACTCCAGGTTTACTGTATCCCTCTAACCTTCTTATTGACGATAAAATACAGAAATTGCATCGGAATTAAATACAAAAGGCACAATGCCGACTCAAGCACAGGAAGACTGGCTCTAATTACTGTCTATGTTTTGAACCTTTCCTGTGAGACCCGTTTTAGATTCCGATGCTTCACTTCATTTTTACCGTATCCCTTGGACCTTCTTATTGACGCCGAAACACAGAAATTGCATCGGAATCAAATAGAAGAGGCACAATGCCGACTTAAGTACAAGAAAACTGACTCTTCTTACTGTCTATGTTCTGAACCATTCCTGTGACACTAGTTATAGATTCCGATGCTTCACTGCAGGTTTACTGTATCCCTCTGACCTTCTCATCGACGATGAAGCACAGAAATTGCATCGGAATTAAATACAAAAGGCACAATGCCGACTTAAGTACAAGAAAACTGACTCTTCTTACTGTCTATGTTTTGAACCATTCCTGTGACACTAGTTATAGATTCCGATGCTTCACTTCAGGTTTATTGTATCCCTGTGACCTTCGTATTGACGATGAAACACAGAAAATGCTTCGGAATTATATACAGAAGGAACAATGCCGACTTAAGTACAAGAAAACTGACTCTTCTTACTGTCTAAGTTTTAAAACTTTCCTGTGACACTAGTTATAGATTCCGATGCTTCACTTGTGGTTTACTGTATCCCTCTGACCTTCTTATGGACGATGAAACACAGAAATTGCATCGGAATTAAATACATAAGTCACAATGCCGACTCAAGTACAAGAAGACTGGCTCTTCTTACTTTCTATGATTAGAACCTCTCCTGTGAGACCAGTTTTAGATTCCGATGCTTCACTTCAGGTTTACTGTATCCCGTGGACCTTCTTATTGACGACGAAAAGCTGAAATTGCATCGGAATTGATTACAAAAGGCACAATGCCGACTTAAGTACAAGAAGACTGACTCTTCCTACTGTCTATGTTTTGAACCATTCCCGTGACACTAGTTATAGCTTCCGATGCTTTACTTCAGGTTTACTGTATCCCTCTGACCTTCTTATTGACGATGAAACACAGAAATTGCATAGGAATTATATACAAAACGCACAATGCCGACTTAAGTACAAGAAGACCGACTCTTCTTACTGTCTACGTTTCGAACCATTCCTTTGACACTAGTTACAGATTCTGATGCTTCACTTCAGGTTTACTGTATCCCTTGGACCTTCTTATTGACGATGAAACACAGCAATTGCATCATAATTAAATACAAAAGACACAATGCCGACTTAAGCACAAGAAGACGGACTCTTCTTACTGTCTATGGTTTGAACCTCTCCTGTGACACTAGTTATAGATTCACATGCTGCACTTCAGGTATACTGTATCCAGCTGACCTTCTTATTGATGATGAAGCACAGAAATTGCATCGGAATTAAATACAAAAGGCACAATGAAGACTTCAGTACAAGAAGACTGACTCTTCTTACTGTCTATGTTTTGAACCATTCCTGTGACACTAGTTATAGATTCCGATGCTTCACTTCAGGTTTACTGTATCCCTGTGACCTTCTTATTGACGATGAAACACAGAAATTGCTTCGGAATATTATACAAATGACACAATGCCGACTTAAGTACAAGAAAACTGACACTTCTTACTGTCTATGTTTGAAGCTTTCCTGTGTCACTAGTTATAGATTCCGATGCTTCACATTATATTTGCTGTAACTCTCTGACCATCTTATTGACGATGAAACACAGAAATTGCATCGGAATTAAAAACTAAAGCCACAATGCCGACTTAAGTACAGGAAGACTGACTCTTCCTACTGTCTATGTTTGAACCATTCCTGTGACACTAATTATAGATTCCGATGCTTCGTTTCCGGTTTACTGTATCCCTCTGACCTTCGTATTGACGATGAAACACAGAAATATCATCGGAATCAAATACAAAAGGCACAATGCCAACTCAAGTACAAGAAGATTGGCTCTCTTACTGTCTATGTTTGAACCATTCCTGTGACACTATTTATAGATTCCGATGCTTCACTTCAGGTTTACTGTATCCCTCTGACGATCATATTGACGATCAATCACAGAAATTTCATCGGAATTAAATTCAAAAGGCACAAAGCCGACTCAAGTACAAGATGACAGCCTATGCTTTGAACCATTCCTTTGACACTAGTTATAGTTTCCGATGCTTCACTTCAGGTTTACTGTATCCCTTGGACCTTCTAATTGACGACGAAACACAGAAATTGCATCGGAATTAAATACAAACGGCACAATGCCGACTTAAGTACAAGACAACTGACTCTTCTTCCTGTCTATGATTTGAAATATTCCTATGACTCTAGTTATAGATTCCGATGCTTCTCTTCAGGTTTAATGTATCCAGCTGTCCTTATTGGCGATGAAACACAGATATTGCATCGGAATTAAATACAAAAGACACAATGCCGACCCAAGTACAAGAAGACCGACTCTTCTTACTGTCTATGATTTGAACATTTCCTGTGAGACCGGTTTTACATTCCGATGCTTTACTTCAGGTTTACTGTATCCCTTGGACCTTCTTATTGACGACGAAACACAGAAATTGCTTCGGAACTAAACAGCAAATTCACAATGCCGACTTGAGTACAAGAAAACTGACTCTTCTTACTATCTATGTTTTGAACCATTCCTGTGACACTAGTTATAGATACCGATGTATCACTTATGGTTTACTGTATCCTCTGACCTTCTTATTGACGATGAAACACAGAAAATGCATCGGGATTAAATACAAAAGGCACGATGCAGACTTAAGTATAAGAAAACAGACTCTTCTTACTGTCTATGCTTTGAACCATTCCTGTGACACTAGTTATAGATTCCGATGCTTCACTTCAGGTTTACTGTATCCCTCTGACCTCCTTATTGACGATGAAACACAGAAATTGCATCGGAATTCAATACAAAAGGCACAATGCCGACTTAAGTACAAGAAAACTGACTGTTCTTACTGTCTATGTTTTGAACCATTCCTGTGACACTAGCTATAGATTGCAATGCTTCACTTCAGGTTTACTGTATCCCTCCGACCTTCCTATTGACGAGGAAACACAGATATTGCATCGCAATTAAATACAAAAGGCACAATGCCGACTAAATTACAAGAAGACTGGCTCTTCTTAGTGTCTATGTTTTGAACCTTTCCTGTGTGACCGGTTTTGGATTCCGATGCTTCACTTCAGGTTTACTGTATCCCATGGACTTTCTTATTGACGACGAAACACAGATATTGCATCGGTATTAAATACAAAAGGCACAATACCGACATAAGTACAAGAGAACGGACTCTTCTTACTGTCTATGATTTGAACAATTCCTGTGACACTAGTTATCGATTCCGATGCTTCACTTCAGGTTTACTGTATCCCTCTGACTTTCTTATTGACGATGAAACATAGAAATTGCATCGGAATTAAATACAAAAGGCACAATGCCGACTTAAGTACAAGAAAACTGACACTTCTTACTGTCTATGTTTTGAACCATTCCTGTTTCAGTAGTTACAGATTCCGATGCTTCACTTCAGGTTTACTGTATCCCTCTGACCTTCTCATTGACGATGAAACACAGAAATTGCATCGGAATTAAACACAAAAGGGACAATGCCGACTCAAGTACAAGAAGGCTGGCTCTTCTTACTGTCTATGATTTGAACCTTTCCTGTGAGCCCGGTTTTATATTCCGATGCTTCACTTCAGGTTTACTTTATCCCTTGGACATACCTATTGACGACGAAACACAGAAATTGCATCGGAATTAAATACAAAAGGCACAATGCCTACTTCAGTTCAAGAAAACTGACTCTTCTTACTGTCTATGTTTCAACCTTTCCTGAGACACTAGTTATAGATTCCGATGCTTCACTTCAGGTTTACTGTATCCCTCTGGCCTCCTTATTGACGATGAAACACAGAAATTGCATCGGAATTAAATACAAAAGGCACAATGCCGTCTTAAGTACAAGAAAACAGACTCTTCATACTGTCTATATTTTGAACCGTACCTGTGACACTAGTTATGGATTCCGATGCTTCACTTCAGGGTTACTGTATCCCTCTAACCTTCCTATTGACGATAAAATACAGAAATTGCATCGGAATTAAATACAAAAGGCACAATGCCGACTCAAGCACAGGAGGACTGGCTCTTCTTACTGTCTATGTTTTGAACCTTTCCTGTGAGACCGGTTTTAGATTCCGATGCTTCACTTCATTTTTACCGTATCCCTTGGACCTTCTTATTGACGCCGAAACACAGAAATTGCATCAGAATCAAATAGAAGAGGCATAATGCCGACTTAAGTACAAGAAAACTGACTCTTCTTACTGTCTATGTTCTGAACCATTCCTGTGACACTAGTTATAGATTCCGATGCTTCACTGCAGGTTTACTGTATCCCGTGACCTTCTTATTGACGACGAAAAGCTGAAATTGCATCGGAATTGATTACAAAAGGCACAATGCCGACTTAAGTACATGAAGACTGACTCTTCCTACTGTCTATGTTTTGAACCATTCCTGTGACACTAGTTATCGATTCCGATGCTTCACTTCAGGTTTACTGTATCCCTCTGACTTTCTTATTGACGATGAAACATAGAAATTGCATTGGAATTAAATACAAAAGGCACAATGCCGACTTAAGTACAAGACAACTGACACTTCTTACTGTCTATGATTTGAACCTTTCCTGTGAGCCCGGTTTTAGATTCCGATGCTTCACTTCAGGTTTACTGTATCCCTTGGACATACCTATTGACGACGAAACACAGAAATTGCATCGGAATTAAATACAAAAGGCACAATGCCTACTTCAGTTCAAGAAAACTGACTCTTCTTACTGTCTATGTTTCAACCTTTCCTGAGACACTAGTTATAGATTCCGATGCTTCACTTCAGGTTTACTGTATCCCTGTGGCCTCCTTATTGACGATGAAACACAGAAATTGCATCGGAATTAAATACAAGAGGCACAACGCCGTCTTAAGTACAAGAAAACAGACTCTTCATACTGTCTATATTTTGAACCGTTCCTGTGACACTAGTTATAGATTCCGATGCTTCACTTCAGGTTTACTGTATCCCTCTAACCTTCCTATTGACGATAAAATACAGAAATTGCATCGGAATTAATTACAAAAGGCACAATGCCGACTCAAGCACAGGAGGACTGACTCTTCTTACTGTCTATGTTCTGAACCATTCCCGTGACACTAGTTATAGATTCCGATGCTTCACTGCAGGTTTACTGTATCCCGTGACCGTCTTAGTGACGACGAAAAGCTGAAATTGCATCGGAATTGATTACAAAAGGCACAATGCCGACTTAAGTACAAGAAGACTGACTCTTCCCACTGTCTATGTTTTGAACCATACCTGTGACACTTGTTATAGATTCAGATGCTGCACTTCAGGTATACTGTATCCAGCTGACCTTCTTATTGATGATGAAGCACAGAAATTGCATCGGAATTAAATACAAAAGGCACAATGAAGACTTCAGTAAATGAAGACTGACTCTTCTTACTGTCTATGTTTTGAACCATTCCTGTGACTCTAGTTATAGATTCCGATGCTTCACTTCAGGTTTACTGTATCCCTGTGACCTTCTTATTGACGATGAAACACAGAAATTGCTTCGGAATCAAATACAAATGGCACAATGCCGAATTAAGTACAAGAAAACTGACACTTCTTACTGTCTGTGTTTTGAAGCATTCCTGTGACACTAATTATAGATTCCGATGCTTCACATTATGTTTGCTGTATCTCTCTGACCTTCTTATTGACGATGAAACACAGAAATTGCATCGGAATTAAAAACTAAACCACAATGCCGACTTAAGTACAAGAAGATTGACTCTTCCTACTGTCTATGTTTGAACCATTCCTGTGACACTAGTTATAGATTCCGATGCTTCACTTCAGGTTTACTGTATCCCTCTGACCATCTTATTGACGATCAATCACAGAAATTTCATCGGAATTAAATTCAAAAGGCACAAAGCCGACTCAAGTACAAGATGACAGCCTATGCTTTGAACCATTCCTGTGACACTAGTTATAGTTTCCGATGCTTCACTTCAGGTTTACTGTATCCCTTGGACCTTCTTATTGACGACGAAACACAGAAATTGCATCGGAATTAAATAGAAAAGGCACATTGCCGACTTAAGTACAAGAAGACTGCCTCTTCTTACTGCCTATGCTTTGAATCATTCCTGTGACACTAGCTTTAGATTCCGATGCTTCACTTCAGGTTTACTGTATGCCTTGGACCTTCGTATTGACGACGAAACTCAGAAATTGCATCGGAAATAAATACAAACGGCACAATGCCGACTTAAGTACAAGACAACTGACTCTTCTTCCTGTCTATGATATGAAATATTCCTGTGACACTAGTTATAGATTCCGATGCTTCTCTTCAGGATTAATGTATCCAGCTGACCTTATTGGCGATGAAACACAGAAATTGCATCGGAATGAAATACAAAAGACACAATGCCGGCCCAAGTACAAGAAGACCGACTCTTCTTACTGTCTATGATTTGAACATTTCCTGTGAGACCGGCTTTACATTCCGACGCTTCACTTCAGGTTTACTGTATTCCTTGGACCTTCTTATTGACGACGTAACACAGAAATTGCATCGGAATTAAATAGAAAAGGCACAATGCCGACTTAAGTACAGAAAACTGACTCTTTATACTATCTATGTTTTGAACCATTCCTGTGACACTAGTTATAGATACCGATGTATCACTTATGGTTTACTGTATCCTCTGACCATCTTATTGACGATGAAACACAGAAAATGCATCGGAATTAAATACAAAAGGCACGATGCAGACTTAAGTATAAGAAAACAGACCCTTCTTACTGTCTATGCTTTGAACCATTCCTGTGACACTAGTTATAGATTCCGATGCTTCACTTCAGGTTTACTGTATCCCTCTGACCTCTTTATTGACGATGAAACACAGAAATTGCATCGGAATTCAATACAAAAGGCACAATGCCGACTTAAGTACAAGAAAACTGACTGTTCTTACTGTCTATGTTTTGAACCATTCCTGTGACACTAGCTATAGATTGCGATGCTTCACTTCAGGTTTACTGTATCCCTCCGACCTTCCTATTGACGAGGAAACACAGATATTGCATCGCAATTAAATACAAAAGGCACAATGCCTACTAAATTACAAGAAGACTGGCTCTTCTTAGTGTCTATGTTTTGAACCTTTCCTGTGTGACCGGTTTCGGATTTCGATGCTTCACTTCAGGTTTACTGTATCCCTTGGGCCTTCTTATTGACGCCGAAACACAGAAATTGCATCAGAATTAAATACAAAAGGCACAATGCCGACTCAAGTACAAAAAGACTGGCTCCTCTTACTGTCTATGTTTGAACCATTCCTGTGACACTAGTTATAGATTCCGATGCTTCACTTCAGGTTTACTGTATCCCTGTGTCCTTCTTATTGACGATGAAACACAGAAATTGCATCGGAATTAAATACAAAAGTCACAATGCCGACAGAAGTACAAGAAAACTGACTCTTCTTACTGTCTATGTTTTGGACCATTCCTGTGACACTAGTTATAGATTCTAATGCTTCACTTCAGGTTTACTGTATCCCTCTGACCTTCTTATTGACGATGAAACACAGAAAGTGCATCGGAAGTATAAAAAAAAAAGGCAAAATGCCGACTTAAGTACAAGAAGACTGACTCTTCCTACTGTCTATGTTTTGAACCATTCCTGTGACACAAGTTATAGATTCCGATGCTTCACTACAGGCTTACTGTATCCAGGTGACCTTCTTATGGACGAAGAAACACAGAAATTGCATCGGAATTAAATACAAAAGGCACAATGCCGACTTAAGTACAAGAAAACTGACTCTTCTTACTGTCTACGTTTTGAACCATTCCTGTGACATTAGTTATGGATTCCGATGCTTCACTTCAGGTTTACTGTATCCCTCTGACCATCGTATTGACGATGAATCACAGAAATTGCATCGGAATTAAATAGAAAAGGTACAATGCCGACTCAAGTACAAGAAGACTGGCTCTTCATACTGTCTATGTTTTGAACCTTTCCTGTGAGATTGGTTTTAGATTCCGATCCTTCACTTCAGGTTTACTGTATCCCTTGGACCTTGCCATTGACGACGAAACACAGAAATTGCATCGGAATTAAATACAAAAGGCACAATGCCGACTTAAGTACAAGAAAACTGGCACTTCTTACTGTCTATGTTTTGAACCATTCCTGTGGCAGTAGTTATAGATTCCGATGCTTCACTTCAGGTTTACTGTATCCCTCTGACCTTCTCATTGACGATGAAACACAGAAATTGCATCGAAATTAAACACAAAAGCACAATGCCGACTCAAGTACAAGAAGGCTGGCTCTTCTTACTGTCTATGATTTGAACCTTTCCTGTGAGCCCGGTTTTATATTCCGATGCTTCACTTCAGGTTTACTGTATCCCTTGGACATACCTATTGACGACGAAACACAGAAATTGCATCGGAATTAAATACAAAAGGCACGATGCCTACTTCAGTTCAAGAAAACTGACTCTTCTTACTGTCTATGTTTCAACCTTTCCTGAGACACTAGTTATGGATTCCGATGCTTCACTTCAGGTTTACTGTATCCCTCTAACCTTCCTATTGACGATAAAATACAGAAATTGCATCGGAATTAAATACAAAAGGCACAATGCCGGCTCAGGCACAGGATGACTGGCTCTTCTTACTGTCTATGTTTTGAACCTTTCCTGTGAGACCGGTTTTAGATTCCGATGCTTCACTTCATTTTTACCGTATCCCTTGGACCTTCTTATTGACGCCGAAACACAGAAATTGCATCGGAATCAAATAGAAGAGGCACAATGAAGACTTAAGTACAAGAAAACTGACTCTTCTTACTGTCTATGTTCTGAACCATTCCTGTGACACTAGTTATAGATTCCGATGCTTCACTGCAGGTTTACTGTATCCCGTGACCTTCTTATTGGCGACGAAAAGCTGAAATTGCATCGGAATTGATTACAAAAGGCACAATGCCGACTTAAGTACAAGAAGACTGACTCTTCCTACTGTCTACGTTTTGACCCATTCCTGTGACACTAGTTATAGATTCAGATGCTGCACTTCAGGTATACTGTATCCAGCTGACCTTCTTATTGATGATGAAGCACAGAAATTGCATCGGAATTAAATACAAAAGGCACAATGAAGACTTCAGTACATGAAGACTGACTCTTCTTACCGTCTATGTTTTGAACCATTCCTGTGACACTAGTTATAGATTCCGATGCTTCACTTCAAGATTACTGTATCCCTCTGACCTTCTTGTTGACGATCAAATTCAGAAATTTCTTCGGAATTAAATGCAAAAGGCACAATGCCGACTCAAGTACAAGAAGACTGGCTCTTCTTAAAGCCTATGTTTTGAACCATTCCTGTGACTCTAGTTATAGATTCCGATGCTTCACTTCAGGTTTACTGTATCCCTGTGACCTTCTTATTGACGATGAAACACAGAAATTGCTTCGGAATCAAATACAAATGGCACAATGCCGAATTAAGTACAAGAAAACTGACACTTCTTACTGTCTATGTTTTGAAGCATTCCTGTGACACCAATTATAGATTCCGATGCTTCACATTATGTTTGCTGTATCTCTCCGACCTTCTTATTGATGATGAAACACAGAAATTGCATCGGAATTAAAAACTAAAGCCACAATGCCGACTTAAGCACAGGAAGATTGACTCTTCCTACTGTCTATGTTTGAACCATTCCTGTGACACAAATTATAGAATCCGATGCTTCGCTTCAGGTTTACTGTATCCCTCTGACCTTCGTATTGTCGATGAAACACAGAAATATCATCGGAATTAAATACAAAAGGCACAATGCCAACTCAAGTACAAGAAGATTGGCTCTCTTACTGTCTATGTTTGAACCATTCCTGTGACACTAGTTATAGATTCCGATGCTTCACTTCAGGTTTACTGTATCCCTCTGACCATCTTATTGACGATCAATCACAGAAATTTCATCGGAATTAAATTCAAAAGGCACAAAGCCGACTCAAGTACAAGATGACAGCCTATGCTTTGAACCATTCCTGTGACACTAGTTATAGTTTCCGATGCTTCACTTCAGGTTTACTGTATCCCTTGGACCTTCTTATTGACGACGAAACACAGAAATTGCATCGGAATTAAATAGAAAAGGCACATTGCCGACATAAGTACAAGAAGACTGCCTCTTCTTACTGCCTACGCTTTGAACCATTCCTGTGACACTAGTTATAGATTCCGATGCTTCACTTCAGGTTTACTGTATGCCTTGGACCTTCGTATTGACGACGAAACTCAGAAATTGCATCGGAATTAAATACAAACGGCACAATGCCGACTTAAGTACAAGACAACTGACTCTTCTTCCTGTCTATGATTTGAAATATTCCTGTGACACTAGTTATAGATTCCGATGCTTCTCTTCAGGTTTAATGTATCCAGCTGACCTTATTGGCGATGAAACACAGAAATTGCATCGGAATGAAATACAAAAGACACAATGCCGACCCAAGTACAAGAAGACCGACTCTTCTTACTGTCTATGATTTGAACATTTCCTGTGAGACCGGTTTTACATTCCAAACGCTTCACTTCAGGTTTACTGTATTCCTTGGACCTTCTTATTGGCGACGAAACACAGAAATTGCATCGGAATTAAATAGAAAAGGCACAATGCCGACTTAAGTACAAGAAAACTAACTCTTCTTACTATCTATGTTTTGAACCATTCCTGTGACACTAGTTATAGATACCGATGTATCACTTATGGTTTACTGTATCCTCTGACCATCTTATTGACGATGAAACACAGAAAATGCATCGGAATTAAATACAAAAGGCACGATGCAGACTTAAGTATAAGAAAACAACTCTTCTTACTGTCTATGCTTTGAACCATTCCTGTGACACTAGTTATAGATTCCGATGCTTCACTTCAGGTTTACTGTATCCCTCTGTCCTCTTTATTGACGATGAAACACAGAAATTGCATCGGAATTCAATACAAAAGGCACAATGCCGACTTAAGTACAAGAAAACTGACTGTCCTTACTGTCTATGTTTTGAACCATTCCTGTGACACTAGCTATAGATTGCGATGCTTCACTTCAGATTTACTGTATCCCTCCGACCTTCCTATTGACGAGGAAACACAGATATTACATCGCAATTAAATACAAAAGGCACAATGCCAACTAAATTACAAGAAGACTGGCTCTTCTTAGTGTCAATGCATTGAACCTTTCCTGTGTGACCGGTTTTGGATTCCGATGCTTCACTTCAGGTTTACTGTATCCCTTGGGCCTTCTTATTCACGATGAAACACAGAAATTGCATCGGAATTAAATACAAAAGTCACAATGCCGACTGAAGTACAAGAAAACTGACTCTTCTTACTGTCTATGTTTTGAACCATTCCTGTGACACTAGTTATAGATTCTAATGCTTCACTTCAGGTTTACTGTATACCTCTGACCTTCTTATTGACGATGAAACACAGAAAGTGCATCGGAAGTAAAAAAAAAGGGCAAAATGCCGACTTAAGTACAAGAAGACTGACTCTTCCTACTGTCTATGTTTTGAACCATTCCTGTGACACAAGTTATAGATTCCGATGCTTCACTACAGGCTTACTGTATCCAGGTGACCTTCTTATGGACGAAGAAACACAGAAAGTGCATCGGAATTAAATACAAAAGGCACAATGCCGACTTAAGTACAAGAAAACTGACTCTTCTTACTATCTATGCTTTGAACCATTCCTGTGACACTAGTTACCGAATCCGATGCTTCACTTCAGGTTTACTGTATCCCTCTGAACGTCGTACTGACGATGAAACACAGAAATTGCATCCGAATTAAATACAAATGGCACAATGCCGACTCAAGTACAAGAAGACTGGCTCTTCATACTGTCTATGTTTTGAACCTTTCCTGTGAGACCGGTTTTAGATTCCGATGCTTCACTTCAGGTTTACTGTATCCCTTGGACCTTGCTATTGACGACGAAACACAGAAAATGCATCGGAATTAAATAGAAAAGGCACAATGCCGACTTAAGTACAAGAAAACAAACTCTTCTTAATATCTATGTTTTGAACCATTCCTGTGACACTAGTTATGGATTCCGGTGCATCACTTCAGGTACACTGTATCCCTCTGACCCTCTTATTGACGATGAAACGCAGAAAATGCATCGGAATTAAATACAAAAGGCACAATGCCGACATAAGTACTAGAAGACTTACTCTTCTTACTGTCTATGTTTTGAACCATTCCTGTGACATTAGTTATGGATTCCGATGCTCCTTTTCAGGATTACTGTATCCCTCTGACCATCGTATTGACGATGAATCACAGAAATTGCATCGGAATTAAATAGAAAAGGCACAATGCCGACTCAAGTACAAGAAGACTGGCTATAGTTCGTGTCTATGTTTAAACCATTCCTGTGACACTAGTTATAGATTCCGATGCTTCACTTTAGGTTTACTGTATCCAGCTGACCTTCTTATTGACGATGTAACACAGAAATTGCATCGGAAATAAATACAAAAGGCACAATGCCGACACATGTACAAGAAGAATGGCTCATCTTACTGCCTATGATTTGAACCTTTACTCTGTGACCGGTTTTGGATTCCGATGCTTCACTTCAGGTTTACTGTATCCCATGGACTTTCTTATTGACGACGACACACAGAAATTGCATCGGTATTAAATACAAAAGGCACAATACCGACATAAGTACAAGAAAACTGACTCTTCTTACTGTCTATGATTTGAACAATTCCTGTGACACTAGTTACCGATTCCGATGCTTTACTTCAGGTTTACTGTATCCCTCTGACTTTCTTATTGACGATGAAACATAGAAATTGCATCGGAATTAAATACAAAAGGCACAATGCCGACTTAAGTACAAGAAAACTGACACTTCTTACTGTCTATGTTTTGAACCATTCCTGTGGCAGTAGTTATAGATTCCGATGCTTCACTTCAGGTTTACTGTATCCCTCTGACCTTCTCATTGACGATGAAACACAGAAATTGCATCGGAATTAAACACAAAAGGCACAATGCCGGCTCAAGTACAAGAAGGCTGGCTCTTCTTACTGTCTACGATTTGAACCTTTCCTGTGAGCCCGGTTTTATATTCCGATGCTTCACTTCAGGTTTACTGTATCCCTTGGACATACCTATTGACGACGAAACACAGAAATTGCATCGGAATTAAATACAAAAGGCACAATGCCTACTTCAGTTCAAGAAAACTGACTCTTCTTACTTTCTATGTTTGAACCTTTCCTGAGACACTAGTTATAGATTCCGATGCTTCACTTCAGGTTTACTGTATCCCTCTGGCCTCCTTATTGACGATGAAACACAGAAATTGCATCGGAATTAAATACAAAAGGCACAATGCCCTCTTAAGTACAAGAAAACAGACTCTTCATACTGTCTATGTTTTGAACCGTTCCTGTGACACTAGTTATAGATTCCGATGCTTCACTCCAGGTTTACTGTATCTCTCTAACCTTCTTATTGACGATAAAATACAGAAATTGCATCGGAATTAAATACAAAAGGCACAATGCCGACTCAAGCACAGGAAGACTGGCACTAATTACTGTCTATGTTTTGAACCTTTCCTGTGAGACCGGTTTTAGATTCCGATGCATCACTTCATTTTTACCGTATCCCTTGGACCTTCTTATTGACGCCGAAACACAGAATTTGCATCGGAATCAAATAGAAGAGGCACAATGCCGACTTAAGTACAAGAAAACTGACTCTCCTTACTGTCTATGATCTGAACCATTCCTGTGACACTAGTTATAGATTCCGATGCTTCACTGCAGGTTTACTGTATCCCTCTGACCTTCTCATTGACGATGAAACACAGAAATTGTATCGGAATTAAATACAAAAGGCACAATGCCGACTTAAGTACAAGAAAACTGACTCTCCTTACTGTCTATGTTTTGAACCATTCCTGTGACACTAGTTATAGATTCCGATGCTTCACTTCAGGTTTATTGTATCCCTGTGACCTTCGTATTGGCGATGAAACACAGAAAATGCTTCGGAATTATATACAGAAGGAACAATGCCGACTTAAGTACAAGAAAACTGACTCTTCTTACTGTCTAAGTTTTAAACCATTCCTGTGACACTAGTTATGGATTCCGATGCTTCACTTGTGGTTTACTGTATCCCTCTGACCTTCTTATGGACGATGAAATACACAAATTGCATCGGAATTAAATACATAGGTCACAATGCCGACTCATGTACAAGAAGACTGGCACTTCTTACTTTCTATGATTAGAACCTCTCCTGTGAGACCAGTTTTAGATTCCGATGCTTCACTTTAGGTTTACTGTATCCCTCTGACCTGCTTATAGACGAAGAAACACAGAAATTCCATCGGAATTATATACAAAACGCACAATGCCGACTTAAGTACAAGAAGACTGACTCTTCTTACTGTCTACGTTTCGAACCATTCCTTTGACACTAGTTACAGATACTGATGCTTCACTTCAGGTTTACTGTATCCCTTGGACCTTCTTATTGACGATGAAACACAGAAATTGCATCATAATTAAATACAAAAGACACAATGCCGACTTCAGTACAAGAAGACTGACTCTTCTTACTGTCTATGTTTTGAACCATTCCTGTGACACCAGTTATAGATTCCGATGCTTCACTTCAGGTTTACTGTATCCCTCTGACCTTCTTGTTGACGATCAAATTCAGAAATTCCTTCGGAATTAAATGCAAAAGGCACAATGCCGACTCAAGTACAAGAAGACTGGCTCTTCTTACAGCCTATGTTTTGAACCATTCCTGTGACTCTAGTTATAGATTCCGATGCTTCACTTCAGGTTTACTGTATCCCTGTGACCTTCTTATTGACGATGAAACACAGAAATTGCTTCGGAATATTATACAAATGGCACAATGCCGACTTAAGTACAAGAAAACTGACACGTCTTACTGTCTATGTTTGAAGCATTCCTGTGTCACTAGTTATAGATTCCGATGCTTCATATTATGTTTGCTGTAACTCTCTGACCCTCTTATTGACGATGAAACACAGAAATTGCATCGGAATTAAATACAAAAGGCACAATGCCGACTTAAGTACAAGAAAACTGACTCTTCTTACTATCTATGCTTTAAACCATTCCTGTGACACTAGTTACCGATTCCGATGCTTCACTTCAGGTTTACTGTATCCCTCTGAACGTCGTACTGACGATGAAACACAGAAATTGCATCCGAATTAAATACAAATGGCACAATGCCGACTCAAGTACAAGAAGACTGGCTCTTCATACTGTCTATGTTTTGAACCTTTCCTGTGAGACCGGTTTTAGATTCCGATGCTTCACTTCAGGTTTACTGTATCCAGCCGACCTTCTTATTGACGATGTAACACAGAAATTGCATCGGAAATAAATACAAAAGACACAATGCCGACTCATGTACAAGAAGAATGGCTCATCTTACTGCCTATGATTTGAACCTTTACTCTGAGACCGGTTTTAGATTCCGATGCTTCACTTCAGGTTCACTGTATCCCTTGGACCTTCTTATTGACGCCAAAACACAGAAAATGCATCGGAATTAAATACAAAATGCACAATGCCGACTTAAGTACAAGAAAACAAACTCTTCTTAATATCTATGTTTTGAACCATTCCTGTGACACTAGTTATGGATTCCAATGCATCACTTCAGGTTTACTGTATTCCTCTGACCCCTTTATTGACGATGAAACACAGAAAATGCATCGGAATTAAACACAAAAGGCACAATGCCGACTTAAGTACAAGAAAACAGACTCTTCTTAATATCTATGTCTTTAACCATTCCTGTGGCACTAGTTATGGATTCCGATGCATCACTTCAGGTTTACTGTATCCCTCTGACCCTCTTATTGACGATAAAACACAGAAAATGCATCGGAATTAAATACAAAAGGCACAATGCCGACCTAAGTACAAGAAAACTGACTCTTCTTACTGTTTAAGTTTTGAACCATTCCTGTGACACTAGTTATAGATTGCGATGCTTCACTTCACGTTTACTGTATCCCTCTGACATTCTTATTGACGATGAAACACAGAAATTGCATCGGAATTAAATACAAAAGGTACAATGCCGACTTAAGTACAAAAAAATGGGCTCTTCTTACTGTCAATGTTTTGAACCATTCCTGTGACACTAGTTATAGAATCCGATGCTTAACTTCAGGTTTACTGTATCCCTCTGTGTTTCTTATTGACGATGAAGCACAGAAATTGCATCGGAATTAAATACAAAAAGCACAATTCCGACTTAAGTACAAGAAGACTGACTCTTCTTACTGTCTCTGTTTTGAACCATTCCTGTGACACTAGTTATAGATTCCGATGCTTCACTCCAGGTCTACTGTATCCCTCTGGCCTTCTTATTGACGATGAATCACGTAAATTGCATCGGAATTAAATACAAAAAGCACAATGCCGACTTAAGTACAAGAAGACTGACTCTTCTTACTGTCTATGTTTTGAACCAATCCTGTGACACTAGTTTTAGATTCCGATGCTTCACCTCAGGTTTTCTGTATCCCTCTGAGCTTCTTATTGGCGATGAAACACAGAAATTGCATCGGAATTAAATACAAAAGGCACAATGCCGACTCAAGTACAAGAAGACTGGCTATACTTCCTGTCTATGTTTTGAACCATTCCTGTGACACTAGTTATAGATTCCGATGCTTCACTTTAGGTTGATAGTATCCAGCTGACCTTCTTATTGACGATGTGACACAGAAATTGCATCGTAATTAAATACAAAATGCACAATGCCGACTCATGTACAAGAAGACTTGCTCTTCTAACTGCCTATGTTATGAACCTTTATTCTGAGAGCGAGTTTAGATTCCGATGCTTCACTTCGGGTTTACTGTAGTCCTTGGACCATCTTATTGACGCCGAAACACAGATATTGCATAGGAATTAAATAGAAAGGCCACAATTCCGTCTTAAGTACAAGAAAATTGACTCTTCTTACTGTCAATGTTTTTAACCATTTCTGTGACACTAGTTATAGATTCCGATGCTTCACTTCAGGTTTACTGTATCCCTCTGAGCTTCTTATTGACGATGAAACACAGAAATTGCATCGGAATTAGATACAAAAGGCACAATGCTGACTTAAGTACAAAAACACTGACTCTTCTTACTGTCTATGTTTTGAACCATTCCTGTGACACTAGTTATAGATTCCGATGCTTCACTCCAGGTCTACTGTATCCCTCTGACCTTCTTATTGACGATGAAACACAGAAATTGCATCGGAATTAAATACAAAAGGCACAATGCCGACTTAAGTACAAGAACACTGACTCTTCCTACTGTCTATGTTTTGAACCATTCCTGTGACACTAGTTATAGATTCCGATGCTTCACTTCAGGTTTACTGTATCCCTCTGACTTTCTTATTGACGATGAAACACAGAAATTGCATCGGAATTAAATACAAAAGACACAATGCCGACTCAAGTACAAGAAGACTGACTCTTCTTACTGTCTATGATTAGAACCTCTCCTGTGACCCCAGTTTTAGATTTCGATGCTTCACTTCAGGTTTACTGTATCCCGTGGACCTTCTTACTGACGACGAAAAGCAGAAATTGCATCGGAATTGATTACAAAAGGCACAATGCCGACTTAAGTACAAGAAAACTGACACTTCTTACTGTCTATGTTTTGAACCATTCCTGTGGCAGTAGTTATAGATTCCGATGCTTCACTACAGGTTTACTGTATCCCTCTGACCTTCTCATTGACGATGAAACACTCAAATTGCATCGGAATTAAACACAAAAGGCACAATGCCGACTCAAGTACAAGAAGGCTGGCTCTTCTTACTGTCTATGATTTGAACCTTTCCTGTGAGCCCGGTTTTATATTCCGATGCTTCACTTCAGGTTTACTGTATCCCTTGGACATACCTATTGACGACGAAACACAGAAATTGCATCGGAATTAAATACAAAAGGCACAATGCCGAATTCAGTTCAAGAAATCTGACTCTACCTTACTGTCTATGTTTGAACCTTTCCTGAGACACTAGTTATAGATTCCGATGCTTCACATCAGGTTTACTGTATCCCTCTGGCCTCCTTATTGAGGATGAAACACAGAAATTGCATCGGAATTAAATACAAAAGGCACAATGCCGACTTAAGTAAAAGAAAACAGGCTCTTCATACTGTCTATGTTTTGAACCATTCCTGTGACACTAGTTATAGATTCCGATGCTTCACTTCAGGTTTACTGTATCCAGGTGACCTTCTTATGGACGAAGAAACACAGAAATTGCATCGGAATTAAATACAAAAGGCACAATGCCGACTTAAGTACAAGAAAACTGACTCTTCTTACTATCTATGCTTTGAACCATTCCTGTGACACTAGTTACCGATTCCGATGCTTCACTTCAGGTTTACTGTATCCCTCTGAACGTCGTACTGACGATGAAACACAGAAATTGCATCCGAATTAAATACAAATGGCACAATGCCGACTCAAGTACAAGAAGACTGGCTCTTCATACTGTCTATGTTTTGAACCTTTCCTGTGAGACCGGTTTTAGATTCCGATGCTTCACTTCAGGTTTACTGTATCCCTTGGACCTTGCTATTGACGACGAAACACAGAAATTGCATCGGAATTAAATAGAAAAGCCACAATGCCGACTTAAGTACAAGAAAACAGACTCTTCTTAATATCTATGTCTTTAACCATTCCTGTGGCACTAGTTATGGATTCCGATGCATCACTTCAGGTTTACTGTATCCCTCTGACCCTCTTATTGACGATAAAACACAGAAAATGCATCGGAATTAAATACAAAAGGCACAATGCCGACCTAAGTACAAGAAAACTGACTCTTCTTACTGTTTAAGTTTTGAACCATTCCTGTGACACTAGTTATAGATTGCGATGCTTCACTTCAGGTTTACTGTATCCCTCTGACATTCTTATTGACGATGAAGCACAGAAATTGCATCGGAATTAAATGCAAAAGGTACAATGCCGACTTAAGTACAAAAAAATGGGCTCTTCTTACTGTCAATGTTTTGAACCATTCCTGTGACACTAGTTATAGAATCCGATGCTTCACTTCAGGTTTACTGTATCCCTCTGAGTTTCTTATTGACGATGAAGCACAGAAATTGCATCGGAATTAAATACAAAAAGCACAATTCCGACTTAAGTACAAGAAGACTGACTCTTCTTACTGCCTATGTTTTGAACCAATCCTGTGACACTAGTTTTAGATTCCGATGCTTCACCTCAGGTTTACTGTGTCCCTCTGACCTTCGTATTGACGATGAAACACAGACATTGCATCGGAATCAAATACAAAAGGCACTGTGCCGACTTAAGTACAAAAAGACTGACTCTTCTTACTCTCTATGATTTGAACCATTCCTGTGACACTAGTTATAGATTCCGATGCTTCACTTTAGGTTGACAGTATCCAGCTGTCCTTCTTATTGACGCTGTAACACAGAAATTGCATCGGAATTAAATACAAAATGCACAATGCCGACTCATGTACAAGAACACTTGCTCTTCTAACTGCCTATGTTATGAACCTTTATTCTGAGAGCGATTTTAGATTCCGATGCTTCACTTCGGGTTTACTGTACCCCTTGGACCATCTTATTGACGCCGAAACACAGAAATTGCATCGGAATTAAATAGAAAAGCCACAATGCCGTCTTAAGTACAAGAAAATTGACTCTTCTTACTGTCAATGTTTTTAACCATTTCTGTGACACTAGTTATAGATTCCGATGCTTCACTTCAGGTTTACTGTATCCCTCTGAGCTTCTTATTGACGATGAAACACAGAAATTGCATCGGAATTAGATACAAAAGGCACAATGCTGACTTAAGTACAAAAACACTGACTCTTCTTACTGTCTATGTTTTGAACCATTCCTGTGACACTAGTTATAGATTCCGATGCTTCACTCCAGGTCTACTGTATCCCTCTGACCTTCTTATTGACGATGAAACACAGAAATTGCATCGGAATTAAATACAAAAGGCACAATGCCGACTTAAGTACAAGAACACTGACTCTTCCTATTGTCTATGTTTTGAACCATTCCTGTGACAATAGTTAAGGATTACGATGCTTCACTTCAGGTTTACTGTATCCCTCTGACCTTCTTATTGACGATGAAGCACAGCAATTGTATCGGAATTAAATACAAAAGGCACAATGCCGACTCAAGTACAATAAGACTGGCTCTTCTTACTGTCAATGTTTTGAACCTTTCCTGTGAGACCGGTATTAGATTCCAAAGCTTCGCTTCAGGTTTACTGTTTCCCTCTGACCTTCTTATTGACGATGAATCATAGATATAGCATCGGGATTAAATACAAAAGGCACAATGCCGACTAAAGTACAAGGAAAAGGGCTCTTCTTACTGTCTATGTTTTGAACCATTCCTGTGACATTAGTTATAGATTCAGATGCTTCACTTCAGGTTTACTGTATCCCTCTGATCTTCTTATTGACGATGAAACACAGAAAGTGCATCGGAATTAAATACAAAATGCACAATGCCGACTCAAGTACAAGAAGACTGGCCCTTCTTACTGTCTATGTTTTGAACCTTTATTCTGAGACCAATTTTAGATTCCGATGCTTCACTTCAGGTTTACTGTACCCCTTGGACCTCCTTTTTGACGCCGAAACACAGAAATTGCATCGGAATTAAATAGAAAAGGCTATACTTCCTGTCTATGTTTTGAACCATTCCTGTGACACTAGTTATAGATTCCGATGCTTCACTTCAGGTTCACTGTATCCAGCTGACCTTCTTATTGACGATGAAACACAGAAATTGCATCGGAATTAAATACATAAGGCACAATGCCGACTCAAGTACAAGAAGACTAGCTCTTCTTACCGTCTAAGTTTTGAACCTTTCCTGTGAGATCGGTTTTAGATTCTGTTGCTTCACTACCGGTTTACTGTATCCCATGGACCTTCTTATTGACGACGATAGACAGAAATTGCATCGGAATTAAATACAAAAGGTACAATACCGACTTAAGTACAAGAAAACTGACTCTTCTTACTGTCTATGATTTGAACCATTCCTGTGACACTAGTTATAGATTCCGATGCTTCACTTCAGGTTTACTGTATCCCTCTGACTTTCTTATTGACGATGAAACACAGAAATTGCATCGGAAATAATACAAAAGACACAATGCCGACTCAAGTACATGAAGACTGACTCTTCTTACTGTCTATGATTCGAACCTCTCCTGTGACCCCAGTTTTAGATTTCGATGCTTGACTTCAGGTTTACTGTATCCCGTGGACCTTCTTACTGACGACGAAAAGCAGAAACTGCATCGGAATTGATTACAAAAGGCACAATGCCGACTTAAGTACAAGAAAACTGACACTTCTTACTGTCTATGTTTTGAACCATTCCTGTGGCAGTAGTTATAGATTCCGATGCTTCACTTCAGGTTTACTGTATCCCTCTGACCTTCTCATTGACGATGAAACACTCAAATTGCATCGGAATTAAACACAAAAGGCACAATGCCAATTCAAGTACAAGAAGGCTGGCTCTTCTTACTGTCTATGATTTGAACCTTTCCTGTGAGCCCGGTTTTATATTCCGATGCTTCACTTCAGGTTTACTGTATCCCTTGGACATACCTATTGACGACCAAACACAGAAATTGCATCGGAATTAAATACAAAAGGCACAATGCCGAATTCAGTTCAAGAAAACTGACTCTTCTTACTGTCTATGTTTGAACCTTTCCTGAGACACTAGTTATAGATTCCGATGCTTCACATCAGGTTTACTGTATCCCTCTGGCCTCCTTATTGACGATGAAACACAGAAATTGCATCGGAATTAAATACAAAAGGCACAATGCCGACATAAGTACAAGAAAACAGGCTCTTCATACTGTCTATGTTTTGAACCGTTCCTGTGACACTAGTTATAGATTCCGATGCTTCACTTCAGGTTTACTGTATCCCTCTAACCTTCTTATTGACGATAAAATACAGAAATTGCATCGGAATTAAATACAAAATGCACAATGCCGACTCAAGTACAAGAAGACTGGCCCTTCTTACTGTCTATGTTTTGAACCTTTATTCTGAGACCAATTTTAGATTCCGATGCTTCACTTCAGGTTTACTGTACCCCTTGGACCTTCTTATTGACGCCGAAACACAGAAATTGCATCGGAATTAAATAGAAAAGGCTATACTTCCTGTCTATGTTTTGAACCATTCCTGTGACACTAGTTATAGATTCCGATGCTTCACTTCAGGTTCACTGTATCCAGCTGACCTTCATATTGACGATGTAACGCAGAAATTGCATCGGAATTAAATACAAAAGGCACAATGCAGACTCATGTACAAGAAGACCGGCTCTTCTAACTGCCTATAATATGAACCTTTATTCTGAGACCAATTTTAGATTCCGATGCTTCACTTCAGGTTTACTGTACCCCTTGGACCTTCTTCTTGACGCCGAAACACAGAAATTGCATCGGAATTAAATAGAAAAGGCACAATGCCGTCTTAAGTACAAGAAAATTGACTCTTCTTACTGTCAATGCTTTTAACCATTCCTGTGACACTAGTTATAGATTCCGATCTTTCACTTCATTTTTACCGTATCCCTTGGACCTTCTTATTGACGCCGAAACAAAGAAATTACATCGGAATCAAATAGAATAGGCACAATGCCGACTTAAGTACAAGAAAACTGACTCTTCTTACTGTCTATGTTCTGAACCATTCCTGTGACACTAGTTATAGATTCCGATGCTTCACTGCAGGTTTACTGTATCCCTCTGACCTTCTCATTGACGATGAAACACAGAAATTGCATCGGAATTAAATTCAAAAGGCACAATGCCGACTTAAGCACAAGAAGACGGACTCCTCTTACTGTCTATGGTTTGAACCATTCCTGTGACACTAGTTACAGATTCAGATGCTGTACTTCAGGTATACTGTATCCAGCTGACCTTCTTATTGATGATGAAGCACAGAAATTGCATCGGAATTAAATACAAAAGGCACAATGAAGACTTCAGTACAAGAAGACTGACTCTTCTAACTGTCTCTGTTTTGAACCATTCCTGTGACACTTGTTATAGTTTCCGATGCATCACTTCAGTTTTACTATATCCCTCTGACCTTCTTATTAACGATGAATCACAGATATTGCATCGGAATTAAATACAAGAGGCACAATGCCGACTGAAGTACAAGAAGACTGACTCTTCCAACTGTCTATGTTTTGAACCATTCCTGTGACACTAGTTTTAAATTCCGATGCTTCACTTCAGGTTTACTGTATCCCTCGGACCTCCTTATTGTCGATGAGACTCAGAAATTGCATCTTACTTAAATACAAAAGCACAATGCCGAATTAAGTACAAGAAGACTGAGTCTTCATATAGTCTATGTTTTGAACCATTCCTGTGACACTAGTTATAGATTCCGATGCTTCACTTCAGGTTTACTGTATCCCTCTGACCTTCTTGTTGACGATCAAATACAGAAATTTCTTCGGAATTAAATGCAAAAGGCACAATGCCGACTCAAGTACAAGAAGACTGGCTCTTCTTACAGCTTATGTTTTGAATCATTCCTGTGACTCTAGTTATAGTTTCCGATGCTTCACTTCAGGTTTACTGTATCGCTGTGACCTTCTTATTGACGATGAAACACAGAAATTGCTTCGGAATCATATACAAATGGCTCAATGCCGACTTAATTACAAGAAAACTGACTCTTCTTACTATCTCTGTTTTGAAGCATTCCTGTGTCACTAGTTATAGATTCCGATGCTTCACATTATGTTTACTGTATCTTTCTGACCTTGTTATTGACGATGAAACACAGATATTGCATAGGAATTAAAAACAAAAGCCACAATGCCGTCTTAAGTACAGGAAGACTGACTCTTCCTACTGTGTATGTTTGAACCATTCCTGTGACACTAATTATAGATTCCGATGCTTCACTTCAGGTTTACTGTATCCCTCTGACCTTCTTATTGACTATGAAACACAGAAATATCATCGGAATTAAATACAAAATGCACAATGCCGACTCAAGTTTAAGAAGATTGGCTCTCTGTCTGTCTATGTTTGAACCATTCCTGTGACACTAGTTATAGATACCGATGCTTCACTTCAGGTCTACTGTATCCCTCTGACCATCTTATTGACGATCAATCACAGAAATTTCATCGGAATTAAATTCAAAAGGCACAAAGCCGACTCAAGTACAAGAAGACTGCCTATGATTTGAACCATTCCTGTGACACTAGTTATAGATTCCGATGCTTCACTACAGGTTAACTGTATCCAGGTGACCTTCTTATGGACGAAGAAACACAGAAATTGCAACGGAATTAAATACAAACGGCGCAATGCCGGCTCAGTTACAAGAAGTCTGGCTCTTCTCACTGTCTATGATTTGAACCTTTCCTGTGAGACCGGTCTTAGATTCCTATGCTTCACATCGGGTTTACTGTATCCCTTGGACCTTCTTATTGACGACAAAACACAGAAATTGCATCGGAATTAAATCGAAAAGGCACAATGCCGACTGAAGTACAAGAAAACACACTCTACTTAATATCTATGTTTTGAACCATTCCTGTGACACTAGTTATAGATACCGACCTTCTTATTGACGATCAAACACAGAAAATGCATCGGAATTAAATACAAAAGGCACAATGCCGACATAAGTACTAGAAGACTGACTCTTCTTACTGTCTATGTTTTGAACCATTCCTGTGACACTAGTTATAGATTCCGATGCTTCACTTCAGGTTAACTGTATCCAGCTAACCTTCTTATTGATGATGAGACACAGAAATTGCATCGGAATTAAATAAAAAAGGCACAATGCCGACTTCAGTACAAAGAGACTGACTCTTCTTACTCTCTATGTTTTGAACCATTCCTGTGACACTACTTATAGATTCCGATGCTTCACTTCAGGTTTACTGAATCCCTCTGACCTTCTTATTGACGATGAAACACAGATATTGCATCGGAATTAAATACAAAAGGCACAATGCCGACTTAAGTACAAGAAAACTCACTCTTCTTACTGTCTATGTTTTGAACCATTCCTGTGACACTAGTTATTGATTCCGATGCTTCACTTCAGATTTACTGTATCCCTCTGAACGTCGTACTGACGATGAAACACAGAAATTGCATCCGAATTAATTACAAATGGCACAATGCCGACTCAAGTACAAGAAGACTGGCTCTTCATACTGTCTATGTTTTGAACCTTTCCTGTGAGACCGGTTTTAGATTCCGATGCTTCACTTCAGGTTTACTGTATCCCTTGGACCTTGCTATTGACGACGAAACACAGAAAATGCATCGGAATTAAATAGAAAAGGCACAATGCCGACTTAAGTACAAGAAAACTCACTCTTCATACTGTCTATGTTTTGAACCATTCCTGTGACACTAGTTATAGATTCCGATGCTTCACTTCAGGTTTACTGTATCCCTCTGACCATCTTATTGACGATGAAACACAGAAATTGCTTCGGAATTACATATAAAAGGCACAATGCCGACTTAAGTACAAGTAAACTGACTCTTCTTACTGTCTATGGTTTGAACCATTCCTGTGACACTAGTTATAGATTCCGATGTTTCACTTCAGGTTTTCTGTATCCCTCTGACCTTCTCATTGACAATGAAACACAGAAATTTCATCGGAATTAAATACAAAAAGCGCAATGCCGACCTAAGTGCAAGAAAACTGAGTCTTCATACTGTTTTACTTTTGAACCATTCCTGTGACACTAGTTATAGATTGCGATGCTTCACTTCAGGTTTACTGTATCCCTCTGACCTTCTTATTGACGATGAAACACAAGAATTGCATCGGAAATAAGTACAAAAGGCACACTACCGACTTAAGTACAAGAAAACTGAGTTTTCTTACTGTCTATGATTTGAACCATTACTGTGACAGTAGTTATAGATTACGATGCTTCACTTCAGGTTTACTGTATCCCTTGGACTTTGTTATTGACGATGAAACGTAGAAATAGCATCGGAATTAAATATAAAAGGCACAATGCCGACTTAAGTACAAGAAAGCAAACTCTTCTTAATATCTATTTTTTGAACCATTCCTGTGACACTAGTTATGGATTCCGATGCATCACTTCAGGTTTACTGTATCATTCTGACCCTCTTATTGACGATGTAGCACAGAAAATGCATCGGAATTAAACACAAAAGGCACAATGCCGACTTAAGAACTAGAAGACTGACTCTCCTTACTGTCTATGTTATGAACCATTCCTGTGACACTAGTTATAGATTCCGATGCTTCACTTCAGGTTTACAGTATCCCTCTGACCGCCGTATTAACGATGAAACACAGAAATTGCATCGGAATTAAATACAATAGGCACAATCCGACTCAAGTACAAGAAGACTGGCTATACTTCCTGTCTATAATATGAACCATTCCTGTGATTCTAGTTATAGATTCCGATGCTTCACTTCAGGTTTACTGTATCCAGCTGACCTTCTTATTGACGATGTAACACAGAAATTGCATCGGAATTAAATACAAAAGGCACAATGCCGACTCATGTACTAGAAGACTAGCTCTTCTTACTGCCTATGTTTTCAACCTTTCCTCTGAGACCGGTTTTAGATTCCGATGCTTCACTTCAGGTTTACTGTATCCCTCTGACCATCTTATTGACAATGAAACACAGAAATTGCATCTGAATTAAATACAAAAGGCACAATGCCGACCTAAGTACAAGAAAACTTACTCTTCTTACTGTTTAAGTTTTGAACCATTCCTGTGACACTAGTTATAGGTTGTGATGCTTCACTTCAGGTTTACTGTATCCCTCTGACCTTCTTATTGACGATGAAACACAGAAATTGCATCGGAATTAAATACAAAAGGTACAATGCCGACTTAAGTACAGGAAAATTGACTCTTCTTACTGTCAATGTTTTGAACCATTCCTGTAACACTAGTTATAGATTCCGACCCTTCACTTCAGGTTTACTGTATCCCTCTGAGCTTCTTATTGACGATGAAGCACAGAAATTGCATCGTTATTATATACGAAAGACACAATGACGACATAAGTACAAGAAGACTGACTCTTCTTACTCTCTATGATTTGAACCATTCCTGTGACACTAGTAATAGATTCCGATGCTTCACTTCAGGTTTACTGTATCCCTCTGACCGTCGTACTGAACATGAAACACAGAAATTGCATCGGAATTAAATACAAATGGCACAATGCCGACTCAAGTACAAGAAGACTGGCTCTTCTTACTGTCTATGTTTTGAACCTTTGCTGTGAGACCGGTATTAGATTCCGATGCTTCACTTCAGGTTTACTGTATCCCTTGGACCTTGTTATTGACGATGAAACACAGAAATTGCATCGGAATTAAATAGAAAAGGCACAATGCCGACTTAAGTACAAGAAAGCAGACTCTTCTTAACATCTATGTTTTGAACCATTCCTGTGACACTAGTTATGGATCCGATGCATCACTTCAGGTTTTCTGTATCCCTCTGACCCTCTTATTGACGATGAACCACAGAAAATGCATCGGAATTAAATACAAAAGGCACAATGCCGACTTAAGTACTAGAAGACTGACTGTTCTTACTGTCTATGTTCTGAACCATTCCTGTGACACTAGTTATAGATTCCGATGCTTCACTCCAGGTCTACTGTATCCCTCTGACCTTCTTATTGACGATGAATCACGTAAATTGCATCGGAATTAAATACAAAAGGCACAATGCCGACTTAAGTACAAAAAGACTGACTCTTCTTACTCTCTATGCTTTGAACCATTCCTGTGACACTAGTTATCGATTGCGATGCTTCACTTCAGGTTTACTGTATCCCTCTGACCTTCTTATTGAAGATTAAACATAGAAATTGAATCGGACTTAAATACAAAAGGCACAATGACGACTTAAGTACAAGAAAACTGACTCTTCTTACTGTCTATGTTTTGAACCATTCCTGTGACACTAGTTATAGATTCCGATGCTTCACTCCAGGTCTACTGCATCCCTCTGACCTTCTTATTGACGATGAATCACGTAAATTGCATCGGAATTAAATACAAAAGGCACAATGCCGACTCAAGTACAAGAAGACTTGCTATACTTCCTGCCTATATTTTCAACCATTCCTGTGACACTAGTTATAGATTCCGATGCTTCACTTCAGGTTCACTGTATCCAGCTGACCTTCTTATTGACGATGTAACGCAGAAATTGCATCGGAATTAAATACAAAAGGCACAATGCAGACTCATGTACAAGAAGACTGGCTCTTCTAACTGCCTATGCTATGAACCTTTATTCTGAGACCAATTTTAGATTCCGATGCTTCACTTCAGGTTTACTGTACCCCTTGGACCTTCTTATTGACGCCGAAACACAGAAATTGCATCGGAATTAAATAGAAAAGGCACAATGCCGTCTTAAGTACAAGAAAATTGACTCTTCTTACTGTCAATGCTTTTAACCATTCCTGTGACACTAGTTATAGATTCCGATGCTTCACTTCAGGTTTACTGTATCCCTCTGAGCTTCTTATTGACGATGTAGCACAGAAATTGCATCGGTATTATATACAAAAGGCACAATGCCGACATAAGTACAAGAACACTGACTCTTCTTACTGTTTAAGTTTTGAACCATTCCTGTGACACTAGTTATAGATTGCGATGCTTCACTTATGGTTTACTGTATCCCTCTGACCTTCTTATTGACGATGAAACACAGAAAATGCATCGGAATTAAATACAAAAGGTACAATGCCGACTTAAGTACAGGAAAATTGACTCTTCTTACTGTCAATGTTTGGAACCATTCCTGTAACACTAGTTATAGATTCCGACCCTTCACTTCAGGTTTACTGTATCCCTCTGTGCTTCTTATTGACGATGAAGCACAGAAATTGCATCGGTATTATATACGAAAGACACAATGCCGACATAAGTACAAGAAGACTGACTCTTCTTACTCTCTATGATTTGAACCATTCCTGTGACACTAGTAATAGATTCCGATGCTTCACTTCAGGTTTACTGTATCCCTCTGACCGTCGTACTGAACATGAAACACAGAAATTGCATCGGAATTAAATACAAATGGCACAATGCCGACTCAAGTACAAGAAGACTGGCTCGTCTTACTGTCTATGTTTTGAACCTTTGCTGTGAGACCGGTATTAGATTCCGATGCTTCACTTCAGGTTTACTGTATCCCTTGGCCTTGTTATTGACGATGAAACACAGAAATTGCATCGGAATTAAATAGAAAAGGCACAATGCCGACTTAAGTACAAGAAAGCAGACTCTTCTTAACATCTATGTTTTGAACCATTCCTGTGACACTAGTTATGGATTCCGATGCATCACTTCAGGTTTTCTGTATCCCTCCGACCCTCTTATTGACGATGAACCACAGAAAATGCATCGGAATTAAATACAAAAGGCACAATGCCGACTTAAGTACTAGAAGACTGACTGTTCTTACTGTCTATGTTCTGAACCATTCCTGTGACACTAGTTATAGATTCCGATGCTTCACTCAAGGTCTACTGTATCCCTCTGACCTTCTTATTGACGATGAATCACGTAACTTGCATCGGAAGTAAATGCAAAAGGCACAATGACGACTTAAGTACAAGAAAACTGACTCTTCTTACTGTCTATGTTTTGAACCATTCCTGTGACACTAGTTATAGATTCCGATGCTTCACTCCAGGTCTACTGCATCCCTCTGACCTTCTTATTGACGATGAATCACGTAAATTGCATCGGAATTAAATACAAAAGGCACAATGCCGACTCAAGTACAAGAAGACTTGCTATACTTCCTGTCTATGTTTTGAACCATTCCTGTGACACTAGTTATAGATTCCGATGCTTCACTTCAGGTTCACTGCATCCAGCTGACCGTCTTATTGACGATGTAACGCAGAAATTGCATCGGAATTAAATACAAAAGGCACAATGCAGACTCATGTACAAGAAGACTGGCGCTTCTAACTGCCTATGCTATGAACCTTTATTCTGAGACCAATTTTAGATTCTGATGCTTCACTTCAGGTTTACTGTACCCCTTGGACCTTCTTATTGACGCCGAAACACAGAAATTGCATCGGAATTAAATAGAAAAGGCACAATGCCGTCTTAAGTACAAGAAAATTGACTCTTCTTACTGTCAATGCTTTTAACCATTCCTGTGACACTAGTTATAGATTCCGATGCTTCACTTCATTTTTACTGTATCCCTTGGACCTTCTTATTGACGCCGAAACAAAGAAATTACATCGGAATCAAATAGAATAGGCACAATGCCGACTTAAGTACAAGAAAACTGACTCTTCTTACTGTCTATGTTCTGAACCATTCCTGTGACACTAGTTATAGATTCCGATGCTTCACTGCAGGTTTACTGTATCCCTCTGACCTTCTCATTGACGATGAAACACAGAAATTGCATCGGAATTAAATTCAAAAGGCACAAAGCCGACTTAAGTACAAGAAAACTGACTCTTCTTACTGTCTATGTTTTGAACCATTCCTGTGACACTAGTTATAGATTCCGATGCTTCTTTTCAGGTTTATTGTACCTCTGTGACCTTCCTATTGACGATGAAACACAGAGAATGCTTCGGAATTAAATACAGAAGGAACAATGCCGACTTAAGTACAAGAAAACTGACTCTTCTTACTGTCTATGTTTTTAACCATTCCTGTGACACTAGTTATAGATTCCGATGCTTCACATTAGGTTTACTGTATCCCTCTAACCTTCTTATGGACGATGAAACACAGAAATTGCATCGGAATTAAATACATAGGGCACAATGCCGACTCAAGTACAAAAGACTGGCTCTTCTTACCGTCTAAGTTTTGAACCTTTCCTGTGAGATCGGTTTTAGATTCTGTTGCTTCACCACCGGTCTACTGTATCCCATGGACCTTCTTATTGACGACGAAGCACAGAAATTGCATCGGAATTAAATACAAAATTTACAATACCGACTTAAGTACAAGAAAACTGACTCTTCTTACTGTCTATGATTTGAACCATTCCTGTGACACTAGTTATAGATTCCGATGCTTCACTTCAGGTTTACTGTATCCCTCTGTCTTTCTTATTGACGATGGAACACAGAAATTGCATCGGAATTAAATACAAAAGGCACAATGCCGACTCAAGTACAAGAAGACTTACTCTTCCTACTGTCTATGTTTTGAACCATTCCTGTGACACTAGTTATAGCTTCCGATGCTTTACTTTAGGTTTACTGTATCCCTCTGACCTTGTTATTGACGATGAAACACAGATAATGCAACGGAATTAAATACAGAAGGCACAATGCCGACTCAAGTACAAGAAGGCTGGCTCCTCTTACTGTCTATGTCTTGAACCATTCCTGTGACACTAGTTATAGATTCCGATGCTTCACTTTAGGTTTACTGTATCCCTTTTACCTGCTTATAGTCGATGAAACACAGAAATTGCATCGGAATTATATACAAAACGCACAATGCCGACTTAAGTACAAGAAGACTGACTCTTCTTACTGTCTACGTTTGGAACAATTCCTGTGACACTAGTTACAGATTCTGATGCTTCACTTCAGGTTTGCTGTATCCCTTGGACCTTCTTATTGACGATGAAACACAGAAATTGCATCATAATTAAATTCAAAAGGCACAATGCCGACTTAAGCACAAGAAGACGGACTCCTCTTACTGTCTATGGTTTGAACCATTCCTGTGACACTAGTTACAGATTCAGATGCTGTACTTCAGGTATACTGTATCCAGCTGACCTTCTTATTGATGATGAAGCACAGAAATTGCATCGGAATTAAATACAAAAGGCACAATGAAGACTTCAGTACAAGAAGACTGACTCTTCTTACTGTCTCTGTTTGAACCATTCCTGTGACACTTGTTATAGTTTCCGATGCATCACTTCAGTTTTACTATATCCCTCTGACCTTCTTATTAACGATGAATCACAGATATTGCATCGGAATTAAATACAAGAGGCACATTGCCGACTGAAGTACAAGAAGACTGACTCGTCCAACTGTCTATGTTTTGAACCATTCCCGTGACACTAGTTTTAAATTCCGATGCTTCACTTCAGGTTTACTGTATCCCTCGGACCTCCTTATTGTCGATGAGACTCAGAAATTGCATCTTACTTAAATACAAAAGCACAATGCCGAATTAAGTACAAGAAGACTGAGTCTTCATATAGTCTATGTTTTGAACCATTCCTGTGACACTAGTTATAGATTCCGATGCTTCACTTCAGGTTTACTGTATCCCTCTGACCTTCTTGTTGACGATCAAATACAGAAATTTCTTCGGAATTAAATGCAAAAGGCACAATGCCGACTCAAGTACAAGAAGACTGGCTCTTCTTACAGCCTATGTTTTGAATCATTCCTGTGACTCTAGTTATAGTTTCCGATGCTTCACTTCAGGTTTACTGTATCCCTGTGACCTTCTTATTGACGATGAAACACAGAAATTGCTTCGGAATCATATACAAATGGCTCAATGCCGACTTAATTACAAGAAAACTGACTCTTCTTACTATCTATGTTTTGAAGCATTCCTGTGTCACTAGTTATAGATTCCGATGCTTCACATTATGTTTACTGTATCTTTCTGACCTTGTTATTGACGATGAAACACAGATATTGCATAGGAATTAAAAACAAAAGCCACAATGCCGACTTAAGTACAGGAAGACTGACTCTTCCTACTGTCTATGTTTGAACCATTCCTGTGACACTAATTATAGATTCCGATGCTTCACTTCAGGTTTACTGTATCCCTCTGACCTTCTTATTGACTATGAAACACAGAAATATCATCGGAATTAAATACAAAATGCACAATGCCGACTCAAGTTTAAGAAGATTGGCTCTCTGACTGTCTATGTTTGAACCATTCCTGTGACACTAGTTATAGATACCGATGCTTCACTTCAGGTCTACTGTATCCCTCTGACCATCTTATTGACGATCAATCACAGAAATTTCATCGGAATGAAATTCAAAAGGCACAAAGCCGACTCAAGTACAAGAAGACTGCCTATGATTTGAACCATTCCTGTGACACTAGTTATAGATTCCGATGCTTCACTTCAGATTTACTGTCTCCCTGTGTCATTCTTATTGACGATGAAACACAGATATTGCATCGGAATTAAATACAAAAGTCACAATGCCGACTGAAGTACAAGAAAACTGACTCTTCTTACTGTCTACGTTTTGAACCATTCCTGTGACACTAGTTATAGATTCCGATGCTTCACTTCAGGTTTACTGTATCCCTCTGACCTTCTTATTGACGATGAAACACAGAAAGTGCATCGGAATTTTAAAAAAAAGGCACAATGCCGACTTAAGTACAAGAAGACTGACTCTTCCTACTGTCTATGTTTTGAACCATACCTGTGACACTAGTTATAGATTCCGATGCTTCACTACAGGTTTACTGTATCCAGGTGACCTTCTTATGGACGAAGAAACACAGATATTGCAACGGAATTAAATACAAACGGCGCAATGCCGGCTCAGTTACAAGAAGTCTGGCTCTTCTCACTGTCTATGATTTGAACCTTTCCTGTGAGACCGGTCTTAGATTCCTATGCTTCACATCGGGTTTACTGTATCCCTTGGACCTTCTTATTGACGACAAAACACAGAAATTGCATCGGAATTAAATCGAAAAGGCACAATGCCGACTGAAGTACAAGAAAACACACTCTACTTAATATCTATGTTTTGAACCATTCCTGTGACACTAGTTATAGATACCGACCTTCTTATTGACGATCAAACACAGAAAATGCATCGGAATTAAATACAAAAGGCACAATGCCGACATAAGTACTAGAAGACTGACTCTTCTTACTGTCTATGATTTGAACCATTCCTGTGACACTAGTTATAGATTCCGATGCTTCACTTCAGGTTAACTGTATCCAGCTAACCTTCTTATTGATGATGAGACACAGAAATTGCACCGGAATTAAATAAAAAAGGCACAATGAAGACTTCAGTACAAAGAGACTGACTCTTCTTACTCTCTATGTTTTGAACCATTCCTGTGACACTACTTATAGATTCCGATGCTTCACTTCAGGTCTACTGAATCCCTCTGACCTTCTTATTGACGATGAAACACAGATATTGCATCGGAATTAAATACAAAAGGAACAATGCCGACTTAAGTACAAGAAAACTCACTCTTCTTACTGTCTATGTTTTGAACCATTCCTGTGACACTAGTTATTGATTCCGATGCTTCACTTCAGATTTACTGTATCCCTCTGAACGTCGTACTGACGATGAAACACAGAAATTGCATCCGAATTAATTACAAATGGCACAATGCCGACTCAAGTACAAGAAGACTGGCTCTTCATACTGTCTATGTTTTGAACCTTTCCTGTGAGACCGGTTTTAGATTCTGATGCTTCACTTCAGGTTTACTGTATCCCTTGGACCTTGCTATTGACGACGAAACACAGAAAATGCATCGGAAATAAATAGAAAAGGCACAATGAGGACTTAAGTACAAGAAAACTCACTCTTCTTACTGTCTATGTTTTGAACCATTCCTGTGACACTAATTATAGATTCCGATGCTTCACTTCAGGTTTACCGTATCCCTCTGACCATCTTATTGACGATGAAACACAGAAATTGCTTCGGAATTACATATAAAAATCACAATGCCGACTTAAGTACAAGTAAACTGACTCTTCTTACTGTCTATGGTTTGAACCATTCCTGTGACACTAGTTATAGATTCCGATGTTTCACTTCAGGTTTTCTGTATCCCTCTGACCTTCTCATTGACAATGAAACACAGAAATTTCATCGGAATTAAATACAAAAAGCACAATGCCGACCTAAGTGCAAGAAAACTGAGTCTTCATACTGTTTTACTTTTGAACCATTCCTGTGACACTAGTTATAGATTGCGATGCTTCACTTCAGGTTTACTGTATCCCTCTGACCTTCTTATTGACGATGAAACACAAGAATTGCATCGGAAATAAGTACAAAAGGCACAATACCGACTTAAGTACAAGAAAACTGAGTTTTCTTACTGTCTATGTTTTGAACCATTACTGTGACACTAGTTATAGATTACGATGCTTCACTTCAGGTTTACTGTATCCCTTGGACTTTGTTATTGACGATGAAACGTAGAAATAGCATCGGAATTAAATATAAAAGGCACAATGCCGACTTAAGTACAAGAAAGCAGACTCTTCTTAATATCTATGTTTTGAACCATTCCTGTGACACTAGTTATGGATTCCGATGCATCACTTCAGGTTTACTGTATCATTCTGACCCTCTTATTGACGATGAAACACAGAAAATGCATCGGAATTAAACACAAAAGGCACAATGCCGACTTAAGAACTAGAAGACTGACTCTTCTTACTGTCTATGTTATGAACCATTCCTGTGACACTAGTTATAGATTCCGATGCTTCACTTCAGGTTTACAGTATCACTCTGACCGCCGTATTAACGATGAAACACAGAAATTGCATCGGAATTAAATACAATAGGCACAATCCGACTCAAGTACAAGAAGACTGGCTATACTTCCTGTCTATAATATGAACCATTCCTGTGATTCTAGTTATAGATTCCGATGCTTCACTTCAGGTTTACTGTATCCAGCTGACCTTCTTATTGACGATGTAACACAGAAATTGCATCGGAATTAAATACAAAAGGCACAATGCCGACTCATGTACTAGAAGACTAGCTCTTCTTACTGCCTATGTTTTCAACCTTTCCTCTGAGACCGGTTTTAGATTCCGATGCTTCACTTCAGGTTTACTGTATCCCTCTGACCATCTTATTGACAATGAAACACAGAAATTGCATCGGAATTAAATACAAAAGGCACAATGCCGACCTAAGTACAAGAAAACTTACTCTTCTTACTGTTTAAGTTTTGAACCATTCCTGTGACACTAGTTATAGGTTGCGATGCTTCACTTCAGGTTTACTGTATCCCTCTGACCTTCTTATTGACGATGAAACACAGAAATTGCATCGGAATTAAATACAAAAGGTACAATGCCGACTTAAGTAGAGGAAAATTGACTCTTCTTACTGTCAATGTTTTGAACCATTCCTGTAACACTAGTTATAGATTCCGACCCTTCACTTCAGGTTTACTGTACCCCTCTGTGCTTCTTATTGACGATGAAGCACAGAAATTGCATCGGTATTATATACGAAAGACACAATGCCGACATAAGTACAAGAAGACTGAGTCTTCTTACTCTCTATGATTTGAACCATTCCTGTGACACTAGTAATAGATTCCGATGCTTCACTTCAGGTTTTCTGTATCCCTCTGACCGTCGTACTGAACATGAAACACAGAAATTGCATCGGAATTAAATACAAATGGCACAATGCCGACTCAAGTACAAGAAGACTGGCTCTTCTTACTGTCTATGTTTTGAACCTTTGCTGTGAGACCGGTATTAGATTCCGATGCTTCACTTCAGGTTTACTGTATCCCTTGGACCTTGTTATTGACGATGAAACACAGAAATTGCATCGGAATTAAATAGAAAAGGCACAATGCCGACTTAAGTACAAGAAAGCAGACTCTTCTTAACATCTATGTTTTGAACCATTCCTGTGACACTAGTTATGGATTCCGATGCATCACTTCAGGTTTTCTGTATCCCTCTGACCCTCTTATTGACGATGAACCACAGAAAATGCATCGGAATTAAATACAAAAGGCACAATGCCGACTTAAGAACTAGAAGACTGACTGTTCTTACTGTCTATGTTCTGAACCATTCCTGTGACACTAGTTATAGATTCCGATGCTTCACTCCAGGTCTACTGTATCCCTCTGACCTTCTTATTGACGATGAATCACGTAAATTGCATCGGAATTAAATACAAAAGGCACAATGCCGACTTAAGTACAAAAAGACTGACTCTTCTTACTCTCTATGTTTTGAACCATTCCTGTGACACTAGTTTTCGATTGCGATGCTTCACTTCAGGTTTACTGTATCCCTCTGACCTTCTTATTGAAGATTAAACACAGAAATTGAATCGGACTTAAATACAAAAGGTACAATGACGACTTAAGTACAAGAAAACTGACTCTTCTTACTGTCTATGTTTTGAACCATTCCTGTGACACTAGTTATAGATTCCGATGCTTCACTCCAGGTCTACTGCATCCCCCTGACCTTCTTATTGACGATGAATCACGTAAATTGCATCGGAATTAAATACAAAAGGCACAATGCCGACTCAAGTACAAGAAGACTTGCTATACTTCCTGTCTATGTTTTGAACCATTCCTGTGACACTAGTTATAGATTCCGATGCTTCACTTCAGGTTCACTGTATCCAGCTGACCGTCTTATTGACGATGTAACGCAGAAATTGCATCGGAATTAAATACAAAAGGCACAATGCAGACTCATGTACAAGAAGACTGGCTCTTCTAACTGCCTATGCTATGAACCTTTATTCTGAGACCAATTTTAGATTCCGATGCTTCACTTCAGGTTTACTGTACCCCTTGGACCTTCTTATTGACGCCGAAACACAGAAATTGCATCGGAATTAAATAGAAAAGGCACAATGCCGTCTTAAGTACAAGAAAATTGACTCTTCTTACTGTCAATGCTTTTAACCATTCCTGTGACACTAGTTATAGATTCCGATGCTTCACTTCAGGTTTACTGTATCCCTCTGAGCTTCTTATTGACGATGTAGCACAGAAATTGCATCGGTATTATATACAAAAGGCACAATGCCGACATAAGTACAAGAAGACTGACTCTTCTTACTGTTTAAGTTTTGAACCATTCCTGTGACACTAGTTATAGATTGCGATGCTTCACTTATGGTTTACTGTATCCCTCTGACCTTCTTATTGACGATGAAACACAGAAATTGCATCGGAATTAAATACAAAAGGTACAATGCCGACTTAAGTACAGGAAAATTGACTCTTCTTACTGTCAATGTTTTGAACCATTCCTGTGACACTAGTTAGAGATTCCGATGCTTCACTTCAGGTTTACTGTATACCTCTGAGCTTCTTACTGACGATGAAGCACAGAAATTGCATCGGTATTATATACAAAAGGCACAATGCCGACATATGTACAAGAAGACTGACTCTTCTTACTGTCTATGTTTTGAACCATTCCTGTGACACTAGTTATAGATTCCGATGCTTCCCTTCAGGTTTACTGTATCCCTCTGACCTTCTTATTGTCGATGAAACACAGAAATGGCATCGGAATTACATACAAAAGGCACAATGCCGTCTTAAGTACAAGAAAACTGACTCTTCTTACTGTCTATGCTTTGAACCATTCCAGTGACACTAGTTATAGATTCCGATGCTTCTCTTCGGGTTTACTGTATCCCTTTGACCTTCTTATTGACGATGAAACTCAGAAATTGCAACGGAATTAAATACAAAAGGCACAATGCCGACTTAAGTACAAGAAAACAGACTCTTCTTACCGTCTATGTTTTGAACCATTCCTGTGACACTAGTTATAGATTCCGATGTTTCACGTCAAGTTTACTGTATCCCTCTGACCTTCTTATTGACGATGAAACACGTAAATTGCATCGGAATTAAATGCAAAAGGCACAATGGCCACTTAAGTACAAGAAGACTGACTCTTCTTACTCTCTATGTTTTGAACCATTCCTGTGACACTAGTTATGGATTCCAATGCTTCACTTCAGGTTTACTGTATCCCTCTGGCCTTCGTATTGACGATGAAACACAGAAATTGCATCGGAATAAAATACAAAAGGCACAATGCCGACTCAAGTACAAGAAGACTGGCTCTTCTTACTGTCTATGTTTTGAACCAATTCTGTGACACTAGTTATAGGTTCCAATCCTTCACGTCAGGTTTACTGTATCCCTCTGACTTTCTTATTGACGAAGAAACACAGAAATTGCTTCGGAATTAATTACAAAAGGCACAATGCCAACTTAAGTACAAGAAGACTGACCCTTCTTACTGTCTATGCTTTGAACCATTCCTGTGACACTAGTTATAGATTCCGATGCTTCACTTCAGGTTTACTGTATCCCTCTGAGCTTCTTATTGACGATGAAACACAGAAGATGCATCAGTATTATATACAAAAGGCACAATACCGACTTAAGTACAAGAAGACTGACTCTTCTTACTATCTAAGTTTTGAACCATTCCTGTGACACTAGTTGTAGATTCCGATGCTTTACTTCAGGTTTACTGCATCCCTCTGACCGTCGTACTGACGATGAAACACAGAAATTGCATCGGAATTAAATAGAAGAAGCACAATGCCGACTTAAGTACATGAAAACAGACTCTTCTTAATATCTATGATTTGAACCATTCCTGAGAGACTAGTTATGCATTCCGATGCATCACTTCAGGTTTACTGTATTCCTCTAACCGTCGTATTGACGATGAAATACACAAATTGCATCGGAATTAAATACAAAAGGCACAATGCCGACTCATGTACAAGAAGACTGGCTCTTCTTACTGCCTACGTTTTGAACCTTTCCTCTGAGACCGGTTTTAGATTCCGATGCTTCACTTCAGGTTTACTGTATACCTTGGACCTTCTTATTGACGCCGAAACACAGAAATTGCATCGGAATTAAATAGAAAAGGCACAATGCCGACTTAAGTACAAGAAAATTGACTCTTCTTACTGTCTATGTTTTGAACCATTCCTGTGACACTAGTTATAGATTCCGATGCTTCACTTCAGGTTTACTGTATATCTCTGACCATCTTATTGATGATGAAACACAGAAATTGCATCGGATTTACATACAAAATGCACAATGCCAACTTAAGTATAAGAAAACTGACTCTTCTTACTATCTATGTTTTGAACCTTTCCTGTGACACTAGTTATAGATTCCGATGCTTCACTTCAGGTTTACTGTATCCCTCTGACCTTCTTATGGACAATGAATCACAGAAATTGCATCGGAATTAAATACAAAAGGCACAATGCCGACCTAAGTACAAGAAAACTGACTCTTCTTACTGTCTATGTTTTGAACCATTCCTGTGACTCAAGTTATATATTCCGATGATTCACTTCAGATTTACTGTATCCCTCTGACCTTCTTATTGACGATGAAACACAGATATTGCATCGGAAAATATCGTACAAAAGGCACAATGCCGAGTCAAATACAAGAAGACTGGCTCTTCTTACTGTCTATGTTTTGAATCATTTCTGTGACACTAGTTATGGATTCCGATGCCTCACTTCAGGTTTACTGTATCCCTCTGACCGTCTTATTGACGATGAAACACAGAAATTGCATCGGAATTAAATAGAAAAGGCACAATGCCAACTTAAGTACTAGAAGACTGACTCTTCTTACTGTCTATGTTTTGAACCATTCCTTTGACACTACTTATAGATTCCGATGCTTCACTTCAGGTTTACTGTATCCCTCTGACCTTCTTATTGACGAAGAAACACAGATATTGCTTCGGAATTAAATACAAAAGGCACAATGCCGACTTAAGTACAAAATGAGTGACTCTTCTTAGTCTCTATGCTTTGAACCACTCCTGTGACACTAGTTATAGATTCCGATGCTTCACTTCAGGTTTACTGTATCCCTCTGACCAACTTATTGACGATGAAACACAGAAATTGCATCGGAATTATATACAAAAGGCACAATGCCAATTTAAGTACAATAAGACTGACTCTTCGTACTGACTATGTTTTGAACCATTCCTGTGATACTAGTTATAGATTCCGATGATTGAATTTAGGTTTACTGTATCCCTTGGACATTCGTATTGACGATGAAACACAGAAATTGCATCGGAATTAAATACCAATGGCACAATGCCGACTCAAGAACAAGAAGACTGGCTCTTCTAACTGTCTATGTTTTGAACCTTTCCTGTGAGACCGGTTTTAGATTCCAATGCTTCACTTCAGGTTTACTGTATCCCTTGGACCTTGTTATTGACGACGAAACACAGAAATTGCATCGGAATTAAATAGAAAAGGCACAATGCCCACGTAAGTACAAGAAAACAGACTCTTCTTAACATCTATGTTTTGAACCATTCCTGTGACACTAGTTATGGATTCCGATGCATCACTTCAGGTTTTCTGTATCCCTCTGACCCTCTTATTGACGATGAACCACAGAAAATGCATCGGAATTAAATACAAAAGGCACAATGCCGACTTAAGTACTAGAAGACTGACTCTTCTTACTGTCTATGTTCTGAACCATTCCTGTGACACTAGTTATAGATTCCGATGCTTCACTCCAGGTCTACTGTATCCCTCTGACCTTCTTATTGACGATGAATCACGTAAATTGCATCGGAATTAAATACAAAAGGCACAATGCAGACTTAAGTACAAAAAGACTGACTGTTCTTACTCTCTATGTTTTGAACCATTCCTGTGACACTAGTTATCGATTGCGATGCTTCACTTCAGGTTTAATGTATCCCTCTGACCTTCTTATTCAAGATTAAACACAGAAATTGAATCGGACTTAAATACAAAAGGCACAATGACGACTTAAGTCCAAGAAAACTGACTCTTCTTACTGTCTATGTTTTGAACCATTCCTGTGACACTAGTTATAGATTCCGATGCTTCACTCCAGGTCTACTGCATCCCTCTGACCTTCCTATTGACGATGAATCACGTAAATTGCATCGGAATTAAATACAAAAGGCACAATGCCGACTCAAGTACAAGAAGACTTGCTATACTTCCTGTCTATGTTTTGAACCATTCCTGTGACACTAGTTATAGATTCCGATGCTTCACTTCAGGTTCACTGTATCCAGCTGACCTTCTTATTGACGATGTAACGCAGAAATTGCATCGGAATGAAATACAAAAGACACAATGCAGACCCATGTACAAGAAGACTGGCTCTTCTAACTGCCTATGCTATGAACCTTCATTCTGAGACCAATTTTAGATTCCGATGCTTCACTTCAGGTTTACTGTACCCCTTGGACCTTCTTATTGACGCCGAAACACAGAAATTGCATCGGAATTAAATAGAAAAGGCACAATGCCGTCTTAAGTACAAGAAAATTGACTCTTCTTACTGTCAATGCTTTTAACCATTCCTGTGACACTAGTTATAGATTCCGATGCTTCACTTCAGGTTTACTGTATCCCTCTGAGCTTCTTATTGATGATGTAGCACAGAAATTGCATCGGTATTATATACAAAAGGCACAATGCCGACATAAGTACAAGAAGACTGACTCTTCTTACTTTTGAAGTTTTGAACCATTCCTGTGACACTAGTTAGAGATTCCGATGCTTCACTTCAGGTTTACTGTATACCTCTGAGCTTCTTACTGACGATGAAGCACAGAAATTGCATCGGTATTATATACAAAAGGCACAATGCCGACATATGTACAAGAAGACTGACTCTTCTTACTGTCTATGTTTTGAACCATTCCTGTGACACTAGTTATAGATTCCTATGCTTCCCTTCAGGTTTACTGTATCCCTCTGACCTTCTTATTGTCGATGAAACACAGAAATGGCATCGGAATTACATACAAAAGGCACAATGCCGTCTTAAGTACAAGAAAACTGACTCTTCTTACTGTCTATGCTTTGAACCATTCCAGTGACACTAGTTATAGATTCCGATGCTTCTCTTCGGGTTTACTGTATCCCTTTGACCTTCTTATTGACGATGAAACTCAGAAATTGCAACGGAATTAAATACAAAAGGCACAATGCCGACTTAAGTACAAGAAAACAGACTCTTCTTACCGTCTATGTTTTGAACCATTCCTGTGACACTAGTTATAGATTCCGATGTTTCACGTCAAGTTTACTGTATCCCTCTGACCTTCTTATTGACGATGAAACACGTAAATTGCATCGGAATTAAATGCAAAAGGCACAATGGCCACTTAAGTACAAGAAGACTGACTCTTCTTACTCTCTATGTTTTGAACCATTCCTGTGACACTAGTTATGGATTCCAATGCTTCACTTCAGGTTTACTGTATCCCTCTGGCCTTCGTATTGACGAAGAAACACAGAAATTGCATCGGAATAAAATACAAAAGGCACAATGCCGACTCAAGTACAAGAAGACTGGCTCTTCTTACTGTCTATGTTTTGAACCAATTCTGTGACACTAGTTATAGGTTCCAATCCTTCACGTCAGGTTTACTGTATCCCTCTGACTTTCTTATTGACGAAGAAACACAGATATTGCTTCGGAATTAATTACAAAAGGCACAATGCCAACTTAAGTACAAGAAGACTGACCCTTCTTACTGTCTATGCTTTGAACCATTCCTGTGACACTAGTTATAGATTCCGATGCTTCACTTCAGGTTTACTGTATCCCTCTGAGCTTCTTATTGACGATGAAACACAGAAAATGCATCAGTATTATATACAAAAGGCACAATACCGACTTAAGTACAAGAAGACTGACTCTTCTTACTATCTAAGTTTTGAACCATTCCTGTGACACTAGTTGTAGATTCCGATGCTTTACTTCAGGTTTACTGCATCCCTCTGACCGTCGTACTGACGATGAAACACAGAAATTGCATCGGAATTAAATAGATGAAGCACAATGCCGACTTAAGTACATGAAAACAGACTCTTCTTAATATCTATGATTTGAACCATTCCTGAGAGACTAGTTATGCATTCCGATGCATCACTTCAGGTTTACTGTATTCCTCTAACCGTCGTATTGACGATGAAATACAGAAATTGCATCGGAATTAAATGCAAAAGGCACAATGCCGACTCATGTACAAGAAGACTGGCTCTTCTTACTGCCTACGTTTTGAACCTTTCCTCTGAGACCGGTTTTAGATTCCGATGCTTCACTTCAGGTTTACTGTATACCTTGGACCTTCTTATTGACGCCGAAACACAGAAATTGCATCGGAATTAAATAGAAAAGGCACAATGTCGACTTAAGTACAAGAAAATTGACTCTTCTTACTGTCTATGTTTTGAACCATTCCTGTGACACTAGTTATAGATTCCGATGCTTCACTTCAGGTTTACTGTATATCTCTGACCATCTTATTGATGATGAAACACAGAAATTGCATCGGATTTACATACAAAAGGCACAATGCCAACTTAAGTATAAGAAAACTGACTCTTCTTACTATCTATGTTTTGAACCTTTCCTGTGACACTAGTTATAGATTCCGATGCTTCACTTCAGGTTTACTGTATCCCTCTGACCTTCTTATGGACAATGAATCACAGAAATTGCATCGGAATTAAATACAAAAGGCACAATGCCGACCTAAGTACAAGAAAACTGACTCTTCTTACTGTCTATGTTTTGAACCATTCCTGTGACTCAAGTTATAGATTCCGATGATTCACTTCAGATTTACTGTATCCCTCTGACCTTCTTATTGACGATGAAACACAGATATTGCATCGGAAAATATCGTACAAAAGGCACAATGCCGATTCAAATACAAGAAGACTGGCTCTTCTTACTGTCTATGTTTTGAATCATTTCTGTGACACTAGTTATGGATTCCGATGCCTGACTTCAGGTTTACTGTATCCCTCTGACCGTCTTATTGACGATGAAACACAGAAATTGCATCGGAATTAAATAGAAAAGGCACAATGCCAACTTAAGTACTATAAGACTGACTCTTCTTACTGTCTATGTTTTGAACCATTCCTTTGACACTACTTATAGATTCCGATGCTTCACTTCAGGTTTACTGTATCCCTCTGACCTTCTTATTGACGAAGAAACACAGATATTGCTTCGGAATTAAATACAAAAGGCACAATGCCGACTTAAGTACAAAATGAGTGACTCTTCTTAGTCTCTATGCTTTGAACCACTCCTGTGACACTAGTTATAGATTCCGATGCTTCACTTCAGGTTTACTGTATCCCTCTGACCAACTTATTGACGATGAAACACAGAAATTGCATCGGAATTATATACAAAAGGCACAATGCCAATTAAAGTACAATAATACTGACTCTTCGTACTGACTATGTTTTGAACCATTCCTGTGATACTAGTTATAGATTCCGATGATTGAATTCAGGTTTACTGTATCCCTTGGACATTCGTATTGACGATGAAACACCGAAATTGCATCGGAATTAAATACCAATGGCACAATGCCGACTCAAGAACAAGAAGACTGGCTCTTCTAACTGTCTATGTTTTGAACCTTTCCTGTGAGACCGGTTTTAGATTCCAATGCTTCACTTCAGGTTTACTGTATCCCTTGGACCTTGTTATTGACGACGAAACACAGAAATTGCATCGGAATTAAATAGAAAAGGCACAATGCCCACGTAAGTACAAGAAAACAGACTCTTCTTAACATCTATGTTTTGAACCATTCCTGTGACACTAGTTATGGATTCCGATGCATCACTTCAGGTTTTCTGTATCCCTCTGACCCTCTTATTGACGATGAACCACAGAAAATGCATCGGAATTAAATACAAAAGGCACAATGCCGACTTAAGTACTAGAAGACTGACTCTTCTTACTGTCTATGTTCTGAAACATTCCTGTGACACTAGTTATAGATTCCGATGATTCACTCCAGGTCTACTGTATCCCTCTGACCTTCTTATTGACGATGAATCACGTAAATTGCATCGGAATTAAATACAAAAGGCACAATGCCGACTTAAGTACAAAAAGACTGACTGTTCTTACTCTCTATGTTTTGAACCATTCCTGTGACACTAGTTATCGATTGCGATGCTTCACTTCAGGTTTACTGTATCCCTCTGACCTTCTTATTCAAGATTAAACACAGAAATTGAATCGGACTTAAATGCAAAAGGCACAATGACGACTTAAGTCCAAGAAAACTGACTCTTCTTACTGTCTAAGTTTTGAACCATTCCTGTGACACTAGTTATAGATTCCGATGCTTCACTCCAGGTCTACTGCATCCCTCTGACCTTCCTATTGACGATGAATCACGTAAATTGCATCGGAATTAAATACAAAAGGCACAATGCCGACTCAAGTACAAGAAGACTTGCTATACTTCCTGTCTATGTTTTGAACCATTCCTGTGACACTAGTTATAGATTCCGATGCTTCACTTCAGGTTCACTGTATCCAGCTGACCTTCTTATTGACGATGTAACGCAGAAATTGCATCGGAATGAAATACAAAAGACACAATGCAGACCCATGTACAAGAAGACTGGCTCTTCTAACTGCCTATGCTATGAACCTTCATTCTGAGACCAATTTTAGATTCCGATGCTTCACTTCAGGTTTACTGTACCCCTTGGACCCTCTTATTGACGCCGAAACACAGAAATTGCATCGGAATTAAATAGAAAAGGCACAATGCCGTCTTAAGTACAAGAAAATTGACTCTTCTTACTGTCAATGCTTTTAACCATTCCTGTGACACTAGTTATAGATTCCGATGCTTCACTTCAGGTTTACTGTATCCCTCTGAGCTTCTTATTGATGATGTAGCACAGAAATTGCATCGGTATTATATACAAAAGGCACAATGCCGACATAAGTACAAGAAGACTGACTCTTCTTACTTTTGAAGTTTTGAACCATTCCTGTGACACTAGTTATAGATTGCGATGCTTCACTTATGGTTTACTGTATCCCTCTGACCTTCTTATTGACGATGAAACACAGAAATTGCATCGGAATTAAATACAAAAGGTACAATGCCGACTTAAGTACAGGAAAATTGACTCTTCTTAGTGTCAATGTTTTGAACCATTCCTGTGACACTAGTTAGAGATTCCGATGCTTCACTTCAGGTTTACTGTATACCTCTGAGCTTCTTACTGACGATGAAGCACAGAAATTGCATCGGTATTACATACAAAAGGCACAATGCCGACATATGTACAAGAAGACTGACTCTTCTTACTGTCTATGTTTTGAACCATTCCTGTGACACTAGTTATAGATTCCGATGCTTCACTTCAGGTTTGCTGTATCCCTCTGACCTTCTTATTGTCGATGAAACACAGAAATGGCATCGGAATTACATACAAAAGCCACAATGCCGTCTTAAGTACAAGAAAACTGACTCTTCTTACTGTCTATGCTTTGAACCATTCCAGTGACACTAGTTATAGATTCCGATGCTTCTCTTCAGGTTTACTGTATCCCTTTGACCTTCTTATTGACGATGAAACTCAGAAATTGCAACGGAATTAAATACAAAAGGCACAATGCCGACTTACGTACAAGAAAACAGACTCTTCTTACCGTCTATGTTTTGAACCATTCCTGTGACACTAGTTATAGATTCCGATGTTTCACTTCAAGTTTACTGTATCCCTCTGACCTTCTTATTGACGATGAAACACGTAAATTGCATCGGAATTAAATGCAAAAGGCACAATGGCCACTTAAGTACAAGAAGACTGACTCTTCTTACTCTCTATGTTTTGAACCATTCCTGTGACACTAGTTATGGATTCCAATGCTTCACTTCAGGTTTGCTGTATCCCTCTGGCCTTCGTATTGACGATGAAACACAGAAATTGCATCGGAATAAAATACAAAAGGCACAATGCCGACTCAAGTACAAGAAGACTGGCTCTTCTTACTGTCTATGTTTTGAACCAATTCTGTGACACTAGTTATAGGTTCCAATGCTTCACGTCAGGTTTACTGTATCCCTCTGACTTTCTTATTGACGAAGAAACACAGATATTGCTTCGGAATTAATTACAAAAGGCACAATGCCAACTTAAGTACAAGAAGACTGACCCTTCTTACTGTCTATGCTTTGAACCATTCCTGTGACACTAGTTATAGATTCCGATGCTTCACTTCAGGTTTACTGTATCCCTCTGAGCTTCTTATTGACGATGAAACACAGAAAATGCATCAGTATTATATACAAAAGGCACAATACCGACTTAAGTACAAGAAGACTGACTCTTCTTACTATCTAAGTTTTGAACCATTCCTGTGATACTAGTTGTAGATTCCGATGCTTTACTTCAGGTTTACTGTATCCCTCTGACCGTCGTACTGACGATGAAACACAGAAATTGCATCGGAATTAAATAGAAGAAGCACAATGCCGACTTAAGTACATGAAAACAGACTCTTCTTAATATCTATGATTTGAACCATTCCTGAGAGACTAGTTATGGATTCCGATGCATCACTTCAGGTTTACTGTATTCCTCTAACCGTCGTATTGACGATGAAATACAGAAATTGCATCGGAATTAAATACAAAAGACACAATGCCGACTCATGTACAAGAAGACTGGCTCTTCTTACTGCCTACGTTTTGAACCTTTCCTCTGAGACCGGTTTTAGATTCCGATGCTTCACTTCAGGTTTACTGTATACCTTGGACCTTCTTATTGACGCCGAAACACAGAAATTGCATCGGAATTAAATAGAAAAGGCACAATGCCGACTTAAGTACAAGAAAATTGACTCTTCTTACTGTCTATGTTTTGAACCATTCCTGTGACACTAGTTATAGATTCCGATGCTTCACTTCAGGTTTACTGTATCCCTCTGACCATCTTATTGATGATGAAACACAGAAATTGCATCGGATTTACATACAAAAGGCACAATGCCAACTTAAGTATAAGAAAACTGACTCTTCTTACTATCTATGTTTTGAACCTTTCCTGTGACACTAGTTATAGATTCCGATGCTTCACTTCAGGTTTACTGTATCCCTCTGACCTTCTTATGGACAATGAATCACAGAAATTGCATCGGAATTAAATACAAAAGGCACAATGCCGACCTAAGTACAAGAAAACTGACTCTTCTTACTGTCTATGTTTTGAACCATTCCTGTGACTCAAGTTATAGATTCCGATGATTCACTTCAGATTTACTGTATCCCTCTGACCTTATTATTGACGATGAAACACAGATATTGCTTCGGAAAATATCGTACAAAAGGCACAATGCCGAGTCAATTACAAGAAGACTGGCTCTTCTTACTGTCTATGTTTTGAATCATTTCTGTGACACTAGTTATAGATTCCGATGCCTCACTTCAGGTTTACTGTATCCCTCTGACCGTCTTATTGACGATGAAACACAGAAATTGCATCGGAATTAAATAGAAAAGGCACAATGCCAACTTAAGTACTAGAAGACTGACTCTTCTTACTGTCTATGTTTTGAACCATTCCTTTGACACTAGTTATAGATTCCGATGCTTCACTTCAGGTTTACTGTATCCCTCTGACCTTCTTATTGACGAAGAAACACAGATATTGCTTCGGAATTAAATACAAAAGGCACAATGCCGACTTAAGTACAAAATGAGTGACTCTTCTTAGTCTCTATGCTTTGAACCACTCCTGTGACACTAGTTATAGATTCCGATGCTTCACTTCAGGTTTACTGTATCCCTCTGACCATCTTATTGACGATGAAACACAGAAATTGCATCGGAATTAAATACCAATGGCACAATGCCGACTCAAGAACAAGAAGACTGGCTCTTCTAACTGTCTATGTTTTGAACATTTCCTGTGAGACCGGTTTTAGATTCCAATGCTTCACTTCAGGTTTACTGTATCCCTTGGACCTTGTTATTGACGACGAAACACAGAAATTGCATCGGAATTAAATAGAAAAGGCACAATGCCGACGTAAGTACAAGAAAACAGACTCTTCTTAATATCTAAGTTTTGAACCATTCCTGTGACACTAGACATGGATTCCGATGCATCACTTCAGGTTTACTGTATCCCTCTGACCCTCTTATTGACGATGAAACACAGAACATGCATCGGAATTAAATACAAAAGGCACAATGCAGACTTAAGTACTAGAAGACTGACTCGTCTCACTGTCTATGCTTTGAACCATTCCTGTGACACTAGTGATAGATTCAGATGCTTCTCTTCAGGTTTACTGTATCCCTCTGACCGTCGTATTGACGATGAAACACAGAAATTGCATCGGAATTAAATACAAAGGGCACAATGCCGACTCAAGTACAAGAAGACTGGGTATACTTCCTGTCTGTGTTTTGAACCATTCCTGTGACACTAGTTATAGATTCCGATGCTTCACTTCAGGTTTACTGTATCCCTCTGACCTTCTTGTTGACAATGAAATACAGAAATTGCATCGGAATTAAATACATAAGGCACAATGCCGACCTAAGTACAAGAAAACTGACTCTTCTTACTGTTTAAGTTTTGAACAATTCCTGTGACACTAGTTATAGATTCCGATGCTTCACTTCAGGTTTACTGTATCCCTCTGACCTTCTTATTGACGATGAAACACGTAACTTGCATCGGAATTAAATACAAAAGGCACAATGCCCACTTAAGTACAAGAAGACTGTCTCTTCTTACTCTCTATGATTTGAACCATTCCTGTGACACTAGTTATGGATTCCGATGCTTCACTTCAGGTTTACTGTATCCCTCAGACCTTCTTATTGACGATGAAACACAGAAATTGCATCGGAATTAAATACAAAAGGCACAATGCCGACCCAAGTACAAGAAGACTGGCTCTTCTTACTGTCTATGTTTTGAACCAATTCTGTGACACTAGTTATAGATTCCAATGCTTCACGTCAGGTTTACTGTATCCCTCTGACTTTCTTATTGACGAAGAAACTCAGATATTGCTTCGGAATTAATTACAAAAGGCACAATACCAACTTAAGTACAAGAAGACTGACCCTTCTTAATGTCTATGCTTTGAACCATTCCTGTGACACTAGTTATAGATTCCGATGCTTCACTTCAGGTTTACTGTATCCCTCTGAGCTTCTTATTGACGATGAAACACAGAAAATGCATCAGTATTATATACAATAGGCACAATGCCGACTTAAGTACAAGAAGATTGACTCTTCTTACTATCTAAGTTTTGAACCATTCCCGTGACACTAGTTGCAGATTCCGATGCTTCACTTCAGGTTTACTGTATCCCTCTGACCGTCGTACTGACGATGAAACACAGAAATTGCAACGGAATTAAATAGAAAAAGCACAATGCCGACTTAAGTACATGAAAACAGACTCTTCTCAATATCTATGATTTGAACCATTCCTGAGACACTAGTTATGGATTCCGATGCATCACTTCAGGTTTACTGTATGCCTCTAACCGTCGTATTGACGATGAAATACAGAAATTGCTTCGGAATTAAATACAAAAGGCACAATGCCGACTCATGTACAAGAGGACTGGCTCTTCTTACTGCCTACGTTTTGAACCTTTCCTCTGAGACCGGTTTTAGATTCCGATGCTTCACTTCAGGTTTACTGTATACCTTGGACCTTCTTATTGACGCCGAAACACAGAAATTGCATCGGAATTAAATAGAAAAGGCACAATGCCGACTTAAGTACAAGAAAATTGACCCTTCTTACTGTCTATGTTTTGAACCATTCCTGTGACACTAGTTATAGATTCCGATGCTTCACTTCTGGTTTACTGTATCCCTCTGACCATCTTATTGATGATGAAACACAGAAACTGCATCGGATTTACATACAAAAAACACAATGCCAACTTAAGTATAAGAAAACTGACTCTTCTTACTATCTATGTTTTGAACCTTTCCTGTGACACTAGTTATAGATTCCGATGCTTCACTTCAGGTTTACTGTATCCCTCTGACCTTCTTATGAACAATGAATCACAGAAATTGCATCGGAATTAAATACAAAAGGCACAATGCCGACCTAAGTACAAGAAAACTGACTCTTCTTACTGTCTATGTTTTGAACCATTCCTGTGACTCTAGTTATAGATTCCGATGCTTCACTTCAGATTTACTGTATCCCTCTGACCTTCTTATTGACGATGAAACACAGATATTGCATCGGAAAAATTCGTACGAAAGGCACAATGCCGAGTCACATACAAGAAGACAGGCTCTTCTTACTGTCTGCGTTTTGAATCATTTCTGTGACACTAGTTATAGATTCCGATGCCTCACTTCAGGTTTACTGTATCATTCTGACCGTCTTATTGACGAGGAAACACAGAAATTGCATCGGAATTAAATAGAAAAGGCACAATGCCAACTTAAGTACTAGAAGACTGACTCTTCTTACTGTCTATGTTTTGAACCATTCCTTTGACACTAGTTATAGATTCCGATGCTTCACTTCAGGTTTACTGTATCCCTCTGACCTTCTTATTGACGAAGAAACACAGATATTGCTTCGGAATTAAATACAAAATGCACAATGCCGACTTAAGTACAAAAAGACTGACTCTTCTTACTCTCTATTTTTTGAACCATTCCTGTGACACTAGTTATAGATTCCGATGCTACACTTCAGATTTACTGTATCCCTCTGACCATCTTATTGACGATGAAACACAGAAACTGCTTCGGAATTAAATACCAATGGCACAATGCCGACTCAAGAACAAGAAGACTGGCCCTTCAACTGTCTATGTTTTGAACCTTTCCTGTGAGACCGGTTTTAGATTCCAATGCTTCACTTCAGGTTTACTGTATCCCTTGGACCTTGTTATTGACGACGAAACACAGAAATTGCATCGGAATTAAATAGAAAAGGCACAATGCCGACGTAAGTACAAGAAAACAGACTCTTCTTAATATCTATGCTTTGAACCATTCCTGTGACACTAGACATGGATTCCGATGCATCACTTCAGGTTTACTGTATTCCTCTGACCCTCTTATTGACGATGAAACACAGAACATGCATCGGAATCAAATACAAAAGGCACAATGCCGACTTAAGTACTAAAAGACTGACTCGTCTTACTGTCTATGCTTTGAACCATTTCTGTGACACTAGTGATAGATTCCGATGCTTCGCTTCAGGTTTACTGTATCCCTCTGACCGTCGTATTGACGATGAAACACAGAAATTTAATCGGAATTAAATACAAAGGGCACAATGCCGACTCAAGTACAAGAAGACTGGCTCTTCTTACTGTCTATGTTTTGAACCAATTCTGTGACACTAGTTATAGATTCCGATGCTTCACGTCAGGTTTGCTGTATCCCTCTGACTTTCTTATTGACGAAGAAACACAGATATTGCTTCAGAATTAATTACAAAAGGCACAATGCCAACTTAAGTACAAGAAGACCGACCCTTCTTACTGTCTATGCTTTGAACCATTCATGTGACACTAGTTATAGATTCCGATGCTTCACTTCAGGTCTACTGTATCCCTCTGAGCTTCTTATTGATGATGAAACACAGAAAATGCATCGGTATTATATACAAATGGCACAATGCCGACTTAAGTACAAGAAGACTGACTCTTCTCACTATCTATGTTTTGAACCATTCCTGTGACACTAGCTGTAGATTCCGATGCTTCACTTCAGGTTTACCGTATCCCTCGGACCGTCGTACTGACGATGAAACACAGAAATTGCATCGGAATCCAATAGAAAAGGCACAATGCCGACTTAAGTACATGAAAACAGACTCTTCTTAATATCTATGATTTGAACCATTCCTGAGACACTAGTTATGGATTCCGATGCATCACTTCAGGTTTACTGTATTCCTCTAACCGTGGTATTGTCGATGAAATACAGAAATTGCATCGGAATTAAATACAAAAGGCACAATGCCGACTCATGTACAAGAAGACTAGCTCTTCTTACTGCCTACGTTTTGAACCTTTCCTCCGAGACGGGTTTTAGATTCCGATGCTTCACTTCAGGTTTTTTGTATACCTTGGACCTTCTTATTGACGCCGAAACACAGAAACTGCATCGGAATTAAATGGTAAAGGCACAATGCCGACTTAAGTACAAGAAAATTGACTCTTCTTACTGTCTATGTTCTGAACCATTCCTGTGACACTAGTTATAGATTCCGATGCTTCACTTCAGGTTTACTGTATCCCTCTGACCATCTTATTGACGATGAAACACAGAAATTGCATCGGATTTACATACAAAAGGCACAATGCCAACTTAAGTACAAGAAAACTGACTCTTCTTACTGTCTCTGTTTTGAACCATTCCTGTGACACTAGTTATAGATTCCGATGCTTCACTTCAGGTTTACTGTATCCCTCTGACCATCTTATTGACGATGAAACACAGAAATTGCATCGGATGTACATACAAAAGGCACAATGCCGACCTAAGTACAAGAAAACTGACTCTTCTTACTGTCTATGTTTTGAACCATTCCTGTGACACTAGTTATAGATTCCGATGCTTCACATCAGATTTACTGTATCCCTCTGACCTTCTTATTGACGATGAAACACAGATATTGCATCGGAATTAAATAGAAAAGGCACAATGCCAACTTAAGTACTAGAAGACTGGCTCTTCTTACTGTCTATGTTTTAAACCAATTCTGTGACACTAGTTATAGATCCCAATGCTTCACGTCAGGCTTACTGTATCCCTCTGACATTCTTATTGACGAAGAAACACAGATATTGCTTCGGAATTAATTACAAAAGGCACAATGCCAACTTAAGTACAAGAAGGCTGACCCTTCTTACTATCTATGCTTTGAACCATTCCTGTGAAACTAGTTATAGATTCCGATGCTTCACTTCAGGTTTACTGTATCCCTCTGAGCTTCTTATTGACGATGAAACACAGAAAACGCATCGGTATTATATACAAAAGGCACAATGCCGACTCATGTACAAGAAGACTAGCTCTTCTTACTGCCTACGTTTTGAACCTTTCCTCTGAGACCGGTTTTAGATTCCGATGCTTCACTTCAGGTTTACTGTATACCTTGGACCTTCTTATTGACGCCGAATCACAGAAATTGCATCGGAATTAAATGGAAAAGGCACAATGCCGACTTAAGTACAAGAAAATTGACTCTTCTTACTGTCTATGTTTTGAACCTTTCCTGTGACTCTAGTTATAGATTCCGATGCTTCACTTCAGGTTTAATGTATCCCTCTGACCATCGTATTGACGATGAAACACAGATATTGCATCGAAATGAAATAGAAAAGGCACAATGCCACCTTAAGTACTTGAAGACTGACTCTTCTTACTGTCTATGTTTTGAACCATTCCTGTGACACTAGTTATAGACTCCGATGCTTCACTTCAGGTTTACTGTATCCCTCTGAGCGTCGTACTGACGATGTAACACAGAAATTGCATCGGAATTGAATACAAAAGGCACAATGCCGACTTAAGTACAAAAAGACTGACTCTTCTTACTCTCTATGTTTTGAAGCATTCCTGTGACACTAGTTATAGATTCCGATGCTTCACTTCAGGTTTACTGTATCCCTCTGACCTTCGTATTGACGATAAAACACAGAAATTGCATCGGAATTAAATACAAAAGGCACAATGCCGACTTAAGTACAAGAAATCTGACTCTTCATACTGTCTATGTTTTGAACCATTCCTGTGACACTAGTTATAGGTTCCGATGCTTCACTTCAGGTTTACTGTATCCCTCTGAGCTTCTTATCGACGATGAAACACAGAAAATGCATCGGTATTATATACAAAAGGCACAATGCCGACTTAAGTACAAAAAGACTGACTCTTCTTACTGTCTATGTTTTGAACCATTCCTGTGACACTAGTTGTAGATTCCGATGCTTCACTTCAGGTTTGCTGTATCCCTCTGACCGTTTTACTGACGATGAAACACAGAAATTGCATGGCAATTAAATGCAAATGGCACAATGCCGACTCAAGTACAAGAAGACTGGCTCTTCCTACTGTCTATGTTTTGAACCTTTCCTGTGAGACCGGTTTTAGATTCCGATGCTTCACTTCAGGTTTTTCTGTATCCCTTGGACCTTGTTATTGACGACGAAACACAGAAATTGCATCGGAATTAAATAGAAAAGGCACAATGCCGACTTAAGTACAAGAAAACAGACTGTTCTTAATATCTATGTTTTGAACCATTCCTGTGACACTAGTCATGGATTCCGATGCATCACTTCAGGTATACTGTATCCCTCTGACCCTCTTATTGACGATGAAACACGGAACATGCATCGGAATTAAATACAAAAGGCACAATGCCGACTTAAGTACTAGAGGACTGACTCTTCTTACTGCCTATTTTTTGAACCGTTCCTGTGACACTAGTTATAGATTCCGATACTTCACTTCAGGTTTACTGTATCCCTCTGACCGTCGTATTGACGATGAAACACAGAAATTGCATCGGAATTAAATACAAAAGGCACAATGCCGACTCAAGTACACGAAGACTGGGTATACTTCCTGTCTATGATTTGAACCATTCCTGTGACACTAGTTATAGGTTCCGATGCTTCACTTCAGGTTTACTGTATCCAGCTGACCTCCTTATTGACGATGAAACACAGAAATTGCATCGGAATTAAATACAAAAGGCACAATGCCGAGTCATGTACAAGAAGACTGGCTCTTCTTACGGCCTATGATTTGAACCTTTCCTCTGAGACCGGTTTTAGATTCCGATACTTCACTTCAGGTTTACTGTATCCCTTGGACCTTCTTATTGACGCCGAAACACAGATATTGCATCGGAATTAAATAGAAAAGCGACAATGCCGACTTAGGTACAAGAAGACTGACTCTTCTCACGGACTGTTTTGAACCATTCCTGTGACACTAGTTATAGATTCCGATGATTCACTTCAGGTTTACAGTATCATTCTGACCTTCATATTGACGATGAAAAACAGAAATTGCTTCGGAATTAAATACAAACGGCACAATGCCAACTTAAGTACAAGAAGACTGACTCTTTTTAGTGACTATGATTTGAACCACTCCTGTGACAATAGTTATAGATTCCGATGCTTCACTTCAGGTTTACTGTATCCTTAGGACCTTCTTATTGACGATGAAATACAGAAATTGCATCGGAATTAAATAGAAAAGGCACAATGCCGACTTAAGTACAAGAAGACTGACTCTTCTTACTGTCTATGTTTTGAACCATTCCTGTGACGCTAGTTACAGATTCCGATGCTTAACTTCGGGTTTAATGTACCCCTTGGACCTCCTTATTGACGATGAGACACAGAAATTGCATCGGAATTAAATACAAACGGCCCAATGCCGACTTAAGTACATGCAGACTGACCCTTCTTACTGTCTATGATGTGAACCATTCCTGTGACACTAGTTATCGATTCCGATGCTTCACTTAAGGTGTACAGTATCCCTTGGACCATCTTATTGACGATGAAACACAGAAATTGCATCGGATTTAAATACAAAAGGCACAATGCCGACTTAAGTACAAGAAGACTGACCCTTCTTACTGTCTATGTTTTGAACCATTCCTGTGACACTAGTTATAGATTCCGATGCTTCACTTGAGGTTTACTGTATCTCTCTGACCTTCTTATTGACGATGAAACACAGAAATTGCATCGGAATTGAATACAAATGGCACAATGCCGACTTAAGTACAAGAAGACTGACTCTTCGTACTGACTATGTTTTGAACCATTCCTGTGACACTAGTTATAGATTCCGATGATTCACTTCAGGTTTACTGTATCCCTTGGACCTTCTTATTGACGATGAAACACAGAAATTGCATCGGAAATAAATAGAAAACGCACAATGCCAACTTAAGTACAAGAAGACTGACTCTTCTTACTGACTATGTTTTGAACCATTCCTGTGACACTAGTTATAGATCCGATGCTTCACTTCAGGTTTACTGTAACCCTCTGACCTTCATTTTGACGATGAAACACAGAAATTGCATCGGAATTAAATTGAAATGGCACAATGCCGACATAAGTACAAGAAGACTGACTCTTCTTACCGTCTATGATTTGAACCACTCCTGTGACACTAGTTATAGATTCCGATGCTTCATTTCAGATTTACTGTATCCCTTGGACCTTCTTTTTGACGATGAAACACAGAAATTGCATCGGAATTAAATAGAAAATGCACAATGCCGACTTAAGTACTATAAGACTGCCTCTTCTTACTGACTATGTTTTGAACCATTCCTGTGACACTAGTTATAGATCCAATGCTTCACTTGAGGTTTACTGTATCCCTCTGACCTTCTTATTGACGATGAAACACAGAAATTGCATCGGAATTGAATACAAATGGCACAATGCCGACTTAAGTACAAGAAGACTGACTCTTCGTACTGACTATGTTTTGAACCATTCCTGTGACACTAGTTATAGATTCCGATGATTCACCTCAGGTTTACTGCATCCCTTGGACCTTCTTATTGACGATGAAACACAGAAATTGATCCGGAAATAAATAGAAAACTCACAATGCCAACTTAAGTACAAGATGACTGACTCTTCTTACTGACTATGTTTGGAACCATTCCTGTGACAGTAGTTATAGATTACGATGCTTCTCTTCAGGTTTGCTGTATCCCTCTGACCTTCTTATTGACGACGAAACACAGAAATTGCATCGGAATTAAATAGAAAAGGCACAATGCCGACTTAAGTACAAGAAAATTGACTGTTATTACTGTCTATCTTTTGAACCATTCCTGTGACACTAGTTAAAGATTCCAAAGCTTCACTTCAGATTTACTGTATGCCTTGTACCTTCGTGTTGACGATGAAACACCGAAATTGCATCGGAATTAAATACAAAACTCACAATGCCGACTTAAGTACAAGAAGACTGACTCTTCTTACTGACTGTTTTGAACCATTCCTGTGACACTAGTTATAGATTCCGATGCTTCACTTTGGATTTACTGTATCCCTCTGACCTTCTTATTGACGATGAAACACAGAAATTGCATCGGAGTTAAATAGAAATGTCACAATGCCGACTTAAGTACATGAAGACTGACTCTTCCTACTGTCTATGATTTGAACCAATCCTGTGAAACTAGTTATAGATTCCGATGCTTCACCTAAGGTTCACTGTATCCCTTGGACGTTCTAATTGACGATGAAACACAGAAATTGCATCGGAATTAAATAGAAAAGGCACAATGCCGACTTAAGTACTATAAGGCTGCCTCTTCTTACTGACTATGTTTTGAACCATTCCTGTTACGCTAGTTACAGATTCCGATGCTTCACTTCAGGTTTACTGTATCCCTTGAACCTTCTTATTGACGATGAAACACAGATATTGCATCGGAATTAAATACAAAAGGCACAATGCCGACTTAAGTACAAGAAGACTGACTCTTCTTACTGACTATGTTTTGAACCATTCCTGTGACACTAGTTATAGATCCGATGCTTCACTTCAGGTTTACTGTAACCCTCTGACCTTCTTTTTGACAATGAAACACAGAAATTGCATCGGAATTAAATAGAAAAGGCACAATGTCGACTTAAGTACTATAAGACTGCCACTTCTTACTGACTATGTTTTGTACCATTCCTGTTACGCTAGTTACAGATTCCGATGCTTCACTTCCGGTTTACTGTATCCCTTGAACCTTCTTATTGACGATGAATCATAGAAATTGTATCGGAATTAAATAGAAAAGGCACAATGCCGACTTAAGTACAAGAAGACTGGCTCTTCTATCTGTCTATGTTTTGAACCACTCCTGTGAGACTAGTTATAAATTCCGATGCTTCACTTCAGGTTTACTGTATCCCTTGGAGTTTCTTATTGACGATGAAACACAGATATTGCATCTTAAATAAATAGAAAAGGCACAATGCCGCCATATGTACAAGATGACTGACTCTTCTTAATGACTATGTTTTGAACCATTCCAGTGACACTAGTTATAGATTCCGATGCTTCACTTCAGGATTACTGTATCCCTTTTACCTTCTTATTGACGATGAAACACAGAAATTGCATCGGAATTAAATAGAAAAGGCACAATGCCGACTTAAGTACAAGAAGACGGACTCTTCTTACTGTCTATGTTGTGAACCATTCCTGTGACACTAGTCATAGATTCCGATGCTTCACTTCAGGTTTACTGTATCATTCTGACCTTCATATTGACGATGAAACACAGAAATTGCATCGGAATTATAGGCAAACGGCACAATGCCAACTTAAGTACAAGAAGACTGACTCTTTTTACTGACTATGATTTGAACCATTCCTGTGACACTAGTTATAGATTCCGATGCTTCACTTCAGGTTTACTGTATCCCTAGGACCTTCTTATTGTCGATGAAATACAGAAATTGCATCGGAATCAAATAGAAAAGGCACAATGCCGACTTAAGTACAAGAAGACTGACTCTTCTTACTGTCTATGTTTTGAACCATTCCTGTGACGGTAGTTACAGATTCCGATGCTTCACTTCAGGTTTAATGTATCCCTCTGACCTTCTTATTGGCGATGAAACAGAAATTGCATCGGAATTAAATACAAAATGCACAATGCCGACTTAAGTACAAGAAAACTGCCTCTTCTTACTGACTGTTTTGAACCATTCCTGTGACACTAGTTATAGAATCCGATGCTTCACTTCAGGTTTACTGCATAACTCTGACCTTCTTTTTGACGATGAAACACAGAAATTGCATCGGAATTAAATACAAAAGGCACAATGCCGACTTAAGTACAAGAAGACTGACCCTTCTTACTGGCTATGTTTTGAACCATTCCTGTGACACTGGTTATAGCTTCCGATGCTTCACTTAAGGTTTACTGAATCCCTTGGACCTTCTTATTGACGATGAAACACAGAAATTGCATCGGAATTAAATACAAAATGCACAATGCCGAGTTAAGTACAAGACGACTGACTCTTCTTACTGTCTATGTTTTGAACCATTGCTGTAACACTAGTTATAGATTCCGATGCTTCACTTCAGGTTTACAGTAACTCTCTGACTTTCTTATTGACGATGAATCACAGAAGTTGTATGGGAATTAAGTACAAAAGGCACAATGCCGACTTAAGTACAAGAAGACTGACACTCCTTTTTGTCTATGTATTTAACCATTCCTGTGACACTAGTTATAAATTCCGATGCTTCACTTCAGGTTAACTATATCCCTCTAACCTTCTTATTGACGATGAAACACAGAAATTGCATCGGAATTAAATACAAAAGGCACAATGCCGACTTAAGTACAAGAAGACTGACTCTTCTTACTGACTATGTTTGGAACCATTCCTGTGACACTAGTTATTGATTCCGATGCTACACTTCAGGTTTACTGGGTCCCTCTGACATATTTATTGACGATGAAACACAGATATTACATCGGAATTGAATAGAAATTGCACAACGCCGACTTAAGTACAAGAAGACTGACTCTTCTTACTGACTACGTTTTGAACCATTCCTGTGACACTAGTTATAGAATCCGATGCTACACTTCAGGTTTACTGTATCCCTCTGACCTTCTTATTGACGATGAAACACAGAAATTGCATCGGAATTATATACAAAAGGCACAATGCCGACTTAAGTACAATAAGGCTGACTCTTCGTACTGACTATGTTTTGAACCACTCCTGTGATACTAGTTATAGATTCCGATGATTGAATTCAGGTTTACTGTATCCCTTGGACCTTCGTATTGACGATGAAACACAGAACTTGCATCGGAATTAAATAGAAATGGCACAATGCCAGCTTAAGTACAAGAAGACTGACTCTTCTTACTGACTATGTTTTGAACCATTCCTGTGACACTAGTTATAGATTCCGATGATTCACTTCAGGTTTACTGTATTCCTCGGTCCTTCATATTGACGATGAAACACAGAAATTGCATCGGAATTAAATAGAAAAGGCACAATGCCGACTTAAGTACAAGAAGACTGACTCTTCTTACTGTCTATGTTTTGAACCATTCCTGTGACGCTAGTTACAGACTCCGATGCTTCACTTCGGATTTACTGTCTCCCTCTGACCTTCTTATTGACGATGAAATACAGAAATTGCATCGGAGTTAAATAGAAAAGTCACAATGCCGACTTAAGTACATGAAGACTGACTCTTCTTACTGTCTATGTTTTGAACCATTCCTGTGACACTAGTTATAGATTCCGATGCTTCACTTCAGGTTCACTGTATCCCTCTGACCTTCTTATTGACGATGAAACACAGAAATTGCATCGGATTTAAATACAAAAGGCACAATGCCAACTTAAGTACAAGAAGACTGACTCTTCTTACTGCCTATGTTTTAAACCATTCCTGTGACACTAGTTATAGATTCAGATGCTTCACTTCAGGTTTACTGTATCCCTTAGACCTCTGTATTGTCGATGAACACAGAAATTGCATCGGAATTAAATAGAAAAGGCACAATGCCGACTTAAGTACAAGAAGACTGACTCTTCTTACTGACTATGTTTTGAACCATTCCTGTGACACTAGTTATAGATTCCGATGCTTCACTTCCGGTTTACTGTACCCCTCTGACCTTCTTATTGACGATGAAACACAGAAATTGCATCGGAATTAAATAGAAAAGGCACAATACCGACTTAAGTACTATAAGACTGACTCTTCTTACTGACTATGTTTTGAACCAATCCTGTTACGCTAGTTACAGATTCCGATGCTTCACTTCAGGTTTACTGTATCCCTTGGACCTTCTTATTGACGATGAAACACGATATTGCATCGGAATTAAATACAAAAGGCACAATGCCGACTTAAGTACAAGAAGACTGACTCTTCTTACTGACTATGTTTTGAACCATTCAAAAAAATGGTTCAAATGGCTCTGAGCACTATGGGACTCAACTGCTGAGGTCATTAGTTCCCTAGAACGTAGAACTAGTTAAACCTAACTAATCTAAGGACATCACAAACATCCATGCCCGAGGCAGGAATCGAACCTGCGACCGTAGCGGTCTTGCGGTTCCAGACTGCAGCGCCTTTAACCGCACGGCCACTTCGGCCGGTTTTGAACCATTTCTGTGACACTAGTTATAGATTCCGATGCTACACTTCAGGTTTACTGTATCCCTCTGACCTACTTATTGGTGATGAAACAGAAATTGCATCGGAATTAAATACAAAATGCACAATGGCGACTTAAGTACAAGACGACTGACTCTTCTTACTGACTGCTTTGAACCATTCCAGTGACACTAGTTATGGATTCCGATGCTTCACTTCATGTTCACTGTATCCCTCTGACCTTCTTATTGACGATGAAACACCGAAATTGCATCTGAATTAATTACAAAAGGCACAATGCCAACTTAAGTACAAGAAGACTGACTCTCCCTAGTGTCTATGTTTTGAACGATTCCTGTGACACTAGTTATAGATTCCGATGCTTCACTTAAGGTTTACTGTATCCCTTGGACCTTCGTATTGACGATGAACACAGAAATTGCATCGGAATTAAATAGAAAAGGCACAATGCCGACTTAAGTACAAGAAGACTGACTCTTCTTACTGACTATGATTAGAACCATTCCTGTGACACTAGTTATACATTCCGATGCTTCACTTCAGGTTTACTCTATCCCTAGGACCTTCTTATTGACGATGAAACACAGAAATTGCATCAGAACTAAATACAAAAGGCACAATGCCGACTTAAGTACAAGAAGACTGACTCTTCCTACTGTCTATGTTTTGAACGATTCCTGTGACATTAGTTATAGATTCCGACGCTTCACTTAAGGTTTACTGTATCCTTTGGACCTTCTTATTGGCGACGTTATACAGAAATTGCATCGGAATTAAATAGAAAAGGCACAATGCCGACTTAAGTACAAGAAGACTGACTCTTCTTACTGTCTATGTTTTGAACCATTCCTGTGACACTAGTTATAGATTCCGATGCTTCACTTCTGGTTTACTGTATCCCTTGACCTTCTAATTGACGATGAAACACAGAAATTGCTTCGGAATTAAATACAAAAGGCGCAATGCCGACTTAAGGACAAGAAGACTTACTCTTCTTACTGACTGTTTGAACCATTCCTGTGACACTAGTTATAGATTACGATGCTTCACTTCAGGTTTACTGTATCCCTTAGACCTTGTTAATGACGATGAAACACAGAAATTGCATCGGAATTAAATACAAAAGGCATAATGCCGTCTTAAGTACAAGAAGACTGACTCTTCTTACTGTCTATGTTTTGAACCATTCCTGTGACACTAGTTATAGATTCCGATGCTTCACTTCAGGTTCACTGTATTCCTCTGACCTTCTTATTGACGATGAAACACAGAAATTGCATCGGAATTAAATACAAAAGGCACAATGCCAACTTAAGTACAAGAAGACTGACTCTTCTTACTGACTATGTTATGAACCACTCCTGTGACACTAGTTATAGATTCCGATGCTTCACTTCAGGTTTACTGTATCCCTTAGACCTTCGTATTGTCGATGAACACAGAAATGGCATCGGAATTAAATAGAAAATGCACAATGCCGACTTAAGTACAAGAAGACTGACTCTTCTTATTGACTATGTTTTGAACCATTCCTGTTACGCTAGTTACAGATTCCGATGATACACTTCAGGTTTACTATATCCCTCTGACCTTCTTATTGACGATGAATCACAGTAATTGCATCGGACTTAAATTGAAAAGGGCATAATGCCGACTTAAGTACAAGAGGACTGACTCTTCTTACTCTCTATGTTTTGAACCATTCCTGTGACACTAGTTATAGATTCCAAAGCTTCACTTCAGGTTTACTGTATCCCTTGGACCTTCTTATTGACGTTGAAACACAGAAATTGCATCGGAATTAAATACAAAAGGCACAATGCCGACTTAAGTACAAGAAGACTGACTCTTCTTACTGACTATGTTTTGAACCAATCAAAAAAATGGTTCAAATGGCTCTGAGCACTATGGGACTCAACTGCTGAGGTCATTAGTCCGTTAGAACTTTGAACTAGTTAAACCTAACTAATCTAAGGACATCACAAACATCCATGCCCGAGGCAGGATTCGAACCTGCGACCGTAGTGGTCTTGCGGTTCCAGACTGCAGCGTCTTTAACCGCAAGCCACTTCGGCCGGGTTTGAACCATTCCTGTGACACTAGTTATAGATTCCGATGCTACACTTCAGGTTTACTGTATCCCTCTGACCTACTTATTGGCGATGAAACAGAAATTGCATCGGAATTAAATACAAAATGCACAATGGCGACTTAAGTACAAGAAGACTGACTCTTCTTTCTGACTGTTTTGAACCATTCCAGTGACACTAGTTATAGATTCCGATGCTTCACTTCAGGTTCACTTTATCCCTCTGACCTTCTTATTGACGATGAAACACCGAAATTGCATCGGAATTAATTACAAAAGCCACAATGCCAACTTAAGTACAAGAAGACTGACTCCCCCTACTGTCTATGTTTTGAACGATTCCTGTGACACTAGTTATAGATTCCGATGCTTCACTTAAGGTTTACTGTATCCCTTGGACCTTCGTATTGACGATGAACACAGAAAATGCATCGGAATTAAATAGAAAAGGCACAATGCCGACTTAAGTACAAGAAGACTGACTCTTCTTACTGACTATGTTTTGAACCATTCCTGTTACGCTACTTACAGATTCCGATGCTTCACTTCAGGTTTACTGTATCCCTTGGACCTTCTTATTGACGATGAAACACAGGTATTGCAACGGAATTAAATACAAAGGGCACAATGCCGACTTAAGTACAAGAAGACTGACTCTTCTTACTGACTATGTTTTGAAAGATTCCTGTGACACTAGTTAGAGATTCCGATGATTCACTTCAGGTTTACTGTATCCCTCTGACGTTCTTATTGACGATGAATCACAGTAATTGCATCGGACTTAAATTGAAAAGGGCATAATGCCGACTTAAGTACAAGAAGACTGACTCTTCTTACTCTCTATGTTTTGAACCATTCCTGTGACACTAGTTATAGATTCCAAAGCTTCACTTCAGGTTTACTGTATCCCTTGGACTTTCTTATTGACGTTGAAACACAGAAATTGCATCGGAATTAAATACAAAAGGCACAATGCCGACTTAACTACGAGAAGACTGACTCTTCTTACTGACTATGTTTTGAACGATTCCTGTGACACTAGTTATAGATTACGATGTTTCACTTCAGGTTTTCTGTATCCCTTGGACCTTCTAATTGACGATGAAACACAGAAATTGCTTCGGAATTGAATACAAAAGGCGCAATGCCGACTGAAGTACAAGAAGACTGACTCTTCTTACTGACTGTTTGAACCATTCCTGTGACACTAGTTATAGATTCCGATGCTTCACTTCAGGTTTACTGTATCCCTCTGACCTTCTTGTTGACAATGAAACACAGAATTTGCATCGGAATTAAATACAAAATGCACAATGCCGACTTAAGTACAAGAAGACTGACTCTTCTTACTGACTATGTTTTGAACCATTCCTGTGACACTAGTTATAGATTCCGATGCTTCAATTCCGGTTTACTGTATCCCTCTGACCTTCTTGTTGACGATGAAACACAGAAATTGCATCGGAATTAAATAGAAAAGGCACAATACCGACTTAAGTACAAGATGACTGACTCTTCTTATTGACTATGTTTTGAACCATTCCTGTTACGCTAGTTACAGATTAAGATGAATCACTTCAGGTTTACTATATCCCTCTGACCGTCTTATTGACGATGAATCACAGTAATTGCATCGGACTTAAATTGAAAAGGGCATAATGCCGACTTAAGTACAAGAAGACTGACTCTTCTTACTCTCTATGTTTTGAACCATTCCTGTGACACTAGTTATAGATTCCAAAGCTTCACTTCAGGTTTACTGTATCCCTTGGACCTTCTTATTGACGTTGAAACACAGAAATTGCATCGAAATTAAATACAAAAGGCACAATGCCGACTTAAGTACAAGAAGACTGACTCTTCTTACTGACTATGTTTTGAACCAATCAAAAAAATGGTTCAAATGGCTCTGAGCACTATGGGACTCAACTGCTGAGGTCATTAGTCCCCTAGAACTTAGAACTAGTTAAACCTAACTAATCTAAGGACATCACAAACATCCATGCCCGAGGCAGGATTCGAACCTGCGACCGTAGCGGTCTTGCGGTTCCAGACTGCAGCGCCTTTAACCGCAAGCCATTTCGGCCGGGTTTGAACCATTCCTGTGACACTAGTTATAGATTCCGATGCTACACTTCAGGTTTACTGTTTCCCTCTGACCTACTTATTGGCGATGAAACAGAAATTGCATCGGAATTAAATACAAAATGCACAATGGCGACTTAAGTACAAGAAGACTGACTCTTCTTACTGACTGCTTTGAACCATTCCAGTGACACTAGTTATAGATTCCGATGCTTCACTTCAGGTTCACTTTATCCCTCTGACCTTCTTATTGACGATGAAACACCGAAATTGCATCGGAATTAATTACAAAAGCCACAATGCCAACTTAAGTACAAGAAGACCGACTCTCCGTACTGTCTATGTTTTGAACGATTCCTGTGACACTAGTTATAGATTCCGATGCTTCACTTAAGGTTTACTGTATCCCTTGGACCTTCGTATTGACGATGAACACAGAAATTGCATCGGAATTAAATAGAAAAGGCACAATGCCGACTTAAGTACAAGAAGACTGACTCTTCTTACTGACTATGATTAGAACCATTCCTGTGACACTAGTTATACATTCCGATGCTTCACTTCAGGTTTACACTATCCCTAGGACCTTCTTATTGACGATGAAACACAGAAATTGCATCAGAACTAAATACAAATGGCACAATGCCGACTTAAGTACAAGAAGACTGACACTTCCTACTGTCTATGTTTTGAACGATTCCTGTGACATTAGTTATAGATTCCGACGCTTCACTTAAGGTTTACTTTATCCTTTGGACCTTCTTATTGGCGACGAAATACAGAAATTGCATCGGAAATAAATAGAAAAGGCACAATGCCGACTTAAGTACAAGAAGACTGACTCTTCTTACTGTCTATGTTTTGAACCATTCCTTTGACACTAGTTAAAGATTCCGATGCTTCATTTCAGGTTTGCTGTATCCCTTGGACCTTCTAATTGACGATGAAACACAGAAATTGATTCGGAATTAAATACAAAAGGCGCAATGCCGACTTAAGTACAAGAAGACTGACTCTTGTTACTGACTGTTTGAACCATTCCTGTGACACTAGTTATAGATTCCGATGCTTCACTTCAGGTTTACTGTATCCCTTAGACCTTCTTATTGACGATGAAACACAGAAATTGCATCGGAATTAAATACAAAAGGCACAATGCCGACTTAAGTACAAGAAGACTGACTCTTTTTACTGTCTATGTTTTGAACCATTCCTGTGACACTAGTTATAGATTCCGATGCTGCACTTCAGGTTCACTGTATCCCTCTGACCTTCTTATTGACGATGAAACACAGAAATTGCATCGGAATTAAATACAAAAGGCACAATGCCAACTTAAGTACAAGAAGACTGACTCTTCTTACTGACTATGTTTTGAACCACTCCTGTGACACTAGTTATAGTTTCCGATGCTTCACTTTAGGTTTACTGTATCCCTTAGACCTTCGTATTGTCGATGAACACAGATATTTCACCGGAATTAACTAGAAAATGCACAATGCCGACTTAAGTACAAAAAGACTGACTCTTCTTACTGACTATGTTTTGAACCATTCCTGTGACACTAGTTATAGATTCCGATGCTTCACTTCAGGTTTACTGTATCCCTCTGACCTTCTTATTGACGATAAAACACAGAAATTGCATCGGAATTAAATAGAAAAGTCACAATGCCGACTTAAGTACAAGAAGACTGACTCTTCTTACTGACTATGATTTGAACCATTCCTGTGACACTAGTTATACATTCCGATGCTTCACTTCAGGTTTACTCTATCCCTAGGATCTTCTTATTGACGATGAAACACAGAAATTGCATCAGAACTAAATACAAAAGGCACAATGCCGACTTAAGTACAAGAAGACTGACACTTCCTACTGTCTATGTTTTGAACGATTCCTGTGACATTAGTTATAGATTCCGACGCTTCACTTAAGGTTTACTTTATCCTTTGGCCCTTCTTATTGGCGACGAAATACAGAAATTGCATCGGAATTAAACAGAAAAGGCACAATGCCGACTTAAGTACAGGAAGACTGATGCTTCTTACTGTCTATGTTTTGAACCATTCCTGTGACACTAGTTATAGATTCCGATGCTTCACTTCAGGTTTACTGTATCCCTTAGACCTTCTAATTGACGATGAAACACAGAAATTGCTTCGTAATTAAATACAAAAGGCGTAATGCCGACTTAAGTACAAGAAGACTGACTCTTCTTACTGACTGTTGAACCATTCCTGTGACACTAGTTATAGATACCGATGCTTCACTTCAGGTTTACTGTATCCCTTAGACATTCTTATTGACTATGAAACACAGAAATTGCATCGGAATTAAATACAAAAGGCACAATGCCGACTTAAGTACAAGAAGACTGACTCATCTTACTGTCTATGATTTGAACCATTCCTGTGACACTAGTTATAGTTTCCGATGCTTCACTTCAGGTTCACTGTATCCCTCTGACCCTCTAATTGACGATGAAACACAGAAATTGCATCGGAATTAAATACAAAAGGCACAATGCCAACTTAAGTACAAGAAGACTGACTCTTCTTACTGACTATGTTTTGAACCACTCCTGTGACACTAGTTATAGGTACCGATGCTTCACTTCAGGTTTACTGTATCCCTTAGACCTTCGTATTGTCGATGAACACAGAAATTGCATCGGAATTAAATAGAAAATGCACAATGCCGACTTAAGTACAAAAAGACTGACTCTTCTTACTGACTATGTTTTGAACCATTCCTGTGACACTAGTTATAGATTCCGATGCTTCACTTCAGGTTTACTGTATCCCTCTGACCTTCTTATTGACGATGAAACACAGAAATTGCATCGGAATTAAATAGAAAAGGCACAATACCGACTTAAGTACTATATGCCTAAATCTTCTTACTGACTATGTTTTGAACCATTCCTGTTACGCTAGTTACAGATTCCGATGCTTCACTTCAGGTTTACTGTATCCCTTGGACCTTCTTATTGACGATGAAACACAGATATTGCAACGGAATTAAATACAAAGGGCACAATGCCGACTTAAGTACAAGAAGACTGACTCTTCTTACTGACTATGTTTTGAACCATTCAAAAAAATGGTTCAAATGGCTCTGAGCACTATGGGACTCAACTGCTGAGGTCATTAGTCCCCTAGAACTTAGAACTAGTTAAACCTAACTAACCTAAGGACATCACAAACATCCATGCCCGAGGCAGGATTCGAACCTGCGACCGTTGCGGTCTTGTGGTTCCAGACTGCAGCGCACTTTAACCGCACGGCCACTTCGGCCGGCTTTTGAACCATTCCTGTGACACTAGTTATAGATTCCGATGCTACACTTCATGTTCACTGTATCCCTCTGACCTTCTTATTGACGATGAAACACAGAAATTGCATCGGAATTAATTACAAAAGGCACAATGCCAACTTAAGTACAAGAAGACTGATTCTTCTTACTGACTATGTTTTGAACAATTCCTGTGACACTAGTTATAGATTCCGATGCCACACTTCAGGTTTACTGTATCCCTTGGACCTTCGTATTGACGATGAACACAGAAATTGCATCGGAATTACATAAAAAAGTCACAATGCCGACTTAAGTACAAGAAGACTGATTCTTCTTACTGACTATGGTTTGAACCATTCCTGTGACACTAGTTGTACATTCCGATGCTTCACTTCAGGTTTACTCTCTCCCTAGGACCTTCTTATCGACGATGAAACCCAGAAATTGCATCAGAACTAAATACAAAAGGCACAATGCCGACTTAAGTACAAGAAGACTGACTCTTCAAACTGTCAATGTTTTGAACCATTCCTGTGACACTAGTTATAGATTCCGATGCTTCACTTCAGGTTTACTGTATCCCTTGGACCTTCTAATTGACGATGAAACACAGACATTGCAACGGAATTAAATACAAAAGGCACAATGCCGACTTAAGTACAAGAAGACTTACACTTCTTACTGTCTATGTATTGAACATTCCTGTGACACTAGTTATAGATTCCGATGCTTCACTTCAGGTTTACTGTATCCCTCTGAACTTCTTATTGACGATGAAACACAGAAATTGCATCGGAATTAAATACAAAAGGCACAATGCCGAGTTAAGTACAAGAAGACTGACTCTTCGTACTGACTATGTTTTGAACCGTTCCTGTGACACTAGTTATAGATTACGATGATATACCTCAGGTTTACTGTATCCCTTGGACCTTCTTATTGACGATGAAACACAGAAATTGTATCGGAATTAAATAGAAAAGGCTCAATGCCGAATTAAGTACAAGAAAACTGACTCCTCTTACTGTCTATGTTTTGAACCATTCCTGTGACACTAGTTATAGATTCCGATGCTTCACTTCAGGTTTACTGTAACCCCTTGGACGTTCTTATTGACGATGAAACACAGAAATTGCATCGGATTTAAATAGAATAGGCACAATGCGGACTTAAGTTCAAGAAGACTGACTCTTCTTACTGACTATGATTTGAACCACTTCTGTAACGCTAGTTACAGATTCCGATGCTTCACTTCAGGTTCACTGCATACCTTGGACCTTCTTATTGACCATGAAACACAGATATTGCATCGGAATTAAAGAGAAAATGCACAATGCCGACTTAAGTACAAGAAGACTGACTCTTCCTACTGTCTATATTTTGAACCATTCCTGTGACACTAGTTATAGATTCCGATGCTTCACTTCAGGTTTACTGTATCCCTTAGACCTTCTTATTGACGATGAAACACAGAAATTGCATCGGAATTAAATACAAAAGGCACAATGCCGACTTAAGTACAAGAAGACTGACTCTTCTTACTGTCTATGTTTTGAACCATTCCTGTGACACTAGTTATAGATTCCGATGCTTCACTTCAGGTTCACTGTATCCCTCTGACCTTCTTATTGACGATGAACCACAGAAATTGCATCGGAATTAAATACAAAAGGCGCAATGCCAACTTAAGTACGAGAAGACTGACTCTTCTTACTGACTATGTTTTGAACCACTCCTGTGACACTAGTTATAGATTCCGATGCTTCGCTTCAGGTTTACTGTATCCCTTAGACCTTCGTATTGTCGATGAACACAGAAATTGCATCGTAATTAAATAGAAAATGCACAATGCCGACTTAAGTACAAGAAGACTGACTCTTCTTACTGACTATGTTTTGAACCATTCCTGTGACACTAGTTATAGATTCCGATGCTTCACTTCAGGTTTACTGTATCCCTCTGACCTTCTTATTGACGATGAAACAGAGAAATTGCATCGGAATTAAATAGAAAAGGCACAATACCGACTTAAGTACTATAAGACTGACTCTTCTTACTGACTATGCTTTGAACCATTCCTGTTACGCTAGATACAGATTCCGATGCTTCACTTCAGGTTTACTGTATCCCTTGGACCTTCTTACTGACGATGAAACACAGATATTGCAACGGAATTAAATACAAAGGGCACAATGCCGACTTAAGTACAAGAAGACTGACTCTTCTTACTGACTATGTTTTGAACCATTCAAAAAAACGGTTCAAATAGCTCTGAACACTATGGGACTCAACTGCTGAGGTCATTAGTGCCCTAGAACGTAGAACTAGTTAAACCTAACTAACCTAAGGACATCACAAACATCCATGCCCGAGACAGGATTCGAACCTGCGACCGTTGCGGTCTTGCGGTTCCAGACTGCAGTGCCTTTAACCGCACGGCCACTTCGGCCGGCTTTTGAACCACTCCTGTGACACTAGTTATAGATTCCGATGCTACACTTCAGGTTTACTGTATCCCTCTGACCTACTTATTGGCGATGGAACACAAATTGCATCGGAATTAAATACAAAATGCACAATGACGACTTAAGTACAAGAAGACTGACTCTTCTTACTGACTGTTTTGAACCATTCCTGTGACACTAGTTATAGATTCCGATGCTTCACTTCAGGTTTACTGTATCCCTCTGAACTTCTTATTGACGATGAAACACAGAAATTGCATCGGAATTAAATACAAAAGGCACAATGCCGACTTAAGAACAAGAAGACTGACTCTTCGTACTGACTATGGTTTGAACCATTCCTGTGACACTAGTTATAGATTACGATGATATACCTCAGGTTTACTGTATCCCTTGGACCTTCTTATTGACGATGAAACACAGAAATTGTATCGGAATTAAATAGAAAAGGCTCAATGCCGACTTAAGTACAAGAAGACTGACTCTTCTTACTGTCTATGTTTTGAACCATTCCTGTGACACTAGTTATAGATTCCGATGCTTCACTTCAGGTTTACTGTATCCCTTGGACCTTCTAATTGACGATGAAACACAGAAATTGCTTTGTAATTAAATACAAAAGGCGCAATGCCGACTTAAGTACAAGAAGACTGACTCTTCTTACTGACTGTTGAACCATTCCTGTGACACTAGTTATAGATTCCGATGCTTCACTTCAGGTTTACTGTATCCCTTAGACCTTCTTATTGACGATGAAACACAGAAATTGCATCGGAATTAAATACAAAAGGCACAATGCCGACTTAAGTACAAGAAGACTGACTCATCTTACTGTCTATGATTTGAACCATTCCTGTGACACTAGTTATAGATTCCGATGCTTCACTTCAGGTTCACTGTATCCCTCTGACCCTCTTATTGACGATGAAACAGAGAAATTGCATCGGAATTAAATACAAAAGGCACAATGCCAACTTAAGTACAAGAAGAGTGACTCTTTTTACTGACTATGTTTTGAACCACTCCTGTGACACTAGTTATAGGTACCGATGCTTCACTTCAGGTTTACTGTATCCCTTAGACCTTCGTATTGTCGATGAACACAGAAATTGCATCGGAATTAAATAGAAAATGCACAATGCCGACTTAAGTACAAGAAGACTGACTCTTCTTACTGACTGTTTTGAACCATTCCTGTGACACTAGTTATAGATTCCGATGCTTCACTTCAGGTTTACTGTATCCCTCTGAACTTCTTATTGACGATGAAACACAGAAATTGCATCGGAATTAAATACAAAAGGCACAATGCCGACTTAAGTACAAGAAGACTGACTCTTCGTACTGACTATGGTTTGAACCATTCCTGTGACACTAGTTATAGATTACGATGATATACTCAGGTTTACTGTATCCCTTGGACCTTCTTATTGACGATGAAACACAGAAATTGTATCGGAATTAAATAGAAAAGGCTCAATGCCGACTTAAGTACAAGAAGACTGACTCTTCTTACTGTCTATGTTTTGAACCATTCCTGTGACACTAGTTATAGATTCCGATGCTTCACTTCAGGTTTACTGTATCCCTTGGACCTTCTTATTGACGATGAAACACAGATATTGCAACGGAATTAAATACAAAGGGCGCAATGCCGACTTAAGTACAAGAAGACTGACTCTTCTTACTGACTATGTTTTGAACCATTCAAAAAAATGGTTCAAATGGCTCTGAGCACTATGGGACTCAACTGCTGAGGTCATTAGTCCCCTAGAACTTAGAACTAGTTAAACCTAACTAACCTAAGGACATCACAAACATCCATGCCCGAGGCAGGATTCGAACCTGCGACCGTTGCGGTCTTGCGGTTCCAGACTGCAGCGCACTTTATCCGCACGGCCACTTCGGCCGGCTTTTGAACCATTCCTGTGACACTAGTTATAGATTCCGATGCTACACTTCAGGTTTACTGTATCCCTCTGACCTACTTATTGGCGATGGAACAGAAATTGCATCGGAATTAAATACAAAATGCACAATGGCGACTTAAGTACAAGAAGACTGACTCTTCTTACTGACTGTTTTGAACCATTCCTGTGACACTAACACTAGTTACAGATTCCGATGCTTCACTTCAGGTTCACTGTATCCCTCTGACCTTCTTATTGACGATGAAACACAGAAATTGCATCGGAATTAATTACAAAAGGCACAATGCCAACTTAAGTACAAGAAGACTGATTCTTCTTACTGACTATGTTTTGAACAATTCCTGTGACACTAGTTATAGATTCCGATGCCACACTTCAGGTTTACTGTATCCCTTGGACCTTCGTATTGACGATGAACACAAAAATTGCATCGGAATTACATAAAAAAGTCACAATGCCGACTTCAGTACAAGAAGACTGACACTTCTTACTGTCTATGTATTGAACCATTCCTGTGACACTAGTTATAGATTCCGATGCTTCACTTCAGGTTTACTGTATCCTTTTGAACTTCTTATTGACGATGAAACACAGAAATTGCATCGGAATTAAATACAAAAGGCACAATGCCGAGTTAAGTACAAGAAGACTGACACTTCGTACTGGTTATGTTTTGAACCATTCCTGTGACACTAGTTATAGATTACGATGATATACCTCAGGTTTACTGTATCCCTTGGACCTTCTTATTGACGATGAAACACAGAAATTGTATCGGAATTAAATAGAAAAGGCTCAATGCCGACTTAAGTACAAGAAGACTGACTCCTCTTACTGTCTATGTTTTGAACCATTCCTGTGACACTAGTTATAGATACCGATGCTTCACTTCAGGTTTACTGTAACCCCTTGGACGTTCTTATTGACGATGAAACACAGAAATTGCATCGGATTTAAATAGAAAAGGCACAATGCGGACTTAAGTTCAAGAAGATTGACTCTTCTAACTGACTATGATTTGAACCACTCCTGTGACGCTAGTTACAGATTCCGATGCTTCACTTGAGGTTTACTGCATACCTTGGACCTTCTTATTGACGATGAAACACAGATATTGCATCAGAACTAAATACAAAAGGCACAATGCCGACTTAAGTACAAGAAGACTGACTCTTCAAACTGTCAATGTTTTGAACCATTCCTGTGACACAAGTTATAGATTCCGAAGCTTCACTTCAGGTTTACTGTATCCCTTGGACCTTCTAATTGACGATGAAACACAGACATTGCAACGGAATTAAATACAAAAGGCACAATGCCGACTTAAGTACATGAAGACTGACACTTCTTACTGTCTATGTATTGAACCATTCCTGTGACACTAGTTATAGATTCCGATGCTTCACTTCAGGTTTACTGTATCCTTTTGAACTTCGTATTGACGATGAAACACAGAAATTGCATCGGAATTAAATACAAAAGGCACAATGCCGAGTTAAGTACAAGAAGACTGACACTTCGTACTGACTATGTTTTGAACCATTCCTGTGACACTAGTTATAGATTACGATGATATACCTCAGGTTTACTGTATCCCTTGGACCTTCTTATTGACGATGAAACACAGAAATTGTATCGGAATTAAATAGAAAAGGCTCAATGCCGACTTAAGTACAAGAAGACTGACTCCTCTTACTGTCTATGTTTTGAACCATTCCTGTGACACTAGTTATAGATACCGATGCTTCACTTCAGGTTTACTGTATCCCTTAGACCTTCGTATTGTCGATGAACACAGAAATTGCATCGTAATTAAATAGAAAATGCACAATGCGGACTTAAGTACAAGAAGACTGACTCTTCTTACTGACTATGTTTTGAACCATTCCTGTGACACTAGTTATAGATTCCGATGCTTCACTTCAGGTTTACTGTATCCCTCTGACCTTCTTATTGACGATGAAACACAGAAATTGTATCGGAATTAAATAGAAAAGGCACAATGCCGACTTAAGTACAAGAAGACTGACTCTTCTTACTGACTATGTTTTGAACCATTCAAAAAAATGGTTCAAATAGCTCTGAGCACTATGGGACTCAACTGCTGAGGTCATTAGTGCCCTAGAACTTAGAACTAGTTAAACCTAACTAACTTAAGGACATCACAAACATCCATGCCCGAGACAGGATTCGAACCTGCGACCGTTGCAGTCTTGCGGTTCCAGACTGCAGCGCCTTTAACCGCACGGCCACTTCGGCCGGCTTTTGAACCATTCCTGTGACACTAGTTATAGATTCCGATGCTACACTTCATGTTTACTGTATCCCTCTGACCTACTTATTGGCGATGGAACACAAATTGCATCGGAATTAAATACAAAATGCACAATGACGACTTAAGTACAAGAAGACTGACTCTTCTTACTGACTGTTTTGAACCATTCCTGTGACACTAGTTATAGATTCCGATGCTTCACTTCAGGTTCACTGTATCCCTCTGACCTTCTTATTGACGATGAAACACAGAAATTGCATCGGAATTAAATACAAAAGGCACAATGCCGACTTAAGTACAAGAAGACTGACACTTCTTACTGTCTATGTATTGAACCATTCCTGTGACACTAGTTATAGATTCCGATGCTTCACTTCAGGTTTACTGTATCCCTCTGACCTTCTTATTGACGATGAACCACAGAAATTGCATCGGAATTAAATACAAAAGGCCCAATGCCAACATAAGTACAAGAAGACTGACTCTTCTTACTGACTATGTTTTGAACCACTCCTGTGACACTAGTTATAGATTCCGATGCTTCGCTTCAGGTTTACTGTATCCCTTAGACCTTCGTATTGTCGATGAACACAGAAATTGCATCGTAATTAAATAGAAAATGCACAATGCCGACTTAAGTACAAGAAGACTGACTCTTCTTACTGACTATGTTTTGAACCATTCCTGTGACACTAGTTATAGATTCCGATGCTTCACTTCTGGTTTACTGTATCCCTCTGACCTTCTTATTGACGATGAAACACAGAAATTGCATCGGAATTAAATAGAAAAGGCACAATACCGACTTAAGTACTATAAGACTGACTCTTCTTACTGACTATGATTTGAACCATTCCTGTTACGCTAGTTACAGATTCCGATGCTTCACTTCAGGTTTACTGTATCCCTTGGACCTTCTTACTGACGATGAAACACAGATATTGCAACGGAATTAAATACAAAGGGCACAATGCCGACTTAAGTACAAGAAGACTGACTCTTCTTACTGACTATGTTTTGAACCATTCAAAAAAATGGTTCAAATAGCTCTGAGCACTATGGGACTCAACTGCTGAGGTCATTAGTGCCCTAGAACTTAGAACTAGTTAAACCTAACTAACCTAAGGACATCACAAACATCCATGCCCGAGACAGGATTCGAACCTGCGACCGTTGCGGTCTTGCGGTTCCAGACTGCAGCGCCTTTAACCGCACGGCCACTTCGACCGGCTTTTGAACCATTCCTGTGACACTAGTTATAGATTCCGAAGCTACACTTCAGGTTTACTGTATCCCTCTGACCTACTTATTGGCGATGGAACACAAATTGCATCGGAATTAAATACAAAATGCACAATGACGACTTAAGTACAAGAAGACTGACTCTTCTTACTGACTGTTTTGAACCATTCCTGTGACACTAGTTATAGATTCCGATGCTTCACTTCAGGTTCACTGTATCCCTCTGACCTTCTTATTGACGATGAAACACAGAAATTGTATCGGAATTAAATAGAAAAGGCTCAATGCCGACTTAAGTACAAGAAGACTGACTCCTCTTACTGTCTATGTTTTGAACCATTCCTGTGACACTAGTTATAGATTCCGATGCTTCACTTCTGGTTTACTGTAATCCCTTGACCGTTCTTATTGACGATGAAACACAGAAATTGCATCGTAATTAAATAGAAAATGCACAATGCCGACTTAAGTACAAGAAGACTGACTCTTCTTACTGACTATGTTTTGAACCATTCCTGTGACCCTAGTTATAGATTCCGTTGCTTCATTTCAGGTTTACTGGATCCCTTCGATCATCTTATTGACGATGAAGCGCAGATAGTGCATCGGAGTTAAATACAATAGGCACAATACCGACTGAAGTACAAGAAGACTGACTCTTCCTACTTTCTATGTTTTGATCCATTCCTGTGACACTAGTTTTAGATTCCGATGCTTCACTTAAGATTTACTGTATCCCTCTGACATTCTTTTTGACGATGAATCACAGACATTGCATCTTAATTAAAAAGAAAAGGCACAATACCGACTTAAGTACAAGAAGACTGACTCTTCTTACTGTCTATGTTTTCAACCATTCCTGTGACACTAGTTATAGATTCCAATGCTTCACTTCAGATTTACTGTATCCCTTGGACCTTCGTTTTGACGATGAAACACAGAAATTGCATCGGAAATAAATAGAAAAGGCACAATGCCAACTTAAGTACATGAAGACTGACTCGTCTTACTGACTATGTTTGGAACCATTCCTGTGACACTAGTTATAGATTCCGATGCTTCACTTCATGTTTACTGTATCCCTCTGACCTTCTTTTTGACGATGAAACACAAACATTGCATCTTAATTAAAAAGAAAAGGCAGAATGCCGACTTAAGTACAAGAAGACTGACTGTTCTTACTGTCTATGTTTTCAACCATTCCTGTGGCACTAGTTATAGATTCCGATGCTTCACTTCAGATTTACTGTATCCCTTGGACCTTCTTTTTGACAATGAAACACAGAAAATGCATCGGAAATAAATAGAAAAGGCACAATGCCAACTTAAGTACAAGAAGACTGACTCTTCTTACTGACTATGTTTGGAACCATTCCTGTGACACTAGTTATAGATTCCGATGCTTCACTTCAGGTTTACTGTACCCCTCTGACCTTATTGACGATGAAACACAGATATTGCATCAGAATTAAATAGAAAAGGCACAATGCCGACTTATGTACAAGAAGACTGACTCTTCTTGATGACTATGTTTTGAACAATTCCTGTGACACTAGTTATAGATTCCGATGCCACACATCAGGTTTACTGTATCCCTTGGACCTTCGTATTGACGATGAACACAGAAATTGCATCGGAATTAAATAGAAAAGTCACAATGCCGACTTAAGTACAAGAAGACTGACTCTTCTTACTGACTATGATTTGAACCATTCCTGTGACACTAGTTATACATTCCGATGCTTCACTTCAGGTTTACTCTATCCCTAGGACCTTCTTATTGACGATGAAACACAGAAATTGCATCAGAACTAAATACAAAAGGCACAATGCCGACTTAAGTACAAGAAGACTGACTCTTCAAACTGTCAATGTTTTGAACAATTCCTGTGACACTAGTTATAGATTCCGATGCTTCACTTCAGGTTTACTGTATCCCTTGGACCTTCTAATTGACGATGAAACACAGAAATTGCATCGGAATTAAATACAAAAGGCACAACGCCGACTTAAGTTCAAGAAGACTGACACTTCTTATTGTCTATGTATTGAACCATTCCTGTGACACTAGTAATAGATTCCGATGCTTCACTTCAGGTTTACTGTATCCCTCTGAACTTCTTATTGACGATGAAAGACAGAAATTGCATCGGAATTAAATACAAAAGGCACAATCCCGAGTTAAGTACAAGAAGACTGACTCTTCCTACTGTCTATGTTTTGAACGATTCCTGTGACATTAGTTATAGATTTCGATGCTTCACTTCAGGTTTGCTGAATCCTTTTGACCTTTTTATTGGCGAAGAAATACAGAAATTGCATCGGAATTAAATAGAAAAGGCACAGTGCCGACTTAGGTACAAGAAGACTGACTCTTCTTACTGTCTATGTTTTGAACCATTCCTGTGACGCTAGTTACAGATTCCGATGCTTCACTTCAGGGCTACTGTATCCCTCTGACCTTATTTACGATGAAACACATATATTGCATCGGAATTAAATAGAAAAGGCACAATGCCGTCTTAAGTACAAGCTGACTGACTTTTATTAGTGTCTATGTTTTTAACCATTCCTGTGACGCTAGTTACAGATTCCAATGCTACACTTCAGGTTTACTGTATCCCTTGGACCTTCTTATTGACGATGAAACACAGAAATTGCATCGGAAATAAATACAAAAGGCACGATGCCGACTTAAGTACATGTAGACTGAATCTTCCTACCGTCTATGATTTGAACCATTCCTGTGACCCTAGTTATAGATTCCGATGCTTCATTTCAGGTTTACTGTATCCCTTCGATCATCTTATTGACGATGAAGCGCAGATAGTGCATCGGAGTTAAATACAATAGGCACAATACCGACTGAATTACAAGAAGACTGACTCTTCCTACTTTGTATGTTTTGATCCATTCCTGTGACACTAGTTATAGATTCCGATGCTTCACTTAAGATTTACTGTATCCCTCTGACCTTCTTTTTGACGATGAATCACAGACATTGCATCTTAATTAAAAAGAAAAGGCACAATGACGACTTAAGTACAAGAAGACTGACTCTTCTTACTGTCTATGTTTTCAACCATTCCTGTGACACTAGTTATAGATTCCAATGCTTCACTTCAGATTTACTGTATCCCTTGGACCTTCGTTTTGACGATGAAACACAGAAATTGCATCGGAAATAAATAGAAAAGGCACAATGCCAACTTAAGTACATGAAGACTGACTCGTCTTACTGACTATGTTTGGAACTATTCCTGTGACACTAGTTATAGATGCCGATGCTTCACTTCAGGTTTACTGTATCCCTCTGACCATCTTTTTGACGATGAAACACAAACATTGCATCTTACTTAAAAAGAAAAGGCAGAATGCCGACTTAAGTACAAGAAGACTGACTGTTCTTACTGTCTATGTTTTCTACCATTATTGTGGCACTAGTTATAGATTCCGATGCTTCACTTCAGATTTACTGTATCCCTTGGACCTTCTTTTTGACAATGAAACACAGAAAATGCATCGGAAATAAATAGAAAAGGCACGATGCCAACTTAAGTACAAGAAGAATGACTCTTCTTACTGACTATGTTTGGAACCATTCCTGTGACACTAGTTATAGATTCCGATGCTTCACTTCAGGTTTACTGTACCCCTCTGACCTTATTGACGATGAAACACAGATATTGCATCAGAATTAAATAGAAAAGGCACAATGCCGACTTATGTACAAGAAGACTGACTCTTCTTAATGACTATGTTTTGAACAAATCCTGTGACACTAGTTATAGATTCCGATGCCACACTTTAGGTTTACTGTATCCCTTGGACCTTCGTATTGACGATGAACACAGAAATTGCATCGGAATTAAATAGAAAAGTCACAATGCCGACTTAAGTACAAGAAGACTGACTCTTCTTACTGACTATGATTTGAACCATTCCTATGACACTAGTTATACATTCCGATGCTTCACTTCAGGTTTACTCTATCCCTAGGACCTTCTTATTGACGATGAAACACAGAAATTGCATCAGAATTAAATACAAAAGGCACAATGCCGACTTAAGTACAAGAAGACTGACACTTCTTACTGTCTATGTATTGAACCATTCCTCTGACGCTAGTAATAGATTCCGATGCTTCACTTCAGGTTTACTGTATCCCTCTGAACTTCTTATTGACGATGAAACACAGAAATTGCATCGGAATTAAATACAAAAGGCACAATGCCGAGTTAAGTACAAGAAGACTGACTCTTCGTACTGACTATGTTTTGAACCATTCCTGTGACACTAGTTATAGATTACGATGATATACCTCAGGTATACTGTATCCCTTGCACCTTCTTATTGACGATGAAACACAGAAATTGTATCGGAATTAAATAGAAAAGGCTCAATGCCGACTTAAGTACAAGAAGACTGACTCCTCTTACTGTCTATGTTTTGAACCATTCCTGTGACACTAGTTATAGATTCCGATGCTTCACTTCATGTTTACTGTAACCCCTTGGACGTTCTTATTGACGATGAAACACAGAAATTGCATCGGATTTAAATAGAAAAGGCACAATGCCGACTTAAGTCCAAGAAGACTGGCTCTTCTTACTGACTATGTTTTGAACCACTCCTGTGACGCTAGTTACGATTCCGATGCTTCACTTTAGGTTTACTGTATACCTTGGACCTTCTTATTGACGATAAAACACAGATATTGCATCGGAATTAAAGAGAAAATGCACAATGCCGACTTAAGTACAAGAAGACTGACTCTTCCTACTGTCTATATTTTGAACCATTCCTGTGACACTAGTTATAGATTCCGATGCTTCATTTCAGGTTTACTGTATCCCTATGACCTTCTTTTTGACGATGAAACACAGATATTGCATCTGAATTAAATACAAAAGGCACAATGCCGACTTAAGTACAAGAAGACTGACTCTTCCTACTGTCTATTTTTTGAACGATTCCTGTGACATTAGTTATAGATTTCGATGCTTCACTTCAGGTTTGCTGAATCCTTTGGACCTTTTTATTGGCGAAGAAATACAGAAATTGCATCGGAATTAAATAGAAAAGCACAATGCCGACTTAGGTACAAGAAGACTGACTCTTCTTACTGTCTATGTTTTGAACCATTCCTGTGACAGTTACAGATTCCGATGCTTCACTTCAGGGCTACTGTATCCCTCTGACCTTCTTATTGACGATGAAACACAGAAATTGCATCGGAATTAAATAGAAAAGGCACAATGCCGTCTTAAGTACAAGCTGACTGACTCTTCTTAGTGTCTATGTTTTTAACCATTCCTGTGACGCTAGTTACAGATTCCAATGCTACACTTCAGGTTTACTGTATCCCTTGGACCTTCTTATTGACGATGAAACACAGAGATTGCATCGGAATTAAATACAAAAGGCACAATGCCAACGTAAGTACAAGAAGACTGACTCTTCTTACTGACTATGTTTTGAACCATTCCTGTGACACTAGTTAGAGATCCCAATGCTTCCCTTCAGGTTTACTGCATCCCTCTGACCTTCTTATTTACGATGAAACACAGAAATTGCATCGCAATTAAATACAAAAGGCACAATGCCGACTAAAATACAAGAAGACTGACTCTTTTTACTGACTATGATTTGAACCATCCCTGTGACACTAGTTATAGTTTCAGATGCTTCATTTCAGGTTTACTGTATCCCTCTGACCATCTTATTGACGATGAAACACAGAAATTGCATCGGAAATAAATACAAAAGGCACGATGCCGACTTAAGTACATGTAGACTGAATCTTCCTACCGTCTATGATTTGAACCATTCCTGTGACCCTAGTTATAGATTCCGATGCTTCATTTCAGGTTTACAGTATCCCTTCGATCATCCTATTGACGATGAAGCGCAGATAGTGCATCGGAGTTAAATACAATAGGCACAATACCGACTTAAGTACAAGAAGACTTACTCTTCCTACTTTCTATGTTTTGATCCATTCCTGTGACACTAGTTATAGATTCCGATGCTTCACTTAAGGTTTACTGTATCCCTCTGACCTTCTTTTTGACGATGAATCACAGACATTGCATCTTAATTAAAAAGAAAAGGCACAATGCCGACTTAAGTACAAGAAGACTGACTCTTCTTACTGTCTATGTTTTCAACCATTCCTGTGGCACTAGTTATAGTTTCCAATGCTTCACTTCAGATTTACTGTATCCCTTGGACCTTCTTTTTGACGATGAAACACAGAAATTGCATCGGAAATAAATGGAAAAGGCACAATGCCAACTTAAGTACATGAAGACTGACTCGTCTTACTGACTATGTTTGGAACCATTCCTGTGACACTAATTATAGATTCCGATGCTTCACTTCAGGTTTACTGTATCCCTCTGACCTTCTTTTTGACGATGAAACACAAACATTGCATCTTAATTAATAAGAAAAGGCAGAATGCCGACTTAAGTACAAGAAGACTGACTCTTCTTACTGTCTATGTTTTCAACCATTCCTGTGGCACTAGTTATGGATTCCGATGCTTCACTTCAGATTTACTGTATCCTTTGGACCTTCTTTTTGACGATGAAACACAGAAAATGCATCGGAAATAAATAGGAAAGGCACAATGCCAACTTAAGTACAAGAAGACTGACTCTTCTTACTGACTATATTTGGAACCATTCCTGTGACACTAGTTATAGATTCCGATGCTTCACTTCAGGTTTACTGTACCCCTCTGACCTTATTGACGATGAAACACAGATATTGCATCAGAATTAAATAGAAAAGGCACAATGCCAACTTAAGTACAATAAGACTGACTCTTCTTACTGACTGTTTGAACCATTCCTGTGACACTAGTTATAGATTCCGATGCTTCACTTCAGGTTTACTGTATCCCTCTGACCTTCTTATTGACGATGAAGCACAGAAATTGCATCGGAACTAAATACAAAAGGCACAATGCCGACTTTAGTACAAGAAGACTGGCCCTTCTTACTGTCTATGTTTTCAACCATTAATGTGACACTAGTTATAGATTCCAATGCTTCACTTCAGATTTACTGTATCCCTTGGACCTTCTTTTGTACGATGAAACACAGAAATTGCATCGAAAATAAATCGAAAAGGCATAATGCTAACTTAAGTACAAGAAGACTGACTCCTCTTACTGACTATGTTTGGAACCATTCCTGTGACACTAGTTATAGATTCCGATGCTTCATTTCAGGTTTACTGTATCCCTTGGACCTTCTTATTGACGATGAAACACAGAAATTGCATCGGAATAAAATACAAAAGGCACAATGCCGACTTAAGTACAAGAAGACTGACTCTTCGTACTGACTATGTTTTGAAACTTTTCTATGTCACTAGTTATAGATTACGATGGTACACTTCAGGTTTACTGTATCCCTTGGACCTTCTTATTGACGATGAAACACGGAAATTGCATCGGAATTAAATAGAAAAGGCACAATGCCGACTTAAGTACAAGAAGACTGACTCTTCTTACTGTCCATGTTTTGATCCATTCCTGTGACGCTAGTTACAGATTCTGATGCTTCACTTCAGTGCTACTATATCCCTCTGAATTTCTTATTGACGTTGAAAAACAGAAATTGCATCGGAAATAAATAGAAAAGGCACAATGCCGACTCAAGTACAAGAAGACTGACTCTTCTTACTGTCCATGTTTTGATCCATTCCTGTGACGCTAGTTACAGATTCCGATGCTTCACCTCAGGGCTACTGTATCCCTCTGAATTTCTTATTGACGTTGAAACACAGAAATTGCATCGGAAATAAATAGAAAAGGCACAATGCCGACTTAAGTACAAGAAGACTGACTCTTCCTACTGTCTATGTTTTGCACCATTCCTGTGACACTAGTTATAGATTCCGATGCTTCACTTCAGGATTACTGTAACCCCTTTGACGTTCTTATTGACGATGAAACACAGAAATTGCATTGGATTTAAATAGAAAAGGCACAATGCCGACTTAAATACAAGAAGATTGACTATTCTTACTGACTATGTTTTGAACCACTCCTGTGACGCTAGTTACAGATTCCGATGCTTCACTTCAGGTTTACTGTATCCCTTGGACCTACTTATTGACGATGAAACACAGATATTGCATCGGAAATAAATACAAAAAGCACTATGTCGACTTAAGTACAAGAAGATCGACTCTTCCTACGGTCTATATTTTGAACCATTCCTGTGACACTAGTTATAGATTCCGATGCTTCACTTCAGGTTTACTGTATCCCTCTGACCTTCTTTGTGACGATGAAACACAGAAATTGCATCTGAATTAAATACAAAAGGCACAATGCCGACTTAAGTACAAGAGGACTGACTCTTCCTACTGACTATGTTTTGAACCATTCCTGTGACACTAGTTATAGATTCCGATGCTTCACTTCAGGTTTACTGTATCCCTTGGCCCTTCCAATTGACGATGAAACACAGAAATTGCTTCGGAATTAAATACAAAAGGCGCAATGCCGACTTAAGTACAAGAAGACTGACTCTTCTTACTGACTGTTTGAACCATTCCTGTGACACTAGTTATAGATTCCGATGCTTCACTTCAGGTTTACTGTATCCCTCTGACCCTCTTATTGACGATGAAACACAGAAATTGCATCGGAACTAAATACAAAAGGCACAGTGCCGACTTCAGTACAAGAAGACTGACTCTTCTTACTGACTATGTTTTGAACCACTCCTGTGACGCTAGTTACAGATTCCGATGCTTCACTTCAGGTTTTCTGTATCCCTTGGACCTTCCTATTGACGATGAAACACAGAAATTGCATCGGAATTAAATAGAAAAGGCACAATGCCGTCGTAAGTACAAGCAGACTGACTCTTCTTAGTGTCTATGTTTTGAACCATTCCTGTGACGCTAGTTACAGATTCCAATGCTACACTTCAGGTTTACTGTATCCCTTGGACCTTCTTATTGACGATGAAACACAGAGATTGCATCGGAATTAAATAGAAAAGGCACAATGCCGACTTAAGTACAAGAAGACTGACTCTTCTTACTGACTATGTTTTGAACCATTCCTGTGACACTATTTAGAGATTCCAATGCTTCCCTTCAGGTGTACTGCATCCCTCTGACCTTCTTATTGACGATGAAGCACAGAAATTGCATCGGAATTAAATAGAAAAGGCACAATGCCGACTTAAGTACAAGACGACTGACTCTTATTACTGTCTATGTTCTGAACCATTCCTGTGACACTAGTTATAGATTTCGATGCTTCACTTCAGGTTTGCTGTATTCTTTGGACCTTTTTATTGGCGACGAAATACAGAAATTGCATCGGAATCAAATAGAAAAGGCACAATGCCGACTTAAGTACAAGAAGACTGACTCTTCCTACTGTCTATGTTTTGAACGATTCCTGTGACATTAGTTATAGATTTCGATGCTTCACTTAAGGTTTGCTGTATCCTTTGGACCTTTTTATTGGCGAGGAAGTACAGATATTGCATCGGAATTAAACAGAAAAGGCACAATGCCGACTTAAGTACAAGAAGACTGACTCTTCCTACTGCCTATGTTTTTAACCATTCCTGTGACACTAGTTATAGATTCCGATGCTTCACTTCAGATTTACTGTATCTCTTGGACCTTCTTATTGACGATGAAACACAGAAATTGCATCGGAAATAAATAGAAAAGGCACAATGCCAACTTAAGTACAAGAAGACTGACTACCTTTACTGACTATGTTTGGAACCATTCCTGTGATACTAGTTATAGATTCCGATGCTTCACTTCAGGTTTACTGTATCCCTCTGACTTTCTTTTTGATGATGAAACATAGACATTGCATCTTAATCAAAAAGAAAAGGCACAATGCCGACTTAAGAACAAGAAGACTGACTCTTCTTACTGTCTATGTTTTCAACCATTCCTGTGACACTAGTTATAGATACCGATGCTTCACTTCAGATTTACTGTATCTCTTGGACCTTCGTTTTGACGATGAAACACATAAATTGCATCGGATAAATAGAAAAGGCAAAATGCCAACTTAAGTACAAGAAGACTGACTCTTCTTAATGACTATGTTTTGAACCATTCCTGTGACACTAGTTATAGATTGCGATACTTTACTTCAGGTTTACTGTATCCCTCTGACCTTCTTATTGACGATGAAGCACAGAAATTACATCGGAATTAAATAGAAATGGCACAATGCCGACTTAAGTACAAGAAGACTGACTCTTATTACTGTCTATGTTTGAACCAATCCATTTGACACTAGTTATGGATTCCAATGCTTCATTTCAGGTTTACTGTATCCCTTGGACCTTCTTATTGACGATGAGACACAGAAATTGCATCGGAATTAAATAGAAAAAGCACAATGCCGACTTAAGTACAAGAAGACTGACTCTTCTTACTATCTATGTTTTGAACCATTCCTGTGACGCTTGTAACAGATTCCGATGCTTCACTTCGGGTTTACTGTATCCCTCTGACCTTCTTATTGACGATGAAACACAGAAATTGCATCGAAATTAAATAGAAAAGGCACAATGCCGACTTCAGAACATGAAGATTGACTCTTCCTACTGTCTATGTTTTGAACCAATCCTGTGACACTAGTTATAGATTTCGATGCTTCACTTCATGTTCACTGTATCCCTTGGACGTTCTTATTGACGATGAAACACAGATATTGCATCGGAATTAAATACCAAAGGCGCAATGCCGACTTAAGTACAAGAAGACTGACTCTTCTTACTGACTATGTTTTGAACCATTCCTGTGACACTAGTTAGAGATTCGGATGCTTCACTTCAGGTTTACTGTATCCCTCTGACCTTCTGAATGACGATGAAACACAGTAATTGCATCGGAATTAAATTGAAAAGGGCATAATGCCGACTTAAGTACAAGAAGACTGACTCTTCTTACTGACTATGTTTTGAACCATTCCTGTGACACTAGTTAGAGATTCCGATGCTTCACTTCATATTTACTGTATCCCTCTGACCCTCTTATTGACGATGAAACACAGAAATTGCATCGGAATTAGATACAAAAGTCACAATGCCGACTTAAGTACAAGAAGACTGACTCTTCCTACTGTCTATGTTTTGAACCATTCCTGTGACACTAGTTATAGATTCCGATGCTTCACTTCAGGTTTACTGTATCCCTCTGACCTTCTTATTGACGATGAAACACATAAATTGCATCGGAATTAAATACAAAAGGCACAATGCCGACTAAAGTACAAGAAGACTGACCTTTCATACAGTCTATGCTTTGAACCATTCCTGTGAAAGTAATTATAGATTCCGATGCTTTACTTCAGGTTTACTGTATCCCTCTGACCTTCTTATTGACGATGAAGCACAGAAATTGCATCGGAATCAAATAGAAAAGGCACAATGCCGACTTAAGTACAAGAAGACTGACTCTTATTACTGTCTATGTTTGTACCAATCCATTTGACACTAGTTATGGATTCCAATGCTTCATTTCAGGTTTACTGTATCCCTTGGACCTTCTTATTAACGATGAGACACAGAAATTGCATCGGAATTAAATAGAAACAGCACAATGCCGACTTAAGTACAAGAAGACTGACTCTTCTTACTATCTATGTTTTGAACCATTCCTGTGACGCTTGTTACAGATTCCGATGCTTCACTTCGGGTTTACTGTATCCCTCTGACCTTCTTATTGACGATGAAACACAGAACTTGCATCGAAATTAAATACAAAAGGCACAATGCCGCCTTCAGAACATGAAGATTGACTCTTCCTACTGTCTATGTTTTGAACCAATCCTGTGACACTAGTTATAGATTTCGATGCTTCACTTCAGGTTCACTGTATCCCTTGGACGTTCTTATTGACGATGATACACAGAAATTCCATCGTAATTAAATAGAAAAGGCACAATGCCGACTTAAGTACACGAAGACTGACTCTTCTTACTGACTATGTTTTGAACCATTCCTGTGACGCTAGTTACATATTCCGATGCTTCACTTCAGGTTTACTGTATCCCTTGGACCTTCTTATTGACGATGAAACACAGATATTGCATCGGAATTAAATACGAAAGGCGCAATGCCGACTTAAGTACAAGAAGACTGACTCTTCTTACTGACTATGTTTTGCACCATTCCTGTGACACTAGTTAGAGATTCGGATGCTTCACTTCAGGTTTACTGTATCCCTCTGACCTTCTGAATGACGATGAAACACAGTAATTGCATCGGAATTAAATTGAAAAGGGCATAATGCCGACTTAAGTACAAGAAGACTGACTCTTCTTACTGACTATGTTTTGAACCATTCCTGTGACACTAGTTAGAGATTCCGATGCTTCACTTCATATTTACTGTATCCCTCTGACCCTCTTATTGACGATGAAACACATAAATAGCATCGGAATTAAATACAAAAGGCACAATGCCGACTAAAGTACAAGAAGACTGACCTTTCTTACAGTCTATGCTTTGAACCATTCCTGTGAAAGTAGTTATAGATTCCGATGCTTCACTTCAGGTTTACCGTATCCCTTGGACCTTCTTATTGACGATAAAACACAGAAATTGCATCGGAATTAAATACAAAAGGCACAATGCCGACATAAGTACAAGAAGACTGACTCTTCTTACTAACTATGATTTGAACCATTCCTGTGACACTTGTTATAGATTCCGATGCTTGACTTAAGGTTTACTGTATCCCTCTGACCTTCTTATTGACGATGAAACACAGAAATTGCATCGGAATTAAATACAAAAGGCACAATGCCGACTTAAGTACAATAAGACTGACTCTTCGTACTGACTATGTTTTGGACCATTCTTGTGCCACTAGTTATAGATTCCTATGCTTCACTGCAGAATTACTGTATCCCTCTTACCTTCTTATTGACGATGAAACACGGAAATTGCATCGGAATTAAATAGAAAAGGCACAATGCCGACTTATGTACAAGAAGACTGACTCTTCTTACTGTCTATGCTTTGAACCATTCCTGTAACGCTAGTTACAGATTACGATGCTTCACTTCAGGTTGACTGTATCCCTAGGACCTTCTTATTGACGATGAAACACAGATATTGCTTCGGAATTAAATACAAAAGGCACAATGCCGACGTAAGTACAAGAAGACTGACTCTTCTTACTGACTATGATTTCAACCATTCCTGTGACACTAGTTAGAGATTCTGATGCTTCACTTCACATTTACTGTATCCCTCTGACCTTCTTATTGACGATGAAACACAGTAATTGCATCGGAATTAAATTGAAAAGGGCACAATGCCGACTTAAGTACAAGAAGACTGACTCTTCTTACTGTCTGTGTTTTGAACCATTCCTGTGACACTAGTTATAGATTCCGATGCTTCACTTCATGTTTACTGAACCCCTTCTACCTTCTTATTGCCGATGAAACACAGAAATTGATCGGAATTAAATACAAAAAGCACAATGCCGACTTAAGTGCAAGAAGACTGACTCTTCTTACTGACTATGTTTTAAACCAATTCTGTGACACCAGCTATAGATTCCGATGCTGCACTTCATGTTTACTGTATCCCTCTGACCTTCTTTGTGACGATGAAACACAGAAATTGCATCTGAATTAAATACAAAAGGCACAATGCCGACTTAAGTACAAGAGGACTGACTCTTCCTACTGACTATGTTTTGAACCATTCCTGTGACACTAGTTATAGATTCCGATGCTTCACTTCAGGTTTACTGTATCCCTTGGCCCTTCCAATTGACGATGAAACACAGAAATTGCTTCGGAATTAAATACAAAAGGCGCAATGCCGACTTAAGTACAAGAAGACTGACTCTTCTTACTGACTGTTTGAACCATTCCTGTGACACTATTTAGAGATTCCAATGCTTCCCTTCAGGTGTACTGCATCCCTCTGACCTTCTTATTGACGATGAAGCACAGAAATTGCATCGGAATTAAATAGAAAAGGCACAATGCCGACTTAAGTACAAGACGACTGACTCTTATTACTGTCTATGTTCTGAACCATTCCTGTGACACTAGTTATAGATTTCGATGCTTCACTTCAGGTTTGCTGTATTCTTTGGACCTTTTTATTGGCGACGAAATACAGAAATTGCATCGGAATCAAATAGAAAAGGCACAATGCCGACTTAAGTACAAGAAGACTGACTCTTCCTACTGTCTATGTTTTGAACGATTCCTGTGACATTAGTTATAGATTTCGATGCTTCACTTAAGGTTTGCTGTATCCTTTGGACCTTTTTATTGGCGAGGAAGTACAGATATTGCATCGGAATTAAACAGAAAAGGCACAATGCCGACTTAAGTACAAGAAGACTGACTCTTCCTACTGCCTATGTTTTTAACCATTCCTGTGACACTAGTTATAGATTCCGATGCTTCACTTCAGATTTACTGTATCTCTTGGACCTTCTTATTGACGATGAAACACAGAAATTGCATCGGAAATAAATAGAAAAGGCACAATGCCAACTTAAGTACAAGAAGACTGACTACCTTTACTGACTATGTTTGGAACCATTCCTGTGATACTAGTTATAGATTCCGATGCTTCACTTCAGGTTTACTGTATCCCTCTGACTTTCTTTTTGATGATGAAACATAGACATTGCATCTTAATCAAAAAGAAAAGGCACAATGCCGACTTAAGAACAAGAAGACTGACTCTTCTTACTGTCTATGTTTTCAACCATTCCTGTGACACTAGTTATAGATACCGATGCTTCACTTCAGATTTACTGTATCTCTTGGACCTTCGTTTTGACGATGAAACACATAAATTGCATCGGATAAATAGAAAAGGCAAAATGCCAACTTAAGTACAAGAAGACTGACTCTTCTTAATGACTATGTTTTGAACCATTCCTGTGACACTAGTTATAGATTGCGATACTTTACTTCAGGTTTACTGTATCCCTCTGACCTTCTTATTGACGATGAAGCACAGAAATTACATCGGAATTAAATAGAAATGGCACAATGCCGACTTAAGTACAAGAAGACTGACTCTTATTACTGTCTATGTTTGAACCAATCCATTTGACACTAGTTATGGATTCCAATGCTTCATTTCAGGTTTACTGTATCCCTTGGACCTTCTTATTGACGATGAGACACAGAAATTGCATCGGAATTAAATAGAAAAAGCACAATGCCGACTTAAGTACAAGAAGACTGACTCTTCTTACTATCTATGTTTTGAACCATTCCTGTGACGCTTGTAACAGATTCCGATGCTTCACTTCGGGTTTACTGTATCCCTCTGACCTTCTTATTGACGATGAAACACAGAAATTGCATCGAAATTAAATAGAAAAGGCACAATGCCGACTTCAGAACATGAAGATTGACTCTTCCTACTGTCTATGTTTTGAACCAATCCTGTGACACTAGTTATAGATTTCGATGCTTCACTTCATGTTCACTGTATCCCTTGGACGTTCTTATTGACGATGAAACACAGATATTGCATCGGAATTAAATACCAAAGGCGCAATGCCGACTTAAGTACAAGAAGACTGACTCTTCTTACTGACTATGTTTTGAACCATTCCTGTGACACTAGTTAGAGATTCGGATGCTTCACTTCAGGTTTACTGTATCCCTCTGACCTTCTGAATGACGATGAAACACAGTAATTGCATCGGAATTAAATTGAAAAGGGCATAATGCCGACTTAAGTACAAGAAGACTGACTCTTCTTACTGACTATGTTTTGAACCATTCCTGTGACACTAGTTAGAGATTCCGATGCTTCACTTCATATTTACTGTATCCCTCTGACCCTCTTATTGACGATGAAACACAGAAATTGCATCGGAATTAGATACAAAAGTCACAATGCCGACTTAAGTACAAGAAGACTGACTCTTCCTACTGTCTATGTTTTGAACCATTCCTGTGACACTAGTTATAGATTCCGATGCTTCACTTCAGGTTTACTGTATCCCTCTGACCTTCTTATTGACGATGAAACACATAAATTGCATCGGAATTAAATACAAAAGGCACAATGCCGACTAAAGTACAAGAAGACTGACCTTTCATACAGTCTATGCTTTGAACCATTCCTGTGAAAGTAATTATAGATTCCGATGCTTTACTTCAGGTTTACTGTATCCCTCTGACCTTCTTATTGACGATGAAGCACAGAAATTGCATCGGAATCAAATAGAAAAGGCACAATGCCGACTTAAGTACAAGAAGACTGACTCTTATTACTGTCTATGTTTGAACCAATCCATTTGACACTAGTTATGGATTCCAATGCTTCATTTCAGGTTTACTGTATCCCTTGGACCTTCTTATTAACGATGAGACACAGAAATTGCATCGGAATTAAATAGAAACAGCACAATGCCGACTTAAGTACAAGAAGACTGACTCTTCTTACTATCTATGTTTTGAACCATTCCTGTGACGCTTGTTACAGATTCCGATGCTTCACTTCGGGTTTACTGTATCCCTCTGACCTTCTTATTGACGATGAAACACAGAACTTGCATCGAAATTAAATACAAAAGGCACAATGCCGCCTTCAGAACATGAAGATTGACTCTTCCTACTGTCTATGTTTTGAACCAATCCTGTGACACTAGTTATAGATTTCGATGCTTCACTTCAGGTTCACTGTATCCCTTGGACGTTCTTATTGACGATGATACACAGAAATTCCATCGTAATTAAATAGAAAAGGCACAATGCCGACTTAAGTACACGAAGACTGACTCTTCTTACTGACTATGTTTTGAACCATTCCTGTGACGCTAGTTACATATTCCGATGCTTCACTTCAGGTTTACTGTATCCCTTGGACCTTCTTATTGACGATGAAACACAGATATTGCATCGGAATTAAATACGAAAGGCGCAATGCCGACTTAAGTACAAGAAGACTGACTCTTCTTACTGACTATGTTTTGCACCATTCCTGTGACACTAGTTAGAGATTCGGATGCTTCACTTCAGGTTTACTGTATCCCTCTGACCTTCTGAATGACGATGAAACACAGTAATTGCATCGGAATTAAATTGAAAAGGGCATAATGCCGACTTAAGTACAAGAAGACTGACTCTTCTTACTGACTATGTTTTGAACCATTCCTGTGACACTAGTTAGAGATTCCGATGCTTCACTTCATATTTACTGTATCCCTCTGACCCTCTTATTGACGATGAAACACATAAATAGCATCGGAATTAAATACAAAAGGCACAATGCCGACTAAAGTACAAGAAGACTGACCTTTCTTACAGTCTATGCTTTGAACCATTCCTGTGAAAGTAGTTATAGATTCCGATGCTTCACTTCAGGTTTACCGTATCCCTTGGACCTTCTTATTGACGATAAAACACAGAAATTGCATCGGAATTAAATACAAAAGGCACAATGCCGACATAAGTACAAGAAGACTGACTCTTCTTACTAACTATGATTTGAACCATTCCTGTGACACTTGTTATAGATTCCGATGCTTGACTTAAGGTTTACTGTATCCCTCTGACCTTCTTATTGACGATGAAACACAGAAATTGCATCGGAATTAAATACAAAAGGCACAATGCCGACTTAAGTACAATAAGACTGACTCTTCGTACTGACTATGTTTTGGACCATTCTTGTGCCACTAGTTATAGATTCCTATGCTTCACTGCAGAATTACTGTATCCCTCTTACCTTCTTATTGACGATGAAACACGGAAATTGCATCGGAATTAAATAGAAAAGGCACAATGCCGACTTATGTACAAGAAGACTGACTCTTCTTACTGTCTATGCTTTGAACCATTCCTGTAACGCTAGTTACAGATTACGATGCTTCACTTCAGGTTGACTGTATCCCTAGGACCTTCTTATTGACGATGAAACACAGATATTGCTTCGGAATTAAATACAAAAGGCACAATGCCGACGTAAGTACAAGAAGACTGACTCTTCTTACTGACTATGATTTCAACCATTCCTGTGACACTAGTTAGAGATTCTGATGCTTCACTTCACATTTACTGTATCCCTCTGACCTTCTTATTGACGATGAAACACAGTAATTGCATCGGAATTAAATTGAAAAGGGCACAATGCCGACTTAAGTACAAGAAGACTGACTCTTCTTACTGTCTGTGTTTTGAACCATTCCTGTGACACTAGTTATAGATTCCGATGCTTCACTTCATGTTTACTGAACCCCTTCTACCTTCTTATTGCCGATGAAACACAGAAATTGATCGGAATTAAATACAAAAAGCACAATGCCGACTTAAGTGCAAGAAGACTGACTCTTCTTACTGACTATGTTTTAAACCAATTCTGTGACACCAGCTATAGATTCCGATGCTGCACTTCATGTTTACTGTATCCCTCTGACCTTCTTATTGACGATAAAACACAGAAATTGCATCGGAATCAAATACAAAAAGGCACAATGCCGACTTAAGTACATGTAGACTGACTCTTCCTACTGACTATGTTTTGAAACAGTCCTGTGACCTTAGTGATAGATTCCGATGCTTCATCTCAGGTTTACTGTATCCCTTGGATCTTCTTATTGACGATGAAACACAGTAATTGCATCGGAATTAAATACAAAAAGCACAATGCCGACTTAAGTGCAAGAAGACTGACTCTTCTTACTGACTATGTTTTAAACCAATTCTGTGACACCAGCTATAGATTCCGATGCTGCACTTCATGTTTACTGTATCCCTCTGACCTTCTTATTGACGATAAAACACAGAAATTGCATCGGAATCAAATACAAAAAGGCACAATGCCGACTTAAGTACATGTAGACCGACTCTTCCTACTGTCTATGTTTTGAAACAGTCCTGTGACCTTAGTGATAGATTCCGATGCTTCATCTCAGGTTTACTGTATCCCTTGGATCTTCTTATTGACGATGAAACACAGTAATTGCATCGGAATTAAATTGAAAAGGGCACAATGCCGACATAAGTACAAGAAGACTGACTCTTCTTACTGTCTATGTTTTGAACCAGTCCTGTGACGCAAGTTACGGATTCCGATGCTTCACTTCAGGTTTACTGTATCCCTCTGACCTTCTTATTGCCGATGAAACACTTAAATTGCATCGGATTTAAATAGAAAAACCACAATGCCAACTTAAGTACAAGATGACTGACTCTTCTTACTAACTATGATTTGAACCATTCCTGCGGCACTTGTTATATATTCCGACGCTTGACTTAAGGTTTACTCTATCCCTCTGACCTTCTTATTGACGATGAAACACAGAAATTGCATCGGAATTAAATACAAAAAGCACAATGCCGACATAAGTACAAGAAGACTGACTCTTCTTACTGTCTATGTTTTGAACCAATCCTGTGACACTAGTTATAGATTCCGATGCTGCACTTCAGGTTTACTGTATCCCTCTGCCCTTCTTATTGACGATAAAACACAGAAATTGCATCGGAATTAAATACAAAGGCACAATGCCGACTTAAGTACATGTGAACTGACTCTTCCTACTGCCTATGTTTTGAAACAGTCCTGTGACCTTATTTATAGATTCCGATGCTTCATTTCAGGTTTACTGTATCCCTCTGACCTTCTTATTGACGATAAAACACAGTAATTGCATCGGAATTAAATTGAAAAGGACACAATGCCGACGTAAGTACAAGAAGACTGACTCTTCTTACTGTCTGTGTTTTGAACCATTCCTGTGACACTAGTTATAGATTCCGATGCTTCACTTCAGGTTTACTGAATCCCTTGGACCTTCTTATTGACGATGAAACACAGAATGTGCATCGGAATTAAATAGAAAAGGCACAATGCTGACTTAAGTACAAGAAGATTGACTCTTCCTACTGTCTAAGTTTTGAACCATTCCTGTGACACTAGTTGTAGATTCCGATGCTTCACTTCTGGTTTACTGTATCCCTCTGACCTTCTTATTGACGATGAAACCCAGAAATTGCATCGGAATTAAATACAAAAGGCACAATGCCAACTTAAGTACATGTAGACTGACTCTTCCTACTGTCTATGTTTTGAACCATTCCTGTGACACTAGTTATAGATTCCGATGCTTCATTTCAGTTTTAGTGTATCCCTTGGATCTTCTTATTGACGATGAAACGCAGATAGTGCATCGGAGTTAAATACAAAAGGCACAATGCCGACTTAAGAACAAGATGACTGACTCTTCCTACTGTCTATGTCTGAACCCTTCCTGTGACACTAGTTATAGATTCCGATGCTTCACTTCAGATTTACTGTATCCCTTGGACCTTCTTATTGACGATGAAACACAGAAATTGCATCGGAATTAATTACAAAAGGCACAATGCCGACTTAAGTACAAGCAGACTGACTCTTCTTACTGACAATGATTTGATCCATTCCTGTGACACTAGTTATAGATTCCGTTGCTGCACTTCAGGTTTACTGTATCCCTCTTACCTTCTTATTGACGACGAATCACAGATATTGCATCGGAATTAAATACAAAAGGCACAGTGCCGACTTAAGTACATGTAGACTGACTATTCCTACTGTCTATGTTTGACACAGTCCTGTGACCTTAGTTATAGATTCCGATGCTTCATTTCAGGTTTACTGTATCCCTTGGACTTTCTTATTGACAATGAAACACAGAAAGTGCATCGGAATTAATTAGAAAAGGCACAATGCCGACTTAAGTACAAGATGACTGTCTGTTCCTAAGGCCTATGTTTTGAACCATTCCGGTGACACTAGTTATAGATTCCGATTCTTCATTTCAGGTTTACTGTATCCCTTGGATCTTCTTAGTGCCGATGAAACACAGATAGTGCATCGGAGTTAAATACAAAAGGCACAATGCCGACTTAAGTACAAGCAGACTGACTCTTCGTACACACTATATTTTGAACCATTCCTGTGACACTAGTTATAGATTCCGATGATTCACTTTAGGTTTACTGTTTCCTTGGACCTTCTTATCGACGATGAAACACAGAAAGTGCTTCGGAATTAATAGAAAAGGCACAATCCTGACTTAAGTACAAGAAGACTGACTCTTCTTACTGACTATGTTGGGAACCATTCCTGTGACACTAGTAATAGAATCCGATGCTTCACTTCAGGTTTACTGTATCCCTCTGACCTTCTTTTTGACGATGAAACACAGAAATTGCATCTATCTTAAATACAAAAGGCACAATGCCGACTTAAGTACAAGAAGACTGACTCTTCCTACTGTCCATGTTTTGAACGATTAATGTGACATTAGTTATAGATTTCGATGCTTCACTTCAGGTTTGCTGTATCCTTTGGACCTCTTATTGGCGACGAAATACAGAAATTGCATCGGAATTAAATAGAATAGGCACAATTCCGACTTACGTACAAGAAGACTGACTCTTCCTACTGTCTATGATTTCAACCATTCCTGTGACACTAGTTATAGATTCCGATGCTTCACCTCAGGTTCACTGTACCCCTCTGACCTTCTTATTGACGATGAAACACAGAAATTGCGTCGGAATTAAATAGAAAAGGCACAATGCCGTCTTAAGTACAAGCAGACTGACTCTTCTAAGTGTCTATGTTTTGAACCATTCCTGTGACGCTAGTTACAGATTCCAATGCTACACTTCAGGTTTACTGTATCGCTTGGACCTTCTTATTGACCATGAAACACAGAGATTGCATCGGAATTAAATACAAAAGGCACAATGACGACTTAAGTACAAGAAGACTGACTCTTTTTACTGACTATGTTTTGAACCATTCCTGTGACACTAGTTATAGATTCAGATGCTTCACTTCAGGTTTACTGTATCCATCTGACCTTCTTATAGACGATGAAATACAGAAATTGCATCGGAAATAAATACAAAAGGCACGATGCCGATTTAAGTACAAGTATACTGAATCTTCCTATTGTCTATGTTTTGAACCATTCCTGTGACGCTAGTTATAGATTCCGATGCTTCATTTCAGGTTTACTGTATCCCTTCGATCATCTTATTGACGATGGAACGCAGATAGTGCATAGGAGTTAAATACAATAGGCACAATACCGACCTTTGTACAAGAAGACTGACTCTTAATACTTTCTATGTTTTGAACCATTCCTGTGACACTAGTTATAGATTCCGATGCTTCACTTAAGGTTTACTGTATCCCTCTGACCTTCTTTTTGACGATGAAACACAGACATTGCATCTTAATGAAAAAGAAAAGGCACAATGCCGACATAAGTACAAGAAGACTGACTCTTCTTACTGTCTATGTTTTCAACCATTCCTGTGACACTAGTTATAGATTCCGATGCTTCACTTCAGACCTACTGTATCCCTTGGACCTTCTTTTTGACGATGAAACACAGAAATTGCATCGGAAATAAATAGAAAAGGCACAATGCCAACTTAAGTACAAGAAGACTGACTCTTCTTAATGACTATGTTTTGAACCATTCCTGTGACACTAGTTATAGATTCCGATGCTTCACTTCACGTTTACTGTATTCCTCTGACCTTCTTATTGACGATGAAACACAGAAATTGCATCGGAATTAAATTGAAAAGGCACAATGCCGACTTAAGTACAAGAAGACTGACTCTTCTTACTGTCTATGTTTTGAACCGTTCCTGTGACACTAGTTATAGATTCCGATGCTTCACTTCAAGTTTACTGTATCCCTCTGACATTCTTTTTGACGATGAAACACAGACATTGCATCTTAATTAAAAAGAAAAGGCACAATGCCGACCTAAGTACAAGAAGACAGACTCTTTTTACTGTCTATGTTTTCAACCATTCCTGTGACACTAGTTATAGATTCCGATGCTTCACTTCAGGTTTACTGTATCCCTCTGACCTTATTGACGATGAAACACAGATATTGCATCGGAATTAAATAGAAAAGGCACAATGCCGACTTAAGTACAAGAAGACTGACTCTTCTTAATGACTATGTTTTGAACCATTCCTGTGACACTAGTTATAGATTCCGATGCTTCACTTCACGTTTACTGTATCCCTCTGACCTTCTTAGTGAAGATGAAACACAGAAATTGCATCGGAATTACATTGAAAAGGCACAATGCCGACTTAAGTACAAGAAGACTGACTCTTCTTACTGTCTATGTTTTGAACCATTCCTGTGACACTAGTTACAGATTCCGATGTATCACTTCAGGTTTACTGTATCCCTTGGACCCTCTTACTGACGATAAAACACAGATATTGCATCGGAATTAAATGGAAAAGGCACAATGCCGACTTAAGTACAAGAAGACTGACTCTTCTTACTGACTATGTTTTGAACCCTTCCTGTGACACTAGTTAGAGATTCCGATGCTTGACTTCAGGTTTAATGTATCCCTCTGACATTCTAATTGACGATGAATCACAGTAATTGCATCGGAATTAAATTGAAAAGGGCATAATGCCGACTTAAGTACAAGAATACTGACACTTCTTACTCTCTATGTTTTGAACCTTTCCTGTGACAATAGTTATAGATTCCAAAGCTTCACTTCAGGTTTACTGTATCACTTGGACCTTCTTATTGACGATGAAACACAGAAATTGCATCGGAATTAAATACAAAAGGCACAATGCCGAATTAAGTACAAGAAGACTGACTCTTCCTACTGTCTATGTTTGAACCATTCCTGTGACACTAGTTATAGATTCCGATGCTACACTTCAGGTGTACTGTATCCCTTTGACTTCTTATTGACGATGAATCACAGAAATTGCATCGGAATTAAATACAAAAGGCACAATGCCGACTTAAGTACAAGAAGACTGACTCTTCCTACTGACTGCTTTGAACCATTCCTGTGACACTAGTTATAGATTCCAATGCTGCACTTCAGGTTTACTGTATCCCTCTGACCTTCTTATTGACGTTGAAACACAGAAATTGCATCGGAATTAAATACAAAAGGCACAATGCCGACTTAAGTACAAGAAGACAGACTCTTCCTACTGACTGCTTTGAACCATTCCTGTGACACTAGTTATAGATTCCGATGCTTCACTTCAGGTTTACTGTATCCCTCTGACCTTCTTATTGACGTTGAAACACAGAAATTGCATCGGATTTAAATACAAATGGAACAATGCCGACTTAAGTACAAGAAGACTGACTCACCTTACTGTCTATGTTTTGAACCATTCCTGTGACACAAGATAAAGATTCCGATGCTTCACTTCAGGTTTACTGTATCCCTTGGACCTTCTTATTGACGATGAAACACAGATATTGCATCGGAATTAAATAGAAAATGCACAATGTCGACTTAAGTACAAAAAGACTGACTCTTCTTAGTGTCTATGTTTCGAACCATTCCTGTGACGCAAGTTACAGATTCCGATGCTTCACTTCAGGTTTAATGTATCCCTCCGACCTTCTTATTGACGATGAAACACTGAAATTGCATCGGAATTAAATAGAAAAAGCACAATGCCGACCTAAGTACAAGAAGACTGACTCTTCTTGCTGACTATGATTTGAACCATTCCTGTGACACTTGTTATGGATTACGACGCTTCACTTAAGGTTTACTGTATCCCCCTGACCTTCTTATTGAAGATGAAACACAGAAATTGCATCGGAATTAAATACAAAAGGCATAATGCCGAATGAAGTACAATAAGACTGACTCTTCGTACTGACTATGATTGGACCATTCCTGTGCCACTAGTTATAGATTCCTATGCTTCACTTCAGATTTACTGTATCCATGTTACCTTCTTATTGACGATGAAACACAGATATTGCATCGGAACTAAATACAAAAGGCACAATGCCGTCGTAAGTGCAAGAAGACTGACTCTTCTTACAGACTATGATTTGGACCATTGTTGTGACACTAGTTACAGATTCCGATTCTTCACTTCATATTTACTGTATCCCTCTGACCTTCTTATTGACGATGAAACACAGTAATTGCATCGGAATTAAATTGAAAAGGGCACAAAGCTGACTTAAGTACAGGAAGACTGACTCTTCTTACTGTCTATGTTTTGAACCATTCCAGTGACACTAGTTATAGATTCCGATGCTTCACTTCAGGTTTACTGAATCCCTTGGACCTTCTTATTGACGATGGAACACAGAAATTGCATCGGAATTAAATACAAAAGGCACAATGCAAACTTAAGTACAAGAAGACTGACTCTTCTTAATGACTATGTTTTGAACCATTCCTGTGACACTAGTTATAGATTCCGATGCTTCACTTCACGTTTACTGTATTCCTCTGACCTTCTTATTGACGATGAAACACAGAAATTGCATCGGAATTAAATTGAAAAGGCACAATGCCGACTTAAGTACAAGAAGACTGACTCTTCTTACTGTCTATGTTTTGAACCATTCCTGTGACACTAGTTATAGATTCCGATGCTTCACTTCAAGTTTACTGTATCCCTCTGACATTCTTTTTGACGATGAAACACAGACATTGCATCTTAATTAAAAAGAAAAGGCACAATGCCGACTTAAGTACAAGAAGACAGACTCTTTTTACTGTCTATGTTTTCAACCATTCCTGTGACACTAGTTGTAGATTCCGATGCTTCACTTCAGGTTTACTGTATCCCTCTGACCTTATTGACGATGAAACACAGATATTGCATCGGAATTAAATAGAAAAGGCACAATGCCGACTTAAGTACAAGAAGACTGACTCTTCTTAATGACTATGTTTTGAACCATTCCTGTGACACTAGTTATAGATTCCGATGCTTCACTTCACGTTTACTGTATCCCTCTGACCTTCTTAGTGAAGATGAAACACAGAAATTGCATCGGAATTACATTGAAAAGGCACAATGCCGACTTAAGTACAAGAAGACTGACTCTTCTTACTGTCTATGTTTTGAACCATTCCTGTGACACTAGTTACAGATTCCGATGCATCACTTCAGGTTTACTGTATCCCTTGGACCCTCTTACTGACGATAAAACACAGATATTGCATCGGAATTAAATAGAAAAGGCACAATGCCGACTTAAGTACAAGAAGACTGACTCTTCTTACTGACTATGTTTTGAACCCTTCCTGTGACACTAGTTAGAGATTCCGATGCTTGACTTCAGGTTTAATGTATCCCTCTGACCTTCTAATTGACGATGAATCACAGTAATTGCATCGGAATTAAATTGAAAAGGGCATAATGCCGACTTAAGTACAAGAATACTGACTCTTCTTACTCTCTATGTTTTGAACCTTTCCTGTGACAATAGTTATAGATTCCAAAGGTTCACTTCAGGTTTACTGTATCACTTGGACCTTCTTATTGACGATGAAACACAGAAATTGCATCGGAATTAAATACAAAAGGCACAATGCCGAATTAAGTACAAGAGGACTGACTCTTCCTACTGTCTATGTTTGAACCATTCCTGTGACACTAGTTATAGATTCCGATGCTACACTTCAGGTGTACTGTATCCCTTTGACTTCTTATTGACGATGAATCACAGAAATTGCATCGGAATTAAATACAAAAGGCACAATGCCGACTTAAGTACAAGAAGACTGACTCTTCCTACTGACTGCTTTGAACCATTCCTGTGACACTAGTTATAGTTTCCAATGCTGCACTTCAGGTTTACTGTATCCCTCTGACCTTCTTATTGACGTTGAAACACAGAAATTGCATCGGAATTAAATACAAAAGGCACAATGCCGACTTCAGTACAAGAAGACAGACTCTTCCTACTGACTGCTTTGAACCATTCCTGTGACACTAGTTATAGATTCCGATGCTTCACTTCAGGTTTACTGTATCCCTCTGACCTTCTTATTGACGTTGAAACACAGAAATTGCATCGGATTTAAATACAAATGGAACAATGCCGACTTAAGTACAAGAAGACTGACTCACCTTACTGTCTATGTTTTGAACCATTCCTGTGACACAAGATAAAGATTCCGATGCTTCACTTCAGGTTTACTGTATCCCTTGGACCTTCTTATTGACGATGAAACACAGATATTGCATCGGAATTAAATAGAAAATGCACAATGTCGACTTAAGTACAAGAAGACTGACTCTTCTTAGTGTCTATGTTTCGAACCATTCCTGTGACGCAAGTTACAGATTCCGATGCTTCACTTCAGGTTTACTGTATCCCTCCGACCTTCTTATTGACGATGAAACACTGAAATTGCATCGGAATTAAATAGAAAAAGCACAATGCCGACCTAAGTACAAGAAGACTGACTCTTCTTGCTGACTATGATTTGAACCATTCCTGTGACACTTGTTATGGATTACGACGCTTCACTTAAGGTTTACTGTATCCCCCTGACCTTCTTATTGACGATGAAACACAGAAATTGCATCGGAATTAAATACAAAAGGCATAATGCCGAATGAAGTACAATAAGACTGACTCTTCGTACTGACTATGATTGGACCATTTCTGTGCCACTAGTTATAGATTCCTATGCTTCACTTCAGATTTACTGTATCCATGTTACCTTCTTATTGACGATGAAACACAGATATTGCATCGGAACTAAATACAAAAGGCACAATGCCGACGTAAGTACAAGAAGACTGACTCTTCTTACAGACTATGATTTGGACCATTGTTGTGACACTAGTTACAGATTCCGATTCTTCACTTCATATTTACTGTATCCCTCTGACCTTCTTATTGACGATGAAACACAGTAATTGCATCGGAATTAAATTGAAAAGGGCACAAAGCTGACTTAAGTACAGGAAGACTGACTCTTCTTACTGTCTATGTTTTGAACCATTCCAGTGACACTAGTTATAGATTCCGATGCTTCACTTCAGGTTTACTGAATCCCTTGGACCTTCTTATTGACGATGGAACACAGAAATTGCATCGGAATTAAATACAAAAGGCACAATGCCGACTTAAGTACAAGAAGACTGACTCTGCTTTTTGTCTATGTTTTGAAACATTCCTGTGACACTAGTTATAGATTCCGATACTTCACTTCAGGTCTACTGTAACCCTTGGACCTTCTTATTGACGATGAAACACAGATATTCCATCGGAATTAAATAGAAAAATCACAATGCCGACGTAAGTACAAGAAGACTGACTCTTCCTACTGACTGTTTTGAACCATTCCTGTGACACTAGTTATAGATTCCGATGCTTCACTTCAGGATTACTATATCCCTCTGACCTTCTTATTGACGTTGAAACACAGAAATTGCATCGGAATTAAATACAAATGGAACAATGCCGACTCAAGTACAAGAATACTGACTCGCCTTACCGTCTATGTTTTGAACCTTTCCTGTGACACAAGATATAGATTCCGATGCTTAACTTAAGGTTTACTGTATCCCTCTGACCTTCTTATTGACTATGAAACACAGTAATTGCATCGGAATTAAATTGAAAAGGGCACAATGCCGACTTAAGTACAAGAAGACTGACTCTTCTTACTGTCTATGTTTTGAACCATTCCTGTGACGCAAGTTACAGATTCCGATGCTTCACTTCAGGTTTACTGTATCCCTCTGACCTTCTTATTGACGATGAAAAACTGAAATTGCATCGGAAATAAATTGAAAAAGCACAATGCCGACTTAAGTACAAGGAGACTGACTCTTCTTACTAACTATGATTTGAACCATTCCTGTGACACTTGTTATAGATTCCGATGCTTGAATTAAGGTTTACTGTATCCCTCTGACCTTCTTATTGACGATGAAACACAGAAATTGCATCGGAATTAAATACAAAAGGCACAATGCCGACTTAAGTACGATAAGACTGACTCTTCGTACTGACTATGCTTTGGACCATTCCTGTGCCACTAGTTATAGATTCCTATGCTTCACTGCAGAATTACTGTATCCCTCTTACCCTCTTATTGACGATGAAACACGGAAATTGCATCGGAATTAAATAGAAAAGGCACAATGCCGACTTATGTACAAGAAGACTGACTCATCTTACTGTCTATGCTTTGAACCATTCCTGTGACGCTAGTTACAGATTACGATGCTTCACTTCAGGTTGACTGTATCCCTAGGACCTTCTTATTGACGATGAAACACAGATATTGCATCGGAATTAAATACAAAAGGCACAATGCCGACGTAAGTACAAGAAGACTGACTCTTCTTACTGACTATGTTTTGAACCAATTCTGTGACACCAGTTATAGATTCCGATGCTGCACTGCATGTTTACTGTATCCCTCTGACCTTCTTATTGACGATAAAACACAGAAATTGCATCGGAATCAAATACAAAAGGCACAATGCCGACTTAAGTACATGTAGACTGACTCTTCCTACAGTCTATGTTTTGAAACAGTCCTGTGACCTTAGTGATAGATTCCGATGCTTCATCTCAGGATTACTGTATCCCTTGGATCTTCTTATTGACGATGAAACACAGTAATTGCATCGGAATTAAATTGAAAATTGCACAATGCCGACATAAGTAAAAGAAGACTGACTCTTCTTACTGTCTATGTTTTGAACCAGTCCTGTGACGCAAGTTACGGATTCCGATGCTTCACTTGAGGTTTACTGTATCCCTCTGACCTTCTTATTGCCGATGAAACACTTAAATTGCATCAGAATTAAATAGAAAAAGCACAATGCCAACTTAAGTACAAGATGACTGACTCTTCTTACTAACTACGTTTTGAACCATTCCTGTGGCACTTGTTATATATTCCGACGCTTGACTTAAGGTTTACCCTATCCCTCTGACCTTCTTATTGACGATGAAACAAAGAAATTGCATCGGAATTAAATACAAAAGGCACAATGCCGCCTTAAGTACATGTAGACTGACTCTTCCTACTGCCTATGTTTTGAAACAGTCCTGTGACCTTATTTATAGATTCCGATGCTTCATTTCAGGTTTACTGTATCCCTCTGACCTTCTTATTGACGATAAAACACAGTAATTGCATCGGAATTAAATTGAAAAGGGCACAATGCCGACGTAAGTACAAGAAGACTGACTCTTCTTACTGTCTGTGTTTTGAACCATTCCTGTGACACTAGTTGTAGATTCCGATGCTTCACTTCAGGTTTACTGAATCCCTTGGACCTTCTTATTGACGATGAAAGACATAATGTGCATCGGAATTAAGTAGTAAAGGCACAATGCTGACTTAAGTACAAGAAGATTGACTCTTCCTACTGTCTAAGTTTTGAACCATTCCTGTGACACTAGTTGTAGATTCCGATGCTTCACTTCAGGTTTACTGTATCCCTCTGACCTTCGTATTGACGATGAAACCCAGAAATTGCATCGGAATTAAATACAAAAGGCACAATGCCGACTTAAGTACATGTAGACTGACTCTTCCTACTGTCTATGTTTTGAAACAGTCCTGTGACCTTAGTTATAGATTCCGATGCTTCATTTCAGGTTTACTATATCCCTTGGATCTTCTTATTGACGATGAAACACAGATAGTGCATCGTAGTTAAATACAAAAGGCACAATGCCGACTTATGTACAATAAGACTGACTCTTCGTACTGACTATGTTTTGGACCATTCCTGTGCCACTAGTTATAGATTCCTATGCTTCACTTCAGGTTTACTGTATCCCTCTTACCTTCATATTGACGATGAAACACGGAAATTGCAACGGAATGAAATAGAAAAGGCACAATGCCGACTTATGTACAAGAAGAATAACTCTTCTTACTGTCTATGTTTTGAACCATTCCTGTGACACTAGTTATAGATTCCGATGCTTCACTTCAGGTTTACTGAATCCCTTGGACCTTCTTATTGACGATGGAACACAGAAATTGCATCGGAATTAAATACAAAAGGCACAATGCCGACTTAAGTACACGTAGACTGATTCTTCCTACTGTCTATGATTTGAAACAGTCCTGTGAAGTTAGTAATAGATTTCGATGCTTCATTTCAGGTTTACTGTATCCCATGGACCTTCTTATTGCCGATGAAACACAGAAAGTGCATCGGAATTAAATAGAAAAGGCACAATGCCGACTTAAGTACAAGAAGACTAACTCTCCTACTGTCTATGTTTTGAACCATTCCTGTGACACTAGTTATAGATTCCGATGCTTTATTTCAGGTTTACTGTATCCCTTGGATCTTCTTAATGACGATGAAACACAGATAGTGCATCGGAGATAAATACAAAAGGCACAATGCCGACTTAAGTACAAGAAGACTGACTCTTCCTACTGTCTATGATTTGAACCATTCCTGTGATACTAGTTATAGATTCCGATGCTTAACTTCAGATTTACTGTATCCCTTGGACCTTCTTATTGAAGATCAAACACAGAAATTGAATCGGAATTAATTACAAATGGCACAATGAAGACTTATGTACAAGACGACTGACTCTTCTTACTGACTGTTCTGAACCATTCCTGTGACACTAGTTATAGATTCCGATGCTTCACTTAAGGTTTACTGTATCCCTCTGACCTTCTTATTGACGATGAAACACAGAAATTGCATCGGAATTAAATACAAAAGGCACAATGCCGACTTAAGTACAAGAAGACTGACTCTGCTTTTTGTCTATGTTTTGAAACATTCCTGTGACACTGGTTATAGATTCCGATACTTCACTTCAGGTCTACTGTAACCCTTGGACCTTCTTATTGACGATGAAGCACAGATATTGCATCGGAATTAAATACAAAAGGCACAATGCCGACGTAAGTACAAGAAGACTGACTCTTCCTACTGACTGTTTTGAACCATTCCTGTGACACTAGTTATAGATTCCGATGCTTCACTTCAGGATTACTATATCCCTCTGACCTTCTTATTGACGTTGAAACACCGAAATTGCATCGGAATTAAATACAAATGGAACAATGCCGACACAAGTACAAGAAGACTGACTCGCCTTACCGTCTATGTTTTGAACCATTCCTGTGACACAAGATATAGATTCCGATGCTTAACTTAAGGTTTACTGTATCCCTCTGACCTTCTTATTGACTATGAAACACAGTAATTGCATCGGAATTAAATTGAAATGGGCACAAGGCAGACTTAAGTACAAGAAGACTGACTGTTCTTACTGTCTATGTTTTGAACCATTCCTGTGACGCAAGTTACAGATTCCGATGCTTCACTTCAGGTTTACTGTATCCCTCTGACCTTCTTATTGACGATGAAACACTGAAATTGCATCGGAAATAAATTGAAAAAGCACAATGCCGACTTAAGTACAAGAAGACTGACTCTTCTTACTAACTATGATTTGAACCATTCCTGTGACACTTGTTATAGATTCCGATGCTTGACTTAAGGTTTACTGTATCCCTCTGACCTTCTTATTGACGATGAAACACAGAAATTGCATCGGAATTAAATACAAAAGGCACAATGCCGACTTAAGTACGATAAGACTGACTCTTCGTACTGACTATGCTTTGGACCATTCCTGTGCCACTAGTTATAGATTCCTATGCTTCACTGCAGAATTACTGTATCCCTCTTACCCTCTTATTGACGATGAAACACGGAAATTGCATCGGAATTAAATAGAAAAGGCACAATGCCGACTTATGTACAAGAAGACTGACTCTTCTTACTGTCTATGCTTTGAACCATTCCAGTGACGCTAGTTACGGATTACGATGCTTCACTTCAGGTTGACTGTATCCCTAGGACCTTCTTATTGACGATGAAACACAGATATTGCATCGGAATTAAATACAAAAGGCACAATGCCGACGTAAGTACAAGAAGACTGACTCTTCTTACTGACTATGTTTTGAACCAATTCTGTGACACCAGTTATAGATTCCGATGCTGCACTGCATGTTTACTGTATCCCTCTGACCTTCTTATTGACGATAAAACACAGAAATTGCATCGGAATCAAATACAAAAGGCACAATGCCGACTTAAGTACATGTAGACTGACTCTTCCTACAGTCTATGTTTTGAAACAGTCCTGTGACCTTAGTGATAGATGCCGATGCTTCATCTCAGGATTACTGTATCCCTTGGATCTTCTTATTGACGATGAAACACAGTAATTGCATCGGAATTAAATTGAAAATTGCACAATGCCGACATAAGTAAAAGAAGGCTGACTCTTCTTACTGTCTATGTTTTGAACCAGTCCTGTGACGCAAGTTACGGATTCCGATGCTTCACTTCAGGTTTACTGTATCCCTCTGACCTTCTTATTGCCGATGAAACACTTAAATTGCATCAGAATTAAATAAAAAAAGCACAATGCCAACTTAAGTACAAGATGACTGACTCTTCTTACTAAGTATGTTTTGAACCATTCCTGTGGCACTTGTTATATATTCCGACGCTTGACTTAAGGTTTACCCTATCCCTCTGACCTTCTTATTGACGATGAAACAAAGAAATTGCATCGGAATTAAATACAAAAGGCACAATGCCGACTTAAGTACATGTAGACTGACTCTTCCTACTGCCTCTGTTTTGAAACAGTCCTGTGACCTTATTTATAGATTCCGATGCTTCATTTCAGGTTTACTGTATCCCTCTGACCTTCTTACTGACGATAAAACACAGTAATTGCATCGGAATTAAATTGAAAAGGGCACAATGCCGACGTAAGTACAAGAAGACTGACTCTTCTTACTGTCTGTGTTTTGAACCATTCCTGTGACACTAGTTGTAGATTCCGATGCTTCACTTCAGGTTTACTGAATCCCTTGGACCTTCTTATTGACGATGAAAGACATAATGTGCATCGGAATTAAATAGTAAGGGCACAATGCTGACTTAAGTACAAGAAGATTGACTCTTCCTACTGTCTAAGTTTTGAACCATTCCTGTGACACTAGTTGTAGATTCCGATGCTTCACTTCAGGTTTACTGTATCCCTCTGACCTTCTTATTGACGATGAAACCCAGAAATTGCATCGGAATTAAATACAAAAGGCACAATGCCGACTTAAGTACATGTAGACTGACTCTTCCTACTGTCTATGTTTTGAAACAGTCCTGTGACCTTAGTTATAGATTCCGATGCTTCATTTCAGGTTTACTATATCCCTTGGATCTTCTTATTGACGATGAAACACAGATAGTGCATCGGAGATAAATACAAAAGGCACAATGCCGACTTAAGTACAAGAAGACTGACTCTTCCTACTGTCTATGATTTGAACCATTCCTGTGATACTAGTTATAGATTCCGATGCTTAACTTCAGATTTACTGTATCCCTTGGACCTTCTTATTGAAGATCAAACACAGAAATTGAATCGGAATTAATTACAAATGGCACAATGAAGACTTATGTACAAGACGACTGACTCTTCTTACTGACTGTTCTGAACCATTCCTGTGACACTAGTTATAGATTCCGATGCTTCACTTAAGGTTTACTGTATCCCTCTGACCTTCTTATTGACGATGAAACACAGAAATTGCATCGGAATTAAATACAAAAGGCACAATGCCGACTTAAGTACAAGAAGACTGACTCTGCTTTTTGTCTATGTTTTGAAACATTCCTGTGACACTAGTTATAGATTCCGATACTTCACTTCAGGTCTACTGTAACCCTTGGACCTTCTTATTGACGATGAAGCACAGATATTGCATCGGAATTAAATACAAAAGGCACAATGCCGACGTAAGTACAAGAAGACTGACTCTTCCTACTGACTGTTTTGAACCATTCCTGTGACACTAGTTATAGATTCCGATGCTTCACTTCAGGATTAATATATCCCTCTGACCTTCTTATTGACGTTGAAACACAGAAATTGCATCGGAATTAAATACAAATGGAACAATGCCGACTCAAGTACAAGAAGACTGACTCGCCTTACCGTCTATGTTTTGAACCATTCCTGTGACACAAGATATAGATTCCGATGCTTAACTTAAGGTTTACTGTATCCCTCTGACCTTCTTATTGACTATGAAACACAGTAATTGCATCGGAATTAAATTGAAATGGGCACAAGGCAGACTTAAGTACAAGAAGACTGACTGTTCTTACTGTCTATGTTTTGAACCATTCCTGTGACGCAAGTTACAGATTCCGATGCTTCACTTCAGGTTTACTGTATCCCTCTGACCTTCTTATTGACGATGAAACACTGAAATTGCATCGGAAATAAATTGAAAAAGCACAATGCCGACTTAAGTACAAGAAGACTGACTCTTCTTACTAACTATGATTTGAACCACTCCTGTTACACTTGTTATAGATTCCGATGCTTGACTTAAGGTTTACTGTATCCCTCTGACCTTCTTACTGACGATGAAACACAGAAATTGCATCGGAATTAAATACAAAAGGCACAATGCCGACTTAAGTACAATAAGACTGACTCTTCGTACTAACTATGTTTTGGACCATTCCTGTGCCACTAGTTATAGATTCCTATGCTTCACTGCAGAATTACTGTATCCCTCTTACCTTCTTATTGACGATGAAACACTTAAATTGCATCGGAATTAAATAGGAAAAGCACAATGCCAACTTAAGTACAAGATGACTGACTCTTCTTACTAACTAAGATTTGAACCATTCCTGTGGCACTTGTTATATATTCCGACGCTTGACTTAAGGTTTACTCTATCCCTCTGACCTTCTTAGTGACGATGAAACACAGAAATTGCATCGGAATTAAATACAAAAGGCACAATGCCGACTTAAGTACATGTAGACTGACTCTTCCTACTGCCTATGTTTTGAAACAGTCCTGTGACCTTATTTATAGATTCCGATGCTTCATTTCAGATTTACTGTATCTCTCTGACCTTCTTATTGACGATAAAACACAGTAATTGCATCGGAATTAAATTGAAAAGGGCACAATGCCGACGTAAGTACAAGAAGACTGACTCTTCTTACTGTCTGTGTTTTGAACCATTCCTGTGACACTAGTTATAGATTCCGATGCTTCACTTCAGGTTTACTGAATCCCTTGGACCTTCTTATTGACGATGAAACACAGAATGTGCATCGGAATTAAATAGAAAAGGCACAATGCTGACTTAAGTACAAGAAGATTGACTCTTCCTACTGTCTAAGTTTTGAACCATTCCTGTGACACTAGTTGTAGATTCCGATGCTTCACTTCAGCTTTACTGTATCCCTCTGACCTTCTTATTGACGATGAAACCCAGAAATTGCATCGGAATTAAATACAAAAGGCACAATGCCAACTTAAGTACATTTAGACTGACTCTTCCTACTGTCTATGTTCTGAAACAGTCCTGTGACCTTAGTTATAGATTCCGATGCTTCATTTCAGGTTTACTGTATCCCTTGGATCTTCTTATTGACGATGAAACACAGATAGTGCATCGGAGTTAAATACAAAAGGCACAGTGCCGACTTAAGTACAATAAGACTGACTCTTCGTACTGACTATGTTTTGGACCATTCCTGTGCCACTAGTTATAGATTCCTATGCTTCACTTCTGGTTTACTGTATCCCTCTTAGCTTCGTATTGACGATGAAACACGGAAATTGCAACGGAATGAAATAGAAAATTCACAATGCCGACTTATGTACAAAAAGACTGACTCTTCGTACTGACTATGTTTTGGACCATTCCTGTGCCACTAGTTATAGATTCCGATGCTTCACTTCAGGTTTACTGTATCCCTCTTACCTTCGTATTGACGATGAAACACGGAAATTGCAACGGAATGAAATAGAAAAGGCACAATGCCGACTTATGTACAAGAAGACTGACTCTTCTTACTGTCTGTGTTTTGAACCATTCCTGTGACACTAGTTATAGATTCCGATGCTTCATTTCAGTTTTAGTGTATCCCTTGGATCTTCTTATTGACGATGAAACGCAGATAGTGCATCGGAGTTAAATACAAAAGGCACAATGCCGACTTAAGAACAAGAAGACTGACTCTTCCTACTGTCTATGTTTGAACCATTCCTGTGACACTAGTTATAGATTCCGATGCTTCACTTCAGATTTACTGTATCCCTTGGACCTTCTTATTGACGATGAAACACAGTAATTGCATCGGAATTAAATTGAAAAGGGCACAATGCCGACTTAAGTACAAGAAGACTGACTCTTCTTGCTGTCTGTGTTTTGAACCATTCCTGTGACACTAGTTATAGATTCCGATGCTTCACTTCATGTTTACTGAACCCCTTGGACCTTCTTATTGTCGATGAAACACAGAAATTGCATCGGAATTAAATACAAAAAGCACAATGCCGACTTAAGTGCAAGAAGACTAACTCTTCTTACTGACTATGTTTTGAACCAATTGTGTGACACCAGTTATAGATTCCGATGCTGCACTTCATGTTTACTGTATCCCTCTGACCTTCTTATTGACGATAAAACACAGAAATTGCATCGGAATCAAATACAAAAGGCACAATGCCGACTTAAGTACAAGTAGACTGACTCTTCCTACTGTCTATGTTTTGAAACAGTCCTGTGACCTTAGTGATAGATTCCGATGCTTCATCTCAGGTTTACTGTATCCCTTGGATCTTCTTATTGACGATGAAACACAGTAATTGCATCGGAATTAAATTGAAAAGAGCACAATGCCGACATAAGTACAAGAAGACTGACTCTTCTTACTGTCTATGTTTTGAACCAGTCCTGTGACGCAAGTTACGGATTCCGATGCTTCACTTCAGGTTTACTGTATCCCTCTGACCTTCTTATTGCCGATGAAACACTTCAATTGCATCGGAATTAAATAGAAAAAGCACAATGCCAACTTAAGTACAAGATGACTGACTCTTCTTATTAACTAGGATTTGAACCATTCCTGTGGCACTTGTTATATATTCCGACGCTTGACTTAAGGTTTACTCTATCCCTCTGACCTTCTTATTGACGATGAAACACAGAAATTGCATCGGAATTAAATACAAAAGGCACAATGCCGACTTAAGTACATGTAGACTGACTCTTCCTACTGCCTATGTTTTGAAACAGACCTGTGACCTTATTTATAGATTCCGATGCTTCATTTCAGATTTACTGTATCCCTCTGACCTTCTTATTGACGATAAAACACAGTAATTGCATCGGAATTAAATTGAAAAGGGCACAATGCCGACGTAAGTACAAGAAGACTGACTCTTCTTACTGTCTGTGTTTTGAACCATTCCTGTGACACTAGTTATAGATTCCGATGCTTCACTTCAGGTTTATTGAATCCCTTGGACCTTCTTATTGACGATGAAACACAGAATGTGCATCGGAATTAAATAGAAAAGGCACAATGCTGACTTAAGTACAAGAAGATTGACTCTTCCTACTGTCTAAGTTTTGAACCATTCCTGTGACACTAGTTGTAGATTCCGATGCTTCACTTCAGGTTTACTGTATCCCTCTGACCTTCTTATTGACGATGAAACCCAGAAATTGCATCGGAATTAAATACAAAAATCACAATGCCGACTTAAGTACATGTAGACTGACTCTTCCTACTGTCTATGTTCTGAAACAGTCCTGTGACCTTAGTTATAGATTCCGATGCTTCATTTCAGGTTTACTGTATCCCTTGGATCTTCTTATTGACGATGAAACACAGATAGTGCATCGGAGTTAAATACAAAAGGCACAGTGCCGACTTAAGTACAATAAGACTGACTCTTCGTACTGACTATGTTTTGGACCATTCCTGTGCCACTAGTTATAGATTCCTATGCTTCACTTCAGGTTTACTGTATCCCTCTTAGCTTCGTATTGACGATGAAACACGGAAATTGCAACGGAATGAAATAGAAAAGGCACAATGCAGACTTATGTACAAAAAGACTGACTCTTCGTACTGACTATGTTTTGGACCATTCCTGTGCCACTAGTTATAGATTCCGATGCTTCACTTCAGGTTTACTGTATCCCTCTTACCTTCGTATTGACGATGAAACACGGAAATTGCAACGGAATGAAATAGAAAAGGCACAATGCCGACTTATGTACAAGAAGACTGACTCTTCTTACTGTCTGTGTTTTGAACCATTCCTGTGACACTAGTTATAGATTCCGATGCTTCATTTCAGTTTTAGTGTATCCCTTGGATCTTCTTATTGACGATGAAACGCAGATAGTGCATCGGAGTTAAATACAAAAGGCACAATGCCGACTTAAGAACAAGAAGACTGACTCTTCCTACTGTCTATGTTTGAACCATTCCTGTGACACTAGTTATAGATTCCGATGCTTCACTTCAGATTTACTGTATCCCTTGGACCTTCTTATTGACGATGAAACACAGTAATTGCATCGGAATTAAATTGAAAAGGGCACAATGCCGACTTAAGTACAAGAAGACTGACTCTTCTTACTGTCTGTGTTTTGAACCATTCCTGTGACACTAGTTATAGATTCCGATGCTTCACTTCATGTTTACTGAACCCCTTGGACCTTCTTATTGACGATGAAACACAGAAATTGCATCGGAATTAAATACAAAAAGCACAATGCCGACTTAAGTGCAAGAAGACTAACTCTTCTTACTGACTATGTTTTGAACCAATTCTGTGACACCAGTTATAGATTCCGATGCTGCACTTCATGTTTACTGTATCCCTCTGACCTTCTTATTGACGATAAAACACAGAAATTGCATCGGAATCAAATACAAAAGGCACAATGCCGACTTAAGTACATGTAGACTGACTCTTCCTACTGTCTATGTTTTGAAACAGTCCTGTGACCTTAGTGATAGATTCCGATGCTTCATCTCAGGTTTACTGTATCCCTTGGATCTTCTTATTGACGATGAATCACAGTAATTGCATCGGAATTAAATTGAAAAGGGCACAATGCCGACATAAGTACAAGAAGACTGACTCTTCTTACTGTCTATGTTTTGAACCAGTCCTGTGACGCAAGTTACGGATTCCGATGCTTCACTTCAGGTTTACTGTATCCCTCTGACCTTCTTATTGCCGATGAAACACTTAAATTGCATCGGAATTAAATAGAAAAAGCACAATGCCAACTTAAGTACAAGATGACTGACTCTTCTCATTAACTATGATTTGAACCATTCCTGTGGCACTTGTTATATATTCCGACGCTTGACTTAAGGTTTACTCTATCCCTCTGACCTTCTTATTGACGATGAAACACAGAAATTGCATCGGAATTAAATACAAAAAGCACAATGCCGACATAAGTACAAGAAGACTGACTCTTCTTACTGTCTATGTTTTGAACCAATCCTGTGACACTAGTTATAGATTCCGATGCTGCACTTCAGGTTTACTGTATCCCTCTGACCTTCTTATTGACGATAAAACACAGAAATTGCATCGGAATTAAATACAAAAGGCACAATGCCGACTTAAGTACATGTAGACTGACTCTTCCTACTGCCTATAATTTGAAACAGTCCTGTGACCTTATTTATAGATTCCGATGCTTCATTTCAGGTTAACTGTATCCCTCTGACCTTCTTATTGACGATAAAACACAGTAATTGCATCGGAATTAAATTGAAAAGGGCACAATGCCGACGTAAGTACAAGAAGACTGACTCTTCTTACTGTCTGTGTTTTGAACCATTCCTGTGACACTAGTTATAGATTCCGATGCTTCACTTCAGGTTTACTGAATCCCTTGGACCTTCTTATTGACGATGAAACACAGAATGTGCATCGGAATTAAATAGAAAAGGCACAATGCTGACTTAAGTACAAGAAGATTGACTCTTCCTACTGTCTAAGTTTTGAACCATTCCTGTGACACTAGTTGTAGATTCCGATGCTTCACTTCTGGTTTACTGTATCCCTCTGACCTTCTTATTGACGATGAAACCCAGAAATTGCATCGGAATTAAATACAAAAGGCACAATGCCGACTTAAGTACATGTAGCTGACTCTTCCTACTGTCTATGTTTTGAAACAGTCCTGTGACCTTAGTTATAGATTCCGGTGCTTCATTTCAGGTTTACTGTATCCCTTGGATCATCTTATTGACGATGAAACACAGATAGTGCATCGGAGTTAAATACAAAAGACACAATGCCGACTTAAGTACAATAAGACTGACTCTTCGTACTGACTATGTTTTGGACCATTCCTGTGCCACTAGTTATAGATTCCTATGCTTCACTTCAGGTTTACTGTATCCCTCTTACCTTCGTATTGACGATGAAACACGGAAATTGCAACGGAATGAAATAGAAAAGGCACAATGCCGACTTATGTACAAGAAGACTGACTCTTCGTACTGACTATGTTTTGGACCATTCCTGTGCCACTAGTTATAGATTCCGATGCTTCACTTCAGGTTTACTGTATCCCTCTTACCTTCGTATTGACGATGAAACACGGAAATTGCAACGGAATGAAATAGAAAAGGCACAATGCCGACTTATGTACAAGAAGACTGACTCTTCTTACTGTCTATGTTTTGAACCATTCCTGTGACACTAGTTATAGATTCCGATGCTTCATTTCAGTTTTAGTGTATCCCTTGGATCTTCTTATTGACGATGAAACGCAGATAGTGCATCGGAGTTAAATACAAAAGGCACAATGCCGACTTAAGAACAAGAAGACTGACTCTTCCTACTGTCTATGTTTGAACCATTCCTGTGACACTTGTTATAGTCTCCGATGCTTCAATTCAGATTTACTGTATCCCTTGGACCTTCTTATTGACGATGAAACACAGAAATTGCATCGGAATTAATTACAAAAGGCACAATGCCGACTTAAGTACAAGCAGACTGACTCTTCTTACTGACAATGATTTGAACCATTCCTGTGACACTAGTTATAGATTCCGTTGCTGCACTTCAGGTTTACTGTATCCCTCTTACCTTCTTATTGGCGATGAATCACAGATATTGCATCGGAATTAAATACAAAAGGCACAGTGCCGACTTAAGTACATGTAGACTGACTATTCCTACTGTCTGAGTTTTGAAACAGTCCTGTGACCTTAGTTATAGATTCCGATGCTTCATTTCAGGTTTACTGTATCCCTTGGACTTTCTTATTGACGATGAAACACAGAAAGTGCATCGGAATTAATTAGAAAAGGCACAATGCCGACTTAAGTACAAGATGACTGTCTGTTCCTACTGTCTATGTTTTGAACCATTCCGGTGACACTAGTTATAGATTCCGATTCTTCATTTCAGGTTTACTGTATCCCTTGGATCTTCTTAGTGCCGATGAAACACAGATAGTGCATCGGAGTTAAATACAAAAGGCACAATGCCGACTTAAGTACAAGCAGACTGACTCTTCGTACAGACTATGTTTTGAAACATTCCTGTGACACTAGTTATAGATTCCGATGATTCACTTTAGGTTTACTGTTTCCTTGGACCTTCTTATCGACGATGAAACACAGAAAGTGCTTCGGAATTAATAGAAAGGCACAATCCTGACTTAAGTACAAGAAGACTGACTCTTCTTACTGACTATGTTGGGAACCATTCCTGTGACACTAGTAATAGAATCCGATGCTTCACTTCAGGTTTACTGTATCCCTCTGACCTTCTTTTTGACGATGAAACACAGAAATTGCATCTGTCTTAAATACCAAAGGCACAATGCCGACTTAAGAACAATAAGACTGACTCTTCCTACTGTCCATGTTTGAACGATTAATGTGACATTAGTTATAGATTTCGATGCTTCACTTCAGGTTTGCTGTATCCTTTGGAGCTTTTTATTGGCGACGAAATACAGAAATTGCATCGGAATTAAATAGAATAGGCACAATTCCGACTTAAGTACAAGAAGACTGACTCTTCCTACTGTCTATGATTTGAACCATTCCTGTGACACTAGTTATAGATTCCGATGCTTCACCTCAGGTTCACTGTACCCCTCTGACCTTCTTATTGACGATGAAACACAGAAATTGCATCGGAAATAAATAGAAAAGGCACAATGCCGACTTAAGTACAAGCAGACTGACTCTTCTAAGTGTCTATGTTTTGAACCATTCCTGTGACGCTAGTTACAGATTCCAATGCTACACTTCAGGTTTACTGTATCGCTTGGACCTTCTTATTGACCATGAAACACAGAGATTGCATCGGAATTAAATACAAAAGGCACAATGCCAACTTAAGTACAAGAAGACTGACTCTTTTTACTGACTATGTTTTGAACCATTCCTGTGACACTAGTTATAGATTCAGATGCTTCACTTCAGGTTTACTGTATCCATCTGACCTTCTTAACAACGATGAAATACAGAATTTGCATCGGAAATAAATACAAAAGGCACGATGCCAATTTAAGTACATGTATACTGAATCTTCCTACTGTCTATGTTTTGAACCATTCCTGTGACGCTAGTTATAGATTCCGATGCCTCATTTCAGATTTACTGTATCCCTTCGATCATCTTATTGACGATGGAACGCAGATAGTGCATAGGAGTTAAATACAATAGGCACAATACCGACTTTTGTACAAGAAGACTGACTCTTAATACTTTCTATGTTTTGAACCATTCCTGTGACACTAGTTATAGATTCCGATGCTTCACTTAAGGTTTACTGTATCCCTCTGACCTTCTTTTTGACGATGAAACACAGACATTGCATCTTAATTAAAAAGAAAAGGCACAATGCCGACTTAAGTACAAGAAGACTGACTCTTCTTACTGTCTATGTTTTCAACCATTCCTGTGACACTAGTTATAGATTCCGATGCTTCACTTCAGACCTACTGTATCCCTTGGACCTTCTTTTTGACGATGAAACACAGAAATTGCATCGGAAATAAATAGAAAAGGCACAATGCCAACTTAAGTACAAGAAGACTGACTCTTCTTAATGACTATGTTTTGAACCATTCCTGTGACACTAGTTATAGATTCCGATGCTTCACTTCACGTTTACTGTATTCCTCTGACCTTCTTATTGACGATGAAACACAGAAATTGCATCGGAATTAAATTGAAAAGGCACAATGCCGACTTAAGTACAAGAAGACTGACTCTTCTCACTGTCTATGTTTTGAACCATTCCTGTGACACTAGTTATAGATTCCGATGCTTCACTTCAGGTTTACTGTATCCCTCTGACCTTCTTTTTGACGATGAAACACAGTCATTGCATCTTAATTAAAAAGAAAGAGCACAATGCCGACTTAAGTACAAGAAGACTGACTCTTTTTACTGTCTATGTTTTCAACCATTCCTGTGACACTAGTTATAGATTCCGATGCTTCACTTCAGGTTTACTGTATCCCTCTGACCTTATTGACGATGAAACACAGATATTGCATCGGAATTAAATAGAAAAGGCACAATGCCGACTTAAGTACAAGAAGACTGACTCTTCTTAATGACTATGTTTTGAACCATTCCTGTGACACTAGTTATAGATTCCGATGCTTCACTTCACGTTTACTGTATCCCTCTGACCTTCTTATTGAAGATGAAACACAGAAATTGCATCGGAATTACATTGAAAAGGCACAATGCCGACTTAAGTACAAGAAGACTGACTCTTCTAACTGTCTATGTTTTGAACCATTCCTGTGACACTAGTTATAGATTCCGATGCATCACTTCAGGTTTACTGTTTCCCTTGGACCCTCTTATTGACGATGAAACACAGATATTGCATCGGAATTAAATAGAAAAGGCACAATGCCGACTTAAGTACAAGAAGACTGACTCTTCTTACTGACTATGTTTTGAACCCTTCCTGTGACACTAGTTAGAGATTCCGATGCTTGACTTCAGGCTTAATGTATCCCTCTGACCTTCTAATTGACGATGAAACACAGTAATTGCATCGGAATTAAATTGAAAAGGGCATAATGCCGACTTAAGTACAAGAATACTGACTCTTCTTACTCTCTATGTTTTGAACCTTTCCTGTGACAATAGTTATAGATTCCAAAGCTTCACTTCAGGTTTACTGTATCACTTGGGCCTTCTTATTGACGATGAAACACAGAAATTGCATCGGAATTAAATACAAAAAGCACAATGCCGAATTAAGTACAAGAAGACTGACTCTTCCTACTGTCTATGTTTGAACCATTCCTGTGACACTAGTTATAGATTCCGATGCTACACTTCAGGTGTACTGTATCCCCTTGACTTCTTATTGACGATGAATCACAGAAATTGCATCGGAATTAAATACAAAAGGCACAATGCCGACTTAAGTACAAGAAGACTGACTCTTCCTACTGACTGCTTTGAACCATTCCTGTGACACTAGTTATAGATTCCAATGCTGCACTTCAGGTTTACTGTATCCCTCTGACCTTCTTATTGACGTTGAAACACAGAAATTGCATCGGAATTAAATACAAAAGGCACAATGCCGACTTAAGTACAAGAAGACAGACTCTTCCTACTGACTGCTTTGAACCATTCCTGTGACACTAGTTATAGATTCCGATGCTTCACTTCAGGTTTACTGTATCCCTCTGACCTTCTTATTGACGATGAAACACAGATATTGCATCGGAATTAAATAAAAAATGCACAATGTCGACTTAAGTACAAGAAGACTGACTGTTCTTAGTGTCTATGTTTTGAACCATTCCTGTGACGCAAGTTACAGATTCCGATGCTTCACTTCAGTTTTACTGTATCCCTCCGACCTTCTTATTGACGATGAAACACTGACATTGCATCGGAATTAAATAGAAAAAGCACAATGCCGACCTAAGTACAAGAAGACTGACTCTTCTTACTGACTATGATTTGAACCATTCCTGTGACTCTTGTTATGGATTACGACGCTTCACTTAAGGTTTACTGTATCCCCCTGACCTTCTTATTGACGATGAAACACAGAAATAGCATCGGAATTAAATACAAAAGGCATAATGCCGACTTAAGTACAATAAGACTGACTCTTCGTACTGACTATGATTGGACCATTCCTGTGCCACTAGTTACAGATTCCGATCCTTCACTTCAGGTTGACTGTATCCCTTGGACCTTCTTATTGACGATGAAACACAGATATTGCATCGGAATTAAATACAAAAGGCACAATGCCGACGTAAGTACAAGAAGACTGACTCTTCTTACAGACTATGATTTGGACCATTCTTGTGACACTAGTTACAGATTCCGATTCTTCACTTCATATTTACTGTATCCCTCTGACCTTCTTATTGACGATGAAACACAGTAATTGCATCGGAATTAAATTGAAAAGGGCACAAAGCCGACTTAAGTACAAGAAGACTGACTCTTCTTACTGTCTATGTTTTGAACCATTCCAGTGACACTAGTTATAGATTCCGATGCTTCACTTCAGGTTTACTGAATCCCTTGGACCTTCTTATTGACGATGGAACACAGAAATTGCATCGGAATTAAATACAAAAGGCACAATGCCGACTTAAGTACATGTAGACTGATTCTTCCTACTGTCTATGTTTTGAAACAGTCCTGTGACCTTAGTTATAGATTTCGATGCTTCATTTCAGGTTTACTGTATCCCATGGACCTTCTTATTGCCGATGAAACACAGAAAGTGCATCGGAATTAAATAGAAAAGGCACAATGCCGACTTAAGTACAAGAAGACTAACTCTCCTACTGTCTATGTTCTGAACCATTCCTGTGACACTAGTTACAGATTCCGATGCTTCACTTAAGGGTTACTGTATCCCTCTGACCTTCTTATTGACGATGAAACACAGAAATTGCATCGGAATTAAATACAAAAGGCACAATGCCGACTTAAGTCCAAGAAGACTGACTCTGCTTTTTGTCTATGTTTTGAAACATTCCTGTGACACTAGTTATAGATTCCTATACTTCACTTCAGGTCTACTGTAACCCTAGGACCTTCTTATTGACGATGAAACACAGATATTGCATCGGAATTAAATACAAAAGGCACAATGCCGACGTAAGTACAAGAAGACTGACTCTTCTTACTGATTATGTTTTGAACCATTCCTGTGACACTAGTTAGAGATTCCGATGCTTCACTTCATATTTACTGTATCCCTCTGACCTTCTTATTGACGATGAAACACAGTAATTGCATCGGAAATAAATTGAAAAGGGCACAATGCCAACTTAACTACAATAAGACTGACTCTTCTTACTGTCTATGTTTTGAACCATTCCTGTGACACTAGTTATAGATTCCGGTGCTTCACTTCAGGTTTATTGAATCCCTTGGACCTTCTCATTGACGATGAAACACAGAAATTGCATCGGAATTAAATACAAAAGGCACAATGCCGACTTAAGTACAAGAAGACTGACTCTTCTTACTGACTATGTTTTGAAAGATTCCTGTGACACTAGTTATAGATTCCGATGCTGCACTTCAGGTTTACTGTATCCCTCTGACTTTCTTATTGACGATGAAACACAGAAATTGCATCGGGATTAAATACAAAAGTCAGAATGCTGACTTAAGTACATGTAGACTGACTCTTCCTACTGTCTATGTTTTGAACCATTCCTGTGACACTAGTTATAGATTCCGATACTTCACTTCAGGTTTACTGTACCCCTTGGACCTTCTTATTACGATGAAACACAGATATTGCATCGGAATTAAATACAAAAGGCACAATGCCGACTTAAGTACAAGATGACTGTCTCTTCCTACTGTCTATGTTTTGAACCATTCCTGTGACACTAGTTATAGATTCCGATGTTCATTTCAGGTTTACTGTATCCCTTGGATCTTCTTATTGACGATGAAACAGAGATAATGCATCGGAATTAAATAGGAAATGCACAATGCCGACTTAAGTACAAGAAGACTGACCCTTCTTACTGTCTATGTTTTGAACCATTCCTGTGACGCAAGTTACAGATTCCGATGCTTCACTTCAGGTTTACTGTATCCCTCTGACCTTCTTATTGACAATGAAACACTGAAATTGCATCGGAATTAAATTGAAAAAGCACAATGCCGACTTAAGTACAAGAAGAGGACTCTTCTTACTGTCTATGTTTTGAACCATTCCTGTGACACTAGTTATAGATTCCGGTGCTTCACTTCAGGTTTATTGAATCCCTTGGACCTTCTCATTGATGATGAAACACAGAAATTGCATCGGAATTAAATACAAAAGGCACAATGCCGACTTAAGTACAAGAAGACTGACTCTTCTTACTGACTATGCTTTGAAACATTCCTGTGACACAAGTTATAGATTCCGATGCTGCACTTCAGGTTTACTGTACCCCTCTGAACTTCTTATTGACGATGAAACACAGAAATTGCATCGGGATTAAATACAAAAGGCAGAATGCTGACTTAAGTACATGTAGACTGGCTCTTCCTACTGTCTATTTTTTGAAACAGTCCTGTGACCTTAGTTATAGATTCCGTTTCTTCATTTCCGGTTTACTGTATCCCTTGGACCTTCTTATTGCCGATGAAACACAGAAATTGCATCGGAATTAAATACAAAAGGCACAATGCCGACTTAAGTACATGAAGACTGACTCTGCTTTTTGTCTATGTTTTGAACCATTCCTGTGACACTAGTTATAGATTCCGATGCTTCACTTCAGGTTTACTGTATCCATCTCACCTTCTTATAGACGATGAAATACAGAAATTGCATCGGAAATAAATACAAAAGGCACGATGCCGATTTAAGTACATGTATACTGAATCTTCCTACTGTCTATGTTTTGAACCATTCCTGTGACGCTAGTTATAGATTCCGATGCTTCATTTCAAGTTTACTGTATCCCTTCGATCATCTTATTGACGATGGAACGCAGATAGTGCATAGGAGTTAAATACAATAGGCACAATACCGACTTTTGTACAAGAAGACTGACTCTTAATACTTTCTATGTTTTGAACCATTCCTGTGACACTAGTTATAGATTCCGATGCTTCTCTTAAGGTTTACTGTATCCCTCTGACCTTCTTTTTAACGATGAAACACAGACATTGCATCTTAATTAAAAAGAAAAGGCACAATGAGGACTTAAGTACAAGAAGACTGACTCTTCTTACTGTCTATGTTTTCAACCATTCCTGTGACACTAGTTATAGATTCCGATGCTTCACTTCAGACCTACTGTATCCCTTGGACCTTCTTTTTGACGATGAAACACAGAAATTGCATCGGAAATAAATAGAAAAGGCACAATGCCAACTTAAGTACAAGAAGACTGACTCTTCTTAATGACTATGTTTTGAACCATTCCTGAGACACTAGTTATAGATTCCGGTGCTTCACTTCAGGTTTACTGTATCCCTCTGACCTTCTTTTTGACGATGAAACACAGACATTGCATCTTAATTAAAAAGAAAAGGCACAATGCCGACTTAAGTACAAGAAGACAGACTCTTTTTACTGTCTATGTTTTCAACCATTCCTGTGACACTAGTTATAGATTCCGATGCTTCACTTCAGGTTTACTGTATCCCTCTGACCTTATTGACGATGAAACACAGATATTGCATCGGAATTAAATAGAAAAGGCACAATGCCGACTTAAGTACAAGAAGACTGACTATTCTTAATGACTATGTTTTGAACCATTCCTGTGACACTAGTTATATATTCCGATGCTTCACTTCACGTTTACTGTATCCCTCTGACCTTCTTATTGAAGATGAAACACAGAAATTGCATCGGAATTACATTGAAAAGGCACAATGCCGACTTAAGTACAAGAAGACTGACTCTTCTTACTGTCTATGTTTTGAACCATTCCTGTGACACTAGTTATAGATTCCGATGCTACACTTCAGGTGTACTGTATCCCTTTGACTTCTTATTGACGATGAATCACAGAAATTGCATCGGAATTAAATACAAAAGGCACAATGCCGACTTAAGTACAAGAAGACTGACTCTTCCTACTGACTGATTTGAACCATTCCTGTGACACTAGTTATAGATTCCAATGCTGCACTTCTGGTTTACTGTATCCCTCTGACCTTCTTATTGACGTTGAAACACAGAAATTGCATCGGAATTAAATACAAAAGGCACAACGTAGACTTAAGTACAAGAAGACAGACTCTTCCTACTGACTGCTTTGAACCATTCCTGTGACACTAGTTATAGATTCCGATGCTTCACTTCAGGTTTACTGTATCCCTCTGACCTTCTTATTGACGTTGAAACACAGAAATTGCATCGGAATTAAATACAAATGGAACAATGCCGACTTAAGTACAAGAAGACTGACTCACCTTACTGTCTATGTTTTGAACCATTCCTGTGACACAAGATAAAGATTCCGATGCTTCACTTCAGGTTTACTGTATCCCTTGGACCTTCTTATTGACGATGAAATACAGATATTGCATCGGAATTAAATAGAAAATGCACAATGTCGACTTATGTACAAGTAGACTGACTCTTCTTAGTGTCTATGTTTTGAACCATTCCTGTGACGCAAGTTACAGATTCCGATGCTTCACTTCAGGTTTACTGTATCCCTCCGACCTTCTTATTGACGATGAAACACTGAAATTGCATCGGAATAAAATAGAAAAAGCACAATGCCGACCTAAGTACAAGAAGACTGACTCTTCTTACTGACTATGATTTGAACCATTCCTGTGACACTTGTTATGGATTACGATGCTTCACTTAAGGTTTACTGTATCCCCCTGACCCTCTTATTGACGATGAAACACAGAAATTGCATCGGAATTAAATACAAAAGGCATAATGCCGACTTAAGTACAATAAGACTGACTCTTCGTACTGACTATGATTGGACCATTCCTGTGCCACTAGTTATAGATTCCTATGCTTCACTTCAGATTTACTGTATCCATGTTACCTTTTTATTGACGATGAAACACTAAAATTGCATCGGAATTAAATAGAAAAAGCACAATGCCGACTTATGTACAAGAAGACTGATCCTTCTTACTGTCTATGTTTTGAACCATTCCTGTGACGCTAGTTACAGATTTCGATTTTTCACTTCAGGGTGACTGTATCCCTTGGACCTTCTTATTGACGATGAAACACAGATATTGCATCGGAATTAAATACAAAAGGCACAATGCCGACGTAAGTACAAGAAGACTGACTCTTCTTACAGACTATGATTTGGACCATTCCTGTGACACTAGTTACAGATCCCGATTCTTCACTTCATATTTACTGTATCCCTCTGACCTTCTTATTGACGATGAAACACAGTAATTGCATCGGAATTAAATTGAAAAGGGCATAAAGCCAACTTAACTACAAGAAGACACTCTCCTTACTGTCTATGTTTTGAACCATTCCAGTGACACTAGTTATAGATTCCGATGCTTCACTTCAGGTTTACTGAATCCCTTGGACCTTCTTATTGACGATGGAACACAGAAATTGCATCGGAATTAAATACAAAAGGCACAATGCCGACATAAGTACATGTAGACTGATTCTTCCTACTGTCTATGTTTTGAAACAGTCCTGTGACCTTAGTTATAGATTTCGATGCTTCATTTCAGGTTTACTGTATCCCATGGACCTTCTTATTGCCGATGAAACACAGAAAGTGCATCGGAATTAAATAGAAAAGGCACAATGCCGACTTAAGTACAAGAAGACTAACTCTCCTACTGTCTATGTTTTGAACCATTCCTGTGACACTAGTTATAGATTCCGATGCTTTATTTCAGGTTTACTGTATCCCTTGGATCTTCTTAATGACGATGAAACACAGATAGTGCATCGGAGATAAATACAAAAGGCACAATGCCGACTTAAGTACAAGAAGACTGACTCTTCCTACTGTCTATGATTTGAACCATTCCTGTGATACTAGTTACAGACTCCGATGCTTAACTTCAGATTTACTGTATCCCTTGGACCTTCTTATTGAAGATCTAACACAGAAATTGAATCGGAATTAATTACAAATGGCACAATGAAGACTTATGTACAAGAAGACTGACTCTTCTTACTGACTGTTCTGAACCATTCCTGTGACACTAGTTATGGATTCCGATGCTTCACTTAAGGTTTACTGTATTCCTCTGACCTTCTTATTGACGATGAAACACAGAAATTGCATCGGAATTAAATACAAAAGGCACAATGCCGACTTAAGTACAAGAAGACTGACTCTGCTTTTTGTCTATGTTTTGAAACATTCCTGTGACACTAGTTATAGATTCCGATACTTCACTTCAGGTCTACTGTAACCCTTGGACCTTCTTATTGACGATGAAACACAGATATTGCATCGGAATTAAATACAAAAGGCACAATGCCGACGTAAGTACAAGAAGACTGACTCTTCTTACTGACTATGTTTTGAACCATTCCTGTGACATTAGTTAGAGATTCCGATGCTTCACTTCAGATTTACTGTATCCCTCAGGCCTTCTTGTTGACGATGAAACACAGTAATTGCATCGGAATTAAATTGAAAGGGCACAATGCCGACTTAAGTACAAGAAGACTGACTTATCTTACTGTCTATGTTTTAAACCATTCCTGTGACACTAGTTATAGATTCCGATGCTTTACTTCAGATTTACTGTATCCCTTGGACCTTCGTATTGACGATGAAACACAGAAATTGCATCGGAATTAAATACAAAAGGCACAATGACGACTTAAGTACAAGAAGACTGACTCTTATTACTGACCAAGTTTTGAACCATTCCTTTGACACTAGTTATAGATACCGATGCTGCACTTCAGGTTTACTGTATCCCTCTGACCTTCTTATTGACGTTGAATCATAGATATTTCATCGGAATTAAATAGAAAAGGCACAATACCGACTTAAGTACAAGATGACTGTCTCTTCCTACTGTCTATGTTTTGAACCATTCCTGTGACACTAGTTATAGATTCCGATGTTTCATTTCAGGTTTACTGTATCCCTTGGATCTTCTTGTTGACGATGAAACACAGATATTGCATCGGAATTAAATAGAAAATGCCCAATGCCGACTTAAGTACAAGAAGACTGACCCTTCTTACTGTCTATGTTTTGAACCATTCCTGTGACGCAATTTACAGATTCCGATGCTTCACTTCAGGTTTACTGTATCCCTCTGTCCTTCTTATTGACGATGAAACAATGAAATTGCATCGGAATTAAAGTGAAAAAGCACAATGCCGACTTAAGTACAAGAAGAGGACTCTTCTTACTGTCTATGATTTGAACCATTCCTGTGACACTTGTTATGGATTCCGATGCTTCACTTAATGTTTACTGTATCCCTCTGACCTTCTTATTGACGATGAAACACAGAAAGTGCATCGGAATTAAATAGAAAAGGCACAATGCCGACTTAAGTACAAGAAGACTAACTCTCCTACTGTCTATGTTTTGAACCATTCCTGTGACACTAGTTATAGATTCCGATGCTTTATTTCAGGTTTACTGTATCCCTTGGATCTTCTTAATGACGATGAAACACAGATAGTGCATCGGAGATAAATACAAAAGGCACAATGCCGACTTAAGTACAAGAAGACTGACTCTTCCTACTGTCTATGATTTGAACCGTTCCTGTGATACTAGTTATAGACTCCGATGCTTAACTTCAGATTTACTGTATCCCTTGGACCTTCTTGTTGAAGATCAAACACAGAAATTGAATCGGAATTAATTACAAATATCACAATGAAGACTTATGTACAAGAAGACTGACTCTTCTTACTGAGTGTTCTGAACCATTCCTGTGACACTAGTTATAGATTCCGATGCTTCACTTAAGGTTTACTGTATTCCTCTGACCTTCTTATTGACGATGAAACACAGAAATTGCATCGGAATTAAATACAAAAGGCACAATGCCGACTTCAGTACAAGAAGTCTGACTCTGCTTTTTGTCTATGTTTTGAAACATTCCTGTGACACTAGTTATAGATTCCGATACTTCACTTCAGGTCTACTGTAACGCTTGGACCTTCTTATTGACGATGAAACACAGATATTGCATCGGAATTAAATACAAAAGGCACAATGCCGACGTAAGTACAAGAAGACTTACTCTTCTTACTGACTATGTTTTGAACCATTCCTGTGACGCAAGTTACAGATTCCGATGCTTCACTTCAGGTTTACTGCATCCCTCTGACCTTCTTATTGACGATGAAACAATAAAATTGCATCGGAATTAAAGTGAAAAAGCACAATGCCGACTTAAGTAGAGGAAGAGGACTCTTCTTACTGTCTATGATTTGAACCATTCCTGTGACACTTGTTATGGATTCCGATGCTTCACTTATTGTTTACTGTATCCCTCTGACCTTCTTATTGACGATGAAACACAGAGATTGCATCGGAATTAAATACAAAATGCACAATGCTGACATAAGTACAATAAGACTGACTCTTCGTACTGACTATGATTTGGACCATTCCTGTGAAACTAGTTATAGACTCCTATGCTTCACTTCAGGTTTACTGTATCCCTCTTACCTTCTTATTGACGATCAAACACGGAAATTGTATCGGAATTAAATAGAAAAGGCACAATGCCGACATATGTACAAGAAGACTGACTCTTCTTACTGTCTATGTTTTGAACCATTCCTGTGACGGTAGTTACAGATTCCGATGCTTCACTTCAGGTTGACTGTATCCCTTGGACCTTCTTATTGGCGATGAAACACAGATATTGCATCGGAATTAAGTACAAAAGGCACAATGCCGACGAAAGTACAATAAGACTGACTCTTCTTACTGATTATGTTTTGAACCATTCCTGTGACACTAGTTAGAGATTCCGATGCTTCACTTCATATTTACTGTATCCCTCTGACCTTCTTATTGACGATGAAACACAGTAATTGCATCGGAAATAAATTGAAAAGGGCACAATGCCGACTTAAGTACAAGAAGACTGACTCTTCTTACTGTCTATGTTTTGAACCATTCCTGTGACACTAGTTATAGATTCCGGCGCTTCACTTCAGGTTTACTGAATCCCTTGGACCTTCTCATTGACGATGAAACACAGAAATTGCATCGGAATTAAATACAAAAGGCACAATGCCGACTTAAGTACAAGAAGACTGACTCTTCTTACTGACTATGCTTTGAAACATTCCTGTGACACTAGTTATAGATTCCGATGCTGCACTTCAGGTTTACTGTATCCCTCTGACTTTCTTATTGACGATGACACACAGAAATTGCATCGGGATTAAATACAAAAGGCAGAATGCTGACTTAAGTACATGTAGACTGACTCTTCCTACTGTCTATGTTTTGAAAAAGTCCTGTGACCTTAGTTATAGATTCCGATTCTTCATTTCAGGTTTACTGTATCCCTTGGACCTTCTTATTGCCGATGAAACACAGAAAGTGCATCGGAATGAAATAGAAAAGGCTCAATGCCGACTTAAGAACAAGAAGACTAACTCTTCCTACTGTCTATGTTTTGAACCATTCCTGTGACACTAGTTATAGATTCCGATGCTTCATTTGAGGTTTACTGTATCCCTTGGATCTTCTTATTGACGATGAAACACAGATAGTGCATCGGAATTAATTACAAATGGCACAATGAAGACTTCAGTACAAGAAGACTGACTCTTCTTACTGACTGTTCTGAACCATTCCTGTGACACCAGTTATAGATTCCGATGCTTCCCTTCAGGTTTACTGTATCCCTCTGACCTTATTATTGACGATGAAACACAGAAATTGCATCGGAATTAAATACAAAAGGCACAATGCCGACTTAAGTACAAGAAGACTGACTCTGCTTTTTGTCTATGTTTTGAACCATTCCTGTGACACTAGTTATAGATTCCGATACTTCACTTCAGGTTTACTGTATCCCTTGGACCTTCTTATTGACGATGAAACACAGATATTGCATCGGAATTAAATACAAAACTCACAATGCCGACGTAAGTACAAGAAGACTGACTTATCTTACTGTCTATGTTTTAAACCATTCCTGTGACACTAGTTATAGATTCCGATGCTTCACTTCAGATTTACTGTATCCCTTCGACCTTCTTATAGACGATGAAACACAGAAATTGCATCGGAATTAAATACAAAAGGCACAAAGCCGACTTAAGTACAAGAAGACTGACTCTTCTTACTGACCATGTTTTGAAACATTCCTGTGACACTAGTTATAGATACCGATGCTGCACTTCAGGTTTACTGCATCCCTCTGACCTTCTTATTGACGATGAATCATAGATATTGCATCGGAATTAAATAGAAAAGGCACAATGCCGACTTAAGTACAAGATGACTGTCTCTTCCTACTGTCTATGTTTTGAACCATTCCTGTGACACTAGTTATAGATTCCGATGTTCATTTCAGGTTTACTGTGTCCCTTGGATCTTCTTATTGACGATGAAACACAGATATTGCATCCGAATTAAATAGGAAATGCACAATGCCGACTTAAGTACAAGAAGACTGACCCTTCTTACTGTCTATGTTTTAAACCATTCCAGTGACGCAAGTTACAGATTCCGATGCTTCACTTCAGGTTTACTGTATCCCTCTGACCTTCTTATTGACGATGAAACACTGAAATTGCATCGGAATTAAATTGAAAAAGCACAATGCCGACTTAAGTACAAGAAGAGGACTCTTCTTACTGTCTATGATTTGAACCATTCCTGTGACACTTGTTATGGATTCCGATGCTTCACTTAAGGTTTACTGTATCCCTCTGACCTTCTTATTGACGATGAAACACAGAAATTGCATCAGAATTAAATAGAAAATGCACAATGCCGACTTAAGTACAATAAGACTGACTCTTCGTACTGACTATGTTTTGGACCATTCCTGTGAAACTAGTTATTGATTCCTATGCTTCACTTCGGGTTTACTGTATCCCTCTTACCTTCTTATTGGCGATGAAACACAGATATTGCATCGGAATTAAGTACAAAAGGCACAATGCCGACGTAAGTACAATAAGACTGACTCTTCTTACTGACTATGTTTTGAACCATTCCTGTGACACTAGTTAGAGATTCCGATGCTTCACTTCATATTTACTGTATCCCTCTGACCTTCCTATTGACGATGAAACACAGTAATTGCATCGGAAATAAATTGAAACGGGCACAATGCCGAATTAAGTACAAGAAGATTGACTCTTCTTACTGTCTATGTTTTGAACCATTACTGTGACACTAGTTATAGATTCCGGTGCTTCACTTCAGGTTTACTGACTCCCTTGGACCTTCTCATTGACGATGAAACACAGAAATTGCATCGGAATTAAATACAAAAGGCACAATGCCGACTTAAGTACAAGGAGACTGACTCTTCTTACTGACTATGTTTTGGACCATTCCTGTGAAACTAGTTATTGATTCCTATGCTTCACTTCGGGTTTACTGTATCCCTCTTACCTTCTTATTGGCGATGAAACACAGATATTGCATCGGAATTAAGTACAAAAGGCACAATGCCGACTTAAGTACAAGAAGACTAACTCTTCCTACTGTCTATGTATTGAACAATTCCTGTGACACTAGTTATAGATTCCGATGCTTCATTTCAGTTTTACTGTATCCCTTCGATCTTCTTATTGACGATGAAACACAGATAGTGCATCGGAGATAAATACAAAAGGCACAATGCCGACTTAAGTACAAGAAGACTGATTCTTCCTACTGTCTATGTTTTGAACCATTCCTGTGACACTAGTTATAGATTCCGATGCTTAACTTCAGATTTACTGTATCCCTTGGACCTTCTTATTGACGATCAAACACAGAAATTGCTTCGGAATTAATTACAAATGGCACAATGAAGACTTCAGTACAAGAAGACTTACTCTTCTTACTGACTGTTCTGACCCATTCCTGTGACACTAGTTATAGATTCCGATGCTTCACTTCAGGTTTACTGTATCCCTCTGACCTTCTTATTGACGATGAAACACAGTAATTGCATCGGAATTGAATTGAAAAGGTCACAATGCCGACTTAAGTACAAGAAGACTGACTCTTCTTACTGACCATGTTTTGAACCATTCCTGTGACACTAGTTACAGATACCGATGCTGCACGTCAGGTTTACTGTATCCCTCTGACCTTCTTATTGACGATGAATCATAGATATTGCATCCGAAATAAATAGAAAAGGCACAATGCCGACTTAAGTACAAGATGACTGTCTCTTCCTACTGTCTATGTTTTGAACCATTCCTGTGACACTAGTTATAGATTCCGATGCTTCATTTCAGGTTTACTGTATCCCTTGGATCTTCTTATTGACGATGAAACACAGATATTGCATCGGAATTAAATAGAAAATGCACAATGCCGACTTAAGTACACGAACACTGACCCTTCTTACTGTCTATGTTTTTAACCACTCCTGTGACGCAAGTTACAGATTCCGATGCTTCACTTCAGGTTTACTGTATCCCTCTGACCTTCTTATTGACGATGAAACACTGAAATTGCATCGGAATTAAATTGAAAAAGCACAATGCCGACTTAAGTACAAGAAGAGGACTCTTCTTACTGTCTATGATTTGAACCATTCCTGTGACACTTGTTATGGATTCCGATGCTTCACTTAAGGTTTACTGTATCCCTCTGACCTTCTTATTGACGATGAAACACAGAAATTGCATCGAAATTAAATACAAAATGCACAATGCCAACTTAAGTACAATAAGACTGACTCTTCATACTGACTATGTTTTGGACCATTCCTGTGTAACTAGTTATTGATTCCTATGCTTCACTTCAGGTTTACTGTATCCCTCTTACCTTCTTATTGACGATGAAACAAGGAAATTGCATCGGAATTAAATAGGAAAGGCAAAATGCCGACATATGTACAAGAAAACTGACTCTTCTTACTGTCTATGTTTTGAACCATTCCTGTGACACTAGTTATAGATTCCGGTGCTTCACTTCAGGTTTACTGAATCCCTTGGACCTTCTTATTTACGATGAAACACAGAAATTGCATCGGAATTAAATACAAAAGGCACAATGCCGACTTAAGTACAAGAAGACTGACTCTTCTTATTGACTATGCTTTGAAACATTCCTGTGACACTAGTTATAGATTCCGATGCTGCACTTCAGGTTTACTGTATCCCTCTGACCTTCTTATTGACGATGAAACACAGTAATTGCATCGGGATTAAATATAAAAGGCACAATGCTGACTTGAGTACATGTAGACTGACGCTTCCTACTGTCTATGTTTTGAAACAGTCCTGTGACCTTAGTTATAGATTCCGATTCTTCATTTCAGGTTTACTGTATCCCTTGGACCTTCTTATTGACGATGAAACACAGAAAGTGCATCTGAATTAAATAGAAAAGGCACAATGCCGACTTAAGTACAAGAAGACTGACTCTTCCTACTGTCTATGCTTTAAACCATTCCTGTGACACTAGTTTTAGATTCCGATGCTTCATTTCATGTTTTTCTGTATCCCTTGGATCTTCTTATTGACGATGAAACACAGCTAGTGCATCGGAGTTAAATACAAAAGGCACAATGCCGACTTAAGTACAAGAAGACTGACTCTTCCTACTGTCTATGTTTTGAACCATTCCTGTGACACTAGTTATAGATTCCGATGCTTCACTTCAGATTTACTGTATCCCTTGGACCTTCTTATTGACGATGAAACACAGAAATTGCATCGGAGTTAATTAATAAAGGCACAATGCCGACTGAAGTACAAGAAGACTGACTCTTCTTACTGACTGTTCTGAACCATTCCTGTGACACTAGTTATAGATTCCGATGCTTCACTTCAGGTTTACTGTATCCCTCGGACCTTCTTATTGACGATGAAACACAGATATTGCATCGGAATTAAGTACAAAAGGCATAATGCCGACGTAAGTACAAGACGACTGACACTTCTAACTGACTATGTTTGAACCATTCCTGTGACACTAGTTAGAGATTCCGATACTTCACTTCAGGTTTACTGTATCCCTCTGACCTTCTTATTGACGATGAAACACAGTAGTTATATCGGAATTAAATTGAAAAGGGCACAATGCCGACTTAAGTACAAGAAGACTGAATCTTCTTACTGTCTATGTTTTGAACCATTCCTGGGACACCAGTTATAGGTTCCGATGCTTCACTTCAGGTTTACTGAATCCCTTGGACCTTCTTATTGACGATGAAACACAGAAATTGCATCGGAATTAAATACAAAAGGCACATTGCCGACTTAAGTACAAGAAGACTGACTCTTCTTACTGACAATGTTTTGAACCGTTCCTGTGACTCTAGTTATAGATTCCGATGCTGCACTTTAGGTTTACTGTATCCCTCTGACCTTCTTATTGACGATGAATCACAGATATTGCAACGGAAGTAAATACAAAAGGCACAATGCCGACTTAAGTACTAGAAGACTGACTCTACCTACTGTCTATGTTTTGAACCATTCCTGTGACACTAGTTATAGATTCCGATGCTTCACTTCAGGTTTACTGTATCCCTTGGACCTTCTTATTGACGATCAAACACAGAAATTGCAACGGAATTAAATACAAAAGGCAAAATGCCGACTTAAGTACAATAAGACTGAATCTTCCTTTTGTCTATGTTTTGAACCATTCCTGTGACACTACTTTAGATTCCGATGCTTCACTTCAGGTTTACTGTATCCCTTGGTCGTTCTTATTGACGATGAAACAATCAAATTGCATCGGAATAAATAGAAAAGGCACAATGCCGACTTAAGTACAAGAAGACTGACGCTTCTTACTGTCTATGATTGAAACCATTCCTGTGACACTAGTTATAGATTCCGATGCTTTACTTCAGGTTTACTGTATCCCTTGGACCTTCTTATTGACGATGAAACACAGAAATTGCATCGGAATTAAATAGAAAAGGCACAATGCCGACTTAAGTACAAGAAGACTGACTCTTCTTTTTGTCTATGTTATGAACCATTCCTGTGACACTAGTTATAGATTCCGATGCTTCACTTCAGGTTTACTGTATCCCTCGGACCTTCTTATTGACGATGAAACACAGATATTGCATCGGAATTAAATACAAAAGGCATAATGCCGACGTAAGTACAAGACGACTGACCCTTCTAACTGACTATGTTTGAACCATTCCTGTGACACTAGTTAGAGATTCCGATGCTTCACTTCAGGTTTACTGTATCCCTCTGACCTTCTTATTGACGATGAAACACAGTAGTTGCATCGGAATTAAATTGAAAAGGGCACAATGCCGACTTAAGTACAAGGAGACTGAATCTTCTTACTGTCTATGTTTTGAACCATTCCTGGGACACCAGTTATAGATTCCGATGCTTCACTTCAGGTTTACTGAATCCCTTGGACCTTCTTATTGACGATGAAACACAGAAATTGCATCGGAATTAAATACAAAAGGCACATTGCCGACTTAAGTACAAGAAGACTGACTCTTCTTACTGACAATGTTTTGAACCGTTCCTGTGACACTAGTTATAGATTCCGATGCTGCACTTCAGGTTTACTGTATCCCTCTGACCTTCTTATTGACGATGATTCGCAGATATTGCAACGGAAGTAAATACAAAAGGCACAATGCCGACTTAAGTACTAGAAGACTGACTCTTCCTACTGTCTATGTTTTGAACCATTCCTGTGACACTAGTTATAGATTCCGATGCTTCACTTCAGGTTTACTGTATCCCTTGGACCTTCTTATTGACGATCAAACACAGAAATTGCATCGGAATTAAATACAAAAGGTAAAATGCCGACTTAAGTACAATAAGACTGAATCTTCCTTTTGTCTATGTTTTGAACCATTCCTGTGACACTACTTTAGATTCCGATGCTTTACTTCAGGTTTACTGTATCCCTTGGACCTTCTTATTGACGATGAAACACAGAAATTGCATCGGAATTAAATAGAAAAGGCACAACGCCGACTTAAGTACAAGAAGACTGACTCTTCTTACTGTCTATGTTTTGAACCATTCCTATGACGCTAGTTACAGATTCCGATGCTTCACTTCAGGTTTTCTGTATCCCTCTGACTTTCTTATTGACGATGAAACACAGAAATTGCATTGGAATTAAATCGAAAAGGCACAATGCCGACTTAGGTACAAGAAGACTGACTCTTCCTACTGTCTATGTTTTGAACCATTCCTGTCACACTAGTTATAGATTCCGATGCTTCACTTCAGGTTTTCTGTATCCCTCTGACCTTCTTATTGACGATGAATCACAGATATTGCATCGGAATTAAATACAAAAGGCACAATGCCGTCTTATGTACAAGAGGACTGACTCTTCTTACTCACTATGTTTTGAACCATTCCTGAGACACTAGTTAGAGATTCCGATGCTTCACTTCAGGTTTACTGTATCCCTCTGACCTTCTTATTGACGATGAAACACAGTAGTTGCATCGGAATTAAATTGAAAAGGGCACAATGCCGACTGAAGTACAAGAAGACTGACTCTTCTTACTGTCTATGTTTTGAACCATTCTTGTGACACCAGTTATAGATTCCGATGCTGCACTTCAGGTTTACTGTATCCTCTGACCTTCTTATTGACGATGAATCACAGATATTGCATCGGAAGTAAATACAAAAGGCACAATGCCGACTTAAGTACAAGAAGACTGACTCTTCCTACTGTCTATGTTTTGAACCATTCCTGTGACACTAGTTATAGATTCCGATGCTTCACTTCAGGTTTACTGTATCCCTTGGACCTTCTTATTGACGATGAAACACAGAAATTGCATCGGAATTAAATACAAAAGGCAAAATGCCGACTTAAGTACAAGAAGATGACTCTTTTTACTGACTGTTTTGAACCATTCCTGTGACACTAGTTATAGATTCCGATGTTTCACTTGAGGTTTACTGTATCCCTCTTACCTTCTTATTGACGATGAAACACAAAAATTGCATCGGAATTAAATACAAAAGGCACAATGCCGACTTAAGTAGAAGAAGACTGACTCTTCCTCTTGTCTATGTTTTGAACCATTCCTGTGACACTACTTTAGATTCCGATGCTTCACTTCAGGTTTACTGTATCCCTTGGTCCTCCTTATTGACGATGAAACACTGAAATTGCATCGGATTAAATAGAAAAGGCACAATGCCGACATAAGTACAAGAAGACTGACACTTCTTACTGTCTATGATTTAAACCATTCCTGTGACACTAGTTATAGATTCCGATGCTTCACTTCCGGTTTACTGTATCCCTTGGACCTTCATATTGACGATGAAACACAGAAATTGCATCGGAATTAAATAGAAAAGGCACAACGCCGACTTAAGTAAAAGAAGACTGACTCTTCTTACTGTCTATGCTTTGAACCATTCCTGTGACGGTAGTTACAGATTCCGATGCTTCACTTCAGGTTTACTGTATCCCTCAGACTTTCTTATTGACGATGAAACACAGAAATTGCATCGGAATTAAATCGAAAAGGCACAATGCCGACTTAGGTACAAGGAGACTGACTCTTCCTACTGTCTATGATTTGAACCATTTCTGTCACACTAGTTATAGACTCCGATGCTTCACTTCAGGTTTACTGTATCCCTTGGACCTTCTTATTGACGATGAAACACAGAAATTGCATCGGAATTAAATACAAAAGGCACAATGACGACTTAAGTACAAGAAGACTGACTCATCTTAATGACTATATTTTGAACGATTCCTGTGACACTAGTTACAGATTCCGATGCTTCAATACAGGTTTACTGTATCCCTCTGACCTTCTTATTGACGATGAAACACAGAAGTTGCATCGGAATTAAATACAAAAGACACAATGCTGACTTAAGTACATGTAGACTAACTCTTCCTACTGTCTATGCTTTGAACCATTCCTGTGACACTAGTTATAGATTCCGATGCTTCACTTCAGGTTTACTGTATCCCTCTGACCTACTTATTGACGATGAAACACAGAAATTGCATCGGAATTAAATACAAAAGGCACTATGCCGACTTAAGTACAAGAAGACTGACACTTCTTTTTGTCCATTTTTTGAACCATTCCTGAGACACTAGTTATAGATTCCTACGCTTCACTTCAGGTTTACTGGATCCCTCTGTCCTTCTTATTGACGATAAAACACAGAAATTGCAGCGGAAATTAATAGATAAGGCACAATGCTGACTTAAGTACAAGAAAACTGACTCTTCCTACTGTCTATGTTTTGAACCATTCCTGTGACACTAGTTATAGATTACGATGCTTCACTTAAGGATTACTGTATCCCTCTGACAATCTTATTGACGATGAAACACAGAAATTGCATCGGAATTAAATACAAAAGGCACAATGCCGACTTAAGTACAAGAAGACAGATTCTTCTTATAGTCAATGTTGTTAACCATTCCTGTGACACTAGTTATAGATTCCGATGCTTTACTTCAGGTTTACTGTTCCCCTTGGACCTTCTTATTGACGATGAATCACAGAAATTGCATCGGAATTAAATACTAAAGGCATAATGCCGACTTAAGTACAAGAAGACTGACTCTTCTTTTTGTCTATGTTTTGAACCATATCTGTGACACTAAATAAAGATTCCGATGCTTCACTTCAGGTATACTGTATCCCTTGGACCTTCTTATTGACGAGCAAACACAGAAATTGCATCGGAAGTAAATAGAAAAATCACAATGCCGACTTAAGTACAAGAAGACTGACTCTTCTTACTGTCTATGTTTTGAACCATTCCTGTGACACTAGTTATAGATTCCGATGCTTCACTTCAGGTTCACTGTATCCCTTGGACGTTCTTATTGACGATGAAACACAGAAATTGCATCGGAATTAAATAGAAAAGGCAAAATGCCGACATAAGTACAAGAAGGCTGACTCTTCCTACATTCTATGTTTTGAACCATTCCTGTGACACTAGTTATAGATTCCGATGCTTCACTTCAGGTTTACTGTATCCCTTGGACCTTCTTATTGACGATGAAACACAGAAATTGCATCGGAATTAAATACAAAAGGCTCAATGCCCACATAAGTACAAGAAGACTGACTCTTCTTACTGACTGTTTTGAACAATTCCTGTGACACTAGTTATAGATTCCGATGCTCCACTTCAGGTTTATTGTATCCCTCTGACCTCCTTATTGACGATGAAACACAGAAATTGCATCGGAATTAAATAGAAATGGCACAACGCCGACTTAAGTACATGAAGACTGACTCTTCTTGCTGTCTATGCTTTGAACCATTCCTGTGACGCTAGTTACAGTTTCCGATGCTTCACTTCAGGTTTACTGTATCCCTCTGACCTTCTTATTGACGATGAAACATAGAATTTGCATCGGAATTAAATACAAAAGGCACAATGCCGACTTAAGTACATGTAGACCGACTCTTCCTACTGTCTATGCTTTGAAACATTCCTGTGACGCTAGTTATAGATTCCGATGCGTCATTTCAGGTTTACTGTATCCCTTGGACCTTCTTATTGACGATGAAACACAGAAAGTGCATCGGAAGTAAATAGAAAAGGCACAATGCTGACTTAGGTACAAGAAGACTGACTCTTCCAACTGTCTATGCTTTGAACAATTCCTGTGAAACTAGTTATAGATTCCGATGCTTCACTTCAGGTTTACTGTATCCCTCTGACCTTCTTATTGACGATGAATCACAGATATTGCATCGGAAGTAAATACAAAAGGCACAATGCCGACTTAAGTACAAGAAGACTGACTCTTCCTACTGTCTATGTTTTGAACCATTCCTGTGACACTAGTTACAGGTTCCGATGCTTCACTTCAGGTTTACTGTATCCCTCTGAGCTTCTTATTGACGATGAAACACAGAAATTGCATCGGAATTAAATACAAAAGGCAAAATGCCGACTTAAGTACAAGAAGACTGACTCTTCTTAATGACTGTTTTGAACCATTCCTGTGACACTAGTTATAGATTCCGATGCTTCACTTCAGGTTTACTGTATCCCTCTTACCTTCTTATTGACGATGAAACACAATAATTGCATCGGAATTAAATACAAAAGGCACAATGCCGACTTAAGTACAAGAAGACTGAATCTTCCTTTTGTCTATGTTTTGAACCATTCCTGTGACACTACTTTAGATTCCGATGCTTCACTTCAGGTTTACTGTATCCCTTGGTCGTTCTTATTGACGATGAAACACATAAATTGCATCGGAATTAAATAGAAAAGGCACACCGCCGACTTAAGTATCAGAAGACTGACCCATCTTACTGACAATGTTTTGAACCATTCCTGCGACGCTAGTTACAGATTCCGATGCTTCACTTCAGGTTTACTGTATCCCTTGGACCTTCTTATTGACGATGAAACACAGATATTGCATCGGAATTAAATACAAAAGGCACAATGCCGTCTTATGTACAAGAAGACTGACTCTTCTTACTGACTATGTTTTGAACCATTCCTGAGACGCTAGTTAGAGATTCCGATGCTTCACTTCAGGTTTACTGTATCCCTCTGACCTTCTTATTGTCGGTGAAACACAGTAATTGCATCGGAATTAAATTGAAAAGGGCAATATGCCGACTTAAGTACAAGAAATCTGACTCTTCTTCCTGTCTATATTTTGAACCATTCCTGTGACACTAGTTATAGATTCCGATGCTTCACTTTAGGTTTACTGTATATCTTGCACCTTCTTATTGACGATGAAAAACAGAAATTGCATCGGAATTAAATACAAAAGGCACAATGCCGACTTAGGTACAAGAAGACTGACTATTCTAACTGACTATGTTTGAACCATTCCTGTGACACTAGTTAGAGATTCCGATGCTTCACTTCAGGTCTACTGTATCCTTCTGACCTTCTTATTGACGATGAAACACAGTAGTTACATCGGAAATAAATTGAAAAGGGCACAATGCCGACTGAAGTACAAGAAGAGTGACTCTTCTTACTGTCTATGATTTGAACCATTCTTGTGACACCAGTTATAGATTCCGATGCTTCACTTCAGGTTTACTGAATCCCTTGGACCTTCTTATTGACGACGAGACACCGAAATTGCATCGGAATTAAATACAAAAGGCAAAATGCCGACTTAAGTACAAGAAGATGACTCTTCTTACTGACTGTTTTGAACCATTCCTGTGACACTAGTTATAGATTCCGATGTTTCACTTCAGGTTTACTGTATCCCCCTTACCTTCTTATTGACGATGAAACACAAAAATTGCATCGGAATTAAATACAAAAGGCACAATGCGGACTTAAGTACAAGAAGACTGACTCTTCCTTTTGTCTATGTTTTGAACCATTCCTGTGACACTACTTTAGATTCCGATGCTTCACTTCAGGTTTACTGTATCCCTTGGTCCTTCTTATTGACGATGAAACACTGAAATTGCATCAGAATAAATAGAAAAGGCACAATGCCGACTTAAGTACAAGAAGACTGACGCTTCTTACTGTCTATGATTGAAACCATTCCTGTGACACTAGTTATAGATTCCGATGCTTCACTTCAGGTTTACTGTATCCCTTGGACCTTCTTATTGACGATGAAACACATAAATTGCATCGGAATTAAATAGAAAAGGCACAACGCCGACTTAAGTACAAGAAGACTGACTCTTCTTACTGTCTATGCTTTGAACCATTCCTGTGACGCTAGTTACAGATTCCGATGCTTCACTTCTGTTTTACTGTATCCCTCTGACTTTCTTATTGACGATGAAACACAGAAATTGCATCGGAATTAAATCGAAAAGGCACAATGCCGACTTAGGTACAAGAAGACTGACTCTTCCTACTGTCTATGTTTGAACCATTCCTGTCACACTAGTTATAGATTCCGATGCTTCACTTCAAGTTTACTGTATCCCTTGGACGTTCTTATTGACGATGAAACACAGAAATAGCATCGGAAGTAAATTGAAAAGGCACAATGCCGCCTTAAGTATCAGAAGACTGACCCATCTTACTGACATTGTTTTGAACCATTCCTGCGACGCTAGTTACAGATTCCGATGCTTCACTTCCGGTTTACTGTATCCCTTGGACCTTCTTATTGACGATGAAACACAGATATTACATCGGAATTAAATACAAAAGGCACAATGCCGTCTTATGTACAAGAAGACTGACTCTTCTTACTGACTATGTTTTGAACCATAAATGAGACACTAGTTAGAGATTCCGATGCTTCACTTCAGGTTTACTGTATCCCTCTGACCTTCTTATTGTCGGTGAAACACAGTAATTGCATCGGAATTAAATTGAAAAGGGCATAATGCCGACTTAAGTACAAGAAATCTGACTCTTCTTCCTGTCTATATTTTGAACCATTCCTGTGACACTAGTTATAGATTCCGATGCTTCACTTTAGGTTTACTGTATCCCTTGGACCTTCTTATTGACGATGAAACACAGAAATTGCATCGGAATTAAATACAAAAGGCACAATGCCGACTTAAGTACAAGAAGACTGACTCTTCTAACTGACTATGTTTCAACCATTCCTGTGACACTAGTTAGAGATTCCGATGCTTCACTTCAGGTTTACTGTATCCCTCTGACCTTCTTATTGACGATGAAACACAGTAGTTGCATCGGAATTAAATTGAAAAGGGCACAGTGCCGACTGAAGTACAAGAAGACTGACTCTTCTTACTGTCTATGATTTGAACCATTCTTGTGACACCAGTTATAGATTCCGATGCTTCACTTCAGGTTTACTGAATCCCTTGGACCTTCTTATTGACGATGAAACACAGAAATTGCATCGGAATTAAATACAAAAGGCACATTGCCGATTTAAGTACAAGAAGACTGACTCTTCTTACTGACAATGTTTTGAACCATTCCTGTGACACTAGTTATAGATTCCGATGCTTCACTTCAGGAATACTGTATCCTCTGACCTTCTTATTGACGATGAATCACAGATATTGCATCGGAAGTAAATACAAAAGGCACAATGCCGACTTAAGTACAAGAAGACTGACTCTTCCTACTGTCTATGTTTTGAACCATTCCTGTGACACTAGTTATAGATTCCGATGCTTCACTTCAGGTTTACTGTATCCCTTGGACCTTCTTATTGACGATGAAACACAGAAATTGCATCGGAATTAAACACAAAAGGCAAAATGCCGACTTAAGTACAAGAAGATGACTCTTCTTATCGACTGTTTTGAACCATTCCTGTGACACTAGTTATAGATTCCAATGTTTCACTTCGGGTTTACTGTATCCCTCTTACCTTCTTATTGACGATGAAACACAAAAATTGCATCGGAATTAAATACAAAAGGCACAATGCCGACTTAAGTTCAAGAAGACTGACTCTACCTTTTGTCTATGTTTTGAACCATTCCTGTGACACTACTTTAGATTCCGATGCTTCACTTCAGGTTTACTGTATCCCTTGGTCCTTCTTATTGACGATGAAACACTGAAATTGCATCGGAATAAATAGAAAAGGCACAATGCCGACTTAAGTACAAGAACACTGACGCTTCTTACTGTCTATGATTTAAACCATTCCTGTGACACTAGTTATAGATTCCGATGCTTCACTTCAGGTTTACTGTATCCCTTGGACCTTCTTATTGACGATGAAACACAGAAATTGCATCGGAATTAAATAGAAAAGGCACAACGCCGACTTAAGTAAAAGAAGACTGACAATTCTTACAGTCTATGCTTCGAACCATTCCTGTGACGCTAGTTACAGATTCCGATGCTTCACTTCAGGTTCACTGTATCCCTCTGACTTTCTTATTGACGATGAAACACAGAGATTGCATCGGAATTAAATCGAAAAGGCACAATGCCGACTTAGGTACAAGGAGACTGACTCTTCCTACTGTCTATGATTTGAACCATTCCTGTCACACTAGTTATAGATTCCGATGCTTCACTTCAGGTTTACTGTATCCCTTGGACCTTCTTATTGACGATGAAACACAGAAATTGCATCGGAATTAAATACAAAAGGCACAATGACGACTTAAGTACAAGAAGACTGACACTTCTTTTTGTCCATGTTTTGAACCATTCCTGAGACACTAGTTATAGATTCCTATGCTTCACTTCAGGTTTACTGGATCCCTTTGTCCTTCTTATTGACGATAAAACACAGAAATTGCATCGGAAATTAATAGATAAGGCACAATGCTGACTTAAGTACAAGAAAACTGACTCTTCCTACTGTCTATGTTTTGAACCATTCCTGTGACACTAGTTATAGATTACGATGCTTCACTTCAGGATTACTGTGTCCCTCTGACCATCTTATTGACGATGAAACACAGAAATTGCATCGGAATTAAATACAAAAGGCACAATGCCGACTTAAGTACAAGAAGACAGACTCTTCTTACAGTCTATGTTGTTGACCATTCCTGTGACACTAGTTATAGATTCCGATGCTTCACTTCAGGTTTACTGTACCCCTTGGACCTTCTTATTGACGATGAATCACAGAAATTGCATCGGAATTAAATACTAAAGGCATAATGCCGACTTAAGTACAAGAAGACTGACTCTTCTTTTTGTCTATGTTTTGAACCATATCTGTGACACTAAATATAGATTCCGATGCTTCACTTCAGGTATACTGTATCCCTTGGACCTTCTTATTGACGAGCAAACACAGAAATTGCATCGGAATTAAATAGAAAAATCACAATGCCGACTTAAGTACAAGAAGACTGACTCTTCCTACTGTCTATGTTTTGAACCACTCCTGTGACACTAGTTATAGATTCCGATGCTTCACTTCAGGTTCACTGTATCCCTTGGACGTTCTTATTGACGATGAAACACAGAAATTGCATCGGAATTAAATAGAAAAGGCACAATGCCGACATAAGTACAAGAAGACTGACTCTTCCTACTGTCTATGTTTTGAACCATTCCTGTGACACTAGTTATATATTCCGATGCTCCACTTCAGGTTTACTGTATCCCTTGGACCTTCTTATTGACGATGAAACACAGAAATTGCATCGTAATTAAATACAAAAGGCTCAATGCCCACAGAAGTACAAGAAGACTAACTCTTCTTACTGACTGTTTTGAACCATTCCTGTGACACTAGTTATAGATTCCGATGCTTCACTTCAGGTTTACTGTATCCCTCTGACCTTCTTATTGACGATGAAACACAGAAATTGCATCGGAATTAAATAGAAAAGGCACAACGCCGACTTAAGTACAAGAAGACTGACTCTTCTTGCTGTCTGTGCTTTGAACCATTCCTGTGACGCTAGTTACAGTTTCCGATGCTTCACTTCAGGTTTACTGTATCCCTCTGACGTTGTTATTGACGATGAAACACAGAAGTTGCATCGGAAGAAAATTGAAAAGGCACAATGCCGACTTAAGTACCAGAAGACTGACCCATCTTACTGACAATGTTTTGAACCATTCCTGCGACGCTAGTTACAGATTCCGATTCTTCACTTCAGGTTTACTGCATCCCTCTTATAAAGGCACATTTGCATGCCGAGCGTGAGTTTCCTCGGAAACGCGAGATATTAATTAAATAAATAATCAGTGACAAATAAATAAAGCCTATGGCACACAACTGCAGCGCTGTGTCGCTGATAAAACAAAAGTACATTTACGTTACTCGTATGTTTTATTAAAAAAAAACGGAGCCCTGGTTGAAGTGGTGCGAGAAGCACGTATTTTAGTTTATTGTCTGGCACACCGCCATATTTCATGATATAGAAAATTACTGCGAGTTGCAACCATACTAGGCACTCGATTCTGTAAAGAATTTATATTTATAAAAGTAAGTAGGATTATGAACTGTAGGCTTATTCATTGAATATATCTGATTTAACTAACTGTGTAATTTTTTGTTTAGTAGACAATCACCTCTGTACGACGTTTTGGCATGGCTGGCAAATTATTGTAATATTGAGATTTAGTTTATGAGTCCGCACCTACTGCAGCAGTCTTTGGAAACGATTTAATTACGAAGTCCGATTATTTCAGTTTTATTTCATGGTCAACTACGAGTAACATTGCCTTTACGAAAAAGCCATTGTCAAGCGTCTGATACCGAATAATCAAAACCTGACGACTCATAGGAGATCCAATCATACAGATAAAAATAATTAATATTTTATTTTATTTTATTTTATTTATTTTATATTGGCGACCGTGACAGGACGTTGTTCAGTTTTGTCATTTGTTACATTGTTCTCTTTGTTTCATGTGAAAAATCAACCTTCTGGTCCTGGACTTGACTATATGAGAAATAAAAAAAAAAAATCAGAAGATATTTGCCAACTATAAAATTTTGCGGGAAGACGCAAAGAAGCTTCCAGCAAAATAAGGTAAGACGCAGGATCTTTGCATTAGCATGCTTGACCAGACGTATAATTCAATGTATTAGCTTTTCAGTAAAATTCTGTAGTGTTTCTTTTCCGCATAACAGTTTCAGTGATAAATTCCATTCTCAGTATTTTTCCTTAAACAATAACGTATGCAACAATACCAATACACGAGTGTACAATATGGCCGACTTCTGTACGATATCATGTAACATGGCCAGCAGCCATTACCAATAATCTCAAATTCAGTTTATATTTTTAAATTAACAGACAGCCATTGTTGCTACGAGCGATTCATACTCAACTGTATTTTATTTTAAAATCAGTGTCAAATATTTTCTTGAAACATATATCACGTGTGGCATGGTAATAACTAGAAAACAATACGCAAAAATGGAACAGCAAAGACGTACTATTCAGACGCAATCCGACTCGGACGAGAGACTAATGTTAGAAAATGACTTTACGACAGCAACCGGTAGTGACGATTCATCAAACATTGACGCGAGTGTTGACGAAAATTTTGACAATAGGCCTTCCACCACAAAAATTTCAAAGTCTCAATCAGAGCCCATGTTAATGCATGACGTCACGTCTAATGACGCGGCGGGGGCAGAGACCTTGCAAACGGCAAACATTGCCGACATGTTACAAATGCTAATGAAGCAAAACGCCGAAAACATGGCAACCTTACAGATGCAAAATGAACAGTTAAAGACACAAAATGACGGAATCAAATCTGATCTCATAGCACTCAAGACAGCTAATGACACTTTATGTAAGCGTGTGGAACTTATAGACGCCACACTGACCAAACAGATGACTGAACTCAGTACGAAATTTTCCAAGCTTAATACGAGACAAGAAAAGACTACAAATGACGTATCACTTTTACAGACACAATTAAAAAACCTTAATGTCACGTGTGAAGCTCTTACTGAACAAATTCAAACATATCCTTCAGTACACGACAACCTTGAAAAACGAATTACTGACGTGCAGAATAAATTTGACGATGTTGAACAACACCTGACTGACATCTTACAATCTGATGCCACAGCTCATTTTCAAAATATTAATAAAGAATTTCATGATTGGGTAGAGAACAAAGACAAACATTTTGATAGATGCATACGTGAAAATTTACCAACAATTGTGCACGACTCCGTAGCGGAATACATCACTAATAACAAACAGCTGATTAGTGACGCAGTACAATCCGTCACTGCACCCATGAGACAATTCACCGATCAACCACAGTCAGAATGTAACGAAAATATCAGTCAAAATGTACAGTTCAGAAATCAATATACATTCGAGTATGACACACACATACCGCACACGACAAACGCACAAGAACAAAACACACCACGACAACAACACATACCACAACGTGCAAACACAAACACAAGGTATTATCATGGTAAACCACAGCAACATTATCGTAATTACTCGCCAGCTGAGCATTGCAGTAATTACAGTGGTACAAATCCATATCATAATGCAAAGGAAGAAGAAAGCTTAATGAAACACAGGCAATTTCAGATTTTTATCCCAGAAAAACGAACCATTCATCCGGTGATTTTTCTCAAATCTTTTAGTAACGCATTTCCACGCACTTGGAGTGACCGGAAAAAGATTTCATATATTGTCGGTTACATCCAAGGCGATGCAGCTGTCTGGGCATACAGTCAAGCTGACGTATGTACCACGTACAGTGAGTTTGAGCGTGCTTTTCTGAACAAATTCTGGTCGCAATCCGTCCAGGAGCGACTCAGAAGACAAATTTTAGAACCTGAAACTTTTAACAGTAAAAATGGTAACTTACGTAGATATTTTGAAAAATACTTGAACATGGGACATTTTTTAGACGAACCAGTCGCAACACGTGATATACTCCGAGCGTTGAAGGCCAAATTGCCTTTCAACATTAAGGAAAAACTTCTACACATCCCGGATGACGATTCAGATTAGTTTTTAACAGCTTTAGATTCGGTTGACATGTTACTTGAAGATCAGCGCTTCGCGCGGCAAAACAGCAGCCACAATGTTTACACTAGTGGTATGCAATACATGCAGGCTTGCCAACACAATTCTGGCGCGCCCACAGTTGGATACGCGGTACAACAAAAACAGCAAACTCACATGCCGTCTCAGTACGGAAATCAAAATCAACACGCGTATTCCAATACGAAAAATAGTTACAACAGTAATAACATTTCATGCGGCAATCCATACAAAAGGCACCGCGGTAATAACTACAACGGTAACAACGGATACAAAGGTAATAACAAAAACACAAACAGAAATAGAAATAATAATAACTACGAGGCAAGACAGCATCAAGGCTGGACTCGTAACGATCAGTACTTTCATTCAAACTCTGCTTTACCACAGCAGCCACCAGGTCAAAATTGGAGCATACCTTACGACCGACAGGTAAGTTATAATGCGCAACAGCAACAACAACCGCAAAAGTTTGGAGATCATAATAGGCAATATCCGAATGTGAATATAATAGAAATGACACCTGATGCACAACCTCAATCTGTGTCAGTACCTAGTACAAATGCTAATCCAACAAACTAGAAACAGTCACTACTTTGCCCCAGGTCGTGGCTGAAGAATCCTTGGGGGGCGGCTTCAATGTTAATCAGTTATTTGACACCACACTTGAACAACAGAATAATGATATGCTGAGTAATTCTAAACAAAAACTACCTGTTTTATTTATAAGATACAACCACAATAACAATATATCAGATGAACTTTTACAAGACAGTACACAATGTCGTTTAAACACAAATGAAATTGTTTTAGCATCCACTACTGGTGTAGTAGGTGGGATTCCAACTACTATTATCCTAGATACAGGTGCAGCTGTGAGCGTTTTATCTTTTAATTTTTATAAAAAGATGTGTGAATTGGAACCTGTGCCTGAGTTTCCTGCCCAAAACTGTAAAATAACTACTGCACTAGGTAATAAGTCATGTAGGGTTACGAAGCAAGTTTTTGTAAACGTTAAAATAGGTAATGGAACCGTACAATGGCCATTCCTGGTTGTACAAAACCTTGTGACTAATTGCATATTAGGAATAGATATTATGAGCGAGAAGGACTGCATTGTAGACTTCTCCAAAGGTAAATGTATTTTAAATGATAAAAGCAGGGTAATTATTATTGATTTGGACAGGAGAACTCTAAAGCATGACAAACACTGTACAGGGTACAAGGTTCAGTTAGTACTTGACAAAGACATTCAAGACATGCAAACACACTCATCTGACGCAGAGCTAATGGACTTGAAAACATTGCTTGATCATAAGATAAGTGAAGCTACAGCTCTCAGTGTACATGAACGTATAAAACTACAGGAAATGTTATCCAAATATTTACAAGTTTTTACCAAACGATTAGGTGTTATCAACACGTATGTGTACAAGATTGAAGTTAAGCCTCACAAGATCTTCTACCATAAGACATATAACGTACCGTTATCTCAACGACCTGCTGTGTGGTAAGAACTAAAACAAATTACAACATAGATTATAAGTAGTATAGAAATTTTCATTTCAGCGTTCCAGTGACGCAGTTGAAGACAGAAGAACTTTTCTTTCAACGCCGCGGCTCCACCGAGAAGACTGAATATTAAAGTAAAATTTATGATTACGTAGCAGTGAATGACATATTAATTTTTCACGGAACATTTGTTATTGTAGGTACCACTGACTTGATATGACACCTGACGAACTGACAGATGTCATCTGTGAAGCGATCTTTTACTTTGAGAAATAGATTAGACGCACATCTCTCAACACGAAAAGCATCTATCAGTAGTCAAGGCCACACAGACACTCTACACACACGCACAAAAACGCGAGGAATCGAACATTTTCTCTCTCTTACTATTTTGAATATTTATTGAGTAGCGAAAACGCCTGGTCTTGCCTAATGATGTAATGAATGTTGTGTCTAACCTATCTTAATTTCAGATGACATCACAAAAAACATCGATAATATCCCAGCAAAACCGCTAGAGAGGATGCAATTCATGTAATCAAATGTGACACAATGTAATAACCTATAGCTATGTAATGATGATGTAAACATGTTTATGTGCAACTGTATTATATTTATGCTAAGAAAATATGTGACGTGTGTATGTACGATTACTTATTTTTTTAAAACTGATGTATAATGTAACTGTTACTGTGTGAAAATTTGAACGATAACGAGTGCCAAAATGTGAAAAACCTTAAAAAAAAAAAAATGCGTAGTGAACCACTGTTCACGGACATTAACGTACATTACTAAGTCTGCAACTACGCAGAAACCTATGTGAAAGAAACTGTTAATGACATTCATGATGCATCGTACCTTTGTTAACGCGATGAACGATTTCTTCGATGAGTAACCACGAACATTTAGGTGAGCTATATTTAAAAAAAAAAACTGAATATGTGAAGTGCATAATTCGTGCATCGTCTAGTGACATTACTACAGTACCCAACTTCAAGATGTTAACTGGATTAAATGGACACAAAGTGCCTGTCCAGAAAACAACACGACGGGTGGAAGAGTTTTGGTTGGAACTTCAGGAAATGAAATGTTCTCGAAATGTGACGGACACTCTTACCTGGACTGTCCAAGGATCGACGCCAGCTATGTGCCGTCCGAGGTTCTGCAACCAAGCTTCCACGGAATGTAAAAAAAAAAACGAACTGCACGTGGACCAATTACTCGACGGGTCACGTCTGATCTGTAATAAACAATGCTTTTTGTCACAACGAACTGCATCACAACGACTATAATGGAAATAGGAAATGGACACGCTTATGTATTAATCACGTTGTTATACAACGATGTTACTGTGATCAAAAAACTTTACCACGACGATACTAACCTGTAAAAAATTATTGTGCAGCAGATGAATATGAACTGTGATAACGACACCATGTGTATAGGTCAACACACCTGAAACAACAGAACATTTTTCGTTGAAGCATTTCATTGCAATGCTATGTAACTAAGAACATTCAACAATCTAAAGTTGTATTGTATTATAACAAATATTGTAATTTTAAAACTAAGTTACCTGTCATAGAATGTAGTCTTCATATGTAATCTTAGTGGAATATTTTCTTTGTGCAACGACTAAGAAATGCGCGCGCACACGAACAATATGAAGTGCAATACTGTGCCGCGTGATCTAAATTTACGAAATAACGGCAGAGCCGTAGTTACACAGACGCTTCTGCGCATGCGCGCACTCTGTTTTGCCAACATAAGAACTTTTTCGGCGCACGCGCGTCATTCAAATTTTGTATATAATATACAGTATAATGTAAGTCATGTAAATAGTTGTAGATAACTTAGATTTTCTTGTGCCTCTAGGTGAATTGCTCGCCTGCAGGTGTGTCCTTTCGCCTCGCAATTCAGGGGGCAATATAAAGGCACATTTGCATGCCGAGCGAGAGTTTCCTCGGAAACGCGAGATATTAATTAAATAAATAATCAGTGACAAATAAATAAAGCCTATGGCACACAACTGCAGCGCTGTGTCGCTGATAAAACAAAAGTACATTTACGTTACTCGTATGTTTTATTAAAAAAAAAAACGGAGCCCTGGTTGAAGTGGTGCGAGAAGCACGTATTTCAGTTTATTGTCTGGCACACCGCCATATTTCATGATATAGAAAATTACTGCGAGTTGAAACCATACTAGGCACTCGATTCTGTAAAGAATTTATATTTATAAAAGCAAGTAGGATTATGAACTGTAGGCTTATTCATTGAATATATCTGATTTAACTAACTGTGTAATTTTTTGTTTAGTAGACAATCACCTCTGTACGACGTTTTGGCATGGCTGGCAAATTATTGTAATATTGAGATTTAGTTTATGAGTCCGCACCTACCGCAGCAGTCTTTGGAAACGATTTAATTACGAAGTCCAATTATTTCAGTTTTATTTCACGGTCAACTACGAGTAACATTGCCTTTACGAAAAAGCCATTGTCAAGCGTCTGATACCGAATAATCAAAACCTGACGACACATAGGAGAGCCAATCATACAGATAAAAATAATTAATATTTTATTTTATTTTATTTTATTTATTTTATACTCTGACCTTCTTATTGACGATGAAAGACAGAATTTGCATCGGAATTAAATACAAAAGGCACAATGCCGACTTATGTACAAGAAAGCGGACTCTTCTTACTGACTACGTTTTGAACCATTCCTGTGACACTAGTTAGAGATTCCAAGGCTTCACTTCTGGTTTACTGTATCCCTCTGACCTACTTATTGACGGTGAAACACAGTAATTGAATCGGAATTAAATTGAAAAGGGCATAATGCCGACTGAAGTACAAGAAATCTGACTCTTCTTACTGTCTATATTTTGAACCATTCCTGTGACACTAGTTATAGATTCCGATGCTTCACTTCACGTTTACTGCATCCCTTGGACCTTCTTATTGACGATTAAACACAGAAATTGCATCGGAATTAAATACAAAAGGCACAATGCCGACTTAAGTACAAGAAGACTGACACTTCTTTCTGACTATGCTTTGAACCTTTCCTGTGACACGAGTTACAGATTCCGATGCTTCACTTCAGTTTTACTGTATCCCTCTGACCTTCTTATTGACGATGAAACATAGAATTTGCATCGGAATTAAATACAAAAGGCACAATGCCGACTTAAGTACATGTAGACTGACTCTTCCTACTGTCTATGCTTTGAAACATTCCTGTGACGCTAGTTATAGATTCCGATGCGTCATTACAGGTTTACTGTATCCCTTGGACGTTCTTATTGACGATGAAACACAGAAAGTGCATCGGAAGTAAATAGAAAAGGCACAATGCTGACTTAAGTACAAGAAGACTGACTCTTCCTACTATCTATGTTTGAACCATTCCTGTGACACTAGTTATAGATTCCGATGCTTCACTTCAGGAGTACTGTATCCCTCTGACCTTCTTATTGACGATGAAACACAGAAATTGCATCGGAATTAAATACAAATGGCACAATGCCGACTTAAGTACAAGAAAACTGTTTCTTCTTACTGTCTATGATTTGAACCATTCCTGTGACACTAGTTATAGATTCCGATGCTTCACTTCAGGGCTACTGAATCACTTGGACCTTCTTATTGGCGATGAAACACAGAAATTGCATCGGAATTAAATACAAAGGCACAATGACGACATATGTACAAGAAGACTGACTCTTCCTACTGTCTATGTTTTAAACCATTCCTGTGACACTAGTTATAGATTCCGATGCTTCACCACAGGATTACTGTATCCCTCTGCCCTTATTATTGACGATGAAACACAGAAATTGCATCGGAATTAAATACAAAAGGCACAATGCCGACTTAAGTACAAGAAGACTGACTCTTCCTACTTCCTATGTTTTGAACCTTTCCTGTGACACTAGTTATTGATACCGATGCTTCACTTCAGGTTTACTGTACCCCTTGGACCTACTTATTGACGATGAATCACAGAAATTGCATCGGAATTAAATACAAAAGGCACAATGCCGACTTAAGTACAAGAAGAATGACTCTTCTTTTTGTCTATGTTTTGAACCATTCCTGTGACACTAGTTTTTGATTCCGATGCTTCACTTCAGGTTTACTGTATCCCTTGGACCTTCTTATTGACGATGAAAGACAAAAAGTGCATCTGAATTAAATAGAAAAGGCACAATGCCGACTTAAGTACAAGAAGACTGACTCTTCCTACTGTCTATGTTTTGAACCATTCCTGTGACACTAGTGATAGATTCCGATGCTTCACTTCAGGTTTACTGTATCCTTTGGTCGTTCTTATTGACGATGAAACACAGAAATTGCATCGGAATTAAATACAAATGGCACAATGCCGACTTAAGTACAAGAAGACTGACTCTTCTTACTGTCTATGTTTTGAACCATTCCTGTGACACTAGTTATAGATTCCGATGCTTCACTTCAGGTTTACTGAATTCCTTGGACCTTCTTATTGACGATGAAACACAGAAATTGCATCGGAATTAAATAGAAAAGGCACAATGCCGACTTAAGTACAAGAAGACTGACTCTTCTTACTGTCTATGCTTTGAACCATTCCTGTGACGCTAGTTACAGATTCCGATGCTTCACATCAGGTTTACTGTATCCCTCTGACCTTCTTATTGACGATGAAACACAGAAATTGCATCGGAATTAAATAGAAAAGGCACAATGCAGACATAAGTACAAGAAGACTAAGTCTTCCTACTGTCTATGTTTTGAACCATTCCTGTGACACTAGTTATAGATTCCGATGCTTCACTTCAGGTTTACTGTTTCCCTCTGACCCTCTTATTGACGATGAAACACAGATAGTGCATCGGAGATAAATACAAATGGCACAATGCCGCCTTAAGTACAAGAAGACTGACTCTACTTACTGTCTATGTTTTGAACCATTCCTGTGACACTAGATATAGATTCCGATGCTTCACTTCAGGTTTACTGTATCCCATGGACCTTCTTATTGACGATGAAACACAGAAATTGCATCGGAATTAAATACAAAAGGCACAATGCCGACTTAAGTACAAGAAGATTGACTCTTCTTACTGACTATGTTTTGAACCATTCCGGTGACACTAGTTAGAGATTCCGATGCTTCACTTCAGGTTTACTGTATCCCTCTGACCTTCTTATTGACGATGGAACACAGCAATTGCATCGGAATTAAATTGAAAAGGGCATAATGCCGACTTATGTACAAGAAGTATGTCTCTTCTTACTGTCTATGTTTTGAACCATTCCTGTGACACTAGTTATTGATTCCGATGCTTCACTTCAGGTTTACTGTATCCCTTGGACCTTCTTTTTGACGATGAAACACAGAGATTGCATCGGAAGTAAATTGAAAAGGCACAATGCCGACTTAAGTACCAGAAGACTGACCCATCTTACTGACAATGATTTGAACCATTCCTGCGACGCTAGTCACAGATTCCGATGCTTCACTTCAGGTTTACTGCATCCCTCTGACCTGCTTATTGACGATGAAAGACAGCATTTGCATCGGAATTAAATACAGAAGGCACAATGCCGACTTATGTACAAGAAAGCGGACTCTTCTTACTGACTATGTTTTGAACCATTCCTGTGAGACTAGTTATAGATTCCGATTCTTCACTTCAGGTTTACTGTACCCCTTGGACCTTCTTATTGACGATGAATCACAGAAATTGCATCGATATTAAATTGAAAATGCACAATGCCGACATAAGGACAAGAAAACTGACTCTTCCTACTGTCTATGTTTTGAACCATTCCTGTGACACTAGTTATAGATTCCGATGCTTCATTTCAGGTTTACTGTATCCCTCTGACCCTCTTATTGACGATCAAACACAGAAATTGCATCGGAAATAAATAGAAAAGTTACAATGCCGACATAAGTACAAGAAGACTGACTCTTCTTGCTGTCTATGCTTTGAACCATTCCTGTGACGCTAGTTACAGTTTCCGATGCTTCACATAAGGTTTACTGTATCCCTCTGACGTTCTTATTGACGATGAAACACAGAAATTGCATCGGAAGTAAATTGAAAAAGCACAATGCCGACTTAAGTAAGAGAAGACTGACCCATCTTACTGACAATGATTTGAACCATTCCTGCGACGCTAGTCACAGATTCCGATGCTTCACTTCAGGTTTACTGCATCCCTCTGACCTTCTTATTGACGATGAAAGACAGAATTTGCATCGGAATTAAATACATAAGGCACAATGCCGACTTATGTACAAGTAAGCGGACTCTTCTTACTGACTATGTTTTGAACCATTCCTGTGACACTAGTTATAGATTCCGATGCTTCACTTCACGTTTACTGCATCCCTTGGACCTTCTTATTGACGATTAAACACAGAAATTGCATCAGAATTAAATACAAAAGGTACAATGCCGACTTAAGTACAAGAAGACTGACACTTCTTTGTGACTATGCTTTGAACCTTTCCTGTGACACGAGTTACAGATTCCGATGCTTCATTTCACTTTCACTGTATCCCTCTGACCTTCTTATTGACGATGAAACATAGAATTTGCATCGGAATTAAATACAAAAGGCACAATGCCGACTTAAGTACATGTACACTGACTCTTCCTACTGTCTATGCTTTGAAACATTCCTGTGACGCTAGTTATAGATTCCGATGAGTCATTTTAGGTTTACTGTATCCCTTAGACCTTCTTATTGACGATGAAACACAGAAAGTGCATCGGAAGTAAATAGAAAAGGCACAATGCTGACTTATGTACAAGAAGACTGACGCTTCCTACTATCTATGTTTGAACCATTCCTGTGACACTAGTTATAGATTCCGATGCTTCACTTCAGGAATACTGTATCCCTCTGACCTTCTTATTGACGATGAAACACAGAAATTGCATCGGAATTAAATACAAATGGCACAATGCCGACTTAAGTACAAGAAGACTGTTTCTTCTTACTGTCTATGCTTTGAACCATTCCTGTGACACTAGTTATAGATTCCGATGCTTCACTTCAGGGTTACTGAATCCCCTGGACCTTCTTATTGGCGATAAAACACAGAAATTGCATCGGAATTAAATACAAATGGCACAATGACGACTTATGTACAAGAAGACTGACTCTTCCTACTGTCTATGTTTTGAACCATTCCTGTGACACTCGTTATAGATTCCGATGCTACACTTCAGGTTTACTGTATCCCTCTGACCTCCTTATTGACGATCAAGCACAGAAATTGCATCGGAATTAAATAGAAAAGTTACAATGCCGACTTAAGTACAAGAAGACTGACTCTTCTTGCTGTCTATGCTTTGAACCATTGCTGTGACGCTAGTTACAGTTTCCGATGCTTCACTTAAGGTTTACTGTACCCCTCTGACGTTCTTATTGACGATGAAACACAGAAATTGCATCGGAAGTAAATTGAAAAAGCACAATGCCGACTTAAGTACCAGAAGACTGACCCATCTTACTGACAATGATTTGAACCATTCCTGCGACGCTAGTCACAGATTCCGATGCTTCACTTCAGGTTTACTGCATCCCTCTGACCTTCTTATTGACGATGAAAGACGGAATTTGCATCGGAATTAAATACAAAAGGCACAATGCCGACTTATGTACAAGAAAGCGGACTCTTCTTAATGACTATGTTTTGAACCATTCCTGTGACACTAGTTAGAGATTCCAATGCTTCACTTCTGGTTTACTGTATCCCTCTGACCTTCTTATTGACGGTGAAACACAGTAATTGAATCGGAAATAAATTGAAAAGGGCATAATGCCGACTTAAGTACAAGAAATCTGACTCTTCTTACTGTCTATATTTTGAACCATTCCTGTGACACTAGTTATAGATTCCGATGCTTCACTTCACGTTTACTGCATCCCTTGGACCTTCTTATTGACGATTAAACACAGAAATTGCATCGGAATTAAATACAAAAGGCACAATGCCGACTTAAGTACAAGAAGACTGACACTTCTTTCTGACTATGCTTTGAACCTTTCCTGTGAAACGAGTTACAGATTCCGATGCTTCACTTCAGTTTTACTGTATCCCTCTGACCTTCTTATTGACGATGAAACATAGAATTTGCATCGGAATTAAATACAAATGGCACAATGCCGACTTAAGTACAAGAAGACAGTTTCTTCTTACTGTCTATGCTTTGAACCATTCCTGTGACACTAGTTATAGATTCCGATGCTTCACTTCAGGGTTACTGAATCCCCTGGACCTTCTTATTGGCGATAAAACACAGAAATTGCATCGGAATTAAATACAAAAGGCACAATGACGACTTATGTACAAGAAGACTGACTCTTCCTACTGTCTATGTTTTGAACCATTCCTGTGACACTAGTTATAGATTCCGATGCTACACTTCAGGTTTACTGTATCCCTCTGACCTTCTTATTGACGATCAAACACAGAAATTGCATCGGAATTAAATAGAAAAGTTACAATGCCGACTTAAGTACAAGAAGACTGACTCTTCTTGCTGTCTATGCTTTGAACCATTCCTGTGACGCTAGTTACAGTTTCCGATGCTTCACTTAAGGTTTACTGTATCCCTCTGACGTTCTTATTGACGATGAAACACAGAAATTGCATCGGAAGTAAATTGAAAAAGCACAATGCCGACTTAAGTACCAGAAGACTGACCCATCTTACTGACAATGATTTGAACCATTCCTGCGACGCTAGTCACAGGTTCCGATGCTTCACTTCAGGTTTACAGCATCCCTCTGACCTTCTTATTGACGATGAAAGACAGAATTTGCATCGGAATTAAATACAAAAGGCACAATGCCGACTTATGTACAAGAAAGCGGACTCTTCTTACTGACTATGTTTTGAACCATTCCTGTGACACTAGTTAGAGATTCCAATGCCTCACTTTTTGTTTACTGTATCCCTCTGACCTTCTTATTGACGGTGAAACGCAGTAATTGAATCGGAATTAAATTGAAAAGGGCATAATGCCGACTAAAGTACAAGAAATCTGACTCTTCTTACTATCTATATTTTGAACCATTCCTGTGACACTAGTTATAGATTCCGATGCTTCACTTCACGTTTACTGCATGCCTTGGACCTTCTTATTGACGATTAAACACAGAAATTGCATCGGAATTAAATAAAAAAGGCACAATGCCGACTTAAGTACAAGAAGACTGACACTTCTTTCTGACTATGCTTTGAACCTTTCCTGTGACACGAGTTACAGATTCCGATGCTTCACTTCAGTTTTACTGTATCCCTCTGACCCTCTTATTGACGATGAAACATAGAATTTGCATCGGAATTAAATACAAAAGGCACAATGCCGACTTAAGTACATGTAGACTGACTCTTCCTACTGTCTATGCTTTGAAACATTCCTGTGACGCTAGTTATAAATTCCGATGCGTCATTTTTGGTTTACTGTATCCCTTGGACCTTCTTATTGACGATGAAACACAGAAAGTGCATCGGAAGTAAATAGAAAAGGCACAATGATGACTTAAGTACAAGAAGACTGACTCTTCCTACTATCTATGTTTGAACCATTCCTGTGACACTAGTTATAGATTCCAATGCTTCACTTCAGGAATACTGTATCCCTCTGACCTTCTTATTGACGATGAAACACAGAAATTGCATCGGAATTAAATACAAATGGCACAATGCCGACTTAAGTACAAGAAGACTGTTTCTTCTTACTGTCTGTGCTTTGAACCATTCCTGTGACACTAGTTATAGATTCCGATGCTTCACTTCAGGGTTACTGAATCCCCTGGACCTTCTTATTGGCGATAAAACACAGAAATTGCATCGGAATTAAATACAAAAGGCACAATGACGACTTATGTACAAGAAGACTGACTCTTCCAACTGTCTATGTTTTGAACCATTCCTGTGACACTAGTTATAGATTCCGATGCTACACTTCAGGTTTACTTTATCCCTCTGACCTTCTTATTGACGATCAAACACAGAAATTGCATCGGAATTAAATAGAAAAGTTACAATGCCGACTTAAGTACAAGAAGACTGACTCTTCTTGCTGTCTATGCTTTGAACCATTCCTGTGACGCTAGATACAGTTTCCGATGCTTCACTTAAGGTTTACTGTATCCCTCTGACGTTCTTATTGACGATGAAACACAGAAATTGCATCGGAAGTAAATTGAAAAAGCACAATGCCGACTTAAGTACCAGAAGACTGACCCATCTTACTGACAATGATTTGAACCATTCCTGCGACGCTAGTCACAGATTCCGATGCTTCACTTCAGGTTTACTGCATCCCTCTCACCTTCTTATTGACGATGAAAGACAGAATTTGCATCGGAATTAAATACAAAAGGCACAATGCCGACTTGTGTACAAGAAAGCGGACTCTTCTTACTGACTATGTGTTGAACCATTCCTGTGACACTAGTTAGAGATTCCAATGCTTCACTTCTGGTTTACTGTATCCCTCTGACCTTCTTATTGACGGTGAAACACAGTAATTGAATCGGAATTAAGTTGAAAAGGGCATAATGCCGACTGAAGTACAAGAAATCTGACTCTTCTTACTGTCTATATTTTGAACCATTCCGGTGACACTAGTTATAGATTCCAATGCTTCACTTCACGTTTACTGCATCCCTTGGACCGTCTTATTGACGATTAAACACAGAAATTGCATCGGAATTAAATACAAAAGGCACAATGCCGACTTAAGTACAAGAAGACTGACACTTCTTTCTGACTATGCTTTGAACCTTTCCTGTGACACGAGTTACAGATTCCGATGCTTCACTTCAGTTTTACTGTATCCCTCTGACCTTCTTATTGACGATGAAACATAGAATTTGCATCGGAATTAAATACAAAAGGCACAATGCCGACTTAAGTACATGTAGACTGACTCTTCCTACTGTCTATGCTTTGAAACATTCCTGTGACGCTAGTTATAGATTCCGATGCGTCATTTTAGGTTTACTGTATCCCTTGGACCTTCTTATTGACGATGAAACACAGAAATTGCATCGGAATTAAATACAAATGGCACAATGCCGACTTAAGTACAAGAAGACTGTTTCTTCTTACTGTCTATGCTTTGAACCATTCCTGTGACACTAGTTATAGATTCCGATGCTTCACTTCAGGGTTACTGAATCCCCTGGACCTTCTTATTGGCGATAAAACACAGAAATTGCATCGGAATTAAATACAAAAGGCACAATGACGACTTATGTACAAGGAGACTGACTCTTCCTACTGTCTATGTTTTGAACCATTCCTGTGACACTAGTTATAGATTCCGATGCTACACTTCAGGTTTACTGTATCCCTCTGACCTTCTTATTGACGATAAAACACAGAAATTTCATAGGAATTAAATACAAAAGGCACAATGCCGACTTAAGTACAAGAAGACTGACTCTTCTTACTGACTGTTTTGAACCATTCCTGTGACACCAGTTATAGATTCCGATGCTTCACTTCAGGATTACTGTATCCCTCTGACCTCCTTATTGACGATGAAACACAAAAATTGCATCGGAATTAAATACAAAAGGCACAATGCCGACTTAAGTACAAGAAGACTGACTGTTCTCTTTGTCTATGTTTTGAACCAATCCTGATACACTAGTTATAGATTCCTTTGCTTCATTTCAGATTTACTGTATCCCTTGGACCTTCTTATTGACGATGAAACACAGAAATTGCATCGGAAATTAATAGAAAAGGCACAATGCTGACTTAAGTACAAGAAGACTGACTCTTCCAACTGTCTATGCTTTGAACAATTCCTGTGACACTAGTTATAGATTCCGATGCTTCACTTCAGGATTACTGTATCCCTCTGACCATCTTATTGACGATAAATCACAGAAATTGCATCGGAATTAAATACAAAAGGCACGATGCCGACTTAAGTACAAGAAAACAGAATCTTCTTACTGTCTATGTTTTGAACAATTCCTGTGAGACTAGTTATAGATTCCGATGCTTCACTTCAGGTTTACTGTACCCCTTGGACCTTCTTATTGACGATGAATCACAGAAATTGCATCGGAATTAAATACAAAAGGCACAATGCTGACTTAAGTACAAGCAGACTGACTATTCCTACTGGCTATGATTTGAACCATTCCTGTGACACTAGTTATAGATTCCGATGCTTCACCACAGGATTACTGTATCCCTCTGCCCTTATTATTGACGATGAAACACAGAAATTGCATCGGAATTAGATACAAAAGGCACAATGCCGACTTAAGTACAAGAAGACTGACTCTTTCTACTTCCTATGTTTTGAACCTTTCCTGTGACACTAGTTATAGATTCCGATGCTTCACTTCAGGTTTACTGTACCCCTTGGACCTTCTTATTGACGATGAATCACAGAAATTGCACCGGAATTAAATACAAAAGGCACAATGCCGACTTAAGTACAAGAAGAATGACTCTTCTTTTTGTCTATGTTTTGAACCATTCCTGTGACACTAGTTATTGATTCCGATGCTTCACTTCAGGTTTACTGTATCCCTTGGACCTTCTTATTGACGATGAAAGACAGAAAGTGCATCTGAATTAAATAGAAAAGGCAAAATGCCGACTTAAGTACAAGAAGAGTGACTCTTCCTACTGTCTATGTTTTGAACCATTCCTGTGACACTAGTTATAGATTCCGATGCTTCACTTCAGGTTTACTGTATCCCTTGGTCGATCTTATTGACGATGAAACACAGAAATTGCATCGGAATTAAATACAAATGGCACAATGCCGACATAAGTACAAGAAGACTGACTCTTCTTACTGTCTATGATTTGAATCATTCCTGTGACACTAGTTATAGTTTCCGATGCTTCACTTCAGGTTTACTGTATTCCTTGGACCTTCTTATTGACGATGAAACACAGAAAGTGCATCGGAATTAAATAGAAAAGGCACAATGCCGACTTAAGTACAAGAAGACTGACTCTTCCTACTGTCTATGCTTTGAACCATTCCTGTGACGCTAGTTACAGATTCCGATGCTTCACATCAGGTTTACTGTATCCCTCTGACCTTCTTATTGACGATGAAACACAGAAATTGCATCGGAATTAAATACAAATGGCACAATGCTGACTTCAGTACAAGAAGACTGTTTCTTCTTACTGTCTATGCTTTGAACCATTCCTGTGACACTAGTTATAATTTCCGATGCTTCACTTCAGGGTTACTGAATCCCTTGGAACTTCTTATTGGCGACGAAACACAGAAATTGCATCGGAATTAAATACAAAAGGCACAATGACGACTTATGTACAAGAAGACTGATTCTTCCTACTGTCTATGTTTTGAACCATTCCTCTGACACTAGTTATAGATTCCGATGCTACACTTCAGTTTTACTGTATTTCTCTGACCTTCTTATTGACGATGAAGCACAGAAATTTCATCGGAATTAAGTACAAAAGGCACAATGCCGACTTAAGTACAAGAAGACTGACTCTTCTTACTGACTGTTTTGAACCAATCCTGTGACACTAGTTATAGATTCCGATGCTTCACTTCAGGATTACTGTATCCCTCTGACCTGCTTATTGACTATGAAACACAGAAATTGCATCGGAATTAAATACATAAGGCACAATGCCGACTTAAGTACAAGAAGACTGACTGTTCTCTTTGTCTATGTTTTGAACCATTCCTGTGACACTAGTTATAGATTCCGATGCTTCACTTCAGGTTTACTGTATCCCTTGGACCTTCTTATTGACGATGAAACACAGAAATTGCATCGGAAATTAATAGAAAAGGCACAATGCTGACTTAAGTACAAGAAGACTGACTCTTCCTACTGTCTATGCTTTGAACAATTCCTGTGACACTAGTTATAGATTCCGATGCTTCACTTCAGGTTTACTGTATCCCTCTGACCTTCTTATTGACGAAGAATCACAGAAATTGCATCGGAATTAAATAGAAAAGGCACAATGCCGACTTAAGTACAAGAAGACTGACTCTTCCTACTGTCTATGTTTTGAACCATTCCTGTGACACTAGTTATAGTTTCCGATGCTTCACTTCAGGTTTACTGTACCCCTTGGACCTTCTTATGACGATGAATCACAGAAATTGCATCGGAATTAAATAGAAAAGGCACAATGCCGACTTAAGTACAAGAAAACTGACTCTTCCTACTGTCTATGTTTTGAACCATTCCTGTGACACTAGTTATAGTTTCCGATGCTTTACTTCAGGTTTACTGTATCCCTTGGACCTTCGTATTGACGATAAAACACCGAAATTGCATCGGAATTAAATACAAAAGGCGCAATGCAGACTTAAGTACAAGAAGACTGACTCTTCCTACTGTCTATGTTTTGAACCATTCCTGTGACACTAGTTATAGATTCCGATGCTTCACTTCAGGTTTACTGTATCCCTCTGACCTTATTGACGATGAAACACAGAAATTGCATCGGAATGAAATACAAATGGCACAATGCCGACTTAAGTACAAGAAGACTGACCCTCCTTACTGTCTATGCTTTGAACCATTCCTATGACACTAGATATAGATTCCGATGCTTCACTTCAGGTCTATTGTATCCCTTGGACCTACTTATTGACGATGAAATACAGATATTGCATCGGAATTAAATCGAAAAGGCACAATGCCGACTTAAGTACAAGAAGACTGACTCTCCTTACTGTCTATGTTTTGAACCATTCCTATGACACTAGATATAGATTCCGATGCTTCACTTCAGGTTTATTGTATCCCTTGGACCTTCTTATTGACGATGAAAATCAGAAATTGCATCGGAATTAAATAGAAAAGGCACAATGCCGACTTCAGTACTTGAAGACTGACTCTTCTTTTTGTCTATGTTTTGAACCATTCCTGTGACACTAGTTATAGATTCCGATGCTTCACTTCAGGTTTGCTGTATCCCTTGGACCTTCTTATTGACGATGAAATACAGATATTGCTTCGGAATTAAATAGAAAAGGCACAATGCCGACTTAAGTACAAGAAGACTGACACTTCTTACTGACTATGATTTGAACCATTCCTGTGACACTAGTTATAGATTACGATGCTTCACTTCAGGTTTACTGTATCCCTCTGACCTTATTGACGATGAAACACAGAAATTGTATCGGAATTAAATAGAAAAGGCACAATGCCGACTTAGGTACAAGAAGACTGACTCTTCTTACTGTCTATGATTTGAACCATTCCTGTGACACTAGTTATAGATTCCGATGGTTCACTACAGGTTTACTGTATCCCTTGGACCTTCTTATTGACGATGAAACACAGAAATTGCATTGGAACTAAATACAAAAGGCACAATGCCGACTTAAGTACAAGAAGACTGACTCTTCTTACTAACTATGTTTTAAACCATTTCTGTGACACTAGTTATAGATTCCGATGCTTCACTTCAGGTTTACTGTATCCCTTGGACCTTCTTATTGACGATGAAACACAGAAATTGGATCGGAATTAAATACAAAAGGCACAATGCCGACTTAAGTACAAGAAGACTGACTCCTCTTACTGACTGTTTTGAACCATTCCTGTGACACTAGTTATAGATCCCGAAGCTTCACTTCAGGTTTACTGTAACCCTTTGACCTTCTTATTGACGATGAAACACAGAAATTGCATCGGAATTACATACAAAAGGCACAATGCCGACTTAAGTACTAGAGGACTGACTCTTCTTACTATCTATATTTTGAACCATTCCTGTGACACTAGTTATAGATTCCGATGCTTCACTTCAGGTTTACTGTATCCCTTGGACCTTCTTATTGGCGATGAAACACAGAAATTGCATCGGAATTAAATACAAAAGGCACAATGCCGACTTAAGTACAAGAAGACTGACTCTTCTTACTGACTGTTTTGAACCATTCCTGAATACTAGTTATAGATTCCGAAACTTCACTTCAGGTTTACTGTATCCCTTTGACCTTCTTATTGACGATGAAACACAGAAATTGCATCGGAATTACATACAAAAGGCACAATGCCGACATCAGTACAAGAAGACTGACTCTTCATTTTGTCTATGTTTTGAACCATTCCTGTGACACTAGTTATAGATTCCGATGCTTCACTTCAGGTTTACTGTATCCCTTGGACCTTCTTATTGCCGATGAAACACAGAAATTGCATCGGAATTAAATACAAAAGGCACAATGCCGACTTAAGTACAAGAAGACTGACTCTTCTTACTGACTGTTTTGAACCATACCTGTGACACTAGTTGTAGATTCCGAAGCTTCACTTCAGGTTTACTGTACCCCTTTGACCTTCTTATTGACGATGAAACACAGAAATTGCATCGGAATTAAATACAAAAGGCACAATGCCGACTCAAGTACAAGTGGACTGACTCTTCTTACTGACTATGTTTTGAACCATTCCTGTGACACTAGTTATTGATTCCGATGCTTCACTTCAGATTTACTGTATCCCTTGGACCTTCTTATTGGCGATGAAACACAGAAATTGCATCGGAATTAAATAGAAAAGGCACAATGCCGACTTAAGTACAAGAAGACTGACACATCTTACTGACTATGATTTGAACCATTCCTGTGACACTAGTTATAGATTCCGATGCTACACTTCAGGTTTACTGTATCTTTCTGACCATCTAATTGTAAATGAAACACAGTAATTGCATCGGAATTAAATTGAAAAGGGCATAATGCCGACTGAAGTATAAGAAGTCTTACTCTTCTTACTGTCTATATTTTGAACCACTCCTGTGACACTAGTTATAGATTCCGATGCTTCACTTCAGGTTTACTGTATCCCTCTGACCTTCTTATTGACGATGAAACACAGAAATTGCATCGGAAATAAATACAAAAGGCACAATGCCGACTTAAGTACATGTAGACTGACTCACCCTACTGTCTATGTTTTGAAACGTTCCTGTGACACTAGGTATAGATTCCGATGCTTCATGTCACGTTTACTGTATCCCTTGGACCTTCTTATTGACGATGAAACACAGAAGTGCATCGGAATTAAATAGAAAGGGCACAATGCTGACTAAAGTACAAGAAGACTGACTCTTCCTACTGTCTATGTTTTGAACCACTCCTGTGACACTAGTTATAGATTCCGATGTTTCACTTCCGGTTTACTGTATCCCTCTGACCTTCTTATTGACGATGAAACACAGAAATTGCATAAGAATTAAATAGAAAAGGCACAATGCCGACTTAAGTACAAGAAGACTGACTCTTCCTACTGTCTATGTTTTGAACCATTCCTGTGACACTAGTTATAGATTCCGATGCTACACTTCAGGTTTACTGTATCCCTCTGACCTTCTAATTGCGGATGAAACACAGTAATTGCATCGGTATTAAATTGAAAAGGGTATAATGCCGACTTAAGTACAAGAAGTCTGACTCTTCTTACTGTCTATATTTTGAACCATTCCTGTGACACTAGTTATAGATTACGATGTTTCACTTCAGGTTTACTATATGGCTTGGACCTTCTTATTGACGATGAAATACAGAAATAGCATCGGAATTAAATACAAAAGGCACAATGCCGACTTAAGTACAAGAAGACTGACTCTTCTTACTGACTATGTTTTGAACCATTCCTGTGACACTAGTTATAGATTCCGATGCTTCACTTCAGGTTTACTGTATCCCTCTGACCTTCTTATTGACGATGAAACACAGAAATTGCATCGGAATTAAATACAAAAGGCACAATGCCGACTTAAGTACATGTAGACTGACTCTCCCTACAGTCTATGTTTTGAAACATTCCTGTGACACTAGGTATAGATTCCGATGCTTCATGTCAGGTTTACTGTATCCCTTGGACCTTCTTATTGACGATGAAACACAGAAATTGCATCGGAATTAAATAGAAAAGGCACAATGCTGACTAAAGTACAAGAAGGCTGACTCTTCCTACTGTCTATGTTTTGAACCATTCCTGTGACACTAGTTATAGATTGCGATGCTTCACTTCCGGTTTACTGTATCCCTCTGACCTTCTCATTGACGATGAAACACAGAAATTGCATCGGAATTAAATACAAAAGGCACAATGCCAACTTAAGTACAAGAAGACTGACCTTTCTTACTGTCTATGCTTTGAACCATTGCTGTCACACTAGTTATGGATTCCGATGCTTTACTTCAGGTTTACTGTATCCCTTGGACCTTTTTATTGACGATGAAACACAGAAATTGCATCGGAATTAAATACAAAAGGCACAATGCCGACTTAAGTAGAAGAAGACTGACTCTTCCTACTGTCTATGATTTGAACCATTCCTGTGACACTAGTTATAGATTTCGATGCTACACTTCAGGTTTACTGTATCCCTCTGACCTACTTATTGACGATGAAACACAGAAATTGCATCGGAATTAAATACAAAAGGCACAATGCCGAGCTAAGTACAAGACGACTGACTCTTCTTACTGACTATGTTTTTAACCATTCCTGTGACACTAGTTATAGATTCCGATGCCTCACGTCAGGTTTACTCTATCCCTTGGACTTTCTTATTGACGATGAAACACAGAAATTCCATCGGAATTAAATACAAATGGCAAAATGCCGACTTAAGTACAAGAAGACTGACTCTCCTTACTGTCTATGTTTTGAACCATTCCTGTGACACTAGATATAGATCCCGATGCTTCACTTTAGGTTTATTGTATCCCTTGGACCTTCTTATTGACGATGAAACACAGATATTGCAACGGAATTAAATACAAAAGGCACAATGCCGACTTAAGTACAAGAAGACTGACTCTCCTTACTGACTATGTTTTGAACCATTCCTGTGACACTAGTTATAGATTCCGATGCTTCACTTCAGGTTTAATGTATCCCTCTGAACTTCTTATTGCCGATGAAACACAGAAATTGCATCGGAATTAAATAGAAAAGGCACAATGCCGACTTAAGTACAAGAAGACTGACTCTTCTTACTGTCTATGATTTGAACCATTCCTGTGACACTAGTTATAGATTCCGATGCTTCACTACAGGTTTACTGTATCCCTTGGACCTTCTTATTGACGATGAAACACAGAAATTGCATTGGAATTAAATACAAAAGGCACAATGCTGACTTAAGTACAAGAAGACTGACTCTTCTTACTGACTAGGTTTTAAACCATTTCTGTGACACTAGTTATAGATTCCGATGCTTCACTTCAGGTTTACTGTATCCCTTGGACCTTCTTATTGACGATGAAACACAGAAATTGGATCGGAATTAAATACAAAAGGCACAATGCCGACGTAAGCACAAGAAGACTGACTCCTCTTACTGACTGTTTTGAACCATTCCTGTGACACTAGTTATAGATTCCGAAGCTTCACTTCTGGTTTACTGTAACCCTTTGACCTTCTTATTGACGATGAAACACAGAAATTGCATCGGAATTACATACAAAAGGCACAATGCCGACTTCAGTACAAGAGGACTGACTCTTCTTTTTGTCTATGTTTCGAACCATTCCTGTGACACTAGTTATAGATTCCGATGCTTCACCTCAGGTTTACTGTATCCCTTGGACATTCGGATTGACGATGAAACACAGAAATTGCATCGGAATTAAATACAAAAGGCACAATGCCGACTTAAGTACAAGAGGACTGACTCTTCGTACTGACTATGTTTTGAACCATTCCTGTGACACTAGTTATAGACTCCGATGATTCACTTCAGGTTTACTGTATCCCTTGGACCATCCTATTGACGATGAAACACAAAAATTGCATCGGAATTAAATAGAAAAGGCACAATGCCGACTTAAGTACAAGAAGACTGACTCCTCTTACTGACTATGTTTGGAACCATTCTTGTGACACTAGTTATTGATTCCGATGCTTCACTTCAGGGTTACTGTATCCCTTGGACCTTCTTATTGACGATGAAACACAGATAATGCATCGGAATTAAATAGAAAAGGCACAATGCCGACTTAAGTACAAGAAGACCCACTCTTCTTACTGACTGTTTTGAACCATTCCTGTGACACTAGTTGTAGATTCCGATGCCTCACTTCAGGATTACTGTATCCCTCTGACCTTCTTATGGACGATGATACACAGAAATTGCATTGGAATTAAATACAAATGGCACAATGCCGACTTAAGTACAAGAAGACTGACTCTCCTTACTGTCTATGTTTTGAACCATTCCTATGACACTAGATATAGATTCCGATGCTTCACTTCAGGTATACTGTATCCCTTGGACCTATTTATTGACGATGAAAAACAGGTATTGCATCGCAATTAAATACAAAAGGCAAAATGCCGACTTAAGTACAAGAAGACTGACTCTTCCTACTGACTATGTTTTGACCGTTCCTGTGACACTAGTTATAGATTCCGATGCTTCACTTCAGGTTTACTGTATCCCTTGGACCTTCTTATTGACGATGAAACACAGAAATTGCATCGGAATTACATACAAAAGGCACAATGCCGACTTAAGTACAAGAAGACTGACTCTTCTTTTTGTCTATGTTTTGAACCATTCCTGTGACACTAGTTATAGATTCCGATGCTTCACTTCAGGTTTACTGTATCCCTTGGACCTTCTTATTGACGATGAAACACAGAAATTGCATCGGAATTAAATACAAAAGGCACAATGCCGACTTAAGTACAAGAGGACTGACTCTTCGTACTGACTATGCTTTGAACCATTACTGTGACACTAGTTATTGATTCCGATGATTCACTTCAGGTTTACTGTATCCCTTGGACCTTCCTATTGACGAAGAAACACAAGAATTGCATCGGAATTAAATAGAAGAGGCACAATGCTGACATAAGTACAAGAAGACTGACTCCTCTTACTGACTATGTTTGGAACCATTCTTGTGACACTAGTTATAGATTCCGATGCTCCACTTCAGGTTTACTGTATCCCTTGGACCTTCTTATTGACGATGAAACACAGATATTGCATCGGAGTTAAATAGAAAAGGCACAATGCCGACTTAAGTACAAGAAGACTGACTCTCCTTACTGTCTATGTTTTGAACCATTCCTATGACACTAGATATAGATTCCGATGCTTCACTTCAGGTTTATTGTATCCCTTGGACCTTCTTATTGACGATGAAACACAGAAATTGGATCGGAATTAAATACAAAAAGCACAATGCCGACTTAAGTACAAGAAGACTGACTCTTCTTACTGACTGTTTTGAACCATTGCTGTGACACTAGTTGTAGATTCCGATGCCTCACTTCAGGATTACTGTATCCCTCTGACCTTATTGTCGATGAAACACAGAAATTGCATCGGAATGAAATACAAATGGCACAATGCCGACTTAAGTACAAGAAGACAGACACTCCTTACTGTCAATGCTTTGAACCATTCCTATGACACTAGATATAGACTCCGATGCTTCACTTCAGGTTTATTGTATCCCTTGGACCTACTTATTAACGATGAAATACAGATATTGCATCGGAATTAAATAGAAAAGGCACAATGCCGACTTAAGTACAAGAAGACTGACTCTTCTTACTGACTGTTTTGAACCATTGCTGTGACACTAGTTGTAGATTCCGATGCCTCACTTCAGGATTACTGTATCCCTCTGACCTTATTGACGATGAAACACAGAAATTGCATCGGAATTAAATACAAAATGCACAATGCCGACTTAAGTACAAGAAGACTGACTCTTCGTACTGACTATGTTTTGAACCATTCCTGTGACACTAGTTTTTGATTCCGATGATTCACTTCAGGTTTACTGTATCCCTTGGACCTCCTTATTGACGATGAAACACAAAAATTGCCTCGGAATTAAATACAAAAGGCACAATGCCGACTTAAGTACAAGAAGACTGACACTTCTTACTGACTATGATTTGAACCATTCCTGTGACACTAGTTATAGATTACGATGCTACACTTCAGGTTTACTGTATCTTTCTGACCATCTAATTGTGGATGAAACACAGTAATTGCATCGGAATTAAATTGAAAAGGGCATAATGCCGACTGAAGTACAAGAAGTTTTACTCTTCTTACTGTCTATATTTTGAACCACTCCTGTGACACTAGTTATAGATTCCGATGCTTCACTTCAGGTTTACTGTATCCCTCTGACCTTCTTATTGACGATGAAACACAGAAATTGCCTCGGAATTAAATACAAAAGGCACAATGCCGACTTAAGTACATGTAGACTGACTCTCCCTACTGTCTATGTTTTGAAACGTTTCTGTGACACTAGGTATAGATTCCGATGCTTCATGTCACGTTTACTGTATCCCTTGGACCTTCTTATTGACGATGAAACACAGAAGTGCATCGGAATTAAATAGAAAAGGCACAATGCTGACTGAAGTACAAGAAGACTGACTCTTCCTACTGTCTATGTTTTGAACCACTCCTGTGACACTAGTTATAGATTCCGATGTTTCACTTCCGGTTCACTGTATCCCTCTGACCTTCTTATTGACGATGAAACACAGAAATTGCATAAGAATTAAATAGAAAAGGCACAATGCCGACTTAAGTACAAGAAGACTGACTCTTCCTACTGTCTATGTTTTGAACCATTCCTGTGACACTAGTTATAGATTCCGATGCTACACTTCAGGTTTACTGTATCCCTCTGACCTTCTAATTGTGGATGAAACACAGTAATTGCATCGGTATTAAATTGAAAAGGGCATAGTGCCGACTTAAGTACAAGAAGTCTGACTCTTCTTACTGCCTATATTTTGAACCATTCCTGTGACACTAGTTATAGATTACGATGTTTCACTTCAGGTTTACTATATGGCTTGGACCTTCTTATTGACGATGAAATACAGAAATAGCATCGGAATTAAATACAAAAGGCACAATGCCGACTTAAGTACATGTAGACTGACTCTCCCTACAGTCTATGTTTTGAAACATTCCTGTGACACTAGGTATAGATTCCGATGCTTCATGTCAGGTTTACTGTATCCCTTGGACCTTCTTATTGACGATGAAACACAGAAATTGCATCGGAATTAAATAGAAAAGGCACAATGCTGACTAAAGTACAAGAAGACTGACTCTTCCTACTGTCTATGTTTTGAACCATTCCTGTGACACTAGTTATAGATTGCGATGCTTCACTTCCGGTTTACTGTATCCCTCTGACCTTCTCATTGACGATGAAACACAGAAATTGCATCGGAATTAAATACAAAAGGCACAATGCCAACTTAAGTACAAGAAGACTGACCTTTCTTACTGTCTATGCTTTGAACCATTGCTGTCACACTAGTTATGGATTCCGATGCTTTACTTCAGGTTTACTGTATCCCTTGGACCTTTTTATTGACGATGAAACACAGAAATTGCATCGGAATTAAATACAAAAGGCACAATGCCGACTTAAGTAGAAGAAGACTGACTCTTCCTACTGTTATGTTTTGAACCATTCCTGTGACACTAGTTATAGATTTCGATGCTACACTTCAGGTTTACTATATCCCTCTGACCTTCTTATTGACGATGAAACACAGAAATTGCATCGGAATTAAATACAAAAGGCACAATGCCGAGCTCAGTACAAGACGACTGACTCTTCTTACTGACTATGTTTTTAACCATTCCTGTGACACTAGTTATAGATTCCGATGCCTCACGTCAGGTTTACTGTATCCCTTGGACTTTCTTATTGACGATGAAACACAGAAATTCCATCGGAAATTAATACAAATGGCAAAATGCCGACTTAAGTACAAGAAGACTGACTCTCCTTACTGTCTATGTTTTGAACCATTCCTGTGACACTAGATATAGATTCCGATGCTTCACTTTAGGTTTATTGTATCCCTTGGACCTTCTTATTGACGATGAAACACAGATATTGCAACGGAATTAAATACAAAAGGCACAATGCCGACTTAAGTACAAGAAGACTGACTTTTCCTTACTGACTATGTTTTGAACCATTCCTGTGACACTAGTTATAGATTCCGATGCTTCACTTCAGGTTTACTGTAACCCTCTGACCTTTTTATTGACGATGAAACACAGAAATTGCATCGGAATTAAATAGAAAAGGCACAATGCCGACTTAAGTACAAGAAGACTGACTCTTCTTACTGTCTATGATTTGAACCATTCCTGTGACACTAGTTATAGATTCCGATGCTTCACTACAGGTTTACTGTATCCCTTGGACCTTCTTATTGACGATGAAACACAGAAATTGCATAGGAATTAAATACAAAAGGCACAATGCTGACTTAAGTACAAGAAGACCGACTCTTCTTACTGACTATGTTTTAAACCATTCCTTTGACACTAGTTATAGATTCCGATGCTTCACTTCAGGTTTACTGTATCCCTTGGACCTTCTTATTGACGATGAAACACAGAAATTGGATCGGAGTTAAATACAAAAGGCACAATGCCGACTTAAGTACAAGAAGACTGACTCCTCTTACTGACTGTTTAGAAACATTCCTGTGACACTAGTTATAGATTCCGAAGCTTCACTTCAGGTTTACTGTAACCCTTTGACCTTCTTATTGACGATGAAACACAGAAATTGCATCGGAATTACATACAAAAGGCACAATGCCGACTTCAGTACAAGAAGACTGACTCTTCTTTTTGTCTATGTTTCGAACCATTCCTGTGACACTAGTTATGGATTCCGATGCTTTAGCTCAGGTTTACTGTATCCCTTGGACATTCGGATTGACGATGAAACACAGAAATTGCATCGGAATTAAATACAAAAGGCAAAATGCCGACTTAAGTACAAGAGGACTGACTCTTCGTACTGACTATGTTTTGAACCATTCCTGTGACACTAGTTATAGACTCCGATGATTCACTTCAGGTTTACTGTATCCCTTGGACCTTCCTATTGACGATGAAACACAAAAATTGCATCGGAATTAAATAGAAAAGGCACAATGCCGACTTAAGTACAAGAAGACTGACTCCTCTTACTGACTATGTTTGGAACCATTCTTGTGACACTAGTTATTGATTCCGATGCTTCACTTCAGGGTTACTGTATCCCTTGGACCTTCTTATTGTCGATGAAACACAGAAATTGCATCGGAATTAAATAGAAAAGGCACAATGCCGACTTAAGTACAAGAAGACTGACTCCTCTTACTGTCTATGATTTGAACCATTCCTGTGACACTAGTTATAGATTCCCATGCTTCATTTCAGATTTACTGTATCCCTTGGACCTTCTCATTGACGATGAAACACAGAAATTACATCGGAATTAAATAGAAAAGGCACAATGCCGACTTAAGTACAAGAAGACTGACTCTTCTTACTGTCTATGCTTTGAACCATTCCTGTGATGTTAGTTACAGATTCCGATGCTTCACTTCAGGTTTACTGTTTCCCTCTGACCTTCTTATTGACGATGAAACACAGAAATTGGATCGGAATTAAATTCAAAATTCACAATGAAGACTTAAGTACTAGAGGACTGACTCTTCTTACTATCTATGTTTTGAACCATTCCTGTGACACTAGTTATAGATTCCGATGTTTCACTTCAGATTTACTGTATCCCTTGGACCTTCTTATTGGCGATGAAACACAGAAATTGCATTGGAATTAAATACAAAATCACAATGTCGACTTAAGTACAAGAAGACTGACTCTTCTTACTGACTGTTTTGAACCATTCCTGTGATACTAGTTATAGATTCCGAAGCTTCACTTCAGGTTTACTGTATCCCTTTGACCTTCTTATTGACGATGAAACACAGAAATTGCATCGGAATTACATACAAAAGGCACAATGCCGACATCAGTACAAGAAGACTGACTCTTCATTTTGTCTATGTTTTGAACCATTCCTGTGACACTAGTTATAGATTCCGATGCTTCACTTCAGGTTTACTGTATCCCTTGGACCTTCTTATTGTCGATGAAACACAGAAATTGCATCGGAATTAAATACAAAAGGCACAATGCCGACTTAAGTACAGGAGGACTGACTCTTCGTACTGACTATGATTTGAACCAGTCCTGTGACACTAGTTATTGATTCCGATGTTTAACTTCAGGTTTACTGTATCCCTTGGACCTTCCTATTGACGATGAAACACAAAAAATGCATCGGAATTAAATGGAAAAGGCACAATGCCGACTTAAGTACAAGAAGACTGACTCCTCTTACTGACTATGTTTGGAACCATTCTTGTGACGCTAGTTACAGATTCCGATGCTTCACTTCAGGTTTACTGTATCCCTCTGACCTTCTTATTGACGATGAAACGCAGAAATTGCATAATAATTAAATAGAAAAGGCACAATGCCGATATAAGTACAAGAAGACTGACTCTTCCTACTGTCTATGTTTTGAACCATTCCTGTGACACTAGTTATAGATTCCGATGCTACACTTCAGGTTTACTGTATCTCTCTGACCATCTAATTGTGGATGAAACACAGTCATTGCATCGGAATTAAATACAAAACTCACAATGCCGACTTAAGGAAATGTAGACTGACTCTCCCTTCTGTCTATGTTTTGAAACGTTCCTGTGACACTAGGTATAGATTCCGATGCTTCATGTCAGGTTTACTGTATCCCTTGGACCTTCTTATTGACAATGAAACACGGAAGTGCATCGGAATTAAATAGAAAAGGCACAATGAAACTTATGTACAAGAAGACTGACCTTTCTTACTGTCTATGCTTTGAACCATTCCTGTCACACTAGTTATGGATTCCGATGCTTCACTTCAGGTTTACTGTATCCCTTGGACCTTTTTATTGACGATGAAACACAGAAATTGAATCGGAATTAAATACAAAAGGCACACTGCCGACTTAAGTAGAAGAAGACTGACTCTTCCTACTGTCTATGTTTTTAACCATTCCAGTGACACTAGTTATAGATTCCGATGCTTCACTTCAGGTTTACTGTATCCCTCTGACCTTCTTACTGACGATGAAACACAGAACTTGCATCGGAATTAAATACAAAAGGCACAATGCCGACTTAAGTACAAGAAGACTGACTCTTCTTACTGACTGTTTTGAACCGTTCCTGTGACACTAGTTGTAGATTCCGATGCTTCACTTCAGGTTTACTGTATCGCTCTGACCTTCTTATTGACGATGAAGCACAGATATTGCATCGGAATTAAATACAAATGGCACAATGCCGACTCAAGTACAAGAAGACTGACTCTCCTTACTGTCTATGTTTTGAACCATTCCTGTCACACTAGATATAGATTCCGATGCTTCACATTAGGTTTATTGTATCCCTTGGACCTTCTTATTGACGATGAAACACAGAAATTGCATCGGAATTAAATACAAAAGGCACAATGCCGACTTAAGTACAAGAAGACTGACACTTCTTACTGACTGTTTTGAACCATTCCTGTGACACTAATTGTAGATTCCGATGCTGCACTTCAGGTTTACTGTATCCCTCTGACCTTCTTATTGACGATGAAGCACAGATATTGCATCGGAATTAAATACAAATGGCACAATGCCGACTTAAGTACAAGAAGACTGACTCTTCCTACTGTCTATGTTTTGAACCATTCCTGTGACACTAGTTATAGATTCCGATGCTACACTTCAGGTTTACTGTATCCCTCTGACCTTTTTATTGACGATGAAACAGAGAAAATGCATCGGAATTAAATACAAGAGGCACAATGCCGACGTAAGCACAAGAAGACTGACTCCTCTTACTGACTGTTTTGAACCATTCCTGTGACACTAGTTATAGATTCCGAAGCTTCACTTCAGGTTTACTGTAACCCTTTGACCTTCTTATTGACGATGAAACACAAAAATTGCATCGGAATTACATACAAAAGGCACAATGCCGACTTCAGTACAAGAAGACTGACTCTTCTTTTTGTCTATGTTTCGAACCATTCCTGTGACACTAGTTATAGATTCCGATGCTTCACCTCAGGTTTACTGTATCCCTTGGACATTCGGATTGACGATGAAACACAGAAATTGCATCGGAATTAAATACAAAAGGCACAATGCCGACTTAGGTACAAGAGGACTGACTCTTCGTACTGACTATGTTTTGAACCATTCCTGTGACACTAGTTATAGACTCCGATGATTCACTTCAGGTTTACTGTATCCCTTGGACCTTCCTATTGACGATGAAACACAAAAATTGCATCGGAATTAAATAGAAAAGGCACAATGCCGACTTAAGTACAAGAAGACTGACTCCTCTTACTGACTATGTTTGGAACCATTCTTGTGACACTAGTTATTGATTCCGATGCTTCACTTCAGGGTTACTGTATCCCTTGGACCTTCTTATTGACGATGAAACACAGATAATGCATCGGAATTAAATAGAAAAGGCACAATGCCGACTTAAGTACAAGAAGACCCACTCTTCTTACTGACTGTTTTGAACCATTCCTGTGACACTAGTTGTAGATTCCGATGCCTCAATTCAGGATTACTGTATCCCTCTGACCTTCTTATGGACGATGAAACACAGAAATTGCATTGGAATTAAATACAAATGGCACAATGCCGACTTAAGTACAAGAAGACTGACTCTCCTTACTGTCTATGTTTTGAACCATTCCTATGACACTAGATATAGATTCCGATGCTTCACTTCAGGTTTACTGTATCCCTTGGACCTATTTATTGACGATGAAAAACAGATATTGCATCGCAATTAAATACAAAAGGCACAATGCCGACTTAAGTACAAGAAGACTGACTCTTCCTACTGACTATGTTTTGACCGTTTTTGTGACACTAGTTATAGATTCCGATGCTTCACTTCAGGATTACTGTATCCCTTGGACCTTCTAATTGACGATGAAACACAGAAATTGCATCGGAATTACATACAAAAGGCACAATGCCGACTTAAGTACAAGAAGACTGACTCTTCTTTTTGTCTATGTTTTGAACCATTCCTGTGACACTAGTTATAGATTCCGATGCTTCACTTCAGGTTTACTGTATCCCTTGGATCTTCTTATTGACGATGAAACACAGAAATTGCATCGGAATTAAATACAAAAGGCACAATGCCGACTTAAGTACAAGAGGACTGACTCTTCGTACTGACTATGCTTTGAACCATTACTGTGACACTAGTTATTGATTCCGATGATTCACTTCAGGTTTACTGTATCCCTTGGACCTTCCTATTGACGAAGAAACACAAAAATTGCATCGGAATTAAATAGAGGAGGCACAATGCCGACTTAAGTGCAAGAAGACTGACTCCTCTTACTGACTATGTTTGGAACCATTCTTGTGACACTAGTTATAGATTCCGATGCTCCACTTCAGGTTTACTGTATCCCTTGGACCTTCGTATTGACGATGAAACACAGATATTGCATCGGAGTTAAATAGAAAAGGCACAATGCCGACTTAAGTACAAGAAGACTGACTCTCCTTACTGTCTATGTTTTGAACCATTCCTATGACACTAGAAATAGATTGCGATGCTTCACTTCAGGTTTATTGTATCCCTTGGACCTTCTTATTGACGATGAAACACAGAAATTGGATCGGAATTAAATACAAAAAGCACAATGCCGACTTAAGTACAAGAAGACTGACTCTTCTTACTGACTGTTTTGAACCATTGCTGTGACACTAGTTGTAGATTCCGATGCCTCACTTCAGGATTACTGTATCCCTCTGACCTTATTGACGATGAAACACAGAAATTGCATCGGAATGAAATACAAATGGCACAATGCCGACTTAAGTACAAGAAGACAGACACTCCTTACTGTCTATGCTTTGAACCATTCCTATGACACTAGATATAGATTCCGATGCTTCACTTCAGGTTTATTGTATCCCTTGGACCTACTTATTAACGATGAAATACAGATATTGCATCGGAATTAAATAGAAAAGGCACAATGCCGACTTATGTACAAGAAGACTGACTCTCCTTACTGTCTATGTTTTGAACCATTCCTATGACACTAGATATAGATTCGGATGCTTCACTTCAGGTTTATTGTATCCCTTGGACCTTCTTATTGACGATGAAAATCAGAAATTGCATCGGAATTAAATAGAAAAGGCACAATGCCGACTTCACTACTTGAAGACTGACTCTTCTTTTTGTCTATGTTTTGAACCATTCCTGTGACACTAGTTATAGATTCCGATGCTTCACTTCAGGTTTACTGTATCCCTTGGACCTTCTTATTGACGATGAAACACAGAAATTGCATCGGAATTAAATAAAAGATGCACAATGCCGACTTAAGTACAAGAAGACTGACTCTTCGTACTGACTATGTTTGAAACATTCCTGTGACACTAGTTTTTGATTCCGATGATTCACTTCACGTTTACTGTATCCCTTGGACCTCCTTATTGACGATGAAACACAAAAATTGCCTCGGAATTAAATACAAAAGGCACAATGCCGACTTAAGTACAAGAAGACTGACACTTCTTACTGACTATGATTTGAACCATTCCTGTGACACTAGTTATAGATTACGATGCTACACTTCAGGTTTACTGTATCTTTCTGACCATCTAATTGTGGATGAAACACAGTAATTGCATCGGAATTAAATTGAAAAGGGCATAATGCCGACTGAAGTACAAGAAGTCTTACTCTTCTTACTGTCTATATTTTGAACCACTCCTGTGACACTAGTTATAGATTCCGATGCTTCACTTCAGGTTTACTGTATACCTCTGACCTTCTTATTGACGATGAAACACAGAAATTGCCTCGGAATTAAATACAAAAGGCACAATGCCGACTTAAGTACATGTAGACTGACTCTCCCTACTGTCTATGTTTTGAAACGTTCCTGTGACACTAGGTATAGATTCCGATGCTTCATGTCACGTTTACTGTATCCCTTGGACCTTCTTATTGACGATGAAACACAGAAGTGCATCGGAATTAAATAGAAAAGGCACAATGCTCACTAAAGTACAAGAAGACTGACTCTTCCTACTGTCTATGTTTTGAACCACTCCTGTGACACTAGTTATAGATTCCGATGTTTCACTTCCGGTTTACTGTATCGCTCAGACCTTCTTATTGACGATGAAACACAGAAATTGCATAAGAATTAAATAGAAAAGGCACAATGCCGACTTAAGTACAAGAAGACTGACTCTTCCTACTGTCTATGTTTTGAACCATTCCTGTGACACTAGTTATAGATTCCGATGCTACACTTCAGGTTTACTGTATCCCTCTGACCTTCTAATTGTGGATGAAACACAGTATTTGCATTGGTATTAAATTGAAAAGGGCATAATGCCGACTTAAGTACAAGAAGTCTGACTCTTCTTACTGTCTATATTTTGAACCATTCCTGTGACACTAGTTATAGATTACGATGTTTCACTTCAGGTTTACTATATGGCTTGGACCTTCTTATTGACGATGAAATACAGAAATAGCATCGGAATTAAATACAAAAGGCACAATGCCGACTTAAGTACATGTAGACTGACTCTCCCTACAGTCTATGTTTTGAAACATTCCTGTGACACTAGGTATAGATTCCGATGCTTCATGTCAGGTTTACTGTATCCCTTGGACCTTCTTATTGACGATGAAACACAGAAATTGCATCGGAATTAAATACAAAAGGCACAATGCCAACTTAAGTACAAGAAGACTGACCTTTCTTACTGTCTATACTTTGAACCATTGCTGTCACACTAGTTATGGATTCCGATGCTTTACTTCAGGTTTACTGTATCCCTTGGACCTTTTTATTGACGATGAAACACAGAAATTGCATCGGAATTAAATACAAAAGGCACAATGCCGACATAAGTAGAAGAAAACTGACTCTTCCTACTGTCTATGTTTTGAACCATTCCTGTGACACTAGTTATAGATTTCGATGCTACACTTCAGGTTTACTGTATCCCTCTGACCTTCTTATTGACGATGAAACACAGAAATTGCATCGAAATTAAATACAAAAGGCACAATGCCGAGCTCAGTACAAGACGACTGACTCTTCTTACTGACTATGTTTTTAACCATTCCTGTGACACTAGTTATAGATTCCGATGCCTCATGTCAGGTTTACTCTATCCCTTGGACTTTCTTATTGACGATGAAACACAGAAATTCCATCGGAATTAAATACAAATGGCCAAATGCCGACTTAAGTACAAGAAGACTGACTCTCCTTACTGCCTATGTTTTGAACCATTCCTGTGACACTAGTTATAGATTCCGATGCTTCACTTCAGGTTTACTGTATCCCTCTGACCTTCTTATTGACGATGAAACACAGAAATTGCATCGGAATTAAATAGAAAAGGCACAATGCCGACTTAAGTACAAGAAGACTGACTCTTCTTACTGTCTATGATTTGAACCATTCCTGTGACACTAGTTGTAGATTCCGATGCTTCACTACAGGTTTACTGTATCCCTTGGACCTTCTTATTGACGATGAAACACAGAAATTGCATTGGAATTAAATACAAAAGGCACAATGCTGACTTAAGTACAAGAAGACTGACTCTTCTTGCTGACTATGTTTTAAACCATTCCTGTGACACTAGTTATAGATTCCGATGCTTCACTTCAGGTTTACTGTATCCCTTGGACCTTCTTATTGACGATGAAACACAGAAATTGGATCGGAATTAAATACAAAAGGCACAATGTCGATTTAAGTACAAGAAGACTGACTCCTCTTACTGACTGTTTTGAACCATTCCTGTGACACTAGTTATAGATTCCGAAGCTTCACTTCAGGTTTACTGTAACCCTTTGACCTTCTTATTGACGATGAAACACAGAAATTGCATCGGAATTACATACAAAAGGCACAATGCCGACTTCAGTACAAGAAGACTGACTCTTCTTTTTGTCTATGTTTCGAACCATTCCTGTGACACTAGTTATAGATTCCGATGCTTCACCTCAGGTTTACTGTATCCCTTGGACATTCGGATTGACGATGAAACACAGAAATTGCATCGGAATTAAATACAAAAGGCACAATGCCGACTTAAGTACAAGAGGACTGACTCTTCGTACTGACTATGTTTTGAACCATTCCTGTGACACTAGTTATAGACTCCGATGATTCACTTCAGGTTTACTGTATCCCTTGGACCTTCCTATTGACGATGAAACACAAAAATTGCATCGGAATTAAATAGAAAAGGCACAATGCCGACTTAAGTACAAGAAGACTGACTCCTCTTACTGACTATGTTTGGAACCATTCTTGTGACACTAGTTATTGATTCCGATGCTTCACTTCAGGGTTACTGTATCCCTTGGACCTTCTTATTGACGATGAAACACAGATAATGCATCGGAATTAAATAGAAAAGGCACAATGCCGACTTAAGTACAAGAAGACTGATTCTTCTTACTGACTATGATTTGAACCATTCCTGTGACACTAGTTATAGATTCCGATGCTTCACTTCAGGTTTACTGTATCCTTCTGACCTTCCTATTGACAATGAAACACAGAAATTGCATCGGAATTAAATAGAAAAGGCACAATGCCGACTTAAGTACAAGAAGACTGACTCTTCTTACTGTCTATGATTTGAACCATTCCTGTGCCACTAGTTATAGATTCCCATGCTTCATTTCAGATTTACTGTATCCCTCGGACCTTCTCATTGACGATGAAACACAGAAATTGCATCGGAATTAAATAGAAAAGGCACAATGCCGACTTAAGTACAAGAAACTGACTCTTCTTACTGTCTATGCTTTGAACCATTCCTGTGACGTTAGTTACAGATTCCGATGCTTCACTTCAGGTATACTGTTTCCCTCTGACCTTCTTATTGACGATGAAACACAGAAATTGGTTCGGAATTAAATTCAAAATTCACAATGAAGACTTTAGTACTAGAGGACTGACTTTTCTTACTATCTATGTTTTGAACCATTCCTGTGACACTAGTTATAGATTCCGATGCTTCACTTCAGGTTTACTGTATCCCTTGGACCTTCTTATTGTCGATGAAACACAGAAATTGCATCGGAATTAAATACAAAAGGCACAATGCCGACTTAAGTACAGGAGGACTGACTCTTCGTACTGACTATGTTTGGAACCATTCTTGTGACACTAGTTATAGATTCATATGCTTCACTTCAGGTTTACTGTATCCCTTGGACCTTCTTATTGACGATGAAACACAGATATTGCATCGGAATTAAAGAGAAAAGGCACAATGCCGACTTAAGTACAAGAAGACTGACTCTTCTTACTGACTATGATTTGAACCAATCCTGTGACACTAGTTATAGATTCCTATGCTTCACTTCAGTTTTTCTGTATCCCTCTGACCTTCTTATTGACGATGAAACACAGAAATTGCATCGGAATTAAATAGAAAAGGCACAATGCCGACTTAAGTACAAGAAGACTGACTCTTCTTACTGTCTATGATTTGAACCATTCCTGTGACACTAGTTTAGATTCCGATGCTTCACTTTAGGTTTACTGTATCCCCTGGACCTTCTTATTGACGATGAAACACAGAAATTGCATCGGAATTAAATAGAAAAGGCACAATGCCGACTTAAGTACAAGAAGACTGACTCCTCTTACTGTCTATGCTTTGAACCATTCCTGTGACGCTAGTTACAGATTCCGATGCTTCACTTCAGGTTTACTGTATCCCTCTGACCTTCTTATTGACGATGAAACGCAGAAATTGCATAATAATTAAATAGAAAAGGCACAATGCCGATATAAGTACAAGAAGACTGACTCTTCCTACTGTCTATGTTTTGAACCATTCCTGTGACACTAGTTATAGATTCCGATGCTACACATCAGGTTTACTGTATCTCTCTGACCATCTAATTGTGGATGAAACACAGTAATTGCATCGGAATTAAATACAAAACTCACAATGCCGACTTAACTACATGTAGACTGACTCTCCCTTCTGTCTATGTTTTGAAACGTTCCTGTGACACTAGGTATAGATTCCGATGCTTCAAGTCAAGTTTACTGTATCCCTTGGACCTTCTTATTGACGATGAAACACGGAAGTGCATCGGAATTAAATAGAAAAGGCACAATGAAACTTATGTACAAGAAGACTGACCTTTCTTACTGTCTATGCTTTGAACCATTCCTGTCACACTAGTTATGGATTCCGATGCTTCACTTCAGGTTTACTGTATCCCTTGGAGCTTTTTATTGACGATGAAACACAGAAATTGAATCGGACTTAAATACAAAAGGCACACTGCCGACTTAAGTAGAAGAAGACTGACTCTTCCTACTGTCTATGTTTTTAACCATTCCAGTGACACTAGTTATAGATCCCGATGCTTCACTTCAGGTTTACTGTATCCCTCTGACCTTCTCATTGACGATGAAACACAGAAATTGCATCGGAATTAAATACAAAAGACACATTGCCGACTTAAGTACAAGAAGACTGACTCTTCTTACTGACTGTTTTGAACCGTTCCTGTGACACTAGTTGTAGATTCCGATGCTTCACTTCAGGTTTACTGTATCCCTCTGACCTTCTTATTGACGATGAAGCACAGATATTGCATCGGAATTAAATACAAATGGCACAATGCCGACTCAAGTACAAGAAGACTGACTCTCCTTACTGTCTATTTTTTGAACCATTCCTGTCACACTAGATATAGATTCCGATGCTTCACATTAGCTTTATTGTATCCCTTGGACCTTCTTATTGACGATGAAACACAGAAATTTCATCGCAATTAAATACAAAAGGCACAATGCCGACTTAAGTACAAGAAGACTGACACTTCTTACTGACTGTTTTGAACCATTCCTGTGACACTAATTGTAGATTCCGATGCTTCACTTCAGGTTTACTGTATCCCTCTGACCTTCTTATTGACGATGAAGCACAGATATTGCATCGGAATTAAATACAAATGGCACAATGCCGACTTAAGTACAAGAAGACTGACTCTTCCTACTGTCTATGTTTTGAACCATTCCTGTGACACTAGTTATAGATTCCGATGCTACACTTCAGGTTTACTGTATCCCTCTGACCTTCTAATTGTGGATGAATACAGTAATTGCATCGGTATTAAATTGAAAAGGACATAATGCCGACTTAAGTACAAGAAGTCTGACTCTTCTTACTGTCTATATTTTGAACCATTCCTGTGACACTAGTTATAGATTACGATGCTTCACTTCAGGTTTACTGTATGGCTTGGACCTTCTTATTGACGATGAAACACAGAAATAGCATCGGAATTAAATACAAAAGGCACAATGCCGACTTAAGTACAAGAAGACTGACTCTTCTTACTGACTATGTTTTGAACCATTCCTGTGACACTAGTTATAGATTCCGATGCTTCATTTCAGGTTTACTGTATCCCTCTGACCTTCTTGTTGACGATGAAACACAGAAATTGCATCGGAATTAAATACAAAAGGCACAATGCCGACTTAAGTACATGTAGACTGACTCTCCCTACAGTCTATGTTTTGAAACATTCCTGTGACACTAGGTATAGATTCCGATGCTTCATGTCAGGTTTACTGTATCCCTTGGACCTTCTTATTGACGATGAGACACAGAAAGTGCATCGGAATTAAATAGAAAAGGCACAATGCTGACTAAAGTACAAGAAGGCTGACTCTTCCTACTGTCTATGTTTTGAACCATTCCTGTGACACTAGTTATAGATTGCGATGTTTCACTTCCGGTTTACTGTATCCCTCTGACCTTCTTATTGACGATGAAACACAGAAATTGCATCGGAATTAAATACAAAAGCCACAATGCCGACTTAAGTACAAGAAGACTGACTCTTTTTACTGACTGTTTTGAACCATTCCTGTGACACTAGTTATAGATTCCGATGCTTCATTTCGGGTTTACTGTATCCCTCTGTCCATCTTATTGACGATGAAACACAGAAATTGCATCGGAATTAAATACAAATGGCAAAATGCCGACTTAAGTACAAGAAGACAGACTCTCCTTACTGTCTATGTTTTGAACCATTCCTGTGACACTAGATATAGATTCCGATGCTTCACTTTAGGTTTATTGTATCCCTTGGACCTTTTTATTGACGATGAAACACAGATATTGCAACGGAATTAAATACAAAAGGCACAAAGCCGACTTAAGTACATGTAGACTGACTCTTCCTACTGTCTATGTTTGAAACATTCCTGTGACACTAGTTATAGATTCCGATGCTTCATTTCAGTTTTACTGTATCCCTTGGATCCTCTTATTGACGATGAATCACAGATAGTGCATCGGAGTTAAATACAATAGGCACAATATCGACTTAAGTACAAGAAGACTGACTCTTCATACCGTCTATGTTTTGAACCATTCCTGTGACACTACTTATAGATTCCGATGCTTCACTTCAGGCTTACTGTATCTCTCTGACATTCTTATTGACGATGAATCACAGAAATTGAATCGCAATTAAATACAAAAGGCACATTGCCGACTTAAGTACAAGAAGACTGACTCTTCTTACTGACTATGATTTGAACGTTTCCTGTGACACTAGTTACAGATTCCGATGCTTCACTTCAGGTTTACTGTATCCCTTGGACCTTCTTATTGACGATGAAACACAGAAATTGCATCGGAATTAAATACAAAAGGCACAATGCTGATTTAAGTACAATAAGACTGACTCTTCCTACTGTCTATGTTTTGAACCTTTCGTGTGACACTAGTTATAGATTCCAATGCTTCACTTCAGGTTTACTGTATCCCTTGGACGTTCTTATTGACGATGAAACACAGAAATTGCATCGCAATTAAATTGTTAAATGCACAATGCGACTGAAGTACAAGAAGACTGACTCTTCTTACTGACTATGATTTGAACCACTCCTGTGACGGTAGTTACAGATTCCGATGCTTCACTTCAGGTTTACTGTATCCCTTGTACCTTCTAATTGACGATGAAACACAGATATTGCATCGGAATTAAATACAAAAGGCACAATGCCGACTTAAGTACAAGATGACTGACTCTTCCTACAGTCTATGTTTTGAACCATTCCTGGGACACTAGTGATAGATTCCGATGCTTCACCTCAGGTTCACTGTATCCCTCTGAACTTCTTATTGACGATGAAACACAGAAATTGCATCGGAATTAAATAGAAAAGGCACATTGCCGTCTTAAGTACATGTAGACTGAATCTTCCTACTGTCTTAGTTTTGAACCATTCCTATGACACTAGTTATAGATTCCGATGCTTCATTTCAGGTTTACTGTATCCCTTGGACCTTCTCATTGACGATGAAACACAGATAGTGCATCAGAGTTAAATACAATAGGCACAATACCGACTTAAGTACAATTAGACTAACTCCTCCTACTGTCTATGTTTTGAACCATTCCTGTGACACTTGTTATAGATTCCGATGCTTCACTTCAGGTTTACTGTATCCCTCTGACTTTCTTTTTGACGATGAAACATTGAAATTGCATCGGAATTAAATACAAAAGGGACAATGTCGACATAAGTACAAGAAGACTGACTCTTCTTACTGTATATCTTTTTAACCATTCCTGTGACACTAGTTATAGATTCCGATGCTTCACTTCAGATTTACTGTATCCCTTCGACCTTCTTATTGACGATGAAACAAAGAAATTGCATATGGAATTAAATACAAAAGGCACAATGCCGACTTAAGTACAAGAAGACTGACTCATCTTACTGACTATGATTTGAACCATTCCTGTGACACTAGTTATAGATTCCGATGCTTCACTTCAGGTTTACTGTATTCCTTGGACCTTCTTGTTGACGATGAAACACAGAAATTGCATCGGAATTAAATACAAAATGCACAATGCCGACTTAAGTACAAGAAGACTGACTCTTCTTACTGTCTATGTTTTGAACCATTCCTGTGACACTAGTTATAGATTCCGATGCTTCACTTCAGGTTTACTGTATCCCTTGGATCTTCTTATTGACGATGAAACACGGAAATTGCATCGGAAATAAATTTAAAAGTCACGATGCCGACTTAAGTACATGTTGACTGAATCTTCCAACTGTCTATGTTTTGAACCATTCCTGTGACACTAGTTATAGATTCCGATGGTTCATTTCAGGTTTACTGTCTCCCATCGATCTTCTTATTGGCGATAAAACACAGATAGTGCATCGGAGTTAAATACAATAGGCACAATACCGACTTAAGTACAAGAAGACTGACTCTTCCTACTGTATATGTTTTGAACCATTCCTGTGACACTAGTTATAGATTCCGATGCTTCACTTCAGGTTTACTGTATCCCTCTGACATTCTTATTGACGATGAATCGCTGAAATTGCATCGGAATTAAATACAAAAGGCACAATGCCGACCAAAGTACAAGAAGACTGACTCTTCTTACTGTCGATTTTTTGAACCATTCCAGTGACACTAGTTATATATTTCGATGCTTCACTTCAGATTTACCGTATCCCTTGGACCTTCTTATTGACGATGAAACAAAGAAATTGCATCGGAATTAAATACAAAAGGCACAATGCCAACTTAAGTACAAGAAGACTGACTCTTCTTACTGACTGTGTTGAACCATTCCTGTGACATTAGTTATAGATTACGATACTTCACTTCAGGTTTACTGTATCGCTCTGACCTTTTTATTGACGATGAGTCACAGAGATTGCATTGGAGTTAAATACAAAATGCACAATGCCGACATAAGTACAAGAAGTCTAACTCTTCTTTTTGTCAATGTTTTGAACCATTCCTGTGACACTAGTTATAGATTCCGATGCTTCACTTCAGGTTTACTGTATCCCCTGGACCTTCTTATTGACGTTGAAACACAGAAATTGCATCGGAATTAAATACAAAAGGAACAATGCCGACTTAAGTACAAGAAGACTGACCCTTCTTACTGTCTGTGTTTTGAACTATTCCTGTGACACTAGTTATAGATTCCGATGCTTCACATAAGGTTTACTGTATCCCTCTGACCTTCTTATTGACGATGAAACACAGAAATTGCATCGGAATTAAATACAAAAGGCACAATACCAACTTAAGTACAAGAAGACTGACTCTACTTACTGACTGTTTTGAACCATTCCTGTGACACTAGTTATAGATTACGATACTTCATTTCAGGTTTACTGTACCCTTGGACCTTCTTATTGACGATGCAACACAGAAATTGCATCGGAATTAAATGGAAAAGGCACGATCCCGACTAAGGTACAAGAAGACTGACTCTTCTTACTGTCTATGTTTTGAACCATTCCTGTGACGCTAGTTACAGATTCCGATGCTTCACGTCAGGTTTACTGTATCCCTCTGACCATCTTATTGACGATGAAACACTGAAATTCCATCGGAAATTAATAGAAAAAGCACAATGCTGACTTAAGTACAAGAAGACTGACTCTTCTTACTGACTATGATTTGAACCATTCCTGTGACACTAGTTATAGATTCCGATGCTTCACTTCAGGTTTACTGTATCCCTCTGACCTTCTTTTTGACGATGAAACAAAGAAATTGCATCGGAATTAAGTACAAAAGGCACAATGCCGACTTAAGTACAAGAAGACTGACCTTTCTTACTGTGTATGCTTTGAACCATTCCTGTGACACTAGTTATAGATTCCGTGTTTCACTTCAGGTTTACTGTATCCCTTGGACCTTCTTATTGACGATGAAACACAGAAATTTCATCGGAATTAAATAGATAAGACACAATGCCAACTTAAGTACAAGAAGACTGACACTTCTTACTGTCTATGTTTTGAACCATTCCTCTGACGCAAGTTACAGATTCCGATGCTTCTCTTGAGGTTTACTGTATCCCTCTGACCTTATTATTGACGATGAAACACTGAAATTCCATCGGAAATAAATAGAAAAAGCACAATGCCGACTTAAGTTCAAGAAGACTGACTCTTCGAACTGACTATGATTTGAACCATTCGTGTGACACTAGTTATAGTTTCCGATGCTTCTCTTTAGGTTTACTGCATCCCTCTGACCTTCTTATTGACGATGAAACACAGAAATTGCATCGGAATTAAATACAAAAGGCACAATGCCGACTTAAGTACCAGAAGACTGACCTTTCTTACTGTCTATGCTTTGAACCATTCCTGTGACACTAGTTATAGATTCCGATGCTTCACTTCAGGTTTACTGTATCCCTTGGACCTTCTTATTGCCGATGAAACACAGATATTGCATCGGAATTAAATACAAAAGGCACAATGCCGACATAAGTACAAGAAGACTGACTCTTCCTACTGTCTATGTTTTGAACCATTCCTGTGACACTAGTTATAGATTTCGATGCTACACTTCAGGTTTACTGTATCTCTCTGACCTTCTTATTGACGATGAAACACAGAAATTGCATCGGAATTAAATACAAAAGCCACAATGCCGACTTAAGTACAAGAAGACTGACTCTTTTTACTGACTGTTTTGAACCATTCCTGTGACACTAGTTATAGATTCCGATGCTTCATTTCGGGTTTACTGTATCCCTCTGTCCTTCTTATTGACGATGAAACACAGAAATTGCATCGGAATTAAATACAAATGGCAAAATGCCGACTTAAGTACAAGAAGACAGACTCTCCTTACTGTCTATGTTTTGAACCATTCCTGTGACACTAGATATAGATTCCGATGCTTCACTTTAGGTTTATTGTATCCCTTGGACCTTTTTATTGACGATGAAACACAGATATTGCAACGGAATTAAATACAAAAGGCACAAAGCCGACTTAAGTACATGTAGACTGACTCTTCCTACTGTCTATGTTTGAAACATTCCTGTGACACTAGTTATAGATTCCGATGCTTCATTTCAGTTTTACTGTATCCCTTGGATCCTCTTATTGACGATGAATCACAGATAGTGCATCGGAGTTAAATACAATAGGCACAATATCGACTTAAGTACAAGAAGACTGACTCTTCATACCGTCTATGTTTTGAACCATTCCTGTGACACTACTTATAGATTCCGATGCTTCACTTCAGGCTTACTGTATCTCTCTGACATTCTTATTGACGATGAATCACAGAAATTGAATCGCAATTAAATACAAAAGGCACATTGCCGACTTAAGTACAAGAAGACTGACTCTTCTTACTGACTATGATTTGAACGTTTCCTGTGACACTAGTTACAGATTCCGATGCTTCACTTCAGGTTTACTGTATCCCTTGGACCTTCTTATTGACGATGAAACACAGAAATTGCATCGGAATTAAATACAAAAGGCACAATGCTGATTTAAGTACAATAAGACTGACTCTTCCTACTGTCTATGTTTTGAACCTTTCGTGTGACACTAGTTATAGATTCCAATGCTTCACTTCAGGTTTACTGTATCCCTTGGACGTTCTTATTGACGATGAAACACAGAAATTGCATCGCAATTAAATTGTTAAATGCACAATGCGACTGAAGTACAAGAAGACTGACTCTTCTTACTGACTATGATTTGAACCACTCCTGTGACGGTAGTTACAGATTCCGATGCTTCACTTCAGGTTTACTGTATCCCTTGTACCTTCTAATTGACGATGAAACACAGATATTGCATCGGAATTAAATACAAAAGGCACAATGCCGACTTAAGTACAAGATGACTGACTCTTCTTACAGTCTATGTTTTGAACCATTCCTGGGACACTAGTGATAGATTCCGATGCTTCACCTCAGGTTCACTGTATCCCTCTGACCCTCTTATTGACGATGAAACACAGAAATTGCATCGGAATTAAATAGAAAAGGCACATTGCCGTCTTAAGTACATGTAGACTGAATCTTCCTACTGTCTTAGTTTTGAACCATTCCTATGACACTAGTTATAGATTCCGATGCTTCATTTCAGGTTTACTGTATCCCTTGGACCTTCTCATTGACGATGAAACACAGATAGTGCATCAGAGTTAAATACAATAGGCACAATACCGACTTAAGTACAATTAGACTAACTCCTCCTACTGTCTATGTTTTGAACCATTCCTGTGACACTTGTTATAGATTCCGATGCTTCACTTCAGGTTTACTGTATCCCTCTGACTTTCTTTTTGACGATGAAACATTGAAATTGCATCGGAATTAAATACAAAAGGGACAATGTCGACATAAGTACAAGAAGACTGACTCTTCTTACTGTATATCTTTTTAACCATTCCTGTGACACTAGTTATAGATTCCGATGCTTCACTTCAGATTTACTGTATCCCTTCGACCTTCTTATTGACGATGAAACAAAGAAATTGCATATGGAATTAAATACAAAAGGCACAATGCCGACTTAAGTACAAGAAGACTGACTCATCTTACTGACTATGATTTGAACCATTCCTGTGACACTAGTTATAGATTCCGATGCTTCACTTCAGGTTTACTGTATTCCTTGGACCTTCTTGTTGACGATGAAACACAGAAATTGCATCGGAATTAAATACAAAATGCACAATGCCGACTTAAGTACAAGAAGACTGACTCTTCTTACTGTCTATGTTTTGAACCATTCCTGTGACACTAGTTATAGATTCCGATGCTTCACTTCAGGTTTACTGTATCCCTTGGATCTTCTTATTGACGATGAAACACGGAAATTGCATCGGAAATAAATTTAAAAGTCACGATGCCGACTTAAGTACATGTTGACTGAATCTTCCAACTGTCTATGTTTTGAACCATTCCTGTGACACTAGTTATAGATTCCGATGGTTCATTTCAGGTTTACTGTCTCCCATCGATCTTCTTATTGGCGATAAAACACAGATAGTGCATCGGAGTTAAATACAATAGGCACAATACCGACTTAAGTACAAGAAGACTGACTCTTCCTACTGTATATGTTTTGAACCATTCCTGTGACACTAGTTATAGATTCCGATGCTTCACTTCAGGTTTACTGTATCCCTCTGACATTCTTATTGACGATGAATCGCTGAAATTGCATCGGAATTAAATACAAAAAGCACAATGCCGACCAAAGTACAAGAAGACTGACTCTTCTTACTGTCGATTTTTTGAACCATTCCAGTGACACTAGTTATATATTTCGATGCTTCACTTCAGATTTACCGTATCCCTTGGACCTTCTTATTGACGATGAAACAAAGAAATTGCATCGGAATTAAATACAAAAGGCACAATGCCAACTTAAGTACAAGAAGACTGACTCTTCTTACTGACTGTGTTGAACCATTCCTGTGACATTAGTTATAGATTACGATACTTCACTTCAGGTTTACTGTATCGCTCTGACCTTTTTATTGACGATGAGTCACAGAGATTGCATTGGAGTTAAATACAAAATGCACAATGCCGACATAAGTACAAGAAGTCTAACTCTTCTTTTTGTCAATGTTTTGAACCATTCCTGTGACACTAGTTATAGATTCCGATGCTTCACTTCAGGTTTACTGTATCCCCTGGACCTTCTTATTGACGTTGAAACACAGAAATTGCATCGGAATTAAATACAAAAAGAACAATGCCGACTTAAGTACAAGAAGACTGACCCTTCTTACTGTCTGTGTTTTGAACTATTCCTGTGACACTAGTTATAGATTCCGATGCTTCACATAAGGTTTACTGTATCCCTCTGACCTTCTTATTGACGATGAAACACAGAAATTGCATCGGAATTAAATACAAAAGGCACAATACCAACTTAAGTACAAGAAGACTGACTCTACTTACTGACTGTTTTGAACCATTCCTGTGACACTAGTTATAGATTACGATACTTCATTTCAGGTTTACTGTACCCTTGGACCTTCTTATTGACGATGCAACACAGAAATTGCATCGGAATTAAATGGAAAAGGCACGATCCCGACTAAGGTACAAGAAGACTGACTCTTCTTACTGTCTATGTTTTGAACCATTCCTGTGACGCTAGTTACAGATTCCGATGCTTCACGTCAGGTTTACTGTATCCCTCTGACCATCTTATTGACGATGAAACACTGAAATTCCATCGGAAATTAATAGAAAAAGCACAATGCTGACTTAAGTACAAGAAGACTGACTCTTCTTACTGACTATGATTTGAACCATTCCTGTGACACTAGTTATAGATTCCGATGCTTCACTTCAGGTTTACTGTATCCCTCTGACCTTCTTTTTGACGATGAAACAAAGAAATTGCATCGGAATTAAGTACAAAAGGCACAATGCCGACTTAAGTACAAGAAGACTGACCTTTCTTACTGTGTATGCTTTGAACCATTCCTGTGACACTAGTTATAGATTCCGTGTTTCACTTCAGGTTTACTGTATCCCTTGGACCTTCTTATTGACGATGAAACACAGAAATTTCATCGGAATTAAATAGATAAGACACAATGCCAACTTAAGTACAAGAAGACTGACACTTCTTACTGTCTATGTTTTGAACCATTCCTCTGACGCAAGTTACAGATTCCGATGCTTCTCTTGAGGTTTACTGTATCCCTCTGACCTTATTATTGACGATGAAACACTGAAATTCCATCGGAAATAAATAGAAAAAGCACAATGCCGACTTAAGTTCAAGAAGACTGACTCTTCGAACTGACTATGATTTGAACCATTCGTGTGACACTAGTTATAGTTTCCGATGCTTCTCTTTAGGTTTACTGCATCCCTCTGACCTTCTTATTGACGATGAAACACAGAAATTGCATCGGAATTAAATACAAAAGGCACAATGCCGACTTAAGTACCAGAAGACTGACCTTTCTTACTGTCTATGCTTTGAACCATTCCTGTGACACTAGTTATAGATTCCGATGCTTCACTTCAGGTTTACTGTATCCCTTGGACCTTCTTATTGCCGATGAAACACAGATATTGCATCGGAATTAAATACAAAAGGCACAATGCCGACATAAGTACAAGAAGACTGACTCTTCCTACTGTCTATGTTTTGAACCATTCCTGTAACACTAGTTATAGATTCCGATGCTACACTTCAGGATTACTGTATCCCTCTGACCTTCTTATTGACGATGAAACACAGAAATTGCATCGGAATTAAACACAAAAGGCACAATGCCGACTTAAGTACAAGAAGACTGACTCTTCTTACAGACTGCTTTGAACCATTCCTGTGACACTAGTTATAGATTCCGGAGCTTCACTTCTGGTTTACCGTATCCCTCTGACATTCTTATTGACGATGAAACACAGAAATTGCATCCGAATTGAATACAAATGGCACAATACCGACTTAAGTACAAGAAGACTGACTCTCCTTACCGTATATATTTTGAACCATTCCTGTGACACTAGATATAGATTCCGATGCTTCACTTCAGGTTTACTGTATCCCTCGGACGTTTTTATTGACGATGAAACACAGAAATTGCATCGGAAAAAAATACAAAAGGCACAATGCCGCCTTAAGTAAAAGTAGACTGACTCTTCCTACTGTCTATGATTTGAACCATTCCGGTGACACTAGTTATAGATTCCGATGCTTCACTTCAGCTTTACTGTATCCCTCTGATCTTCTTATTGACGATGAAACACAGAAATTGCATCGGAACTACGTACAAAATGCACGATGCCGACTTAAGTACATGTAGACTGAATCTTCCTACTGTCTATGTTTTGAACCATTCCTGTGACACTAGTTGTAGATTCCGATGCTTCATTACAGGTTTACTGTATCCCTTGGATCTTCTTATTGACGATGAAACACTGATAGTGTATCGGAGTTAAATACAATAGACACAATACCGACTTAAGTACAAGAAGACTGACTCTTCCTACTGTCTATGTTTTGAACCATTCCTGTGACACTAGTTATAGATTCCGATATTTCACTTCAGGTTTACTGTATCCCTGTGACATTCTTATTGTCGATGAATCACAGAAATTGCCACGGAATTAAATACAAAAGGCACATTGCCGACTTAAGTACAAGAAGACTGACTCATCTTTTTGTCTATGATTTGAACCATTCCTGTGACACTAGTTGCAGATTCCGATGCTTCACTTCTGGTTTACCGAATCCCTTGGACCTTCTTATTGACGATGAAACACAGAAATTTTATCGGAATTAAATAGAAAAATCACAATGCCGACTTAAGTACAATAACACTGACTCTTCCTACTGTCTATGTTTTGAACCATTCCTGTGACACGAGTTATAGATTCCGATATTTCACTTCAGGTTTACTGTATCCCTATGACCTCCTTATTGACGATGAAACAGAGAAATTGCATCGGAATTAAGTAGAAAAGGCACAATCCCGACTTAAGTACAAGAAGACTGACTCTTCTTACTGTCTATGTTTTGAACCATTCCTGAGACGATAGTTACAGATTCCGATGCTTCATTTCAGGTTTACTGTATCCCTTGGATCTTCTTATTGACGATGAATCACAGATAGTGAAATCAGAGTTAAATACAATAGGCACAATACCGAATTAAGTAAAAGAAGACTGACTCTTCCTACTGTCTATGTTTTGAACCATTCCTGTGACACTAGTTATAGATTCCGATGCTTCACTTCAGGTTTACTGTATCCCTCTGATCTTCTTATTGACGATGAGACATGGAAACTGCATCGGAAATAAATACAAAAGGCACGATGCCGACTTAGGTACATGTAGACTGAATCTTCCAACTGTCTATGTTTTGAACCATTCCTGTGACACTAGTTATAGATTCCGATGCTTCATTTCAGGTTTACTGTATCCCTTGGATCTTCTTATTGACGGTGAAACACAGAAACTGCATCGGAATTAAATACAAAAGGCACAATGCCGACTTAAGTACAAGAAGACTAACTCTTCTTACTGACTATGTTTTGAACCATTCCTGTGACACTAGTTATAGATTCCGATGCTTCACTTCAGGTTTACTATATTTCTTGAACCTCCTTATTGACGATGAAACACAGAAATTGCATCGGAATTAAATACAAAAGGCACAATGCCGACTTAAGTACAAGAAGACTGACTCTTCTTACTGTCTATGTTTTGAACCATTCCTGTGACACTAGTTATAGATCCCGTTGCTTCACTTTAGAATTACTGTATCCCTTGGACCTTCTTATTGACGATGAAACACAGAAATTGCATCGGAATTAAATACAAAAGGCACAATGCCGACTTAAGTACATGTAGACTGACTCTTCCTACTGTCTATGTTTGAAACATTCCTGTGACACTAGTTATAGATTCCGATGCTTCATTTCAGGTTTACTGTATCCCTTGGATCTTCTTATTTACGATGAATCACAGATAGTGCATCGGAGTTAAATACAATAGGCACAATACCGACTTAAGTACAAGAAGACTGACTCTCCCTACTGTCTATGTTTTGAACCATTCCTGTGACACTAGTTATAGATTCCGATGCTTCACTTCAGGTTTTCTGTATCCCTTGGACCTTCTTATTGACGATGAAACACTGATAGTGCATCGGAGTTAAATACAATAGACACAATACCGACTTAAGTAAAAGAAGTCTGACTCTTCTTTTTGTCTATGTTTTGAACCATTCCTGTGACACTAGTTACAGATTCCGACGCTTCACTTCAGGTTTACTGTATCCCATGGATCTTCTTTTTGACGATGAAACACAGAAATTGCACCGGAATTAAATAGAAAAGGCACAATGCTGACTTAAGTACAAGAAGACTGACTCTTCCTACTGTCTATGTTTCGAACCATTCCTGTGACACTAGTTATAGATTCTGATATTTCATTCATGTTTACTGTATCCCTATGACCTCCTTATTGACGATGAAACACAGAAATTGCATCGGAATTAAGTAGAAAAGGACAATCCCGACTTAAGTACAAGAAGACTGACTCTTCTTACTGTCTATGTTTTGAACCATTCCTGTGACACTAGTCATAGATCCCGTTGCTTCACTTTAGAATTACTGTATCCCTTGGACCTTCTTATTGACGATGACACACAGAAATTGCATCGGAATTAAATACAAAAGGCACAATGCCGACTTAAGTACATGTAGACTGACTCTTCCTACTGTCTATGTTTGAAACATTCCTGTGACACTAGTTATAGATTCCGATGCTTCATTTCAGGTTTACTGTATCCCTTGGATCTTCTTATTTACGATGAATCACAGATAGTGCATCGGAGTTAAATACAATAGGCACAATACCGACTTAAGTACAAGAAGACTGACTCTCCCTACTGTCTATGTTTTGAACCATTCCTGTGACACTAGTTATAGATTCCGATGCTTCACTTCAGGTTTTCTGTATCCCTTGGACCTTCTTATTGACGATGAAACACTGATAGTGCATCGGAGTTAAATACAATAGACACAATACCGACTTAAGTAAAAGAAGTCTGACTCTTCTTTTTGTCTATGTTTTGAACCATTCCTGTGACACTAGTTACAGATTCCGACGCTTCACTTCAGCTTTACTGTATCCCATGGATATTCTTTTTGACGATGAAACACAGAAATTGCACCGGAATTAAATAGAAAAGGCACAATGCTGACTTAAGTACAAGAAGACTGACTCTTCCTACTGTCTATGTTTTGAACCATTCCTGTGACACTAGTTATAGATTCCGATATTTCATTCATGTTTACTGTATCCCTATGACCTCCTTATTGACGATGAAACACAGAAATTGCATCGGAATTAAGTAGAAAAGGACAATCCCGACTTAAGTACAAGAAGACTGACTCTTCTTACTGTCTATGTTTTGAACCATTCCTGTGACGATAGTTATAGATTCCGATGCTTCATTTCAGGTTTACTGTATCCCTTGGATCTTCTTATTGACGATGAATCGCAGATAGTGCACCGGAGTTAAAAACAATAGGCACAATACCGGCTTAAGTACAAGAAGACTGACTCTTCCTACTGTCTATGTTTGAACCATTCCTGTGACACTAGTTATAGATTCCGATACTTCACTTCAGCTTTACTGTATCCCTCTGATCTTCTTATTGACGATGAAACACAGAAATCGCATCGGAAATAAATACAAAAGGCACGATGCCGACTTAAGTACATGTAGACTGAATCTTCCTACTGTCTATGCTTTGAACCATTCCTGTGACACTAGTTATAGATTCCGATGCTTCATTTCAGGTTTACTGTATCCCTTGGATCTTCTTATTGACGATGAAACACAGATAGTGCATCGGAGTTAAATACAATAGGCACAACACCGACTTAAGTACAAGAAGACTGACTCGCTCTACTGGCTATGTTTGAACCATTCCTGTGACACTAGTTTAAGATTTCGAAACTTCACTTCAGGTTTACTGTATCCCTCTGACATTCTTATTGACGATGAATCACAGATATTACATCGGAATTGAGTACAAAAGGCACATTGCCGACATAAGTCCAAGAAGACTGACTCTTCTTTTTGTCTATGTTTTGAACCATTCCTGTGACACTAGTTATAGATTCCGATACTTCACTTCAGGTTCACTGTATTCCTCTGACCTTCTTATTGACGATGAAATACAGAAATTGCATAGGAGTTAGATAGAAAAGGCACAATGCCGACTTAAGTACAAGAAGACTGACTCTTCTTACTGTTTATGTTTTGAACCATTCCTGTGACACTAGTTATAGATTCCGATGCTTCACTTCACGTTTACTGTATCCCTTGGACCTTCTTATTGACGATGAAATACAGAAATTGCATCGGAATTTAATACAAGAGCAACAATGCCGACTTAAGTACAAGAAGACTGACTCTCCTTACTGACTATGTTTTGAACCATTCCTGTGACACTAGTTATAGATTCCGTTGTTTCACTTCAGGTTTACTGTATTCCTCTGACCTTCTTATTGACGATGAAACACAGAAATTGCATCGGAATTAAATACAAAAGGCACAATGCCGACTTAGGTACAAGAAGACTGACCTTTCTTACTGTCTATGCTTTGAACAAATCCTGTGACACTAGTTATAGATTCCGATGCTTCACTTCAGGTATATTGTATCCCTTAGTCCTTTTTGTTGGCGATGAAACACAGAAATTGCATCGGAATCAAATACAAAAGGCACAATGAGGACTTAAGTACGAGAAGACTGACTCTTCCTACTGTCTATGTTTTGAACCATTCCTGTGAAACTAGTTATAGATACCCATGCTACACTACAGGTTTATTGTATCCCTCTGACCTTCTTATTGACGATGAAACACAGAAATTGCATTGGAATTAAACACAAAAGGCACAATGCCGACTTAAGTACAAGAAGACTGACTCTCCTTACTGACTGTTTTGAACCATTCCTGTGACACTAGTTATAGATTACGATGCTTCACTTCATGTCTACTGTATCCCTCTGACCTTCTTATTGACGATGAAACACAGAAATTGCATCGGAATTAAATACAAAAGGCACAATGCCGACGTAAGTACATGTAGACTGACTCTTCCTACTGTCTATGTTTAAAACATTCCTGTGACACTTGTTATAGATTCCGATGCTTCACTTCAGGTTTACTGTATCCAATGGACCTTCTTATGGACGATGAAACACAGATATTGCGTCGGAATTAAATAGAAAAAGCACAATGCCGACTTAAGTACAAGAAGACTGACTCTTCTTACTGACTATGATTTGAACCATTCTCTGACACTAGTTATAGATTCCGATGCTTCACTTCAGGTTTTCTGTATCCCTCTGACCTTCTTAATGACGATGAAACATCGAAATGGCATCAGAATTAAATAGAAAATGCACAATGCCGACTTAAGTACAAGAAGACTGACTCTTCCTACTATCTATGTTTTGAACCATTCCTGTCACTAACTAGTGAAGCATCGGAATCTATAACTACAGGTTCCGATGCTTCATTTCAGGTTTACTGAATACCTAGGATCTTCTTATTGACGATGAAACACAGATAGTGCATCGGAGTTAAATACAAAACGCACAATGCCGACTTAAGTACAAGAAGACTGACTCTTCTCACTGTCTGTGTTTTGAACCATTCCTGTGATGCTAGTTACAGATTCCGATGCTTCACTTCGGGTTTACTGTATCCCTTGGACCTTCGTATTGACGATGAAACACAGATATTGCATCGGAATTAAATACAAAAGCACAATGCCGACGTAAGTACAAGAAGACTGACTCTTCTTACTGACTATGTTTGAACCATTCCTGTGACACTAGTTAGAGATTCCGATGCTTCACTTCAGGTTTACTGTATCCTTCTGACCTTCTTATTGACGAGGAAACACAGAAATTGCATCGTAATGAATACAAAAGCCACAATGCCGACTTAAGTACAAGAAGACTGACTCTTTTAAATGACTATGTTTTGAAACATTCCTGTGACACTAGTTATAGATTCCGATGCTTCACTTCTGGTTTACTGAATCACTCTGACCATCTTATTGACGATGAAACACAGATATTGCATCGGAATTAAATACTAAAGGCACAATGCCGACTTCAGTACATGTAGACTTACTCTTCCTACTGTCTATGTTTCAAACATTCCTGTGACCTTAGTTATAGATTACGATGCATCATTTCAGGTTTACTGTATCCCTTGGACCTTCCTATTGACGATGAAAAACAGAAAGTGCATCGGAATTAAATAGAAGAGGCACAATGCCGACTTAAGTACTAGAAGACTGACTCTTCTTACTGTCTATGATTTGAACCATTCCTGTGACACTAGTTATAGATTACGATGCTTCACTTCATGTTTACTGTATGCCTTTTACCTTCGTATTGACGATGAAACTCAGAAATTGCATCGGAATTATATAGAAAATTCACAATGCCGACTTAAGTACAAGAAGACTGATTCTTCTTACTGTCTACGTTTTGAAAAATTCCTGTGACGCTAGTTACAGATTCCGATGCTTCACTTCAGGTTTACTGTATCTCTCGGACCTTCTTATTGACGATGAAACACAGATATTGCATCGGAATTAAATACAATAGGCACAATGCCGACTTAAGTACAAGAAGACTGACTCTTCTTACTGACTATGTTTTGAACCATTCCTGTGACGATAGTTACAGATTCCGATGCTTCACTTCAGGTTTACTGTATCCAATGGACCTTCTTATGGACGATGAAACACAGATATTGCGTCGGAATTAAATAGAAAAGGCACAAAGCCGACTTAAGAACAAGAGGACTGACTCTTCCTACTGTCTATGTTTTGAACCATTCCTGTGACACTAGTTATAGATTCCGATGCCTCACTTCAGGTTTACTGTATCCCTTGGTCCATCTTATTGACGATTAAACACAGAAATTGCATCGGAATTAAATACAAAAGCCACAATGCCGACTTAAGTACAAGAAGACAGACTCTTCTTACTGACTATGTTTGAACCATTCCTGTGACACTAGTTATAGATTCCGATGCTTCCCTTCAGGTTTACTGTATCCCTTGGACGTTCTTATTGACGATGAAACACAGAAATTGCATCGGAATTAAATAGAAAAGGTACAATGCCGACTTAAGTACAAGAAGACTGACTGTTCTTGCTGACAATGTTTTGAACCATTCCTGTGACACAAGTTACAGATTCCGATGCTTCACTTCAGGTTTACTGTATCTCTCTGACCTTCTTATTGACGATGAAACACAGATATTCCATCGGAAGTAAATACAAAAGCCACAATGCCGACTTAAGTACAAGAAGACAGACTCTTCTTACTGACTATGTTTGAACCATTCCTGTGACACTAGCTATAGATTCCGATGCTTCACTTCAGGTTTACTGTATCTCTCTGACCTTGGAATTGACGATGAAACTCAGATATTGCATCGGAATTAAATACAAAAGGCACAATACCGACTTAAGTACAAGAAGACTGACACTTCTTACTGACTCTGCTTTGAACCATTCCTGTGACGATAGTTACAGATTTCTATGCTTCACTTCAGGTTTACTGTATCCCTTGGACCCTCTTATTGACGATGAAACACAGATATTGCATCGGAATTAAATACAAAAGGCACAATGCCGACGTAAGTACAAGAAGACTGACCCTTCTTACTGACTATGTTTTGAACCATTCCTGTGACACTAGTTAGAGATTCCGATGCTACACTTCAGGTTTACTGTATCCCTCTGACCATCTTATTGACGATGAAACACAGTAATAGCATCGGAATTAAATTGAATAGGGCATAATGCCGACTTAAGTACAAGAAGACTGACTCTTCTTACTGTCTATGTTTTGAACCATTCCTGTGACACTAGTTATAGATTCCGATGCTTCTCTTCAGGTTTACTGTATCCCTTGGACCTTCTTATTGACGATGAAATACAGAAATTGCATCGGAATTTAATACAAAAGGAACAATGCCGACTTAAGTACAAGAAGACTGACTCTCCTTACTGACTATGTTTTGAACCATTCCTGTGACACTAGTTATAGATTCCGTTGTTTCACTTCAGGTTTACTGTATCCCTCTGACCTTCTTATTGACGATGAAACACAGAAATTGCATCGGAATTAAATACAAAAGGCACAATGCCGACTTAGGTACAAGAAGACTGACCTTTCTTACTGTCTATGCTTTGAACAAATCCTGTGACACTAGTTATAGATTCCGATGCTTCACTTCAGGTATATTGTATCCCTTGGTCCTTCTTATTGGCGATGAAACACAGAAATTGCATCGGAATCAAATACAAAAGGCACAATGAGGACTTAAGTACGAGAAGACTGACTCTTCCTACTGTCTATGTTTTGAACCATTCCTGTGAAACTAGTTATAGTTACCGATCCTACTCTACAGGTTTACTGTATCCCTCTGACCTTCTTATTGACGAGGAAACACAGAAATTGCATGGGAATTAAACACAAAAGGCACAATGCCGACTTAAGTACAAGAAGACTGACTCTCCTTACTGACTGATTTGAACCATTCCTGTGACACTAGTTATAGATTACGATGCTTCACTTCATGTTTACTGTATCCCTTGGACCTTCTTATTGACGATGAAACACAGAAATTGCATCGGAATTAAATACAAATGGAACAATGCCGACTTAAGTACAAGAAGACTGACTCTCCTTACTGTCTATGTTTTGAACCATTCCTGTGACACTAGATATAGATTCCGATGCTTCACTTCTGGTTTACTGTATCCCTCTGACCTTCTTATTGACGATGAAACACAGAAATTGGATCGGAATTAAATACAAAAGGCACAATGCCGACGTAAGTACATGTAGACTGACTCTTCCTACTGTCTATGTTTAAAACATTCCTGTGACACTTGTTATAGATTCCGATGCTTCATTTCAGGTTTACTGTATCCGTTGGATCTTCTTATTGACGATGAATCACAGATAGTGCATCGGAGTTAAATACAATAGGTACAATATCGACTTAAGTACAAGAAGACTGACTCTTCCTACTGTCTATGTTTTGAACCATTCCTGTGACACTAGTTATAGATTCCGATGCTTCACTTCAGCTTTACTGTATCCCTCTGATCTTCTTAATGACGATGAAACACAGAAATTGCATCGGAAATAAATACAAAAGGCACGATGCCGACTTAAGTACATGTCGACTGAATCTTCCTACTGTCTCTGTTTTGAACCATTCCTGTGACACTAGGTATAGATTCCGATGCATCATTTCAGGTTCCCTGTATCCGTTGGACCTTCTTATTGACCATGAAACGCAGAAATTGCATCGGAGTTATATAGAAAAGGAACAATGCCGACTTAAGCACAAGAAGACTGACTCTTCTTACTGACTATGTTTTGAACCACTCCTGTGGCGCTAGTTACAGATTCCGATGCTTCACTTCAGGTTTACTGTATCCCTTGGACCTTCTTATTGACGATGAAACGCAGAAATTGCATCGGAATTAAATACAAAAGGCACAATGCCGACTTAAGTACATGAAGACTGACTGTTCCTACTGTCTATGATTTGAGAAATTCCTGTGACACTAGTTATAGATTCTGATGCCTCACCTCAGGTTCACTGTATCCCTCTGACCTTCTTATTGACGATGAGACACAGAAATTGCATCAGAATTAAATAGAAAAGGCACAATGCCGTCTTAAGTACATGTAGACAGAATCTTCCTATTGTCTATGTTTTGAACCATTCCTGTGACACTAGTTATAGATTCCGATGGTTCATTTCAGGTTTACTGTATCCCTTGGATCTTCTTATGGACGATGAAACACAGATAGTGCATCGGAGTTAAATACAATAGGCACAATACCAACTTAAGTACAAGAAGAATGGCTCTTCCTACTGTCTATGTTTTGAACCATTCCTGTGACACTAGTTATAGATTCCGATGCTTCACTTCAGGTTCACTGTATCCCTCTGACCTTCTTATTGACGATGATACACAGAAATTGCATCAGAATTAAATAGGAAAGGCACAATGCCGTCTTAAGTACATGTAGACTGAAACTTCCTACTGTCTATGTTTTGAACCATTCCATGTGACACTAGTTATAGATTCCGATGCTTCATTTCTGGTTTACTGTATCCCTTGGATCTTCTTATTGACGATGAAACACAGATAGTGCATCGGAGTTAAATACAATAGGCACAATACCGATTTAAGCACAATAAGACTGGCTCTTCCTACTGTCTATGTTTTGAACCATTCCTGTGACACTTGTTATAGATTCCGATGCTTCACTTCATATTTACTCTATCCCTCTGACCTTCTTTTTGACGATGAAACAAAGAAATTGCATCGGAATTAAATACAAAAGGCACAATGCCGACATAAGTACAAGAGGACTGACTCTTCTTACTGTCTATCTTTTGAACCATTCCTGTGACACTAGTTATAGATTCCGATGCTTCACTTCAGATTTACTGTATCCCTTGGACCTTCATATTGACGATGAAACAAAGAAACTGCTTCGGAATTAAATACAAAAGGCACAATGCCGACTTAAGTACAAGAAGACTGACTCTTCTTACTGACTGTTTGAACCATTCCTGTGACACTAGTTATGGATTCCGATGCTTCACTTCAGGTTTACTGAAACTCTCTGACTTTCTTATTGACGATTAAACACAGATATAGCATCGGAATTAAATACAAAAGGCACAATGCCGACTAAAGTACATGTAGACTCACTCTTCCTACTGTCTATGCTTTGAAACATTCCTGTGACACTAGTTATAGATTCCGATGCTTCATTTCAGGTTTACTGTATCCCTTGGATCTTCTTATTGACGATGAAACACAGAAAGTGCATCGGAACTAAATAGAAAAGGCACAATGCTGGCTTAAGTACAAGAAGACTGACTCTTCTTACTGACTATGTTTTGAACAATTCAGTGACACTCGTTATAGATTCCGATGCTTTACTTCAGGCTTACTGTATCCCTCTGACCTTCTTATTGACGATGAAACACAGAAATTGCATCGGAATTATATACAAAAGGCACAATGCCGACTTAAGTACTAGAAGACTGACTTATCTTACTGACTATTTTGAACCATTCCTGTGACACTAGTTATAAATTCCGCTGCTTCACTTCAGGTTTACTGTATCCCTCTGACCTTCTTATTAAAGTTAAAACACAGAAATTGCATCGGAAGTAAATACAAATGGCACAATGCCAACTTAAGTACAAGAAGACTGACTCTCCTTACTGTCTATGATTTGAACCATTCCTGTGACACTACATATAGATTCCGATGCTTCAATTCAGGTTTACTGTATCCTTTGGACCTTCTTACAGACGATGAAACACAGAAATTGCATCGGAATTAAATACAAAAGCCACAAGGCCGACTTAAGTACACGAAGACTGACTCTTCTTACTGACTATGTTTGCACCATTCCTGTGGCACTAGTTAGAGATTCCGATGCTTCACTTCAGGTTAACTGTATCCCTCTGGCCTTCTAATTGACGATGAAACACAGTAATTGCATCGGAATTAAATTGAAAAGGGCACAATGCCGACTTAAGTACAAGAAGACTGACTCTTCTCACTTTCTGTGTTTTGAACCATTCCTGTGACACCAGTTATAGATTCCGATGCTTCACTTCAGGTTTACTGTATCTTTTGGACCTTCTTACAGACGATGAAACACAGAAATTGCATCGGAATTAAATGCAAAAGCCACAAGGCCGACTTAAGTACACGAAGACTGACCCATCTTACTGTCTATGTTTTGAACCATTCCTGTGACACTCGTTACAGATTCCGATGTTTCACTTCAGGTTTACTGTATCCCTCTGACCTTCGTATTGACGATGAAACACAGAAATTGCATCGGAATTAAATACAAAAGGCACAATGCCGACTTAAGTACATGTAGACTGAATCTTCCTACAGTCTATGTTTTGAAACATTCCTGTGACCTTAGTTATAGATTCCGATGCTTCACTTCAGGTTTACTGTATCCCTTGGACCTTCTTATTATCGATGAAAAACAGAAAGTGCATCGGAATTAAATAGAAATGGCACAATGATGACTTAAGTACAAGAAGACTGACTCTTCCTACTATCTAAGTTTTGAACCATTCCTGTGACTAACTAGTGAAGCATCGGAATCTATAACTATAGATTCCGATGCTTCATTTCAGGTTTACTGTATCCCTAGGATCTTCTTATTGACGATGAAACACAGATAGTGCATCGGAGTTAAATACAAAACGCACAATGCCGACTTAAGTACAAGAAGACTGACTCTTCTTACTGACTATGTTTTGAACCATTCCTGTGACACTAGTTAGAGATTCCGATGCTTCACTTCAGGTTTACTGTATCCTTCTGTCCTTTTTATTGACGAGGAAACACAGAAATTGCATCGTAATTAAATACAAAAGCCACAATGCCGACTTAAGTACAAGAAGACTGACTCTTTTAACTGACTATGTTTTGAAACATTCGTGTGACACTCGTTATAGATTCCGATGTTTCACTTCAGGTTTACTGAATCACTCTGACCATCTTATTGACGATGAAACACAGATATTGCATCTTAATTAAATACAAAAGGCACAATGCCGACTTAAGTACATGTAGACTCACTCTTCCTACTGTCTATGTTTGAAACATTCCTGTGACCTTAGTTATAGATTATGATGCTTCATTTCAGGTTTACTGTATCCCTTGGACCTTCTTATTGACGATGAAACACAGAAAGTGCATCGGAATTAAATAGAAAAGGCACAATGCCGACTTAAATACAAGAAGACTGACTCTTCCTACTGTCTATGTTTTGAACCATTCCTGTGACACTAGTTATAGATGCCGTTGCTTCACTTCAGATTTACTGTATCCCTTGGACCTTCTTATTGACGATGAATCTCAGAAATTGCATCGGAATTAAATATAAAAGGCACAATGCCGACTTTAGTACAAGAAGACTGACTCTTCTTTTTGTCTATGCTTTGAACCATTCCTGTGACACTAGTTATAGATTCCGATGTTTCACTTCAGGTTTACTGTATCCCTTGGACTTTTTTATTGACGATGAAACACCGAAATTGCATCGGAATTAAATACAAAAGGCACAATGCCGACTTAACTACATGTAGACTGTCTCTTCCTACTGTCTATCCTTTGAAACATTCCTGTGACACTAGTTATAGATTCCGATGCTTCATTTCAGGTATACTGTATTCCTTGGACCTTCTTATTGACGATGAAACACAGAAATTGCGTCGGAATTAAAGAGAAAAGGCACAATGCCGACTTAAGTACAAGAAGACTGACCTTTCTTACTGTCTATGCTTTGATCCATTCCTGTGACACTAGTTATAGATTCCGATGCTTCACTTAAGGTTTACTGTATCCCTTGGACCTTCTTATTGAAGATGAAACACAGAAAATGCATCAGAACTATATACAAAAGGCACAATGCCGACTTAAGTACAAGAAGACTGACTCATCCTACTGTCTATGTTTTGAACCATTCCTGTGACACTAGTTATAGATTCCTATGCTACACTTCAGGTTTACTGTATCCCTCTGACCTTCTTATTGACGATGAAACACAGAAATTGCATCGGAATTATATACAATAGGCACAATGCCGACTTAAGTACAAGAAGACTGACTCTTCTTACTGACTGTTTTGAACCATTCCTGTGACACTAGTTATAGATTCCGATCCTTCACTTCAGGTTTACCGTATCCCTCTGACCTTCTTATTGATGTTGAAACACAGAAATAGCATCGGAATTAAATACAAAAGGCACAATGCCGACTGAAGTACAAGAAGACTGACTCTCCTTACTGTCAATGTTTTGTACCATTCCTGTGACACAAGATATAGATTCCGATGCTTCACTTGAGGTTTACTGTATCCTTTGGACCTTCTTATTGACGATGAAACACAGATATTGTATCGGAATTATATAGAAAGGGCACAATGCCGACTTAAGTACAAGAAGACTGACTCTTCTTACTGTCTATGTTTTGAACCATTCCTCTGACGCAAGTTACAGATTCCGATGCTTCACTTCAGGTTTAGTGTATCCCTCTGACCGTATTATTGACGATGAAACACTGAAATTGCATCGAAAATAAATAGAAAAATCACAATGCAGACCTAAGTACAAGAAGACTGACTCTTCTTACTGACTGTTTTGAACCATTCCTGTGACACTAGCTATAGATTCCGATCCTTCACTTCAGGTTTACCGTATCCCTGTGACCTTAAAAGTGACGATGAAACACAGAAATTGCATCGGAATTAAATACAAAAGGCACAATGCCGACTTAAGTACATGCAGACCGACTCTTCCTACTGTCTATGTTTTGCAACATTCCTGTGACCATAGTTATAGATTCCGATGCTTCATTTCAGGTTTACTGTATCCCTTGGACCTTCTTACTGACGATGAAACACAGATTGTGAATCGGAGTTAAATACAAAAAGTACAATGCCGACTTAAGTACAAGAAGACTGACTCTTCCCACATTCTATGTTTTGAACCATTCCTGTTTCACTAGATATAGATTCCAATGCTTCACTTCAGGATTACTGTATCCCTCTGACCCTCTTTTTGACGATGAAACACAGAAACTGGATCGGAATTAAATACAAAAGGCACAATGCCGACTTAAGTACAAGAAGGCAGACTCTTCTTACTGACTATAATTTGAACCATTCCTGTGACACTAGTTATAGATTCCGATGCTTCACTTCAGATTTACTGTATCCCTTGGACCTTCTTATTGACGATGAAACACAGAAATTTCCTCGGAATTAAATACAAAATGCAAAATGCCGACTTAAGTACAAGAAGACTGACTCTTCTTACTGACTGTTTTGACCCATTCCTGTGACACTAGTTATAGATTCCGATGCTTCACGTCAGGTACACTGTATCCCTCTGACCTTCTTATTGACGATGAAACACAGAAATTGCATCGGAATTAAATACAAAAGGCACAATGCCGACTTAAGTACAAGAAGACTGACTCTTCTTACTGTCTATGATTTGAACCATTCCTGTGACACTTGTTATAGATTACGATGCTTCACTTCATGTTTACTGTATGCCTTTTACCTTCTTATTGACGATGAAACACAGAAATTGCATCGGAATTAAATAGAAAATTCACAATGCCGACTTAAGTACAAGAAGACTGATTCTTCTTACTGTCTACGTTTTGAACCATTCCTGTGACGCTAGTTACAGATTCCGATGCTTCACTTCAGGTTTACTGTATCTCTCTGACCTTCTTATAGACGATGAAACACAGATATTGCATCGGAATTAAATACAATAGGCACAATGCCGACTTAAGTACAAGAAGACTGACTCTTCTTACTGACTATGTTTTGAACCATTCCTGTGACGATAGTTACAGATTCCGATGCTTCACTTTTGGTTTAATGTATCCAATGGACCTTCTTATGGACGATGAAACACAGATATTGCATCGGAATTAAATAGAAAAGGCACAAAGCCGACTTAACAACAAGAGGACTGACTCTTCCTACTGTCTATGTTTTGAACCATTCCTGTGACACTAGTTATAGATTCCGATGCTTCACTTCAAGTTTACTGTATCCCTTGGTCCATCTTATTGACGATTAAACACAGAAATTGCACAGGAATTAAACACAAAAGCCACAATGCCGACTTAAGTACAAGAAGACTGACTCTTCTTGCTGACAATGATTTGAACCATTCCTGTGACGCAAGTTACAGATTCCGATGCTTCACTTCAGGTTGACTGTATCTCTCTGACCTTCTTATTGACGATGAAACACAGATATTCCATCGGAATTAAATACAATAAGCACAATGCCGACTTAAGTACAAGAAGACTGATTCTTCTTACTGTCTATGTTTTGAACCATTCCTGTGGCGCTAGTTACCGATTCCGATGCTTCACTTCACGTTTACTGTATCCCTCTGACCTTATTGACGATGCAACACAGAAATTGCATCGTAATTAAATAGAAAAGGCACAATGCCGACTTAAGTACAAGAGGGCTGACTCTTCCTACTGTCTATGTTTTGAACCATTCCTGTGACACTGGTTATAGATTCACTTCAGGTTTACTGTATCCCTTGGACGTTCTTATTGACGATGAAACACAGAAATTGCATTGGAATTAAAGAGAAAAGGTACAATGCCGACTTAAGTACAAGAAGACTGACTCTTCTTACTGACAATGTTTTGAACCATTCCTGTGACGCAAGTTACAGATTCCGATGCTTCACTTCAGGTTTACTGTATCCCTTGGACCTTCTTATTGACGATGAAACACAGATATTGCATCGGAATCAAAAACAAAAGGCACAATGCCGACTTAAGTACAAGAAGACTGACTTTTCTTACTGTCTATGATTTGAACCAATCCTGTGACACTAGTTATAGATTCCGATGCTTCACTTCAGGTTTACAATATCTCTCTGACCTTCTTATTGACGATGAAACACAGATATTGCATCGGAATTAAATACAATAGGCACAATGCCGACTGAAGTACAAGAAGACTGACTCCTCTTACTGACTATGTTTAGAACCATTCCTGTGACGACAGTTACAGATTCCGATGCTTCACTTCAGGTTTACTGTATCCCTTGGACCTTCTTAATGACGATGAAACACAGATATTGCATCGAAATTAAATACAAAATGCACAATGCCGACGTAAGTACTAGAAGACTGACTCTTCTTTCTGTCTATGATTTGAACCATTCCTGTGACACTAGCTATAGATTTCGATGCTTCACTTCAGGTTTACTGTATCTCTCGGACCTTGGAATTGACGATGAAACTCAGATATTGCATCGGAATTAAATACAAAAGGCACAATACCGACTTAAGTACAAGAAGACTGACTCTTCTTACTGACTCTGCTTTGAACCATTCCTGTGACGATAGTTACAGATTTCTATGCTTCACTTCAGGTTTACTGTATCCCTTGGACCTTCTTATTGACTATGAAACACAGATATTGCATCGGAATTAAATACAAAAGGCACAATGCCGACGTAAGTACAAGAAGACTGACCCTTCTTACTGACTATGTTTTGAACCATTCCTGTGACACTAGTTAGAGATTCCGATGCTTCACTTCAGGTTTACTGTATCCCTCTGACCTTCTTATTGACGATGAAACACAGTAATTGCATCGGAATTAAATTGAAAAGGGCACAATGTCGACTTAAGTACAAGAAGACTGACTCTTCTTACTGACTATGTTTTGAAACATTCCTGTGACACTAGTTATAGATTCCGATGCTCCACTACAGGTTTACTGAATCACTCTGACCATCTTATTGACGATGAAACACAGATATTGCATCGGAATTAAATACAAAAGGCACAATGCCGACTTAAGTACATGTAGACTCACTCTTCCTACTGTCTATGTTTGAAACATTCCTGTGACCTTAGTTATAGATTACGATGCTTCATTTCAGGTTTACTGTATCCCTTGGACCTTCTTATTGACGATGAAACACAGAAAGTGCATCGGAATTAAATAGAAAAGGCACAATGCCGACTTAAATACAAGAAGACTGACTCTTCCTACTGTCTATGTTTTGAACCATTCCTGTGACACTAGTTATAGATTCCGATGCTTTACTTCAGATTTACTGTATCCCATGGACCTTCTTATTGACGATGAATCTCAGAAATTGCATCGGAATTAAATATAAAAGGCACAATGCCGACTTTAGTACAAGAAGACTGACTCTTCTTTTTGTCTATGCTTTGAACCATTCCTGTGACACTAGTTATAGATTCCGATGCTTCACTTCAGGTTTAATGAAACTCTCTGACCTTCTTATTGACGATTAAACACAGATATAGCATCGGAATTAAATACAAAAGGCACAATGCCGACTAAAGTACATGTAGACTCACTCTTCCTACTGTCTATGCTTTGAAACATTCCTGTGACACTAGTTATAGATTCCGATGCTTCATTTCAGGTTTACTGTATCCCTTGGATCTTCTTATTGACGATGAAACACAGATAGTGCATCGGAACTAAATAGAAAAGGCACAATGCTGGCTTAAGTACAAGAAGACTGACTCTTCTTACTGACTATGTTTTGAACAATTCAGTGACACTCGTTATAGATTCCGATGCTTTACTTCAGGCTTACTGTATCCCTCTGACCTTCTTATTGACGATGAAACACAGAAATAGCATCGGAATTATATACAAAAGGCACAATGCCGACTTAAGTACTAGAAGACTGACTTATCTTACTGACTATTTTGAACCATTCCTGTGACACTAGTTATAGATTCCGCTGCTTCACTTCAGGTTTACTGTATCCCTCTGACCTTCTTATTAAAGTTAAAACACAGAAATTGCATCGGAAGTAAATACAAATGGCACAATGCCAACTTAAGTACAAGAAGACTGACTCTCCTTACTGTCTATGATTTGAACCATTCCTGTGACACTACATATAGATTCCGATGCTTCAATTCGGGTTTACTGTATCCTTTGGACGTTCTTACAGACGATGAAACACAGAAATTGCTTCGGAATTAAATAAAAAAGCCACAAGGCCGACTTAAGTACACGAAGACTGACTCTTCTTACTGACTATGTTTGCACCATTCCTGTGACACTAGTTAGAGATTCCGATGCTTCACTTCAGGTTAACTGTATCCCTCTGGCCTTCTAATTGACGATGAAACACAGTAATTGCATCGGAATTAAATTGAAAAGGGCACAATGCCGACTTAAGTACAAGAAGACTGACTCTTCTCACTTTCTATGTTTTGAACCATTCCTGTGACACCAGTTATAGATTCCGATGCTTCACTTCAGGTTGACTGTATCTTTTGGACCTTCTTACAGACGATGAAACACAGAAATATCATCGGAATTAAATACAAAAGCCACAAGGCCGACTTAAGTACACGAAGACTGACCCATCTTACTGACTATGTTTTGAACCATTCCTGTGACACTCGTTATAGATTCCGATGTTTCACTTCAGGTTTACTGTATCCCTCTGACCTTCTTATTGACGATGAAACACAGAAATTGCATCGGCATTAAATACAAAAGGCACAATGCCGACTTAAGTACATGTAGACTGACTTTTCCTACAGTCTATGTTTTGAAACATTCCTGTGACCTTAGTTATAGATTCCGATGCTTCACTTCAGGTTTACTGTATCCCTTGGACCTTCTTATTATCGATGAAAAACAGAAAGTGCATCGGAATTAAATAGAAATGGCACAATGCCGACTTAAGTACAAGAAGACTGACTCTTCCTACTATCTAAGTTTTGAACCATTCCTGTGACTAACTAGTGAAGCATCGGAATCTATAACTATAGATTCCGATGCTTCATTTCAGGTTTACTGAATCCCTAGGATCTTCTTATTGACGATGAAACACAGATAGTGCATCGGAATTAAATACAAAAGGCACAATGCCGACGTAAGTACAAGAAGACTGACTCTTCTTACTGACTATGTTTGAACCATTCCTGTGACACTAGTTAGAGATTCCGATGCTTCACTTCAGGTTTACTGAATCACTCTGACCATCTTATTGACGATGAAACAAATTAAATAGAAAAGGCACAATGCCGACTTAAGTACATGTAGACTCACTCTTCCTACTGTCTATGTTTGAAACATTCCTGTGACCTTAGTTATAGATTACGATGCTTCATTTCAGGTTTACTGTATCCCTTGGACCTTCTTATTGACGATGAAACACAGAAAGTGCATCGGAATTAAATAGAAAAGGCACAATGCCGACTTAAATACAAGAAGACTGGCTCTTCCTACTGTCTATGTTTTGAACCATTCCTGTGACACTAGTTATAGATTCCGATGCTTCACTTCAGATTTACTGTATCCCTTGGACCTTCTTATTGACGATGAATCTCAGAAATTGCATCGGAATTAAATATAAAAGGAACAATGCCGCCTTTAGTACAAGAAGACTGACTCTTCTTTTTGTCTATGCTTTGAACCATTCCTGTGACACAAGTTATAGATTCCGATGTTTCACTTCAGGTTTACTGTATCCCTTGGACCTTCGTATTGACGATGATACACAGAAATGCATCGGAATTAAATACAAAATGCACAATGACGACATAAGTACAAGAAGACTGACCTTTCTTACTGTCTATGTTTTGAACCATTCCTGTGACACTAGTTATATCTTCCGATGCCTTACTTAAGGTTTTCTGTATCCCTCTGACCTTCTTATTGACGATGAAACACAGAAATTGCATAGGAATTAAATACAAAAGGCACAATGCCGACTTAAGTTTAAGAAGACTGACTCTTCGTACTGACTATGCTTTGAACAATTCCTGTGACACTTGTTATAGATTCCGATGATTTACTTCAGCTTTACTGTATCCCTCTGACCTTCTTATTGACGATGAAACACAGAAATTGCATGGGAATTAAATAGAAAATGCACAATGCCGACTTAAGTACAATAAACTGAATCTTCTTACTGACTATGTTTTGAACCATCCCTGTGACGCTAGTTACAGATTACGATGCTTCACTTCAGGTTTACTGTATCCCTTGGACTTTCTTATTGACGATGAAAATTAGAAATTGCATCGGAATTAAATACAAAAGGCACAATGCCGACTTAACTACATGTAGACTGTCTCTTCCTACTGTCTATCCTTTGAAACATTCCTGTGACACTAGTTATAGATTCAGATGCTTCATTTCAGGTATACTGTATCCCTTGGACCTTCTTATTGACGATGAAACACAGAAATTGCGTCGGAATTAAAGAGAAAAGGCACAATGCCGACTTAAGTACAAGAAGACTGACCTTCATTACTGTCTATGCTTTGATCCATTCCTGTGACACTAGTTATAGATTCCGATGCTTCACTTAAGGTTTACTGTATCCCTTGGACCTTCTTATTGAAGATGAAACACAGAAAATGCATCAGAACTATATACAAAAGGCACAATGCCGACTTAAGTACAAGAAGACTGACTCATCCTACTGTCTATGTTTTGAACCATTCCTGTGACACTAGTTATAGATTCCTATGCTACACTTCAGGTTTACTGTATCCCTCTGACCTTCTTATTGATGTTGAAACACAGAAATAGCATCGGAATTAAATACAAAAGGCACAATGCCGACTGAAGTACAAGAAGACTGACTCTCCTTACTGTCAATGTTTTGTACCATTCCTGTGACACAAGATATAGATTCCGATGCTTCACTTGAGGTTTACTGTATTCTTTGGACCTTCTTATTGACGATGAAACACAGATATTGCATCGGAATTATATAGAAAGGGCACAATGCCGACTTAAGTACAAGAAGACTGACTCTTCTTACTGTCTATGTTTTGAACCATTCCTCTGACGCAAGTTACAGATTACGATGCTTCACTTCAGGTTTAGTGTATCCCTCTGACCGTATTATTGACGATGAAACACTGAAATTGCATCGAAAATAAATAGAAAAATCACAATGCAGACCTAAGTACAAGAAGACTGACTCTTCTTACTGACTGTTTTGAACCATTCCTGTGACACTAGCTATAGATTCCGATCCTTCACTTCAGGTTTACCGTATCCCTGTGACCTTAAAAGTGACGATGAAACACAGAAATTGCATCGGAATTAAATACAAAAGGCACAATGCCGACTTAAGTACATGTAGACCGACTCTTCCTACTGTCTATGTTTTGCAACATTCCTGTGACCATAGTTATAGATTCCGATGCTTCATTTCAGGTTTACTGTATCCCTTGGACCTTCTTACTGACGATGAAACACAGATTGTGCATCGGAGTTAAATACAAAAGGCACAATGCCGACTTAAGTACAAGAAGACTGACTCTTCCCACATTCTATGTTTTGAACCATTCCTGTATCACTAGATATAGATTCCAATGCTTCACTTCAGGTTTACTGTATCCCTCTGACCCTCTTTTTGACGACGAAACACAGAAACTGGATCGGAATTAAATACAAAAGGCACAATGCCGACTTAAGTACAAGAAGGCAGACTCTTCTTACTGACTATAATTTGAACCATTCCTGTGACACTAGTTATAGATTCCGATGCTTCACTTCAGATTTACTGTATCCCTTGGACCTTCTTATTGACGATGAAACACAGAAATTTCCTCGGAATTAAATACAAAATGCAAAATGCCGACTTAAGTACAAGAAGACTGACTCTTCTTACTGACTGTTTTGACCCTTTCCTGTGACACTAGTTATTGATTCCGATGCTTCACGTCAGGTATACTGTATCCCTCTGACCTTCTTATTGACGATGAAACACAGAAATTGCATCGGAATTAAATACAAAAGGCACAATGCCGACTTAAGTACAAGAAGACTGACTCTTCTTACTGTCAATGATTTGAACCATTCCTGTGACACTTGTTATAGATTACGATGCTTCACTTCATGTTTACTGTATGCCTTTTACCTTCTTATTGACGATGAAACACAGAAATTGGATCGGAATTAAATAGAAAGTTCACAATTCCGACTTATATACAAGAAGACTGATTCTTCTTACTGTCTACGTTTTGAACCATTCCTGTGACGCTAGTTACAGATTCCGATGCTTCACTTCAGGTTTACTGTATCTCTCTGACCTTCTTATAGACGATGAAACACAGATATTGCATCGGAATTAAATACAATAGGCACAATGCCGACATAAGTACAAGAAGACTGACTCTTCTTACTGACTATGTTTTGAACCATTCCTGTGACGATAGTTACAGATTCCGATGCTTCACTTCTGCTTTAATGTATCCAATGGACCTTCTTATGGACGATGAAACACAGAAATTGGATCGGAATTAAATAGAAAGTTCACAATTCCGACTTAAGTACAAGAAGACTGATTCTTCTTACTGTCTACGTTTTGAACCATTCCTGTGACGCTAGTTACAGATTCCGATGCTTCACTTCAGGTTTACTGTATCTCTCGGACCTTCTTATTGACGATGAAACACAGATATTTCATCGGAATGAAATACAATAGGCACAATGCCGACTTAAGTACAAGAAGACTGATTCTTCTTACTGTCTATGTTTTGAACCATTCCTGTGGCGCTAGTTACAGATTCCGATGCTTCACTTCAGGTTTACTGTATCCCTCTGACCTTATTGACGATGCAACACAGAAATTGCATCGTAATTAAATAGAAAAGGCACAATGCCGACTTAACTACAAGAGGGCTGACCCTTCCTACTGTCTATGTTTTGAACCATTCCTGTGACACTGGTTATAGATTCACTTCAGGTTTACTGTATCCCTTGGACGTTCTTATTGACGATGAAACACAGAAATTGCATTGGAATTAAAGAGAAAAGGTACAATGCCGACTTAAGTACAAGAAGACTGACTCTTCTTACTGACAATGTTTTGAACCATTCCTGTGACGCAAGTTACAGATTCCGATGCTTCACTTCAGGTTTACTGTATCCCTTGGACCTTCTTATTGACGATGAAACACAGATATTGCATCGGAATCAAAAACAAAAGGCACAATGCCGACTTAAGTACAAGAAGACTGACTTTTCTTACTGTCTATGATTTGAACCAATCCTGTGACACTAGTTATAGATTCCGATGCTTCACTTCAGGTTTACTACATCTCTCTGACCTTCTTATTGACGATGAAACACAGATATTGCATCGGAATTAAATACAATAGGCACAATGCCGACTGAAGTACAAGAAGACTGACTCCTCTTACTGACTATGTTTAGAACCATTCCTGTGACGACAGTTACAGATTACGATGCTTCACTTCAGGTTTACTGTATCCCTTGGACCTTCTTAATGACGATGAAACACAGATATTGCATCGGAATTAAATACAAAAGGCACAATGCCGACGTAAGTACTAGAAGACTGACTCTTCTTTCTGTCTATGATTTGAACCATTCCTGTGACACTAGCTATAGATTCCGATGCTTCACTTCAGGTTTACTGTATCTCTCTGACCTTGGAATTGACGATGAAACTCAGATATTGCATCGGAATTAAATACAAAAGGCACAATACCGACTTAAGTACAAGAAGACTGACTCTTCTTACTGACTCTGCTTTGAACGATTCCTTTGACGATAGTTACAGATTTCTATGCTTCACTTCAGGTTTACTGTATCCCTTGGACCTTCTTATTGACGATGAAACACAGATATTGCATCGGAATTAAATACAAAAGGCACAATGCCGACGTAAGTACAAGAAGACTGACCCTTCTTACTGACTATGTTTTGAACCATTCCTGTGACACTAGTTAGAGATTCCGATGCTTCACTTCAGGTTTACTGTATCCCTCTGACCTTCTTATTGACGATGAAACACAGTAATTGCATCGGAATTAAATTGAAAAGGGCACAATGTCGACTTAAGTACAAGAAGACTGACTCTTCTTACTGACTATGTTTTGAACCATTCCTGTGACACTAGTTATAGATTCCGATGCTTCACTTCAGGTTTACTGTATCCCTTGGACCTTCTTATTGACGATGAAACACAGAAATTGCATCGGAATTAAATACAAAAGCCACAATGCCGACTTAAGTACAAGAAGACTTACTCTTCTTACTGACTATGTTTTGAACCATTCCTGTGACACTAGTTATTGATTCCGATTATTCACTTCGGGTTTACTGTATCCCTCTGACCTTCTTATTGACGATGAAACACAGTAATTGCATCGGAATTAAATTGAAAAGGGCACAATGCCGACTTAAGTACAATTAGACTGACTCTTCTTACTGTCTATGTTTTGAACCATTCCTGTGACACTAGTTATAGATTCCGATGCTTCACTTCTGATTTACTGTATCCCTTGGACCTCCTTGTTGACGATGAAACACAGAAATTGCATCGGAATTACATACAAAAGCCACAATGCCGACTTAAGTACAAGAAGACTTACTCTTCTTACTGACTATGTTTTGAACCATTCCTGTGACACTGGTTATAGATTCCGATGCTTCACTTCAGGTTTACTGTATCCCTTGGACCTTCTTATTGACGATGAAACACAGAAATTGTATCGGAATTAAATACAAATGCCACAATGCCGACATAAGTACAAGAAGACTGACTCTTCTTACTGACTATCTTTTGAACCATTACTGTGACACTAGTTATAGATTCCGATGCTTCACTTCATTTTTACTGTATCCTTTGGACCTTCTTATTGACGATGAAACACAGATATTGCATCGGAATTAAATACAATATGCATAATGCCGACGTAAGTACTATAAGACTGTCTCTTCTTACTGACTATGATTTGAACTATTCCTGTGGCACTAGTTAGAGGTTCCGATGCTTCACTTCAGGTTTACTATATCCCTCTGACCTTATTATTGACAATGAAACACAGAAATTGCATCGGTTTAAATTGAAAAAGGCACAATTCCGACTTAAGTACAAGAACACTGACTCTTCTTACTGTCTATGTTTTGAACCATTCCTGTGACACTAGTTATAGATTCCGATGCCTCCCTTCAGGTTTACTGTATCCCTCTGACCTTATTGACGGTGAAACACAGAAATTGCATCGGAATTAAATACAAAAGCCACAAAGCCGACTTAAGTACAAGAAGATTGACTCTTCTTACTGACTATGTTTTTAACCATTCCTGTGACACTAGTTATAGATTCCGATGCTTCACTTCAGGTTTACTCTACCCCTCTGACGTTCTTATTGAAGATGAAACACAGATAGTGCATCAGAGTTAAATACAAAAGGCACAATGCCGACTTAAGTACAAGACGACTGACTCTTCCTACTGTCTATGCTTTGAACCACTCCTATGACACTAGATATAGTTTTCGATGCTTCACTTCTGGATTGCTGTATCCTTCTGACCTTATTTTTGACGATGCAACACAGAAATTGCATCGGAATTAAATAGAAATGGCACAATGCCGACTTAAGTACAACAAAACTGACTCTTCCTACTGTCTATGTTTTGAACCTTTCCTGTGACACTAGTTATAGATTCCGATGCTTCACTTCAGGTTTACTGTATCCCTCTGACCTTCTTATTGACGGTGAAGCACAGAAATTGCATCGGAATTAAATACAAATGGCACAATGCCGACTTAAGTACAAGAAGACTGACTCTGCTTACTGTCTATGTTTTGAACCATTCCTGTGACACTAGTTATAGATTCCGATGCTTCACTTCAGTTTTACTGTATCCCTTGGACCTTCTTGTTGACGTTGAAACACAGAAATTGCCTCGGAATAAAATAGAAAACGCACAATGCCGACTTAAGTACAAGATGACTGACTCTTCTTACTGTCTATGTTTTGAACCATTCCTGTGACCGTAGTTACAGGTTCCGATGCTTCACTTCAGGTTTATTGTATCCCTCTGACTTTCTTATTGACGATGAAACACAGAAATTGCATCGGAATTAAATGGAAAAGGCACAATGCCGTCTTAAGTACAAGAAGACTGACTCTTCCTACTGTCTATGTTTTGAACCATTCCTGTGTCACTAGTTAGAGACTCCGATGCTTCACTTCAGGTTTACTGTATCCCTCTGACCTTCTTATTGACGATGAAAAACATTAATTGCATCGGAAATAAATTGAAAGGGGTACAATGCCGAGTTAAGTACAAGAAGACTGACTCTTCTTACTGTCTATGTTTTGAACCATTCCTGTGACACTAGTTATAGATTCCGATGCTTCACTTCTGGTTTACTGTATCCCTCTGACCTTCTTATTGACGATGAAACACAGAAAGTGCATCGGAATTAAATAGAAAAGGCACAAAGCAGACATAAGTACAAGAGGACTGACTCTTCCTACTGTCTATGTTTTGAACCATTCCTATGGCACTAGTTATAGATTCCGATGCTTCACTTTAGGTTTACTGTATCCATCTGACCTTCTTATTGATGGTGAAACACAGAAATTGCATCGGAATTAAATAGAAAAGGCACAATGCCGACTTCAGTACAAGAAGACTGACCCTTCTTACTGTCTATGATTTTAACCATTCCTGTGACACTAGTTATAGATTCCGATACTTCACTTCAGAAATACTGTATCCCTTGGACCTTCTTATTGACGATGAAACACAGAAATTGCATCGGAATTAAATTGAAAAGGGCACAATGCCGACTTAAGTACAAGGAGACTGACTCTTCTTACTGTCTATGTTTTGAACCATTCCTGTGACACTAGTTATAGATTCCGATGCTTCACTTCAGGTTTACTGTATCCCTTGGACCTTCTTGTTGACGATGAAACACAGAAATTGCATCGGAATTAAATACAAAAGTTACAATGCCGACTTAAGTACAAGAAGACTTACTCTTCTTACTGACTATGTTTTGAACCATTCCTGTGACACTAGTTATAGATTCCGATGCTTCACTTCAGGTTTACTGTATCCCTCTGCCCTTCTTACTGACGATGAAACACAGAAAGTGCATCGGAATTAAATAGAAAAGGCACAATGCCGACTTAAGTACAAGAGGACTGACTCTTCCTACTGTCTATGTTTTGGACCAATCCTGTGACACTAGTTATAGATTCCGATGCCTCACTTCAGGATTACTGTATCCCTTGGACCTTCTTATTGACGATGAAACACAGAAATTGTATCGGAATTAAATACAAATGCCACAATGCCGACTTAAGTACAAGAACACTGACACTTCACACTGTCTAAGTTTTGAATCATTCCTGTGACACTAGCTATAGATTCCGATGCTTCACTTCAGGTTTACTGTATCCCTCTGACCTTCTTATTGACGGTGAAGCACAGAAATTGCATCGGAATTAAATACAAATGGCACAATGCCGACTTAAGTACAAGAAGACTGACTCTGCTTACTGTCTATGTTTTGAACCGTTCCTGTGACACTAGTTATAGCTTCCGATGCTTCACTTCAGTTTTACTGTATCCCTTGGACCTTCTTGTTGACGATGAAACACAGAAATGGCATCGGAATTAAATACATAAGCCACAATGACGACATAAGTACAAGAAGACTTACTCTTCTTACTGACTATGTTTTGAACCATTCCTGTGACACTAGTTATAGATTCCGATGCTTCACTTCAGGTTTACTGTATCCCTCTGACCTTCTTACTGACGACGAAACACAGAAAGTGCATCGGAATGAAATGGAAAAGGCACAATGCCGACTTAAGTACAAGAGGACTGACTCTTCCTACTGTCTATGTTTTGAACCAATCCTGTGACACTAGTTATAGATTCCGATGCTTCACTTCAGGTTTACTGTATCCCTCTGACCTTCTTATTGACGGTGAAGCACAGAAATTGCATCGGAATTAAATACAAATGGCACAATGCCGACATAAGTACAAGAAGACTGACTCTGCTTACTGTCTATGTTTTGAACCATTCCTGTGACACTAGTTATAGATTCCGATGCTTCACTTCAGTTTTACAGTATCCCTTGGACCTTCTTGTTGACGATGAAACACAGAAATTGCCTCGGAATAAAATAGAAAACGCACAATGCCGTCTTAAGTACAAGATGACTGACTCTTCTTACTGTCTATGTTTTGAACCATTCCTGTGACCGTAGTTACAGGTTCCGATGCTTCACTTCAGGTTTATTGTATCCCTCTGACCTTCTTATTGACGATGAAACACAGAAATTGCATCGGAATTAAATAGAAATGGCACAATGCCGACTTAAGTACAAGAAGACTGACTCTTCCTACTGTCTATGTTTTGAACCATTCCTGTGTCACTAGTTAGAGACTCCGATGCTTCACTTCAGGTTTACTGTATCCCTCTGACCTGCTTATTGACGATGAAACACACTAATTGCATCGGAAATAAATAGAAAAGGGTACAATGCCGAGTTCAGTACAAGAAGACTGACTCTTCTTACTGTCTATGTTTTGAACCATTCCTGTGACACTAGTTATAGATTCCGATGCTTCACTTCATTTTTACTGTATCCCTTGGACCTTCTTATTGACGATGAAACACAGATATTGCATCGGAATTAAATACAATATGTACAATGCCGACGTAAGTACTATAAGACTGACTCTTCTTACTGACTATGATTTGAACTATTCCTGTGGCACTAGTTAGAGGTTCCGATGCTTCACTTCAGGTTTACTATATCCCTCTGACCTTATTATTGACAATGAAACACAGAAATTGCATCGGAATTAAATTGAAAAAGGCACAATTCCGACTTAAGTACAAGAACACTGACTCTTCTTACTGTCTATGTTTTGAACCATTCCTGTGACACTAGTTATAGATTCCGATGCCTCCCTTCAGGTTTACTGTATCCCTCTGACCTTATTGACGGTGAAACACAGAAATTGCATCGGAATTAAATACAAAAGCCACAAAGCCGACTTAAGTACAAGAAGATTGACTCTTCTTACTGACTATGTTTTTAACCATTCCTGTGACACTAGTTATAGATTCCGATGCTTCACTTCAGGTTTACTCTATCCCTCTGACGTTCTTATTGAAGATGAAACACAGATAGTGCATCAGAGTTAAATACAAAAGGCACAATGCCGACTTAAGTACAAGACGACTGACTCTTCCTACTGTCTATGCTTTTAACCACTCCTATGACACTAGTTATAGTTTTCGATATTTCACTTCTGGATTTCTGTATCCTTCTGACCTTCGTTTTGACGATGCAACACAGAAATTGCATCGGAATTAAATAGAAAAGGCACAATGCCGACTTAAGTACAAGAAAACTGATTCTTCCTACTGTCTATGTTTTGAACCAATCCTGTGACACTAGTTATAGATTCCGATGCTTCACTTCAGGTTTACTGTATCCCTCTGACCTTCTTATTGACGGTGAAGCACAGAAATTGCATCGGAATTAAATACAAATGGCACAATGCCGACATAAGTACAAGAAGACTGACTCTGCTTACTGTCTATGTTTTGAACCATTCCTGTGACACTAGTTATAGATTCCGATGCTTCACTTCAGTTTTACAGTATCCCTTGGACCTTCTTGTTGACGATGAAACACAGAAATTGCCTCGGAATAAAATAGAAAACGCACAATGCCGTCTTAAGTACAAGATGACTGACTCTTCTTACTGTCTATGTTTTGAACCATTCCTGTGACCGTAGTTACAGGTTCCGATGCTTCACTTCAGGTTTATTGTATCCCTCTGACTTTCTTATTGACGATGAAACACAGAAATTGCATCGGAATTAAATAGAAATGGCACAATGCCGACTTAAGTACAAGAAGACTGACTCTTCCTACTGTCTATGTTTTGAACCATTCCTGTGTCACTAGTTAGAGACTCCGATGCTTCACTTCAGGTTTACTGTATCCCTCTGACCTGCTTATTGACGATGAAACACACTAATTGCATCGGAAATAAATAGAAAAGGGTACAATGCCGAGTTCAGTACAAGAAGACTGACTCTTCTTACTGTCTATGTTTTGAACCATTCCTGTGACACTAGTTATAGATTCCGATGCTTCACTTCATTTTTACTGTATCCCTTGGACCTTCTTATTGACGATGAAACACAGATATTGCATCGGAATTAAATACAATATGTACAATGCCGACGTAAGTACTATAAGACTGACTCTTCTTACTGACTATGATTTGAACTATTCCTGTGGCGCTAGTTAGAGGTTCCGATGCTTCACTTCAGGTTTACTATATCCCTCTGACCTTATTATTGACAATGAAACACAGAAATTGCATCGGAATTAAATTGAAAAAGGCACAATTCCGACTTAAGTACAAGAACACTGACTCTTATTACTGTCTATGTTTTGAACCATTCCTGTGACACTAGTTATAGATTCCGATGCCTCCCTTCAGGTTTACTGTATCCCTCTGACCTTATTGACGGTGAAACACAGAAATTGCATCGGAATTAAATACAAAAGCCACAAAGCCGACTTAAGTACAAGAAGATTGACTCTTCTTACTGACTATGTTTTGAACCATTCCTGTGACACTAGTTATAGATTCCGATGCTTCACTTCAGGTTTACTCTATCCCTCTGACGTTCTTATTGAAGATGAAACACAGATAGTGCATCAGAGTTAAATACAAAAGGCACAATGCCGACTTAAGTACAAGACGACTGACTCTTCCTACTGTCTATGCTTTGAACCACTCCTATGACACTAGTTATAGTTTTCGATGTTTCACTTCTGGATTTCTGTATCCTTCTGACCTTCGTTTTGACGATGCAACACAGAAATTGCATCGGAATTAAATAGAAAAGGCACAATGCCGACTTAAGTACAAGAAAACTGACTCTTCCTACTGTCTATGTTTTGAACCATTCCTGTGACACTAGTTAGAGACTCCGATGCTTCACTTCAGGTTTACTGTATCCCTCTGACCGTCTTATTGACGGTGAAGCACAGAAATTTCATCGGAATTAAATACAAATGGCACAATGCCGACTTAAGTACAAGAAGACTGACTCTGCTTACTGTCTATGTTTTGAACCATTCCTGTGACACTAGTTATAGATTCCGATGCTTCACTTCAGTTTTACTGTATCCCTTGGACCTTCTTGTTGACGATGAAACACAGAAACTGCCTCGGAATAAAATATAAAACGCACAATGCCGACTTAAGTACAAGATGACTGACTCTTCTTACTGTCTATGTTTTGAACCATTCCTGTGACCGTAGTTACAGGTTCCGATGCTTCACTCCAGGTTTATTGTATCCCTCTGACCTTCTTAATGACGATGAAACACAGATATTGCATCACAATTAAATAGAAAAGGCACAATGCCGACTTAAGTACAAGAAGACTGACTCTTCCTACTGTCTATGTTTTGAACCATTCCTGTGTCACTAGTTAGAGACTCCGATGCTTCACTTCAGGTTTACTGTATCCCTCTGACCTTCTTATTGACGATGAAACACATTAATTGCATCGGAAATAAATTGAAATGGCACAATGCCGAGTTAAGTACAAGAAGACTGACTCTTCTTACTGACTATGTTTTGAACCATTCCTGTGACACTAGTTATAGATTCCGATGCTTCACTTCTGGTTTACTGTATCCCTCTGACCTTCTTATCGACAATGAAACACAGAAAGTGCATCGGAATTAAAGAGAAAAGGCACAAAGCAGACATAAGTTCAAGAGGACTGACTCTTCCTGCTGTCTATGTTTTGAACCATTCCTGTGGCACTAGTTATAGATTCCGATGCCTCACTTCAGGTTTACTGTATCCCTTAGTCCTTCTTATTGACGATTAAACACAGATATTGCATCGGAATTAAATACAAAAGGCACAATGCCGACGTAAGTACTAGAAGACTGACTCTTCTTTCTGTCTATGATTTGAACCATTCCTGTGACACTAGTTATAGATTCCGATGCTTCACTTCAGGTTTACTGTATCCATGTGACCTTCTTATTGATGGTGAAACACAGAAATTGCATCGGAATTAAATAGAAAAGGCACAATGCCGACTTCAGTACAAGAAGACTGACCCTTCTTACTGTCTATGATTTTAACCATTCCTGTGACACTAGTTATAGATTCCGATACTTCACTTCAGAATTACTGTATCCCTTGGACCTTCTTATTGACGATGAAACACAGAAATTGCATCGGAATTAAACAGAAAAGGCACAATGCCGACTTAAGTACAAGAAGACTGACTCTTCATACTGACAATGTTTTGAACCATTCCTGCGACGCTAGTTACAGATTCCGATGCTTCACTTCAGGTTTACTGTATCCCTTGGACCTTCTTATTGACGATGAAACACAGATATTGCATCGGAATTAAATAGAAAATGCACAATGCCGATTTAAGTACAAGAAGACTGACTCTTCTTACTGACGAAGTTTTGAACCATTCCTGTGACACTAGTTAGAGCTTCCGATGCTTCACTTCAGGTTTACTGTATCCCTCTGACCTTCCTATTGACGATGAAACACAGTAATTGCATCGGAATTAAATTGAAAAGGGCATATTGCCGATTTAAGTACAAGAAGTCCGACTATTCTTACTGTCTATGTTTTGAACCATTCCTGTGACACTAGTTATGGAGTCCGATGCTTCACTTCAGGTTTACTGTATCCCTTGGACCTTCTCATTGACGATGAAACACAGAAATTGCCTCGGAATTAAATACAAAAGGCACTATGCCGACTTAACTACAAGAAGACTGACTCTTCTTACTGACTTTTTTTTGAACCATTCCTGTGACACTAGTTATAGATTCCGATGCTTCACTTCAGGTATACTGTATCCCTCTGACCTTCTTATTGACGATGAAACGCAGAAATTGAATCGGAATTAAATACAAAATGCACAATGCCGACTTAAGTACATGTATACTAACTCTTCCTACTGTCTATGTTTTGAAACATTCCTATGACACTAGTTATAGATTCCGACGCTTCATTTCAGGTTTACTGTATCCCTTGGACCTTCTTATTGACGATGAAACACAGAAATTGCATCGGAATTAAATACAAGAGGCACAATGCTGACTTAAGTACAAGAAGACAGACCTTTCTTACTGTCTATGCTTAGAACCATTCCTGTGACACTAGTTATAGATTCCGATGCTACACTTCAGGTTTACTTTATCCCTCTGACCTTCTTATTGACGATGAAACACAGAAATTGCTTCGGAGTTAAATACAAAAGGCACAATGCCGACTTAAGTACAAGAAGGCGGACTATTCTTACTGACTGTTTCGAACCATTCCTGTGACACTAGTTATAGATTCCGATGCTTCACTTCAGGTTTACTGTATCCCTCTGACCTTCTTATTGACGGTGAAGCACAGAAACTGCATCGGAATTAAATACAAATGGCACAATGCCGACTTAAGTACAAGAAGACTGACTCTGCTTACTGTCTATGTTTTGAACCATTCCTGTGACACTAGATATAGATTCCGATGCTTCACTTCAGTTTTACTGTATCCCTTGGACCTTCTTGTTGACGATGAAACACAGAAATTGCCTCCTAATAAAATAGAAAACGCACAATGCCGACTTAAGTACAAGATGACTGACCCTTCTTACTGTCTATGTTTGAACCATTCCTGTGACCGTAGTTACAGATTCCGATGCTTCACTGCAGGTTTATTGTATCCCTCTGACCTTCTTATTGACAATGAAACACAGAAATTGCATCGGAATTAAATAGAAAAGGCACAATGCCGACTTAAGTACAAGAAGACTGACTCTTCCTACTGTCTATGCTTTGAACCATTCCTGTGACACTAGTTATAGATTCCGATGCTTCACTTCAGGTTTACTGTATCCCTTGGACGTACTTATTGACGATGAAACACAGAAATTGCATCGGAATTAAATAGAAAAGGCACAATGCCGACTTAAGTACAAGAAGACTGACTCTTGTTTCTGACTATGTTATGAACCATTCCTGTCGCAGTTACAGATTCCCATGCTTCACTTCAGGTTTACTGTATCCCTTGGACCTTCTTATTGACGATGAAACATAGATATTGCATCGGAATTAAATACAAAATGCACAATGCCGATTTAAGTACAAGAAGACTGACTCTTCTTACTGACGATTTTTGAACCATTCCTGTGACACTAGTTAGAGCTTCCGATGCTTCACTTCATGTTTACTGTATCCCTCTGACCTTCCTATTGACGATGAAACACAGTAATTGCATCGGAATTAAATTGAAAAGGGCATAATGCCGACATAAGTACAAGAAGTCCGACTCTTCTTACTGTCTATGTTTTGAACCATTCCTGTGACACTAGTTATAGATTCCGATGCTTCACTTCAGGTTTACTGTATCCCTTGGACGTACTTATTGACGATGAAACACAGAAATTGCATCGGAATAAAATAGAAAAGGCACAATGCCGACTTAACTTCAAGAAGACTGACTCTTCTTACTGACTATTTTTTGAACCATTCCTGTGCCACTAGTTATCGATTCCGATGCTTCACTTCAGGTTTACTGTATCCCTTGGGCCTTCCTATTGACGATGAAACACAGAAATTGCATCTGAATAAAATACAAAAGGCACAATGCTGATTTAAGTACAAGAAGACTGACTCTCCTTACTGACTATGTTTTGAACCATTCCTGTTACACTAGTTATAGATTCCGGTGCTTCACTTCAGGTTTACGGTATCCCTCTGACCTTCTTATTGACGATGAAACACAGAAATTGCATCGGAATTAAATGCAAAATGCACAATGCCGACTTAAGTACATGTAGACTGACTCTTCCTACTGTCTATATTTTGAAACATTCCTGTGACCTTAGTTATAGATTCCGATGCTTCATTTCAGGTTTACTGTATCCCTTGGACCTTCTTATTGACGATGAAACACAGAAAGGGCATCCGAATTAAATAGAAAAGGCACAATGCCGACTTAAGTACAAGAAGACTGACTCTTCCTACTGTCTATGTTTTGAACCATTCCTGTGACACTATTTATAGATTCCGATTCTTCACTTCAGGTTTACTTTATCCCTCTGACGTTCTTATTGACGATGAAACACAGAGATTGCATCGCAATTCAATACAAAAGGCATAATGCCGACTTAAGTACAAGAAGACTAACCTTTCTTACTGTCTATGCTTTGGACCATTCCTGTGACACTAGTTATCGATTCCGATGCTTCACTTCAGGTTTACGGTATCCCTTGGACCTTCTTAATGACGATGAAACACAGAAATTGAATCGGAATTAAATACAAAAGGCACAATGCCGACTTAAGTACAGGAAGACTGACTCTTCCTACTGTCTATGATTTGAACCATTCCTGTGACACTAGTTATAGATTCTGATGCTTCACTTCAGGTTTACTGTATCCCTCTGACCCTCTTATATGCGATGAAACACAGAAATTGCATCGGAATTAAATAGAAAATGCACAATGCCGACTTAAGTACAAGAAGACTGATTCTTCTTACTGTCTATGTTTTGAACCATTCCTGTGACCGTAGTTACAGATTCCGATGCTTCACTTCAGGTTTACTGTATCCCTCTGACCTTCTTATTGACGATGCAACACAGAAATTACATCGGAATTAAATAGAAAAGGCACAATGCCGCCTTAAGTACAAGCAAACTGACTCTTCCTACTGTCTATGTTTTGAACCATTCCTGTGACACTAGTTATAGATTCCGATGCTTCACTTCAGGTTTACTGTATCCCTTGGACGTTCTTATTGACGATGAAACACATAAATTGTATCGGAATTAAATAGAAAAGGCACAATGCCGACTTAAGTACAAGAAGACTGACTCTTCTTACTGACAATAATTTGAACCATTCCTGTGACGATAGTAACAGATTCCGATGCTTCACTTCAGGTTTACTGTATCCCTTGGACCGTCTTATTGACGATGAAACACAGATATTGCATCGGCATTAAATACAAAAGGCACAATGCCAACGTAAGTACAGGAAGACTGACTTTTCTTACTGACTCTGTTTTGAACCATTCCTGTGACACTAGTTAGAGATTCCGATGCTTCACTTCAGGGTTACTGTACCCCTCTGACCTTCTTATTGACGATGAAGCACAGTAATTGCATCGGAATTTAATTGAGAAGGGCACAATGCCGACTTAAGTACTAGAAGACTGACTCTTCTTACTGTCTATGTTTTGAACCATTCCTGTGACACTAGTTATAGATTCCGATGCTTCACTTCAGGTTTACTGTATCCCTCTGATCTTCGTATTGACGATGAAACACAGAGAGAGCATCGGAATTAAATAGATAAGGTACAATACCAACTTAAGTACAAGAAGACTGACTCTTCCTACTGTCAATGTTTTGAACCAATTCTGTGACACTAGTTATAGATTCCGATGCCACACTTCAGGTTTACTGTATCCCTCTGATCTTCTTATTGACGATGAAACACAGAAATTGCATCGAAATTACATACAAAAGCCACAATGCCGACTTTAGTACAAGAAGACTGACTCTTCTTACTGACTATGTTTTGAACCATTCCTGTGACCCTAGTTATAGATTCAGATGCTTCACTTCAGGTTTACTGTATAACTTGGACCTTATTATTGACGATGAAACACAAATATTGCATCGGAATTCAATACAAAAGGCACAATGCCGACGTAAGTACTAGAATACTGACTCTTCTTACTAACTATGTTTTGAACTATTCCTGTGAAACTAGTTACAGATTCCGATGCTTCACTTCAGGTTTACTATATTCCTCTGACCCTATTATTGACGATGAAACACAGTAATTGCATCGGAATTAAATTGAAAAGGGCGCAATGTCGACTTAAGTACAAGAAGACTGACTCTTCTTACTGTCTATGTTTTGAACCTTTCCTGTGACACTAGTTATAGATTCCGATGCTTCACTTCAGGTTTACTGTATCCCTTGGACCTTCTTATTGACGATGAAAAACAGAAATTGCATTGGAATTAAATACAAAAGCCACAAAGCTGACTTAAGTACAAGAAGACTGACTCTTCTTACTGACTATGTTTTGAACCAATCCTGTGACACTAGTTATAGATTCCGATGCTTCACTTCAGGTTTACTGTATCCCCCAGACCTTCTTAATGAAGATGAAACACAGATTGTGCAACGGAGTTAAATACAAGAGACACAATGCCGACTTAAGTACAAGAAGACTGACTATTCCTACTGTCTATGTTTTGAACCATTCCTGTGACACTAGTTATAGATATCGATGCTTCACTTCAGATTTACTGTATCCCTTGGACCTTCTTATTGACGATGAAACACAGAAATTGCATCGGAATTAAATACAAAATGCAGAATGCCGACTTAAGTATTGGAAGACTGACTCTTCTTATTGACTGTTTTGAACCATTCCCGTGACACTACATATAGATTCCGATGCTTCACTTCAGGTTTACTGTATCCATCTGACCTTCTTATTGACGATGAAATACGAAATTGCCTCGGAATTAAATACAAAAGGCACAATGCCGACTTAACTACAAGAAGACTGATTCTTCTTACTGACTATTTTTTGAACCATTCCTGTGCCACTAGTTAAAGATTCCCATGCTTCACTTCAGGTTTACTGTATCCCTTGGACCTTCTTATTGACGATGAAACACAGAAATTGCATCTGAATAAAATACAAAAGGCACAATGCCGATTTAAGTACAAGAAGACTGACTCTCCTTACTGACTATGTTTTGAACCATTCCTGTTACACTAGTTATAGATTCCGATGCTTCACTTCAGGTTTACGGTATCCCTCTGACCTTCTTATTGACGATGAAACACAGAAATTGCATCGGAATTAAATACAAAAGGCACAATGCCGACTTAAGTACATGTAGACTGACTCTTCATACTGTCTATATTTTGAAACATTCCTGTGACCTTAGTTACAGATCCCGCTGCTTCATTTCAGGTTTACTGTATCCCTTGGACCTTCTTATTGACGATGAAACACAGAAAGGGCATCGGAAATAAATTGAAAAGGCACAATGCCGACTTAAGTACAAGAAGACTGACTCTTCCTACTGTCTATGTTTTGAACCATTCCTGTGACACTATTTATAGATTCCGATTCTTCACTTCAGGTTTACTTTATCCCTCTGACCTTCTTATTGACGATGAAACACAGAGATTGAATCGGAATTAAATTCAATAGGCACAATGTCGACTTAAGTACAAGAAGACTGACTCTTCCTACTGACTATGTTTTGAACCATTCCTGTTACACTAGTTATAGATTCCGATGCTTCACTTCAGGTTTACGGTATCCCTTGTACCTTCTTAATGACGATGAAACACAGAAATTGAATCGGAATTAATTACAAAACTCACAATGTCGACTTAAGTACAGGAAGACTGACTCTTCCTACTGTCTATGTTTTGAACCATTCCTGTGACACTAGTTATAGATTCTGATGCTTCACTTCAGGTTTACTGTATCCCTCGGGCCCTCTTATATGCGATGGAACACAGAAATTGCTTCGGAATTAAATAGAAAAGGCACAATGCCGACTTAAGTACAAGGAGACTGATTCTTCTTACTGTCTATGTTTTGAACCATTCCTGTGACCGTAGTTACAGATTCCGATGCTACACTTCAGGTTTACTGTATCCCTCTGACCTTCTTATTGACGATGCAACACAGAAATTACATCGGAATTAAATAGAAAAGGCACAATGCCGTCTTAAGTACAAGTAGACTGACTCTTCCTACTGTCTATGTTTTGAACCATTCCTGTGACACTACTTATAGATTCCAATGCTTTACTTCAGGTTTATTGTATTTCTCTGACCTTCTTATTGACGAAGAAACACAGATATTGCATCGGAATTAAATACAAAAGGCACAATGCCGACTTAAGTACAAGAAGACTGACTCTTCTTACTGACTATGTTTTGAACCATTCCTGTGACGATAGTTACAGGTTTCGATGCTTCATTTCAGGTTTACTGTATCCCTTGGACCTTCTTATTGACTATGAAACACAGAAATTGCATCGGAATTAAATAGAAAAGGCACAATGCCGACTTAACTACAAGAAGGCTGATTCTTCTTACTGTCTATGTTTTGAACCATTCCTCTGACACTAGTTACGGATTCCGATGCTTCACTTCAGGTTTACTGTATCCCTCAGACCTTCTTATTGACGATGCAACACAGAAATTGCATCGGAATTAAATAGAAAAAGCACAATGCCGACTTAAGTACAAGATGACTGACTCTTCTTACTGACAATATTTTGAACCATTCCTGTGACGCAAGTTACAGATTCCGATGCTTCACTTCATTTTTACTGTATCCCTTGGACCTTCTTATTGACGATGAAACACAGAAATTGAATCGGAATTAAATTCAATAGGCACAATGTCGACTTAAGTACAAGAAGACTGACTCTTCCTACTGACTATGTTTTGAACCATTCCTGTTACACTAGTTATAGATTCCGATGCTTCACTTCAGGTATACGGTATCCCTCTGACATGCTTATTGACGATGAAACACAGAAATTGCATCGGAATTAAATACAAAAGGCACAATGCCGACTTAAGTACTTGTAGACTGACTCTTCATACTGTCTATATTTTGAAACATTCCTGTGACCTTAGTTATAGATTTCGATGATTCATTTCAGGTTTACTGTATCCCTTGGACCTTCATATTGACGATGAAACACAGAAAGGGCATCGGAATTAAATAGAAAAGGCACAATGCCGACTTAAGTACAAGAAGACTGACTCTTCCTACTGTCTATGTTTTGAACCATTCCTGTGACACTATTTATAGATTCCCATTCTTCACTTCAGGTTTACTTTATCCCTCTGACCTTCTTATTGACGATGAAACACAGAGATTGCATCGCATCTAAATACGAAAGGCACAATTCCGACTTAAGTACAAGAAGACTAATCTTTCTTACTGTCTATGCTTTGAACCATTCCTGTGACACTAGTTATCGATTCCGATGCTTCACTTCAGGTTTACGGTATCCCTTGGACCTTCTTAATGACGATGAAACACAGAAATTGAATCGGAATGAAATACAAAAGGCACAATGTCGACTTAAGTACAGGAAGACTGACTCTTCCTACTGTCTATGTTTTGAACCATTCCTGTGACACTAGTTATAGATTCTGATGCTTCACTTCAGGTTTACTGTATCCCTCTGACCCTCTTATATGCGATGGAACACAGAAATTGCATCGGAATTAAATAGAAAAGGCACAATGCCGACTTAAGTACAAGAAGACTGATTCTTCTTACTGTCTATGTTTTGAACCATTCCTGTGACCGTAGTTACAGATTCCGATGCTTCACTTCAGGTTTACTCTATCCCTCTGACCTTCTTATTGACGATGCAACACAGAAATTACATCGGAATTAAATAGAAAAGGCACAATGCCGCCTTAAGTACAAGTAGACTGACTCTTCCTACTGTCTATGTTTTGAACCATTCCTGTGACCGTAGTTACAGATTCCGATGCTTCACTTCAGGTTTACTCTATCCCTCTGACCTTCTTATTGACTATGAAACACAGAAATTGCATCGGAATTAAATAGAAAAGGCACAATGCCGACTTAAGTACAAGAAGACTGATTCTTCTTACTGTCTATGTTTTGAACCATTCCTGTGACCGTAGTTACAGATTCCGATGCTTCACTTCAGGTTTACTGTATCCCTCTGACCTTCTTATTGACGATGCAACACAGAAATTACATCGGAATTAAATAGAAAAGGCACAATGCCGACTTAAGTACAAGAAGACTGACTCTTCTTACTGACTATGTTTTGAACCATTCCTGTGACGATAGTTACAGATTCCGATGCTTCACTTCAGGTTTACTGTATCCCTTGGACCTTCTTATTGACGATGAAACACAGATATTGCATCGGAATTAAATACAAAAGGCACAATGCCGACGTAAGTACAGGAAGACTGACATTTCTTACTGACTCTGTTTTGAACCATTCCTGTGATACTAATTAGAGATTCCGATGCTTCACTTCAGGTTTACTGTATCACTCTGACCTTCTTATTGACGATGAAACACAGTAATTGCATCGGAATTTAATTGAAAAGGGCACAATGCCTACTTAAGTACTAGAAGACTGACTCTTCTTACTGTCTATGTTTTTAACCATTCCTGTGACACTAGTTATAGATTCCGATGCATTACTTCAGGTTTAATGTATCCCTTGGACCCTCTTTTTGGCGATGAAACACAGAAATTGCATCGGAATTAGATACAAAAGCCACAATGCCGACTTAAGTACAAGTAGACTGACTCTTCTTACTGACTATGTTTTGAACCATTACTGTGACACTAATTATAGATTCCGATGCTTCACTTCAGGTTTACTGTATCCCTCTGATCTTCGTATTGACGATGAAACACAGAAAGTGCATCGGAATTAAATAGAAAAGGCACAATGCCAACTTAAGTACAAGAAGACTGACTCTTCCTACTGTCAATGCTATGAACCATTCCTGTGACACTAGTTATAGATTCCGATGCCTCACTTCAGGTTTACTGTATCCCTCTGACCTTCTTATTGACGATGAAACACAGAAATTGCATCTTCAGTTTTACTGTATCCCTAGGACCTTCTTATTGACAATGAAACACAGATATTGCATCAAAATGAAATACAAAAGGCACAATGCCGACCTAAGTACAAGAAGACTGACTCTTCTTACTGACGATATTTTTAACCATTCCTGTGCCACTAGTTAGAGCTTCCGATGCTTCACTTCAGGTTTACTGTATCCCTCTGTCCTTCTTATTGACGACGAATCAGAGTAATTGCTTTGGAATTAAATTGAAAAGGGCATAATGCCGACTTAAGTACAAGAAATCTGGCTCTTCTTACTGTCTATGTTTTGAACCATTCCTGTGACACTAGTTATAGATTCCGATGCTTCACTTCAGGTTTACTGTATCCCTTGCACCTTCGTATTCACGATGAAAAACAGAAATTGCATCGGAATTAAATACAAAAGCCACAAATTCGACTTAAGTACAAGAAGACTGACTCTTCTTACTGACTATGTTTTGAAACAATCCTGTGACACTAGTTATAGATTCCGATGCTTCACTTCAGGTTTACTGTATCCCTCTGACCATCTTATTGACGATGAACAACAGAAATTGCATCGGAATTAAATACAAAAGGCACAATGCCGACTTAAGTACATGTAGACTGATTCTTCCTACTGTCTATATTTTGAAACATTCCTGTAACCTTAGTGATAGATTCCGATGCTTCATTTCAGGTTTACTGTATCCCTTGGACCTTCTTATTGACGATGAAACACAGAAACGGCATCGGAATTAAATGGAAGAGGCACAATGCTGACTTAAGTACAAGAAGACTGACTCTTCCTACTGTTTATGTTTTGAACCATTCCTGTGACACTATTTATAGATTCCGATTCTTCACTTCAGGTTTACTTTGTAACTCTGACCTTCTTATTGACGATGAAACGCAGAGATTGCGTCGCAATTAAGTACATAAGGCACAATGCCGACTTAAGTACAGGAAGACTGACTCTTCCTACTGTCTATGTTTTGAACCATTCCTGTGACACTAGTTATAGATTCTGATGCTTCACTTCAGGTTTACTGTATCCCTCTGAACCTCTTTTATGCGATGGAACACAGAAATCGCATCGGAATTAAATAGAAAAGGCACAAAGCCGACTTAACTACAAGAAGGCTGATTCTTCTTACTGTCTATCTTTTGAACCATTCCTCTGACACTAGTTACAGATTCCGATGCTTCACTTCAGGTTTACTGTATCCCTCAGACCTTCTTATGGACGATGCAACACAGAAATTGCATCGGAATTAAATAGAAAAAGCACAATGCCGACTTAAGTACAAGATGACTGACTCTTCTTACTGACAATATTTTGAACCATTCCTGTGACGCAAGTTACAGATTCCGATGCTTCACTTCATTTTTACTGTATCCCTTGGACCTCCTTATTGACGATGAAACACAGAAATTGAATTGGAATTAAATTCAATAGGCACAATGTCGACTTAAGTACAAGAAGACTGACTCTTCCTATTGACTATGTTTTGAACCATTCCTGTTACACTAGTTATAGATTCCGATGCTTCACTTCAGGTTTACGGTATCCCTCTGACATGCTTATTGACGATGAAACACAGAAATTGCATCGGAATAAAATACAAAAGGCACAATGCCGACTTAAGTACTTGTAGACTGACTCTTCATACTGTCTATATTTTGAAACATTCCTGTGACCTTAGTTATAGATTCCGATGCTTCATTTCAGGTTTACTATATCCCTCGGACCTTCTTATTGACGATGAAACACAGAAAGGGCATCGGAATTAAATAGAAAAGGCACAATGCCGACTTAAGTACAAGAAGACTGACTCTTCCTACTGTCTACGTTTTGAACCATTCCTGTGACACTATTTATAGATTCCCATTCTATACTTCAGGTTTACTTTATCCCTCTGACCTTCTTATTGACGATGAAACACAGAGATTGCATCGCATCTAAATACGAAAGGCACTATTCCGACTTAAGTACAAGAAGACTAACCTTTCTTACTGTCTATGCTTTGAACCATTCCTGTGACACTAGTTATCGATTCCGATGCTTCACTTCAGGTTTACGGTATCCCTTGGACCTTCTTAATGACGATGAAACACAGAAATTGAATCGGAATGAAATACAAAAGGCACAATGTCGACTTAAGTACAGGAAGACTGACTCTTCCTACTGTCTATGTTTTGAACCATTCCTGTGACACTAGTTATAGATTCTGATGCTTCACTTCAGGTTTACCGTATCCCTCTGACCCTCTTATATGCGATGGAACACAGATATTGCATCGGAATTAAATAGAAAAGGCACAATGCCGACTTAAGTACAAGAAGACTGATTCTTCTTACTGTCTATGTTTTGAACCATTCCTGTGAACGTAGTTACAGATTCCGATGCTTCACTTCAGGTTTACTCTATCCCTCTGACCTTCTTATTGACGATGCAACACAGAAATTACATCGGAATTAAATAGAAAAGGCACAATGCCGCCTTAAGTACAAGTAGACTGACTCTTCCTACTGTCTATGTTTTGAACCATTCCTGTGACACTACTTATAGATTCCGATGCTTTACTTCAGGTTTACTGTATTTCTCTGACGTTCTTATTGACGATGAAACACAGATATTGCATCGGAATTAAATACAGAAGGCACAATTCCGACTTAAGTACAAGAAGACTGACTCTTCTTACTGACTATGTTTTGAACCATTCCTGTGACGACAGTTACAGATTTCGATGCTTCATTTCAGGTTTACTGTATCCCTTGGACCTTCTTATTGACTATGAAACACAGAAATTGCAGCGGAATATAATAGAAAAGGCACAATGCCGACTTAAGTACAAGAAGACTGATTCTTCTTACTGTCTATGCTTTGAACCTTTCCTGTGACCGTAGTTACAGATTCCGATGCTTTACTTCAGGTTTACTGTATCCCTCTGACCTTCTTATTGACGATGCAACACAGAAATTACATCGGAATTAAATAGAAAAGGCACAATGCCGACTTAAGTACAAGAAGACTGACACTTCTTACTGACTATGTTTTGAACCATTCCTGTGACGATAGTTACAGATTCCGATGCTTCACTTCAGGTTTACTGTATCCCTTGGACCTTCTAATTGACGATGAAACACAGATATTGCATCGGAATTAAATACAAAAGGCACAATGCCGACGTAAGTACAGGAAGACTGACATTTCTTACTGACTCTGTTTTGAACCATTCCTGTGATACTAATTAGAGATTCCGATGCTTCACTTCAGGTTTACTGTATCCCTCTGACCTTCTTATTGACGATGAAACACAGTAATTGCATCGGAATTTAATTGAAAAGGGCACAATGCCTACTTAAGTACTAGAAGACTGACTCTTCTCACTGTCTATGTTTTTAACCATTCCTGTGACACTAGTTATAGATTCCGATGCTTTACTTCAGGTTTAATGTATCCCTTGGACCCTCTTTTTGGCGATGAAACACAGAAATTGCATCGGAATTAGATACAAAAGCCACAATGCCGACTTAAGTACAAGAAGACTGACTCTTCTTACTGACTATGTTTTGAACCATTCCTGTGACACTAATTATAGATTCCGATGCTTCACTTCAGGTTTACTGTATCCCTCTGATCTTCGTATTGACGATGAAACACAGAAAGTGCTTCGGAATTAAATAGAAAAGGCACAATGCCAACTTAAGTACAAGAAGACTGACTCTTCCTACTGTCAATGCTTTGAACCATTCCTGTGACACTAGTTATAGATTCCGATGCCACACTTCAGGTTTACTGTATCCCTCTGACCTTCTTATTGACGATGAAACACAGAAATTGCATCTTCAGTTTTACTGTATCCCTAGGACCTTCTTATTGACAATGAAACACAGATATTGCATCGAAATTAAATACAAAAGGCACAATGCCGACTTAAGTACAAGAAGACTGACTCTTCTTACTGACGATATTTTTAACCATTCCTGTGCCACTAGTTAGAGCTTCCGATGCTTCACTTCAGGTTTACTGTATCCCTCTGTCCTTCTTATTGACGACGAATCAGAGTAATTGCTTTGGAATTAAATTGAAAAGGGCATAATGCCGACTTAAGTACAAGAAGTCTGGCTCTTCTTACTGTCCATGTTTTGAACCATTCCTGTGACACTAGTTATAGATTCCGATGATTCACTTCAGGTTTACTGTATCCCTTGCACCTTCGTATTCACGATGAAAAACAGAAATTGCATCGGAATTAAATACAAAAGCCACAAATTCGACTTAAGTACAAGAAGACTGACTCTTCTTACTGACTATGTTTTGAAACAATCCTGTGACACTAGTTATAGATTCCGATGCTTCACTTCAGGTTTACTGTATCCCTCTGACCATCTTATTGACGATGAAACACAGAAATTGCATCGGAATTAAATACAAAAGGCACAATGCCGACTTAAGTACATGTAGACTGATTCTTCCTACTGTCTATATTTTGAAACATTCCTGTGACCTTAGTTATAGATTCCGATGCTTCATTTCAGGTTTACTGTATCCCTTGGACCTTCTTATTGACGATGAAACATAGAAACGGCATCGGAATTAAATGGAAGAGGCACAATGCTGACTTAAGTACAAGAAGACTGACTCTTCCTACTGTTTATGTTTGGAACCATTGCTGTGACACTATTTATAGATTCCGATTCTTCACTTCAGGTTTACTTTGTAACTCTGACCTTCTTATTGACGATGAAACGCAGAGATTGCGTCGCAATTAAGTACATAAGGCACAATGCCGACTTAAGTACAGGAAGACTGACTCTTCCTACTGTCTATGTTTTGAACCATTCCTGTGACACTAGTTATAGATTCTGATGCTTCACTTCAGGTTTACTGTATCCCTCTGAACCTCTTTTATGCGATGGAACACAGAAATCGCATCGGAATTAAATAGAAAAGGCACAATGCCGACTTAAGCACAAGAAGACTGATTCTTCTTACTGTCTATGTTTTGAACCATTCCTGTGACCGTAGTTACAGATTCCGATGCTTCACTTCAGGTTTACTGTATCCCTCTGACCTTCTTATTGACGATGCAACGCAGAAATTACATCGGAATTAAATAGAAAAGCCACAATGCCACCTTAAGTACAAGTAGACTGACTCTTCCTACTGTCTCTGTTTTGAACCATTCCTGTGCCACTAGTTACAGATTCCGATTCTTCACTTCAGGTTTACTGTATCCCTCAGACCGTCTTATTGACGATGAAACACAGAAATTGAATCGGAATTAAATACAAAAGGCACAACGTCGACTTAAGTACAAGAAGTCTGAGTCTTCCTACTGTCTATGTTTTGAACCATTCCTGTGACACTAGTTATAGATTCCGATGCTTCACTTCAGGTTTACTGTATCCCTCTGACCCTCTTATATACGATGAAACACAGAAATTGCATCGGAATTAAATAGAAAAGGCACAATGCCGACTTAAGTACAAGAAGACTGATTCTTCCTACTGTGTGTGTTTTGAACAATTCCTGTGACGCTGGTTACAGATTCCGATGCTCCACTTCAGGTTTACTGTATCCCTTGGACCTTCTTATTGACGATGAAACACAGATATTGCATCGGAATTAAATACACATAGCCCAATGCCGACTTAAGTACAAGAAGACTGTCTCTTCTTACTGTCTATGATTTGAACCTTTCCTGTGACACTAGTTATACATTCCGATGCTTCACTTCAGGTTTACTGTATCTCTCTGACCTTCTTATTGACGATGAGACACAGATATTGCATCGGAATTTAATACAAAAGGCACAATGCCGACGTAAGTACAGGAAGACTGACATTTCTTACTGACTCTGTTTTGAACCATTCCTGTGATACTAGTTAGAGATTCCGATGCTTCACTTCAGGTTTACTGTATCCCTCTGACCTTCTTATTGACGATGAAACACAGTAATTGCATCGGAATTTAATTGAAAAGGGCACAATGCCGACTTAAGTACTAGAAGACTGACTCTTCTTACTGTCTATGTTTTTAACCATTCCTGTGACACTAGTTATAGATTCCGATGCTTCACTTCAGGTTTAATGTATCCCTTGGACACTCTTATTTTCGATGAAACACAGAAATTGCATCGGAATTAGATACAAAAGCCACAATGCCGACTTAAGTACAAAAAGACTGACTCTTCTTACTGACTATGTTTTGAACCATTCCTGTGACACTAATTATAGATTCCGATGCTTCACTTCAGGTTTACTGTCTCCCTCTGATTTTGGTATTGACGATGAAACACAGAAAGTGCATCGGAAATAAATAGAAAAGGCACAATGCCAACTTAAGTACAAGAAGACTGACTCTTCCTACTGTCAATGTTTTATACCATTCCTGTGACACTAGTTATAGATTCCGATGCCTCACTTCAGGTTTACTGTATCCCTCTGACCTTCTTACTGACGATGAAACACAGAAATTGCATCTTCAGGTTTACTGTATCCCTAGGACCTTCTTATTGACAATGAAACACACACATTGCATTGAAATTAAATACAAAAGGCACAATGCCGACTTAAGTACAAGAAGACTGACTCTTCTTACTGACGATATTTTTAACCATTCCTGTGCCACTAGTTAGAGCTTCCGATGCTTCACTTCAGGTTTACTGTATCTCTCTGTCCTTCTTATTGACGACGAATCAGAGTAATTGCTTTGGAATTAAATTGAAAAGGGCATAATGCCGACTTAAGTACAAGAAGTCTGGCTCTTCTTACCGTCTATGTTTTGAACCATTCCTGTGACACTAGTTATAGATTCCGATGCTTCACTTCAGGTTTACTGTATCCCTTGCACCTTCGTATTCACGATGAAAAACAGAAATTGCATCGGAATTAAATACAAAAGCCACAAATTCGACTTAAGTACAAGAAGACTGACTCTTCTTACTGACTAAATTTTGAAACAAACCTGTGACACTAGTTATGGATTCCGATGCTTCACTTCAGGTTTACTGTATCCTTCTGACCATCTTATTGACGATGAAACACAGAAATTGCATCGGAATTAAATACAAAAGGCACAATGCCGACTTAAGTACATGTAGACTGATTCTTCCTACTGTCTATACTTTGAAACATTCCTGTGACCTTAGTTATAGATTCCGATGCTTCATTTCAGGTTTACTGTATCCCTTGGACCTTTATATTGACGATGAAACACAGAAACGGCATCGGAATTAAATGGAAGAGGCACAATGCTGACTTAAGTACAAGAAGACTGACTCTTCCTACTGTCTATGCTTTGAACCATTCCTGTGACACTATTTATAGATTCCGATTCTTCACTTCAGGTTTACTTTGTAACTCTGACCTTCTTATTGACGATGAAACACAGAGATTGCATCGCAATTAAGTACATAAGGATCAATGCCGACTTAAGTACAAGAAGACTAACCTTTCTCACTGTCTATGCTTTGAACCATTCCTGTGACACTAGTTATCGATTCCGATGCTTCACTTCAGGTTTACGGTATCCCTTGGTCCTTCTTAATGACGATGAAACACAGATATTGCATCGGAATTAAAAACCAATAGCCCAATGCCGACTTAAGTACAAGAAGACTGTCTCTTCTTACTGTCTATGATTTGAACCTTTCCTGTGACACTAGTTATACATTCCGATGCATCACTTCAGGTTTACTGTATCTCTCTGACCTTCTTATTGACGATGAAACACAGATATTGCATCGGAATTTAATACAAAAGGCACAATGCCGACTTAAGTACAAGAAGACTGACTCTTCTTACTGACTATGTTTTGAACCATTCCTGTGACGATAGTTACAGATTCCGATGCTTCACTTCAGGTTTACTGTATCCCTCTGACCTTCTTATTGACGATGAAACACAGTAATTGCATCGGAATTTAATTGAAAAGGGCACAATGCCGACTTAAGTACTAGAAGACTGACTCTTCTTACTGTCTGTGTTTTGAACCATTCCTGTGACACTAGTTATAGATTCCGACGCTTCACTTCAGGTTTAATGTATCCCTTGGACCCTCTTATTGACGATGAAACACAGAAATTGCATCGGAATTAGATACAAAAGCCACAATGCCGACTTAACTACAAGAAGACTGACTCTTCTTACTGTCTATGTTTTGAACCATTCCTGTGACACTAGTTATAGATTCCGATGCTTCATTTCAGGTTTACTGTATCCCTCTGATCTTCGTATTGACGATGAAACACGGAAAGTGCATTGGAACTAAATAGAAAAGGCACAATGGAAACTTAAGTACAAGAAGACTGACTCTTCCTACTGTCAATGTTTTGAACCATTCCTGTGACACTAGTTATAGATTCCGATGCTTCACTTCAGGTTTACTGTATCCCTCTGACCTTATTGACGATGAAACACAGAAATTGCATCGGAATTACATACAAAAGCCACAATGCCGACTTTAGTACAAGAAGACTGACTCTTCTTACTGACTATGCTTTGAACCATTCCTGTGACACTAGTTATAGATTCCGATGATTCACTTCAGGTTTTCTGTATCCCTTGGACCTTATTATTGACGATGAAACACAAATATTGCATCGGAATTAAATACAAAAGGCACAATGCCGACGTAAGTACTAGAAGACTGACTCTTCTTACTAACTATGTTTAGAACCATTCCTGTGACACTAGTTAGAGGTTCCGATGCTTCACTTCAGGTTTACTATATTCCTCTGACCCTATTATTGACGATGAAACACAGTAATTGCATCGGAATTAAATTGAAAAGGGCAAAATGCCGACTTAAGTACAAGAAGTCTGACTCTTCTTACTGTCTATGTTTGAACCATTCCTGTGACACTAGTTATAGATTCCGATGCTTCACTTCAGGTTTACTGTATCCCTTGGACCTTCTCATTGACGATTAAACACAGAAACTGCATCGGAAGTAAATAGAAAAGGCACAATGCCGACTTAAGTACAAGAAGACTGACCCTTATTACTGTCTATGATTTGAACCATTCCTGTGACACTAGTTACAGATTCCGATGCTTCACTTCAGGTTTACTGTATCCCTTGGACCTTCTTATTGACAATGAAACACAGATATTGCATCGAAATTAAATACAAAAGGCACAATGCCGACTTAAGTACAAGAAGACTGACTCTTCTTACTGACGATGTTGTGAACCATTCCTGTGACACTAGTTATAGATTCCGATGCTTCACATCAGATTTACTGTATCCCTTGTACCTTCTTATTGACGATGAAACACAGAAATTGCCTCGGAATGAAATACAAAATGCACAATGCCGACCTAAGTACAAGAAGACTGACTCTTCTTACTGACTGTTTTGAACCATTCCTGTGACACTAGTTATAGATTCCGATGCCTCACTTCAGGTTTACTGTATCCATCTGACCTTCTTATTGACGATGAAACACAGAAATTGCATCGGAAGTAAATAGAAAAGTCACAATGCCGACTTAAGTACAAGAAGACTGACCCTTCTTACTGTCTACGATTTGAACCATTCCTGTGACACTAGCTATAGATTCCGATGCTTCACTTCAGGTTTCCTGTATCCCTGGGACCTCTTATTGACGATGAAACACAGATTTTGCATCGGAATTAAGTGGAAAAGGCACAATGCCGACTTAAGTACAAGAAGACTGACTCTTCTTACTGACAATGTTTTCGTCCATTCCTGCGACGCTAGTTACAGATTCCGATGCTTCACTTCTGGTTTACTGAATCCCTTGCACCTTCTTATTGACAATGAAACACAGATATTGCATCGGAATTAAATACAAAAGGCACAAAGCCGACTTAAGTACAAGAAGACTGACTCTTGTTACTGACGATGATTTGAACCATTCCTGTGACACTAGTTAGAGCTTGCGATGCTTCACTTCAGGTTTACTGTATCCCTCTGTCCTTCTTATTGTCGACGAATCACAGTAATTGCATTGGAATTAAATTGAAAAGGGCATAATGCCGACTTAAGTACAAGAAGTCTGACTCTTCTTACTGTATATGTTTTGAACCATTCCTGTGACACTAGTTATAGATTCCGACGCTTCACTTCAGGTTTACTGTATCTCTCTGACCTTCTTATTAACGATGAAACACAGATATTGCATCGGAATTAAATACAAAAGGCACAATGCCGACTTAAGGACAAGAAGACTGACTCTTCTTACTGACTATGTTTTGAACCATTACTGTGACACTAATTATAGATTCCGATGCTTCACTTCAGGTTTACTCTATCCCTCTGATCTTCGTATTGACGATGAAACACAGAAAGTGCATCGGAATTAAATAGAAAAGGCACAATGCCAACTTAAGTACAAGAAGACTGACTCTTCCTACTGTCAATGCTTAGAACCATTCCTGTGACACTAGTTATAGATTCCGATGCCTCACTTGAGGTTTACTGTATCCCTCTGACCTTCTTATTGACGATGAAACACAGAAATTGCATCTTCAGTTTTACTGTATCCCTAGGACCTTCTTATTGACAATGAAACACAGATATTGCATCAAAATGAAATACAAAAGGCACAATGCCGACTTAAGTACAAGAAGACTGACTCTTCTTACTGACGATATTTTTAACCATTCCTGTGCCACTAGTTAGAGCTTCCGATGCTTCACTTCAGGTTTACTGTATCCCTCTGTCCTTCTTATTGACGACGAATCAGAGTAATTGCTTTGGAATTAAATTGAAAAGGGCATAATGCCGACTTAAGTACAAGAAATCTGGCTCTTCTTACTGTCTATGTTTTGAACCATTCCTGTGACACTAGTTATAGATTCCGATGCTTCACTTCAGGTTTACTGTATCCCTTGCACCTTCGTATTCACGATGAAAAACAGAAATTGCATCGGAATTAAATACAAAAGCCACAAATTCGACTTAAGTACAAGAAGACTGACTCTTCTTACTGACTATGTTTTGAAACAATCCTGTGACACTAGTTATAGATTCCGATGCTTCACTTCAGGTTTACTGTATCCCTCTGACCATCTTATTGACGATGAACCACAGAAATTGCATCGGAATTAAATACAAAAGGCACAATGCCGAGTTAAGTACAAGAAAACTGAGTCTCCTTACTGTCTACGTTTTCAACCATTCCTGTGACACTAGTTACAGATTCCGATGCTTCACTTCAGGTTTACTGTATCCCTCAGACCTTCTTATGGACGATGCAACACAGAAATTGCATCGGAATTAAATAGAAAAAGCACAATGCCGACTTAAGTACAAGATGACTGACTCTTCTTACTGACAATATTTTGAACCATTCCTGTGACGCAAGTTACAGATTCCGATGCTTCACTTCATTTTTACTGTATCCCTTGGACCTCCTTATTGACGATGAAACACAGAAATTGAATCGGAATTAAATTCAATAGGCACAATGTCGACTTCAGTACAAGAAGACTGACTCTTCCTATTGACTATGTTTTGAACCATTCCTGTTACACTAGTTATAGATTCCGATGCTTCACTTCAGGTTTACGGTATCCCTCTGACATGCTTATTGACGATGAAACACAGAAATTGCATCGGAATAAAATACAAAAGGCACAATGCCGACTTAAGTACTTGTAGACTGACTCTTCATACTGTCTATATTTTGAAACATTCCTGTGACCTTAGTTATAGATTCCGATGCTTCATTTCAGGTTTACTATATCCCTCGGACCTTCTTATTGACGATGAAACACAGAAAGGGCATCGGAATTAAATAGAAAAGGCACAATGCCGACTTAAGTACAAGAAGACTGACTCTTCCTGCTGTCTACGTTTTGAACCATTCCTGTGACACTATTTATAGATTCCCATTCTATACTTCAGGTTTACTTTATCCCTCTGACCTTCTTATTGACGATGAAACACAGAGATTGCATCGCATCTAAATACGAAAGGCACTATTCCGACTTAAGTACAAGAAGACTAACCTTTCTTACTGTCTATGCTTTGAACCATTCCTGTGACACTAGTTATCGATTCCGATGCTTCACTTCAGGTTTACGGTATCCCTTGGACCTTCTTAATGACGATGAAACACAGAAATTGAATCGGAATGAAATACAAAAGGCACAATGTCGACTTAAGTACAGGAAGACTGACTCTTCCTACTGTCTATGTTTTGAACCATTCCTGTGACACTAGTTATAGATTCTGATGCTTCACTTCAGGTTTACTGTATCCCTCTGACCCTCTTATATGCGATGGAACACAGATATTGCATCGGAATTAAATAGAAAAGGCACAATGCCGACTTAAGTACAAGAAGACTGATTCCTCTTACTGTCTATGTTTTGAACCATTCCTGTGAACGTAGTTACAGATTCCGATGCTTCACTTCAGGTTTACTCTATCCCTCTGACCTTCTTATTGACGATGCAACACAGAAATTACATCGGAATTAAATAGAAAAGGCACAATGCCGCCTTAAGTACAAGTAGACTGACTCTTCCTACTGTCTATGTTTTGAACCATTCCTGTGACACTACTTATAGATTCCGATGCTTTACTTCAGGTTTACTGTATTTCTCTGACGTTCTTATTGACGATGAAACACAGATATTGCATCGGAATTAAATACAAAAGGCACAATTCCGACTTAAGTACAAGAAGACTGACTCTTCTTACTGACTATGTTTTGAACCATTCCTGTGACGATAGTTACAGATTTCGATGCTTCATTTCAGGTTTACTGTATCCCTTGGACCTTCTTATTGACTATGAAACACAGAAATTGCAGCGGAATTAAATAGAAAAGGCACAATGCCGACTTAAGTACAAGAAGACTGATTCTTCTTACTGTCTATGTTTTGAACCTTTCCTGTGACCGTAGTTACAGATTCCGATGCTTCACTTCAGGTTTACTGTATCCCTCTGACCTTCTTATTGACGATGCAACACAGAAATTACATCGGAATTAAATAGAAAAGGCACAATGCCGACTTAAGTACAAGAAGACTGACACTTCTTACTGACTATGATTTGAACCATTCCTGTGACGATAGTTACAGATTCCGATGCTTCACTTCAGGTTTACTGTATCCCTTGGACCTTCTAATTGACGATGAAACACAGATATTGCATCGGAATTAAATACAAAAGGCACAATGCCGACGTAAGTACAGGAAGACTGACATTTCTTACTGACTCTGTTTTGAACCATTCCTGTGATACTAATTAGAGATTCCGATGCTTCACTTCAGGTTTACTGTATCCCTCTGACCTTCTTATTGACGATGAAACACAGTAATTGCATCGGAATTTAATTGAAAAGGGCACAATGCCTACTTAAGTACTAGAAGACTGACTCTTCTTACTGTCTATGTTTTTAACCATTCCTGTGACACTAGTTATAGATTCCAATGCTTTACTTCAGGTTTAATGTATCCCTTGGACCCTCTTTTTGGCGATGAAACACAGAAATTGCATCGGAATTAGATACAAAAGCCACAATGCCGACTTAAGTACAAGAAGACTGACTCTTCTTACTGACTATGTTTTGAAAAATTCCTGTGACACTAATTATAGATTCCGATGCTTCACTTCAGGTTTACTGTATCCCTCTGATCTTCGTATTGACGATGAAACACAGAAAGTGCATCGGAATTAAATAGAAAAGGCACAATGCCAACTTAAGTACAAGAAGACTGACTCTTCCTACTGTCAATGCTTTGAACCATTCCTGTGACACTAGTTATAGATTCCGATGCCACACTTCAGGTTTACTGTATCCCTCTGACCTTCTTATTGACGATGAAACACAGAAATTGCATCTTCAGTTTTACTGTATCCCTAGGACCTTCTTATTGACAATGAAACACAGATATTGCATCGAAATTAAATACAAAAGGCACAATGCCGACTTAAGTACAAGAAGACTGACTCTTCTTACTGACGATATTTTTAACCATTCCTGTGCCACTAGTTAGAGCTTCCGATGCTTCACTTCAGGTTTACTGTATCCCTCTGTCCTTCTTATTGACGACGAATCAGAGTAATTGCTTTGGAATTAAATTGAAAAGGGCATAATGCCGACTTAAGTACAAGAAGTCTGGCTCTTCTTACTGTCCATGTTTTGAACCATTCCTGTGACACTAGTTATAGATTCCGATGATTCACTTCAGGTTTACTGTATCCCTTGCACCTTCGTATTCACGATGAAAAACAGAAATTGCATCGGAATTAAATACAAAAGCCACAAATTCGACTTAAGTACAAGAAGACTGACTCTTCTTACTGACTATGTTTTGAAACAATCCTGTGACACTAGTTATAGATTCCGATGCTTCACTTCAGGTTTACTGTATCCCTCTGACCATCTTATTGACGATGAAACACAGAAATTGCATCGGAATTAAATACAAAAGGCACAATGCCGACTTAAGTACATGTAGACTGATTCTTCCTACTGTCTATATTTTGAAACATTCCTGTGACCTTAGTTATAGATTCCGATGCTTCATTTCAGGTTTACTGTATCCCTTGGACCTTCTTATTGACGATGAAACACAGAAACGGCATCGGAATTAAATGGAAGAGGCACAATGCTGACTTAAGTACAAGAAGACTGACTCTTCCTACTGTTTATGTTTGGAACCATTCCTGTGACACTATTTATAGATTCCGATTCTTCACTTCAGGTTTACTTTGTAACTCTGACCTTCTTATTGACGATGAAACGCAGAGATTGCGTCGCAATTAAGTACATAAGGCACAATGCCGACTTAAGTACAGGAAGACTGACTCTTCCTACTGTCTATGTTTTGAACCATTCCTGTGACACTAGTTATAGATTCTGATGCTTCACTTCAGGTTTACTGTATCCCTCTGAACCTCTTTTATGCGATGGAACACAGAAATCGCATCGGAATTAAATAGAAAAGGCACAATGCCGACTTAAGCACAAGAAGACTGATTCTTCTTACTGTCTATGTTTTGAACCATTCCTGTGACCGTAGTTACAGATTCCGATGCTTCACTTCAGGTTTACTGTATCCCTCTGACCTTCTTATTGACGATGCAACGCAGAAATTACATCGGAATTAAATAGAAAAGCCACAATGCCACCTTAAGTACAAGTAGACTGACTCTTCCTACAGTCTCTGTTTTGAACCATTCCTGTGCCACTAGTTACAGATTCCGATTCTTCACTTCAGGTTTACTGTATCCCTCAGACCGTCTTATTGACGATGAAACACAGAAATTGAATCGGAATTAAATACAAAAGGCACAACGTCGACTTAAGTACAAGAAGTCTGAGTCGTCCTACTGTCTATGTTTTGAACCATTCCTGTGACACTAGTTATAGATTCAGATGCTTCACTTCAGGTTTACTGTATCCCTCTGACCCTCTTATATACGATGAAACACAGAAATTGCATCGGAATTAAATAGAAAAGGCACAATGCCGACTTAAGTACAAGAAGACTGATTCTTCCTACTGTGTGTGTTTTGAACAATTCCTGTGACGCTGGTTACAGATTCCGATGCTCCACTTCAGGTTTACTGTATCCCTTGGACCTTCTTATTGACGATGAAACACAGATATTGCATCGGAATTAAATACACATAGCCCAATGCCGACTTAAGTACAAGAAGACTGTCTCTTCTTACTGTCTATGATTTGAGCCTTTCCTGTGACACTAGTTATACATTCCGATGCTTCACTTCAGGTTTACTGTATCTCTCTGACCTTCTTATTGACGATGAGACACAGATATTGCATCGGAATTTAATACAAAAGGCACAATTCCGACGTAAGTACAGGAAGACTGACATTTCTTACTGACTCTGTTTTGAACCATTCCTGTGATACTAGTTAGAGATTCCGATGCTTCACTTCAGGTTTACTGTATCCCTCTGACCTTCTTATTGACGATGAAACACAGTAATTGCATCGGAATTTAATTGAAAAGGGCACAATGCCGACTTAAGTACTAGAAGACTGACTCTTCTTACTGTCTATGTTTTTAACCATTCCTGTGACACTAGTTATAGATTCCGATGCTTCACTTCAGGTTTAATGTATCCCTTGGACACTCTTATTTTCGATGAAACACAGAAATTGCATCGGAATTAGATACAAAAGCCACAATGCCGACTTAAGTACAAAAAGACTGACTCTTCTTACTGACTATGTTTTGAACCATTCCTGTGACACTAATTATAGATTCCGATGCTTCACTTCAGGTTTACTGTCTCCCTCTGATTTTGGTATTGACGATGAAACACAGAAAGTGCATCGGAAATAAATAGAAAAGGCACAATGCCAACTTAAGTACAAGAAGACTGACTCTTCCTACTGTCAATGTTTTATACCATTCCTGTGACACTAGTTATAGATTCCGATGCCTCACTTCAGGTTTACTGTATCCCTCTGACCTTCTTACTGACGATGAAACACAGAAATTGCATCTTCAGGTTTACTGTATCCCTAGGACCTTCTTATTGACAATGAAACACACATATTGCATCGAAATTAAATACAAAAGGCACAATGCCGACTTAAGTACAAGAAGACTGACTCTTCTTACTGACGATATTTTTAACCATTCCTGTGCCACTAGTTAGAGCTTCCGATGCTTCACTTCAGGTTTACTGTATCTCTCTGTCCTTCTTATTGACGACGAATCAGAGTAATTGCTTTGGAATTAAATTGAAAAGGGCATAATGCCGACTTAAGTACAAGAAGTCTGGCTCTTCTTACCGTCTATGTTTTGAACCATTCCTGTGACACTAGTTATAGATTCCGATGCTTCACTTCAGGTTTACTGTATCCCTTGCACCTTCGTATTCACGATGAAAAACAGAAATTGCATCGGAATTAAATACAAAAGCCACAAATTCGACTTAAGTACAAGATGACTGACTCTTCTTACTGACTAAATTTTGAAACAAACCTGTGACACTAGTTATGGATTCCGATGCTTCACTTCAGGTTTACTGTATCCTTCTGACCATCTTATTGACGATGAAACACAGAAATTGCATCGGAATTAAATACAAAAGGCACAATGCCGACTTAAGTACATGTAGACTGATTCTTCCTACTGTCTATATTTTGAAACATTCCTGTGACCTTAGTTATAGATTCCGATGCTTCATTTCAGGTTTACTGTATCCCTTGGACCTTTATATTGACGATGAAACACAGAAACGGCATCGGAATTAAATGGAAGAGGCACAATGCTGACTTAAGTACAAGAAGACTGACTCTTCCTACTGTCTATGTTTTGAACCATTCCTGTGACACTATTTATAGATTCCGATTCTTCACTTCAGGTTTACTTTGTAACTCTGACCTTCTTATTGACGATGAAACACAGAGATTGCATCGCAATTAAGTACATAAGGCTCAATGCCGACTTAAGTACAAGAAGACTAACCTTTCTCACTATCTATGCTTTGAACCATTCCTGTGACACTAGTTATCGATTCCGATGCTTCACTTCAGGTTTACGGTATCCCTTGGACCTTCTTAATGACGATGAAACACAGATATTGCATCGGAATTAAAAACAAATAGCCCAATGCCGACTTAAGTACAAGAAGACTGTCTCTTCTTACTGTCTATGATTTGAACCTTTCCTGTGACACTAGTTATACATTCCGATGCATCACTTCAGGTTTACTGTATCTCTCTGACCTTCTTATTGACGATGAAACACAGATATTGCATCGGAATTTAATACAAAAGGCACAATGCCGACTTAAGTACAAGAAGACTGACTCTTCCTACTGACTATGTTTTGAACCATTCCTGTGACGATAGTTACAGATTCCGATGCTTCACTTTAGGTTTACTGTATCCCTCTGACCTTCTTATTGACGATGAAACACAGTAATTGCATCGGAATTTAATTGAAAAGGGCACAATGCCGACTTAAGTACTAGAAGACTGACTCTTCTTACTGTCTATGTTTTGAACCATTCCTGTGACACTAGTTATAGATTCCGACGCTTCACTTCAGGTTTAATGTATCCCTTGGACCCTCTTATTGACGATGAAACACAGAAATTGCACCGGAATTAGATACAAAAGCCACAATGCCGACTTAACTACAAGAAGACTGACTCTTCTTACTGTCTATGTTTTGAACCATTCCTGTGACACTAGTTATAGATTCCGATGCTTCATTTCAGGTTTACTGTATCCCTCTGATCTTCGTATTGACGATGAAACACGGAAAGTGCATTGGAACTAAATAGAAAAGGCACAATGGAAACTTAAGTACAAGAAGACTGACTCTTCCTACTGTCAATGTTTTGAACCATTCCTGTGACACTAGTTATAGATTCCGATGCTTCACTTCAGGTTTACTGTATCCCTCTGACCTTATTGACGATGAAACACAGAAATTGCATCGGAATTACATACAAAAGCCACAATGCCGACTTTAGTACAAGAAGACTGACTCTTCTTACTGACTATGCTTTGAACCATTCCTGTGACACTAGTTATAGATTCCGATGATTCACTTCAGGTTTACTGTATCCCTTGGACCTTATTATTGACGATGAAACACAAATGTTGCATCGGAATTAAATACAAAAGGCACAATGCCGACGTAAGTACTAGAAGACTGACTCTTCTTACTAACTATGTTTAGAACCATTCCTGTGACACTAGTTAGAGGTTCCGATGCTTCACTTCAGGTTTACTATATTCCTCTGACCCTATTATTGACGATGAAACACAGTAATTGCATCGGAATTAAATTGAAAAGGGCAAAATGCCGACTTAAGTACAAGAAGACTGACTCTTCTTACTGTCTATGTTTGAACCATTCCTGTGACACTAGTTATAGATTCCGATGCTTCACTTCAGGTTTACTGTATCCCTTGGACCTTCTCATTGACGATTAAACACAGAAACTGCATCGGAAGTAAATAGAAAAGGCACAATGCCGACTTAAGTACAAGAAGACTGACCCTTATTACTGTCTATGATTTGAACCATTCCTGTGACACTAGTTACAGATTCCGATGCTTCACTTCAGGTTTACTGAATCCCTCTGTCCTTCTTATTGACGACGAATCAGAGTAATTGCTTTGGAATTACATTGAAAACGGCATAATGCCGACTTAAGTACAGGAAGTCTGACTCTTCTTACTGTCTATGTTTTGAACCATTCCTGTGCCACTAGTTGCAGATTTCGAAGCTTCACTTCTGGACTACTGTATCCCTCTGACCTTCTTTTTGACGATGAAACACAGAAATTGGATCGGTATTAAATACAAAATGCACAATGCCGACTTAAGTACAAGGAGACTGACTCTTCTTACAGTCTATGTTTTGAACCATTCCTGTGACACTAGTTATAGATTCCTATGCTTCACATCAGATTTACTGTATCCCTTGTACCTTCTTATTGACGATGAAACACAGAAATTGCATCGGAATGAAATACAAAATGCACAATGCCGACCTAAGTACAAGAAGACTGACTCTTCTTACTGACTGTTTTGAACCATTCCTGTGACACTAGTTATAGATTCCGATGCCTCACTTCAGGTTTACTGTATCCATCTGACCTTCTTATTGACGATGAAACACAGAAATTGCATCGGAAGTAAATAGAAAAGTCACAATGCCGACTTAAGTACAAGAAGACTGACCCTTCTTACTGTCTACGATTTGAACCATTCCTGTGACACTAGCTATAGATTCCGATGCTTCACTTCAGGTTTCCTGTATCCCTGGGACCTCTTATTGACGATGAAACACAGATTTTGCATCGGAATTAAGTGGAAAAGGCACAATGCCGACTTAAGTACAAGAAGACTGACTCTTCTTACTGACAATGTTTTCGTCCATTCATGCGACGCTAGTTACAGATTCCGATGCTTCACTTCTGGTTTACTGAATCCCTTGCACCTTCTTATTGACAATGAAACACAGATATTGCATCGGAATTAAATACAAAAGGCACAAAGCCGACTTAAGTACAAGAAGACTGACTCTTGTTACTGACGATGATTTGAACCATTCCTGTGACACTAGTTAGAGCTTGCGATGCTTCACTTCAGGTTTACTGTATCCCTCTGTCCTTCTTATTGTCGACGAATCACAGTAATTGCATTGGAATTAAATTGAAAAGGGCATAATGCCGACTTAAGTACAAGAAGTCTGACTCTTCTTACTGTATATGTTTTGAACCATTCCTGTGACACTAGTTATAGATTCCGACGCTTCACTTCAGGTTTACTGCATCCCTTGGACCTTCTTATTGACGATGAAACACAGAAATTGCATAGGAATTAAATCCAAAAAAAGCACAATGCCGACTTAAGTACAAGAAGACTGACTCTTCTTACTGACTATGTTTTGAACCATTCCTGTGACACTAGTTATAGATTCCGATGCTTCACTTCAGGTTTACTGTATCCCTTGGACCTTCTTATTGACGATGAAACACAGATATTGCATCGGAATTAAACACAAAGGGCACAATGCCGACGTAAGTACTAGAAGACTGACTCTTCTTACTGACTATGTTCGAACCATTCCTGTGACACTAGTTAGAGAGTCCGATGCCTTACTTCAGGTTTACTATATTCCTCTGACCTTATTATTGACGATGAAACACAGTAATTTCATCGGAATTAAATTGAAAAGGGCACAATGCTGACTGAAGTACAAGAAGACTGACTCTTCTTACTGTCGTTGTTTTGAACCATTCCTGTGACACTAGTTACAGATTCCGATGCTTCACTTCAGGTTTACAGTATCCCTTGGACCTTCTTATTGACGATGAAAAACAGAAATTGCATCGGAATTAAATACAAAAGCCACAAAGCCGACTTAAGCACAAGAAGACTGACTCTTCTTACTGACTATGCTTTGAACCATTCCTGTGACACTAGTTAAAGATTCCGATGCTTCACTTCGGGTTTACTGTATCCCTCTGACCTTCTTATTGAAGATGAAACACAGATAGTGCATCGGAATTAAATACAAAAGGCACAATGCCGACTTCAGTACAAGAAGACTGACATTTCCTACTGTCTATGTTTTGAACCATTTCTGTGACACTAGTTATAGATTTCGATGCTTCACTTCAGATTTGCTGTATCCCTTGGACCTTCCTATTGACGATGAAACACAGAAATTGCATCGGAATTAAATACAAAAGGCACAATGCCGACTTAAGTACAAGAAGACTGACTCTTTCTACTGTCTATGTTTTGAACCATTTCTGTGACACTAGTTACAGATTCCGATGCTTCACTTCAGGTTTACTGTATCCATCTGACCTTCTTATTGACGATGAAACACAGAAATTGCATCGAAATTTAATACAAAAGACACAATGCCGACGTAAGTACAAGTAGACTGACTCTTCCTACTGTCTATGTTTTGAAACATTCCTGTGACACTAGTTATAGATTCCGATGCTTCACTTCAGGTTTACTGTATCCCTCTGTCCTTCTTATTGTCGACGAATCACAGTAATTGCATTGGAATTAAATTGAAAAGGGCATAATGCCGACTTAAGTACAAGAAGTCTGACTCTTCTTACTGTATATGTTTTGAACCATTCCTGTGACACTAGTTATAGATTCCGACGCTTCACTTCAGGTTTACTGCATCCCTTGGACCTTCTTATTGACGATGAAACACAGAAATTGCATAGGAATTAAATCCAAAAAAAGCACAATGCCGACTTAAGTACAAGAAGACTGACTCTTCTTACTGACTATGTTTTGAACCATTCCTGTGACACTAGTTATAGATTCCGATGCTTCACTTCAGGTTTACTGTATCCCTTGGACCTTCTTATTGGCGAAGAAACACAGATATTGCATCGGAAAAAGGCACAATGCCGACTTAAGTTTAAGAAGACTGACTCTTTTTACTGTCAATGATTTGCACCATTCCTGTGACACTAGTTATAGATTCCGATGCTTCACTTCAGGTTTACTGTATCTCTCTGACCTTCTTATTAACGATGAAACACAGATATTGCATATGAATTAAATACAAAAGGCACAATGCCGACTTAAGTACAAGAAGACTGACTCTTCATACTGACTATGCTTTGAACCATTCTTGTGACGATAGTTACAGATTCCGATGGTTCACTTCAGGTTTACTGTACTCCTTGGACCTTCTTATTGACGATGAAACACAGAAATTGCATCGGAATTAAATCCAAAAAAAGCACAATGCCGACTTACGTACAAGAAGACTGACTCTTCTTACTGACTATGTTTTGAACCATTCCTGTGACACTAGTTATAGATTCCGATGCTTCACTTCATATTTACTGTATCCCTTGGACCTTCCTATTGACGATGAAAAACAGAAATTGCATCTGATTTAAATACAAAAGCCACAAAGCCGACTTAAGCACAAGAAGACTGACTCTTCTTACTGAGTATGCTTTGAACCATTCCTGCGACACTAGTTAAAGATTCCGATGCTTCACTTCAGGTTTACTGTATCCCTCTGACCTTCTTATTGAGGATGAAACACAGATAGTGCATCGGAGTTAAATACAGAAGGCACAATGCCGACTTAAGTACAAGAAGACTGACTCTTCATACTGTCTATGTTTTGAACCATTCCTGTGACATTAGTTATAGATTTCGATGCTTCACTTCTGGATTACTGTATCCCTCTGACCTTCTTTTTGACGATGAAACACAGAAATTGGATCGGAGTTAAATACAAAAGGCACAATGAAGACTTAAGTACAAGAAGACTGAATCTTCTTACTGTCTATGTCTTGAACCATTCCTGTGACACCAGTTATAGATTCCGATGCTTCACTTCAGGTCTACTGTATCTCTTGGACTTTCCTATTGACGATGAAACACAGAAATTGCATCGGATTTAAATACGAAATGCACATTGCCGACATAAGTACAAGAAGACTGACTCTTCTTAGTGACTGTTTTCAACCATTCCTGTGACACTAGTTATAAATTCCGATGCTTCACTTCAGGTTTACTGCATCCATCTGACCTTCTGAATGACGATGAATCACAGAAATTGCATCGGAATTAAATAGAAAAGGCACAATGCCGACTTAAGTACAAGAAGACTGACTCTTCTTACTGACAATGTTTTGAACCATTCCTGCGACGCTAGTTACAGATTCCGATGCTTCACATCAGGTTTACTGTATCCCTTGGACCTTCCTATTGACGATGAAACACAGATATTGCATCGGAATTAAATACAAAAGGCACAATGCCGACTTAAGTACAAGAAGACTGACTCTTCTTACTGTCTATGTTTTGAACCATTCCTGTGAAACTAGTTATAGATTCCGATGCTTCACTTCAGATTTACTGTATCCCTTGGACCTTCCTATTGACGATGAAACACAGAAATTGCATCGGAATTAAATACAAAATGCACATTGCCGACATAAGTACGAGAAGAGTGACTCTTCTTACTGACTGTTTTCAACCATTCCTGTGACACTAGTTATAGATTCCGATGCTTCACTTCAGGTTTACTGTGTCCATCTGACCTTCGTATTGACGATGAATCACAGAAAATGCATCGGAATTAAATAGAAGAGGCACAATGCCGACTTAAGTACAAGAAGACTGACCTTTCTTACTGTCTATGATTTGAACCATTCCTGTGACACTAGTTATAGATTCCGATGCTTCACTTCAGGTGAACTGTATCCCTTCGACCTTCTTATTGACGATGAAACACAGAAATTGCATCGGAATTAAATACAAAAGGCACAATGCCGACTTAAGTACAAGAAGACTGACTCTTCTTACTGACAATGTTTTGAACCATTCCTGCGACGCTAGTTACAGATTCCGATGCATCACATCAGGTTTACTGTATCCCTTGGACCTTCCTATTGACGATGAAACACATATATTGATTCGGAATTAAATACAAAAGGCACAATGCCGACTTAAGTACAAGAAGACTGACTCTTCTTACTGACAATGTTTTGAACCATTCCTGTGACACTAGTTAGAGCTTCCGATGCTTCACTTCAGGTTTACTGTATCCCTCTGACCTTCTTATTGACGATGAAACACAGTAATTGCGTCGGAAATAAATTGAAAAGGGCATAATGCCGACTTAGGTACAAGAAGTCTGACATTTCTTACTGTCTATGTTTTGAACCATTCCTGTGACACTAGTTATAGATTCCGATGCTTCACTTCAGGTTTACTGTATCCATTGGACCTTCTTATTGATGATGAAACACAGAAATTGCATCGGAATTAAATACAAAAGGCACAATGCCGACTTAACTACAAGAAGACTGAGTCTTCTTACTGACTATGCTTTGAACCATTCCTGTGACACTAGTTAAAGATTCAGATGCTTCACTTCAGGTTTACTGTATCCCTCTGACCTTCTAATTGAAGATGAAACACAGATAGTGCATCAGAGTTAAATACCAAAGGCACAATGCCGACTTAAGTACAAGCAGACTGACTCTTCCTACTGTCTATGTTTTGAACCATTCCTGTGACACTAGTTATAGATTTCGATGCTTCACTTCTGGATTACTGTATCCCTCTGACCTTCTTTTTGACGATGAAACACAGAAATTGGATCGGAATTAAATACAAAAGGCACAATGCCGACTTAAGTACAAGAAGACTGACTCTTCTTACTGTCTATGTTTTGAACCATTCCTGTGAAACTAGTTATAGATTCCGATGCTTCACTACAGATTTACTGTATCCCTTGGACCTTCCTATTGACGATGAAAAACAGAAATTGCATCGGATTTAAATACAAAAGCCACAAAGCCGTCTTAAGCACAAGAAGACTGACTCTTCTTACTGAGTATGCTTTGAACCATTCCTGTGACACTAGCTAAAGATTCCGATGCTTCACTTTACGTTTACTGTATCCCTCTGACCTTCGTATTAAAGATGAAACACAAATAGTGCATCGGAGTTAAATACAGAAGGCACAATGCCGACTTAAGTACAAGAAGACTGACTCTTCATACTGTCTATGTTTTGAACCATTCCTGTGACATTAGTTATAGATTTCGATGCTTCACTTCTGGATTACTGTATCCCTCTGACCTTCTTTTTGACGATGAAACACAGAAATTGGATCGGAGTTAAATACAAAAGGCACAATGAAGACTTAAGTACAAGAAGACTGAATCTTCTTACTGTCTATGTCTTGAACCATTCCTGTGACACCAGTTATAGATTCCGATGCTTCACTTCAGATCTACTGTATCTCTTGGACTTTCCTATTGACGATGAAACACAGAAATTGCATCGGATTTAAATACGAAATGCACATTGCCGACATAAGTACAAGAAGACTGACTCTTCTTAGTGACTGTTTTCAACCATTCCTGTGACACTAGTTATAAATTCCGATGCTTCACTTCAGGTTTACTGCATCCATCTGACCTTCTGATTGACGATGAATCACAGAAATTGCATCGGAATTAAATAGAAAAGGCACAATGCCGACTTAAGTACAAGAAGACTGACTCTTCTTACTGACAATGTTTTGAACCATTCCTGCGACGCTAGTTACAGATTCCGATGCTTCACATCAGGTTTACTGTATCCCTTGGACCTTCCTATTGACGATGAAACACAGATATTGCATCGGAATTAAATACAAAAGGCACAATGCCGACTTAAGTACAAGAAGACTGACTCCTCTTACTAACGATGTTTTGAACCATTCCTGTGACACTAGTTAGAGCTTCCGATGCTTCACTTCAGGTTTACTGTATCCCTCTGACCTTCTTATTGACGATGAAACACAGTAATTGAGTCGGAAATAAATTGAAAAGGGCATAATGCCGACTTAGGTACAAGAAGTCTGACTTTTCTTACTGTCTATGTTTTGAACCATTCCTGTGACACTAGTTATAGATTCCGATGCTTCACTTCAGGTTTACTGTATCCCTTTGACCTTCTTATTGATGATGAAACACAGAAATTGCATCGGAATTACATACAAAAGGCACAATGCCGACTTAACTACAAGAAGACTGACTCTTCTTACTGACTATGTTTTGAACCTTTCCTGTGACACTAGTTATAGATTGCGATGCCTCTCTTCAGGTATACTGTATCCCTCTGACTTTCTTATTGACGATGAAATACAGAAATTGCATCGGAGGTAAATACAAAATGCACAATGCCGACTTAAGTACATGTAGACTAACTCTTCCTACTGGCTATGTTTAGAACCATTCCTGTGACACTAGTTAGAGCTTCCGATGCTTCACTTCAGGTTTACTGTATCCCTCGGACCTTCTTATTGACGATGAAACACAGTATTTGCGTCGGAAATAAATTGAAAAGGGCTTAATGCCGACTTAGGTACAAGAAGTCTGACTTTTCTTACTGTCTATGTTTTGAACCATTCCTGTGACACTAGTTATAGATTCCGATGCTTCACTTCAGGTTTCCTGTATCCCTTGGACCTTCTTATTGATGATGAAACACAGTAATTGCATCGGAATTAAATACAAAAGCCACAAAGCCGACTTAAGCAAAAGAAGACTGACTCTTCTTACTGACTATGCTATGAACCATTCCTGTGACACTAGTTAAAGATTCAGATGCTTCACTTCAGGTTTACTGTAACCCTCTGACCTTCTAATTGAAGATGAAACACAGATAGTGCATCGGAGTTGAATACCAAAGGCACAATGCCGACTTAAGTACAAGAAGACTGACTTTTCCTACTGTCTATGTTTTGAACCATTCCTGTGACACTAGTTACAGATTTCGATGCTTCACTTCTGGATTACTGTATCCCTCTGACCTTCTTTTTGACGATGAAACACAGAAATTGGATAGGAGTTAAATACAAAAGGCACAATGAAGACTTAAGTACAAGAAGACTGACTCTTCTTACTGTCTATGTCTTGAACCATTCCTGTGACACCAGTTATAGATTCCGATGCTTCACTTCAGATTTACTGTATCCCTTGGACTTTCCTATTGACGATTAAACACAGAAATTGCATCGGATTTAAATACGAAATGCACATTGCCGACATAAGTACAAGAAGACTGACTCCTCTTAGTGACTGTTTTCAACCATTTCTGTGACACTAGGTATAAATTCCGATGCTTCACTTCAGGTTTACTGTATCCATCTGACCTTCTTATTAACGATGAATCACAGAAATTGCATCGGAATTAAATAGAAAATGCACAATGCCGACTTAACTACAAGAAGACTGACTCTTCTTACTGACTATGTTTTGAACCATTCCTGTGACACTAGTTATAGATTGCGATGCCTCACTTCAGGTATACTGTATCCCTCTGACTTTCTTATTGACGATGTAACACACAAATTGCTTCGGAATTAAATACAAAAGCCACAAAGCCGACTTAAGCACAAGAAGACTGACTCTTCTTACTGACTATGCTTTGAACCATTCCTGTGACACTAGTTAAAGATTCCGATGCTTCACTTCAGGTTTACTGTATATCTCTGACCTTCTAATTGAAGATGAAACACAAATAGTGCATCGGAGTTAAATACAAAAGGCACAATGCCGACATAAGTACAAGAAGACTGACTCTTCCTACTGTCTATGTTTTGAACCATTCCTGTGACACTAGTTATAGATTTCGAAGCTTCACTTCTGGATTACTGTATCCCACTGACCTTCTTTTTGACGATGAAACAAAGAAATTGGATCGGAATGAAATACAAAAGGCACAATGCCGACATAAGTACAAGAAGACTGACTCTTCTTACTGTCTATGTTTTGAACCATTCCTGTGACACTAGTTATAGATTCCGAAGCTTCACTTCAGATTTACACTATCCCTTGGACCTTCCTATTGACGATGAAAAACAGAAATTGCATCGGATTTAAATACAAAAGCCACAAAGCCGACTTAAGCACAAGAAGACTGACTCTTCTTACTGAGTATGCTTTGAACCATTCCTGTGACACTAGTTAAAGATTCCGATGCTTCACTTCAGGTTTACCCTATCCCTCTAACCTTCTTATTGAAGATGAAACACAGATAGTGCATCGGAGTTAAATACAAAAGGCACAATGCCGACTTAAGTACAAGAAGACTGACTCTTCTTACTGTCTATGCTTTGAACCATTCCTGTGACACTAGTTATAGATTCCGATGCTTCACTTCAGATTTACTGTATCCATTGGACCTTCCTATTGACGATGAAACACAGAATTTGCATCGGAATTAAATACAAAATGCACATTGCCGACATAAGTACAAGAAGGCTGACTCTTCTTACTGACTGTTTTGAACCATTCCTGTGACACTAGTTATAGATTCCGATGCTTCACTTCAGGTTTACTGTATCCCTTGGACCTTCTTATTGATGATGAAACACAGAAAATGCATCGGAATTAAATACAAAAGGCACAATGCCGACTTAACTACAAGAAGACTGACTCTTCTTACTGACAATGTTTTGAACCTTTCCTGTGACACTAGTTATAGATTGCGATGCCTCTCTTCAGGTATACTGTATCCCTCTGACTTTCTTATTGACGATGAAATACAGAAATTGCATCGGAGTTAAATACAAAATGCACAATGCCGACTTAAGTACATGTAGACTGACTCTTCCTACTGGCTATGTTTAGAACCATTCCTGTGACACTAGTTAGAGCTTCCGATGCTTCACTTCAGGTTTACTGTATCCCTCGGACCTTCTTATTGACGATGAAACACAGTATTTGCGTCGGAAATAAATTGAAAAGGGCATAATGCCGACTTAGGTACAAGAAGTCTGACTTTTCTTACTGTCTATGTTTTGAACCATTCCTGTGACACTAGTTATAGATCCCGATGCTTCACTTCAGGTTTACTGTATCCCTTGGACCTTCTTATTGATGATGAAACACAGTAATTGCATCGGAATTAAATACAAAAGCCACAAAGCCGACTTAAGCAAAAGAAGACTGACTATTCTAACTGACTATGCTTTGAACCATTCCTGTGACACTAGTTAAAGATTCAGATGCTTCACTTCAGGTTTACTGTATCCCTCTGACCTTCTAATTGAAGATGAAACACAGATAGTGCATCGGAGTTAAATACCAAAGGCACAATGCCGACTTAAGTACAAGAAGACTGACTCTTCCTACTGTCTATGTTTTGAACCATTCCTGTGACACTAGTTATAGATTTCGATGCTTCACTTCTGGATTACTGTATCCCTCTGACCTTCTTTTTGACGATGAAACACAGAAATTGGATCGGAATTAAATACAAAAGGCACAATGCCGACTTAAGTACAAGAAGACTGACTCTTCTTACTGTCTATGTTTAGAACCATTCCTGTGGAACTAGTTATAGATTCCGATGCTTCACTTCAGATTTACTGTATCCCTTGGACCTTCCTATTGACGATGAAAAACAGAAATTGCATTGGATTTCAATACAAATGCCACAAAGCCGTCTTAAGCACAAGAAGACTGACACTTCTTACTGAGTATGCTTTGAACCATTCCTGTGACACTAGTTAAAGATTCCGATGCTTCACTTTACGTTTACTGTATCCCTCTGACCTTCGTATTGAAGATGAAACACAAATAGTGCATCGGAGTTAAATACAAAAGGCACAATGCCGACTTAAGTACAAGAAGACTGACTCTTCATACTGTCTATGTTTTGAATCATTCCTGTGACACTAGTTATAGATTTCGATGCTTCACTTCTGGATTACTGTATCCCTCTGACCATCTTTTTGACGATGAAACACAGAAATTGGATCGGAGTTAAATACAAAAGGCACAATGAAGACTTAAGTACAAGAAGACTGACTCTTCTTACTGTCTATGTCTTGAACCATTCCTGTGACACCAGTAATAGATTCCGATGCTTCACTTCAGATTTACTGTATCCCTTGGACTTTCCTATTGACGATGAAACACAGAAATTGCATCGGATTTAAATACGAAATGCACATTGCCGACATAAGTACAAGAAGACTGACTCTTCTTAGTGACTGTTTTCAACCATTCCTGTGACACTAGTTATAAATTCCGATGCTTCACTTCAGGTTTACTGTATCCATCTGACCTTCTTATTGACGATGAATCACAGAAATTGCATCGGAATTAATTAGAAAAGGCACAATGCCGACTTAAGTACAAGAAGACTGACCCTTCTTACTGTCTATGATTTGAACCATTCCTGTGACACTAGTTATGGATTCCGATGCTTCACTTCACGTGAACTGTATCCCTTGGACCATCTTATTGACGATGAAACACAGAAATTGCATCGGAATTAAATACAAAAGTCACAATGCCGACTTAAGTACAAGAAGACTGACTCTTCTTACTGACAATGTTTTGAACCATTCCTGCGACGCTAGTTACAGATTCCGATGCTTCACATCAGGTTTACTGTATCCCTTGGACCTTATTGTTGACGATGAAACACAGATATTGGATCGGAATTAAATACAAAAGGCACAATGCCGATTTAAGTACAAGAAGACTGACTCCTCTTACTAGCGATGTTTTGAACCATTCCTGTGACACTAGTTAGAGCTTCCGATGCTTCACTTCAGGTTTACTGTATCCCTCTGACCTTCTTATTGACGATGAAACACAGTAATTGCGTCGGTAATAAATTGAAAAGGGCATAATGCCGACTTAGGTACAAGAAGTCTGACTTTTCTTACTGTCTATGTTTTGAACCATTCCTGTGACACTAGTTATAGATTCCGGTGCTTCACTTCAGGTTTACTGTATCCCTTGGACCTTCTTATTGATGATGAAACACAGAAATTGCATCGGAATTAAATACAAAAGGCACAATGCCGACTTAACTACAAGAAGGCTGACTCTTCTTACTGACTATGCTTTGAACCTATCCTGTGACACTAGTTATAGATTGCGATGCCTCCCTTCAGGTATACTGTATCCCTCTGACTTTCTTATTGACGATGAAATACAGAAATTGCATCGGAGTTAAATACAAAATGCACAATGCCGACTTAAGTACATGTAGACTAACTCTTCCTACTGGCTATGTTTAGAACCATTCCTGTGACACTAGTTAGAGCTTCCGATGCTTCACTTCAGGTTTACTGTATTCCTCGGACCTTCTTATTGACGATGGAACACAGTATTTGCGTCGGAAATAAATTGAAAAGGGCATAATGCCGACTTAGGTACAAGAAGTCTGACTTTTCTTACTGTCTATGAGTTGAACCATTCCTGTGACACTAGTTATAGAGTCCGATGTTTCACTTCAGGTTTACTGTATCCCTTGGACCTTCTTATTGATGATGAAACACAGAAATTGCATCGGAATTAAATACAAAAGGCACAATGCCGACTTAACTACAAGAAGACTGACTCTTCTTACTGACTATGCTTTGAACCATTCCTGTGACACTAGTTATAGATTGCGATGCCTCACTTCAGGTATACTGTATCCGTCTGACTTTCTTATTGACGATGTAACACAGAAATTGCTTCGGAATTAAATACAAAAGCCACAAAGCCGACTTAAGCACAAGAAGACTGACTCTTCTTACTGACTATGCTTTGAACCATGCCTGTGACACTAGTTAAAGATTCCGATGCTTCACTTCATGTTTACTGTATCCCTCTGACCTTCTAATTGAAGATGAAACACAGAAAGTGCATCTGAGTTAAATACAAAAGGCACAATGCCGACTTAAGTACAAGAAGACTGACTCTTCCTACTGCCTATGTTTTGAACCATTCCTGTGACACTAGTTATAGATTTCGATGCTTCACTTCTGGATTACTGTATCCCTCTGACCTTCTTTTTGACGATGAAACACAGAAATTGGATCGGAATGAAATACAAAAGGCACAATGCCGACATAAGTACAAGAAGACTGACTCTTCTTACTGTCTATGTTTTGAACCATTCCTGTGACACTAGTTATAGATTCCGATGCTTCACTTCAAATTTACTGTATCCCTTGGAGCTTCCTATTGTCGATGAAAAACAGAAATTGCATCGGATTTAAATACAAAAGCCACAAAGCCGACTTAAGCACAAGAAGACTGACTCTTCTTACTGAGTATGCTTTGAACCATTCCTGTGACACTAGTTAAAGATTCCGATTCTTCACTTCAGGTTTACCGTATCCCTCTGACCTTCTTATTGAAGATGAAACCCAGATAGTGCATCGGAGTTAAATACAAAAGGCACGATGCCAACTTAAGTACAAGAAGACTGACTCTTCCTACTGTCTATGTTTTTAACTATTCCTGTGACACTAGTTATAGATTTCGATGCTTCACTTCTGGATTACTGTATCCCTCTGACCTTCTTTCTGACGATGAAACACAGAAATTGAATGGGAGTTAAATACAAAAGGCACAATGCCGACTTAAGTACAAGAAGACTGACTCTTCTTACTGTCTATAATTTGAACCATTCCTGTGACACTAGTTATAGATTCCGATGCTTCACTTCATATTTACTGTATCCCTTGGACCTTCCTATTGACGATGAAACACAGAAATTGCATCGGAATTAAATACAAAATGCACATTGCTGACATAAGTACAAGAAGACTGACTCTTCTTACTGACTGTTTTGAACCATTCCTGTGACACTAGTTATAGATTCCGATGCTTCACTTCAGGTTTACTGTATACATCTGACCTTCTTATTGACGATGAATCACAGAAATTGCATCGGAATTAAATAGAAAAGGCACAATGCCGACCTAAGTACAAGAAGACTGACCCTTCTAACTGTCTATGATTTGAACCATTCCAGTGACACTAGTTATAGATTCCGATGCTTCACTTCAGGTGAACTGTATCCCTTGGACCTTCATATTGACGATGAAACACAGAAATTGCATCCGAATTAAATACAAAAGGCACAATGCTGACTTAACTACAAGAAGACTGACTCTTCTTACTGACTATGTTTTGAACCATTCCTGTGACACTAGTTATAGATTGTCATGCCTCACTTCAGGTATACTGTATCCCTCTGACTTTCTTATTGACGATGAAACACAGAAATTGCATCGGAGTTAAATACAAAATGCACAATGCCGACTTAAGTACATGTAGACTAACTCTTCCTACTGTCTATGTTTAGAACCATTCCTGTGACACTAGTTAGAGCTTCCGATGCTTCACTTCAGATTTACTGTATCCCTCTGACCTTCTTATTGACGATGAAACACAGTATTTGCGTCGGAAATAAATTGAAAAGGGCATAATGCCGACTTAGGTACAAGAAGTCTGACTTTTCTTACTGTCTATGTTTGTAACCATTCCTGTGACACTAGTTATAGATTCCGATGCTTCACTTCAGGTTTACTGTATCCCTTGGACCTTCTTATTGATGATGAAACAAAGAAATTGCATCGGAATTAAATACAAAAGGCACAATGCCGACTTTACTACAAGAAGACTGAATCTTCTTACTGACTATGCTTTGAACCATTCCTGTGACACTAGTTATAGATTGCGATGCCGCACTTCTTGTATACTGTATCCCTCTGACTTTCTTATTGACGATGAAACACAGTAATTGCATCGGAATTAAATACAAAAGCCACAAAGCTGACTTAAGCACAAGAAGACTGACTCTTCTTACTGACTATGCTTTGAACCATTCCTGTGACACTAGTTAAAGATTCCGATGCTTCACTTCAGGTTTACTGTATCCCTCTGACCTTCTAATTGAAGATGAAACACAGAAAGTGCATCTGAGTTAATTACAAAAGGCACATTGCCGACTTAAGTACAAGAAGACTGACTCTTCCTACTGTCTATGTTTTGAACCATTCCTGTGACACTAGTTATAGATTTCGATGCTTCACTTCTGGATTACTGTATCCCTCTGACCTTCTTTTTGACGATGAAACACAGAAATTGGATCGGAATGAAATACAAAAGGCACAATGCCGACATAAGTACAAGAAGACTGACTCTTCTTACTGTCTATGATTTGAACCATTCCTGTGACACTAGTTATAGATTCCGATGCTTCACTTCAGATTTACTGTATCCCTTGGAGCTTCCTATTGACGATGAAAAACAGAAATTGCATCGGATTTAAATACAAAAGCCACAAAGCCGACTTAAGCACAAGAAGACTGACTCTTCTTACTGAGTATGCTTTGAACCATTCCTGTGACACTAGTTAAAGATTCCGATGCTTCACTTCAGGTTTACCGTATCCCTCTGACCTTCTTATTGAAGATGAAACACAGATAGTGCATCGGAGTTAAATACAAAAGGCACGATGCCGACTTAAGTACAAGAAGACTGACACTTCCTACTGTCTATGTTTTTAACCATTCCTGTGACACTAGTTATAGATTTCGATGCTTCACTTCTGGATTACTGTATCCCTCTGACCTTCTTTCTGACGATGAAACACAGAAATTGAATCGGAGTTAAATACAAAAGGCACAATGCCGACTTAAGTACAAGAAGACTGACTCTTCTTACTGTCTATGCTTTGAACCATTCCTGTGACACTAGTTATAGATTCCGATGCTTCACTTCAGATTTACTGTATCCCTTGGACCTTCCTATTGACGATGAAACACAGAAATTGCATCGGAATTAAATACAAAATGCACATTGCCGACATAAGTACAAGAAGACTGACTCTTCTTACTGACTGTTTTGAACCATTCCTGTGACACTAGTTATAGATTCCGATGCTTCACTTCAGGTTTACTGTATCCATCTGACCTTCTTATTGACGATGAATCACAGAAATTGCATCGGAATTAAATAGAAAAGGCACAATGCCGACTTAAGTACAAGAAGACTGACCCTTCTTACTGTCTATGATTTGAACCATTCCTGTGACACTAGTTATAGATTCCGATGCTTCACTTCAGGTGAACTGTATCCCTTGGACCTTCATATTGACGATGAAACACAGAAATTGCATCGGAATTAAATACAAAAGGCACAATGCGGACTTATCTACAAGAAGACTGACTCTTCTTACTGACTATGTTTTAAACCATTCCTGTGACACTACTTATAGATTGCGATGCCTCACTTCAGGTATACTGTATCCCTCTGACTTTCTTATTGACGATGAAACACAGAAATTGCATCGGAGTTAAATACAAAATGCACAATGCCGACTTAAGTACATGTAGACTAACTCTTCCTACTGTCTATGTTTAGAACCATTCCTGTGACACTAGTTAGAGCTTCCGATGCTTCACTTCAGGTTTACTGTATCCCTCTGACCTTCTTATTGACGATGAAACACAGTATTTGCGTCGGAAATAAATTGAAAAGGGCATAATGCCGACTTAGGTACAAGAAGTCTGACTTTTCTTACTGTCTATGATTTGAACCATTCCTGTGACACTAGTTATAGATTCCGATGCTTCACTTCAGATTTACTGTATCCCTTGGACCTTCCTATTGACGATGAAAAACAGAAATTGCATCGGATTTAAATACAAAAGCCACAAAGCCGACTTAAGCACAAGAAGACTGACTCTTCTTACTGAGTATGCTTTGAACCATTCCTGTGACACTAGTTAAAGATTCCGATGCTTCACTTCAGGTTTACCGTATCCCTCTGACCTTCTTATTGAAGATGAAACACAGATAAAGCATCGGAGTTAAATACAAAAGGCACGATGCCGACTTAAGTACAAGAAGACTGACTCTTCCTACTGTCTATGTTTATTAACCATTCCTGTGACACTAGTTATAGATTTCGATGCTTCACTTCTGGATTACTGTATCCCTCTGACCTTCTTTCAGACGATGAAACACGGAAATTGAATCGGAGTTAAATACAAAAGGCACAATGCCGACTTAAGTACAAGAAGACTGACTCTTCTTACTGTCTATGCTTTGAACCATTCCTGTGACACTAGTTATAGATTCCGATGCTTCACTTCAGATTTACTGTATCACTTGGACCTTCCTATTGACGATGAAACACAGAAATTGCATCGGAATTAAATACAAAATGCACATTGCCGACATAAGTACAAGAAGACTGACTCTTCTTACTGACTGTTTTGAACCATTCCTGTGACACTAGTTATAGATTCCGATGCTTCAATTCAGGTTTACTGTATCCCTTGGACATTCTTATTGATGACGAAACACAGAAATTGCATCGGAATTAAATACAAAAGGCACAATGCCGACTTAACTACAAGAAGACTGACTCTTCTTACCGACTATGTTTTGAACCTTTCCTGTGACACTAGTTATAGATTGCGGTGCCTCTCTTCAGGTATACTGTATCCCTCTGACTTTCTTATTGACGATGAAATACAGAAATTGCATCGGAGTTAAATACAAAATGCACAATGCCGACTTAAGTACATGTAGACTAACTCTTCCTACTGGCTATGTTTAGAACCATTCCTGTGACATTTGTTAGAGCTTCCGATGCTTCACTTCAGGTTTACTGTATCCCTCGGACCTTCTTATTGACGATGAAACACAGTATTTGCGTCGGAAATAAATTGAAAAGGGCATAATGCCGACTTAGGAACAAGAAGTCTGACTTTTCTTACTGTCTATGCTTTGAACCATTCCAGTGACACTAGTTATAGATTCCGATGCTTCACTTCAGGTTTACTGTATCCCTTGGACCTTCTTATTGATGATGAAACACAGTAATTGCATCGGAATTAAATACAAAAGGCACAAAGCCGACTTAAGCAAAAGAAGACTGACTCTTCTTACTGACTATGCTTTGAACCATTCCTGTGACACTAGTTAAAGATTCAGATGCTTCACTTCAGGTTTACTGTATCCCTCTGACCTTCTAACTGAAGATGAAACACAGATAGTGCATCGAAGTTAAATACCAAAGGCACAATGCCGACTTAAGTACAAGAAGACTGACTCTTCCTACTGTCTATGTTTTGAACCATTCCTGTGACACTAGTTATAGATTTCGATGCTTCACTTCTGGATTACTGTATCCCTCTGACCTTCTTTTTGACGATGAAACACAGAAATTGGATCGGAATTAAATACAAAAGGCACAATGCCGACTTAAGTACAAGAAGACTGACTCTTCTTACTGTCTATGTCTTGAACCATTCCTGTGACACCAGTTATAGAATCCGATGCTTCACTTCAGATTTACTGTATCCCTTGGACTTTCCTATTGACGATGAAACACAGAAATTGCATCGGATTTAAATACGAAAGGCACATTGCCGACATAAGTTCAAGAAGACTGACTCTTCTTAGTGACTGTTTTCAACCATTCCTGTGACACTAGTTATAAATTCCGATGCTTCACTTCAGGTTTACTGTATCCATCTGACCTTCTTTTTGACGATGAGTCACAGAAATTGCATCGGAATTAAATAGAAAAGGCACAATGCCGACTTAAGTACAAGAAGACTGACCCTTCTTACTGTCTATGATTTGAACCATTCCTGTGACACTAGTTATAGATTCCGATGCTTCACTTCACGTGAACTGTATCCCTTGGACCATCTTATTGACGATGAAACACAGAAATTGGATCGGAATTAAATACAAAAATCACAATGCCGACTTAAGTACAAGAAGACTGACTCCTCTTACTAACGATGTTTTGAACCATTCCTGTGACACTAGTTAGAGCTTCCGATGCTTCACTTCAGGTTTACTGTATCCCTCTGACCTTCTTATTGACGATGAAACACAGTAATTGCGTCGGAAATAAATTGAAAAGGGCATAATGCGGACTTAGGTACAAGAAGTCTGACTTTTCTTACTGTCTATGTTTTGAACCATTCCTGTGACACTAGTTATAGATTCCGATGCTTCACTTCAGGTTTACTGTATCCCTTGGACCTTCTTATTGATGATGAAACACAGAAATTGCATCGGAATTAAATACAAAAGGCACAATGCCGACTTAACTACAAGAAGACTGACTCTTCTTACTGACTATGCTTTGAACCTTTCCTGTGACACTAGTTATAGATTGCGATGCCTCTCTTCAGGTATACTGTATCCCTCTGACTTTCTTATTGACGATGAAATGCAGAAATCGCATCGGAGTTAAATACAAAATGCACAATGCTGACTTAAGTACATGTAGACTAACTCTTCCAACTGGCTATGTTTAGAACCATTCCTGTGACTCTAGTTAGAGCTTCCGATGCTTCACTTCAGGTTTACTGTATCCCTCGGACCTTCTTATTGACGATGAAACACAGTATTTGCGTCGGAAATAAATTGAAAAGGGCATAATGTCGACTTAGGTACAAGAAGTCTGACTTTTCTTACTGTCTATGTTTTGAACCATTCCTGTGACACTAGTTATAGATTCCGATGCTTCACTTCAGGTTTACTGTATCCCTTGGACCTTCCTATTGACAATGAAACACAGAAATTGCATCGGAATTAAATACAAAATGCACATTGCCGACATAAGTACAAGAAGACTGACTCTTCTTACTGACTGTTTTGAACCATTCCTGTGACACTAGTTATAGATTCCGATGCTTCACTTCAGGTTCACTGTATCCATCTGACCTTCTTTTTGACGATGAAACACAGAAATTGGGTCGGAATGAAATACAAATGGCACAATGCCGACATAAGTACAAGAAGACTGACTCTTCTTACTGTCTATGTTTTGAGCCATTCCTGTGACACTAGTTATAGATTCCGATGCTTCACTTCAGATTTACTGTATCCCTTGGAGCTTCCTATTGACGATGAAAAACAGAAATTGCATCGGATTTAAATACAAAAGCCACAAAACCGACCTAAGCTCAAGAAGACTGACTCTTCTTACTGAGTATGCTTTGAACCATTTCTGTGACACTAGATAAAGATTCCGATGCTTCACTTCAGGTTTACCGTATCCCTCTGACCTTCTTATTGAAGATGAAACACAGATAGTGCATCGGAGTTAAATACAAAAGGCACGATGCCGACTAAAGTACAAGAAGACTGACTCTTCCTACTGTCTATGTTTTTAACCATTCCTGTGACACTAGTTATAGATTTCGATGCTTCACTTCTGGATTACTGTATCCCTCTGACCTTCTTTCTGACGATGAAACACAGAAATTGAATCGGAGTTAAATACAAAAGGCACAATGCCGATTTAAGTACAAGAAGCCTGACTCTTCTTACTGTCTATGCTTTGAACCATTCCTGTGACACTAGTTATAGATTCCGATGCTTCACTTCAGATTTACTGTATCCCTTGGACCTTCCTATTGACAATGAAACACAGAAATTGCATCGGAATTAAATACAAAATGCACATTGCCGACATAAGTACAAGAAGACTGACTCTTCTTACTGACTGTTTTGAACCATTCCTGTGACACTAGTTATAGATTCCGATGCTTCACTTCAGGTTCACTGTATCCATCTGACCTTCTTATTGACGATGAATCACAGAAATTGCATCGGAATTAAATAGAAAAGGCACAATGCCGACTTAAGTACAAGAAGACTGACCCTTCTTACTGTCTATGATTTGAACCATTCCTGTGACACTAGTTATAGATTCCGATGCTTCACTTCAGGTTTACTGTATCCCTTGGACCTTCTTATTGATGATGAAACACAGAAATTGCATCGGAATTAAATACAAAAGGCACAATGCCGACTTAACTACAAGAAGACTGACTCTTCTTACTGTCTATGCTTTGAACCATTCCTGTGACACCAGTTATAGATTGCGATGCCTCACTTCAGGTATACTGTATCCCTCTGACTTTCTTATTGACGATGAAACACAGTAATTGCATCGGAATTAAATACAAAAGCCACAAAGCCGACTTAAGCACAAGAAGACTGACTCTTCTTACTGACTATGCTTTGAACCATTCCTGTGACACTAGTTAGAGCTTCCGATGCTTCACTTCAGGTTTACTGTATCCCTCTGACCTGCTTATTGACGATGCAACACAGAAATTGCATCGGAATTAAATACAAAAGGCACAATGCCGACTTAACTACAAGAAGACTGACTCTTCTTACTGACTATGCTTTGAACCATTCCTGTGACACTAGTTATAGATTGCGATGCCTCACTTCAGGTATACTGTATCCGTCTGACTTTCTTATTGACGATGTAACACAGAAATTGCTTCGGAATTAAATACAAAAGCCACAAAGCCGACTTAAGCACAAGAAGACTGACTCTTCTTACTGACTATGCTTTGAACCATTCCTGTGACACTAGTTAAAGATTCCGATGCTTCACTTCATGTTTACTGTATCCCTCTGACCTTCTAATTGAAGATGAAACACAGAAAGTGCATCTGAGTTAAATACAAAAGGCACAATGCCGACTTAAGTACAAGAAGACTGACTCTTCCTACTGCCTATGTTTTGAACCATTCCTGTGACACTAGTTATAGATTTCGATGCTTCACTTCTGGATTACTGTATCCCTCTGACCTTCTTTTTGACGATGAAACACAGAAATTGGATCGGAATGAAATACAAAAGGCACAATGCCGACATAAGTACAAGAAGACTGACTCTTCTTACTGTCTATGTTTTGAACCATTCCTGTGACACTAGTTATAGATTCCGATGCTTCACTTCAAATTTACTGTATCCCTTGGAGCTTCCTATTGTCGATGAAAAACAGAAATTGCATCGGATTTAAATACAAAAGCCACAAAGCCGACTTAAGCACAAGAAGACTGACTCTTCTTACTGAGTATGCTTTGAACCATTCCTGTGACACTAGTTAAAGATTCCGATTCTTCACTTCAGGTTTACCGTATCCCTCTGACCTTCTTATTGAAGATGAAACCCAGATAGTGCATCGGAGTTAAATACAAAAGGCACGATGCCAACTTAAGTACAAGAAGACTGACTCTTCCTACTGTCTATGTTTTTAACTATTCCTGTGACACTAGTTATAGATTTCGATGCTTCACTTCTGGATTACTGTATCCCTCTGACCTTCTTTCTGACGATGAAACACAGAAATTGAATGGGAGTTAAATACAAAAGGCACAATGCCGACTTAAGTACAAGAAGAGTGACTCTTCTTACTGTCTATAATTTGAACCATTCCTGTGACACTAGTTATAGATTCCGATGCTTCACTTCAGATTTACTGTATCCCTTGGACCTTCCTATTGACGATGAAACACAGAAATTGCATCGGAATTAAATACAAAATGCACATTGCTGACATAAGTACAAGAAGACTGACTCTTCTTACTGACTGTTTTGAACCATTCCTGTGACACTAGTTATAGATTCCGATGCTTCACTTCAGGTTTACTGTATACATCTGACCTTCTTATTGACGATGAATCACAGAAATTGCATCGGAATTAAATAGAAAAGGCACAATGCCGACCTAAGTACAAGAAGACTGACCCTTCTAACTGTCTATGATTTGAACCATTCCTGTGACACTAGTTATAGATTCCGATGCTTCACTTCAGGTGAACTGTATCCCTTGGACCTTCATATTGACGATGAAACACAGAAATTGCATCGGAATTAAATACAAAAGGCACAATGCCGACTTAACTACAAGAAGACTGACTCTTCTTACTGACTGTTTTGAACCATTCCTGTGACACTAGTTATAGATTCCGATGCTTCACTTCAGGTTCACTGTATCCATCTGACCTTCTTTTTGACGATGAAACACAGAAATTGGATCGGAATGAAATACAAATGGCACAATGCCGACATAAGTACAAGAAGACTGACTCTTCTTACTGTCTATGTTTTGAGCCATTCCTGTGACACTAGTTATAGATTCCGATGCTTCACTTCAGATTTACTGTATCCCTTGGAGCTTCCTATTGACGATGAAAAACAGAAATTGCATCGGATTTAAATACAAAAGCCACAAAACCGACCTAAGCTCAAGAAGACTGACTCTTCTTACTGAGTATGCTTTGAACCATTTCTGTGACACTAGATAAAGATTCCGATGCTTCACTTCAGGTTTACCGTATCCCTCTGACCTTCTTATTGAAGATGAAACACAGATAGTGCATCGGAGTTAAATACAAAAGGCACGATGCCGACTAAAGTACAAGAAGACTGACTCTTCCTACTGTCTATGTTTTTAACCATTCCTGTGACACTAGTTATAGATTTCGATGCTTCACTTCTGGATTACTGTATCCCTCTGACCTTCTTTCTGACGATGAAACACAGAAATTGAATCGGAGTTAAATACAAAAGGCACAATGCCGATTTAAGTACAAGAAGCCTGACTCTTCTTACTGTCTATGCTTTGAACCATTCCTGTGACACTAGTTATAGATTCCGATGCTTCACTTCAGATTTACTGTATCCCTTGGACCTTCCTATTGACAATGAAACACAGAAATTGCATCGGAATTAAATACAAAATGCACATTGCCGACATAAGTACAAGAAGACTGACTCTTCTTACTGACTGTTTTGAACCATTCCTGTGACACTAGTTATAGATTCCGATGCTTCACTTCAGGTTCACTGTATCCATCTGACCTTCTTATTGACGATGAATCACAGAAATTGCATCGGAATTAAATAGAAAAGGCACAATGCCGACTTAAGTACAAGAAGACTGACCCTTCTTACTGTCTATGATTTGAACCATTCCTGTGACACTAGTTATAGATTCCGATGCTTCACTTCAGGTGAACTGTATCCCTTGGACCTTCATATTGACGATGAAACACAGAAATTGCATCGGAATTAAGTACAAAAGGCACAATGCCGACTTAACTACAAGAAGACTGACTCTTCTTACTGACTATGTTTTGAACCATTCCTGTGACACTAGTTATAGATTGCGATGCCTCACTTCAGGTATACTGTATCCCTCTGACTTTCTTATTGACGATGAAACACAGAAATTGCATCGGAGTTAAATACAAAATGCACAATGCCGACTTAAGTACATGTAGACTAACTCTTCCTACTGTCTATGTTTAGAACCATTCCTGTGACACTAGTTAGAGCTTCCGATGCTTCACTTCAGGTTTACTGTATCCCTCTGACCTTCTTATTGACGATGAAACACAGTATTTGCGTCGGAAATAAATTGAAAAGGGCATAATGCCGACTTAGGTACAAGAAGTCTGACTTTTCTTACTGTCTATGTTTGGAACCATTCCTGTGACACTAGTTATAGATTCCGATGCTTCACTTCAGGTTTACTGTATCCCTTGGACCTTCTTATTGATGATGAAACACAGAAATTGCATCGGAATTAAATACAAAAGGCACAATGCCGACTTAACTACAAGAAGACTGACTCTTCTTACTGTCTATGCTTTGAACCATTCCTGTGACACCAGTTATAGATTGCGATGCCTCACTTCAGGTATACTGTATCCCTCTGACTTTCTTATTGACGATGAAACACAGTAATTGCATCGGAATTAAATACAAAAGCCACAAAGCCGACTTAAGCACAAGAAGACTGACTCTTCTTACTGACTATGCTTTGAACCATTCCTGTGACACTAGTTAGAGCTTCCGATGCTTCACTTCAGGTTTACTGTATCCCTCTGACCTGCTTATTGACGATGCAACACAGATATTGCATCGGAATTAAATACAAAAGGCACAATGCCGACTTAACTACAAGAAGACTGACTCTTCTTACTGACTATGCTTTGAACCATTCCTGTGACACTAGTTATAGATTGCGATGCCTCACTTCAGGTATACTGTATCCGTCTGACTTTCTTATTGACGATGTAACACAGAAATTGCTTCGGAATTAAATACAAAAGCCACAAAGCCGACTTAAGCACAAGAAGACTGACTCTTCTTACTGACTATGCTTTGAACCATTCCTGTGACACTAGTTAAAGATTCCGATGCTTCACTTCATGTTTACTGTATCCCTCTGACCTTCTAATTGAAGATGAAACACAGAAAGTGCATCTGAGTTAAATACAAAAGGCACAATGCCGACTTAAGTACAAGAAGACTGACTCTTCCTACTGCCTATGTTTTGAACCATTCCTGTGACACTAGTTATAGATTTCGATGCTTCACTTCTGGATTACTGTATCCCTCTGACCTTCTTTTTGACGATGAAACACAGAAATTGGATCGGAATGAAATACAAAAGGCACAATGCCGACATAAGTACAAGAAGACTGACTCTTCTTACTGTCTATGTTTTGAACCATTCCTGTGACACTAGTTATAGATTCCGATGCTTCACTTCAAATTTACTGTATCCCTTGGAGCTTCCTATTGTCGATGAAAAACAGAAATTGCATCGGATTTAAATACAAAAGCCACAAAGCCGACTTAAGCACAAGAAGACTGACTCTTCTTACTGAGTATGCTTTGAACCATTCCTGTGACACTAGTTAAAGATTCCGATTCTTCACTTCAGGTTTACCGTATCCCTCTGACCTTCTTATTGAAGATGAAACCCAGATAGTGCATCGGAGTTAAATACAAAAGGCACGATGCCAACTTAAGTACAAGAAGACTGACTCTTCCTACTGTCTATGTTTTTAACTATTCCTGTGACACTAGTTATAGATTTCGATGCTTCACTTCTGGATTACTGTATCCCTCTGACCTTCTTTCTGACGATGAAACACAGAAATTGAATGGGAGTTAAATACAAAAGGCACAATGCCAACTTAAGTACAAGAAGACTGACTCTTCTTACTGTCTATAATTTGAACCATTCCTGTGACACTAGTTATAGATTCCGATGCTTCACTTCAGATTTACTGTATCCCTTGGACCTTCCTATTGACGATGAAACACAGAAATTGCATCGGAATTAAATACAAAATGCACATTGCTGACATAAGTACAAGAAGACTGACTCTTCTTACTGACTGTTTTGAACCATTCCTGTGACACTAGTTATAGATTCCGATGCTTCACTTCAGGTTTACTGTATACATCTGACCTTCTTATTGACGATGAATCACAGAAATTGCATCGGAATTAAATAGAAAAGGCACAATGCCGACCTAAGTACAAGAAGACTGACCCTTCTAACTGTCTATGATTTGAACCATTCCTGTGACACTAGTTATAGATTCCGATGCTTCACTTCAGGTGAACTGTATCCCTTGGACCTTCATATTGACGATGAAACACAGAAATTGCATCGGAATTAAATACAAAAGGCACAATGCCGACTTAACTACAAGAAGACTGACTCTTCTTACTGACTATGTTTTGAACCATTCCTGTGACACTAGTTATAGATTGGGATGCCTCACTTCAGGTATACTGTATCCATCTGACTTTCTTATTGACGATGAAACACAGAAATTGCATCGGAGTTAAATACAAAATGCACAATGCCGACTTAAGTACATGTAGACTAACTCTTCCTACTGTCTATGTTTAGAACCATTCCTGTGACACTAGTTAGAGCTTCCGATGCTTCACTTCAGATTTACTGTATACCTCTGACCTTCTTATTGACGATGAAACACAGTATTTGCGTCGGAAATAAATTGAAAAGGGCATAATGCCGACTTAGGTACAAGAAGTCTGACTTTTCTTACTGTCTATGTTTGTAACCATTCCTGTGACACTAGTTATAGATTCCGATGCTTCACTTCAGGTTTACTGTATCCCTTGGACCTTCTTATTGATGATGAAACAAAGAAATTGCATCGGAATTAAATACAAAAGGCACAATGCCGACTTTACTACAAGAAGACTGAATCTTCTTACTGACTATGCTTTGAACCATTCCTGTGACACTAGTTATAGATTGCGATGCCGCACTTCAGGTATACTGTATCCCTCTGACTTTCTTATTGACGATGAAACACAGTAATTGCATCGGAATTAAATACAAAAGCCACAAAGCTGACTTAAGCACAAGAAGACTGACTCTTCTTACTGACTATGCTTTGAACCATTCCTGTGACACTAGTTAAAGATTCCGATGCTTCACTTCAGGTTTACTGTATCCCTCTGACCTTCTAATTGAAGATGAAACACAGAAAGTGCATCTGAGTTAATTACAAGAGGCACATTGCCGACTTAAGTACAAGAAGACTGACTCTTCCTACTGTCTATGTTTTGAACCATTCCTGTGACACTAGTTATAGATTTCGATGCTTCACTTCTGGATTACTGTATCCCTCTGACCTTCTTTTTGACGATGAAACACAGAAATTGGATCGGAATGAAATACAAAAGGCACAATGCCGACATAAGTACAAGAAGACTGACTCTTCTTACTGTCTATGATTTGAACCATTCCTGTGACACTAGTTATAGATTCCGATGCTTCACTTCAGATTTACTGTATCCCTTGGAGCTTCCTATTGACGATGAAAAACAGAAATTGCATCGGATTTAAATACAAAAGCCACAAAGCCGACTTAAGCACAAGAAGACTGACTCTTCTTACTGAGTATGCTTTGAACCATTCCTGTGACACTAGTTAAAGATTCCGATGCTTCACTTCAGGTTTACCGTATCCCTCTGACCTTCTTATTGAAGATGAAACACAGATAGTGCATCGGAGTTAAATACAAAAGGCACGATGCCGACTAAAGTACAAGAAGACTGACTCTTCCTACTGTCTATGTTTTTAACCATTCCTGTGACACTAGTTATAGATTTCGATGCTTCACTTCTGGATTACTGTATCCCTCTGACCTTCTTTCTGACGATGAAACACAGAAATTGAATCGGAGTTAAATACAAAAGGCACAATGCCGATTTAAGTACAAGAAGCCTGACTCTTCTTACTGTCTATGCTTTGAACCATTCCTGTGACACTAGTTATAGATTCCGATGCTTCACTTCAGATTTACTGTATCCCTTGGACCTTCCTATTGGCAATGAAACACAGAAATTGCATCGGAATTAAATACAAAATGCACATTGCCGACATAAGTACAAGAAGACTGACTCTTCTTACTGACTGTTTTGAACCATTCCTGTGACACTAGTTATAGATTCCGATGCTTCACTTCAGGTTCACTGTATCCATCTGACCTTCTTATTGACGATGAATCACAGAAATTGCATCGGAATTAAATAGAAAAGGCACAATGCCGACTTAAGTACAAGAAGACTGACCCTTCTTACTGTCTATGATTTGAACCATTCCTGTGACACTAGTTATAGATTCCGATGCTTCACTTCAGGTGAACTGTATCCCTTGGACCTTCATATTGACGATGAAACACAGAAATTGCATCGGAATTAAATACAAAAGGCACAATGCCGACTTAACTACAAGAAGACTGACTCTTCTTACTGACTATGTTTTGAACCATTCCTGTGACACTAGTTATAGATTGCGATGCCTCACTTCAGGTATACTGTATCCCTCTGACTTTCTTATTGACGATGAAACACAGAAATTGCATCGGAGTTAAATACAAAATGCACAATGCCGACTTAAGTACATGTAGACTAACTCTTCCTACTGTCTATGTTTAGAACCATTCCTGTGACACTAGTTAGAGCTTCCGATGCTTCACTTCAGGTTTACTGTATCCCTCTGACCTTCTTATTGACGATGAAACACAGTATTTGCGTCGGAAATAAATTGAAAAGGGCATAATGCCGACTTAGGTACAAGAAGTCTGACTTTTCTTACTGTCTATGTTTGGAACCATTCCTGTGACACTAGTTATAGATTCCGATGCTTCACTTCAGGTTTACTGTATCCCTTGGACCTTCTTATTGATGATGAAACACAGAAATTGCATCGGAATTAAATACAAAAGCACAATGCCGACTTAACTACAAGAAGACTGACTCTTCTTACTGTCTATGCTTTGAACCATTCCTGTGACACCAGTTATAGATTGCGATGCCTCACTTCAGGTATACTGTATCCCTCTGACTTTCTTATTGACGATGAAACACAGTAATTGCAACGGAATTAAATACAAAAGCCACAAAGCCGACTTAAGCACAAGAAGACTGACTCTTCTTACTGACTATGCTTTGAACCATTCCTGTGACACTAGTTAGAGCTTCCGATGCTTCACTTCAGGTTTACTGTATCCCTCTGACCTGCTTATTGACGATGCAACACAGAAATTGCATCGGAATTAAATAGAAATGGCACAATGCCGACTTAAGTACAAGAAGACTGACTCTTCCTACTGTCTATGTTTAGAACCATTCCTGTGACACTAGTTAGAGCTTCCGATGCTTCACTTCAGGTTTACTGTATCCCTCTGACCTTCTTATTGACGATGAAACACAGTATTTGCGTCGGAAATAAATTGAAAAGGGCATAATGCCGACTTAGGTACAAGAAGTCTGACTTTTCTTACTGTCTATGTTTGGAACCATTCCTGTGACACTAGTTATAGATTCCGATGCTTCACTTCAGGTTTACTGTATCCCTTGGACCTTCTTATTGATGATGAAACACAGAAATTGCATCGGAATTAAATACAAAAGCACAATGCCGACTTAACTACAAGAAGACTGACTCTTCTTACTGTCTATGCTTTGAACCATTCCTGTGACACCAGTTATAGATTGCGATGCCTCACTTCAGGTATACTGTATCCCTCTGACTTTCTTATTGACGATGAAACACAGTAATTGCATCGGAATTAAATACAAAAGCCACAAAGCCGACTTAAGCACAAGAAGACTGACTCTTCTTACTGACTATGCTTTGAACCATTCCTGTGACACTAGTTAGAGCTTCCGATGCTTCACTTCAGGTTTACTGTATCCCTCTGACCTGCTTATTGACGATGCAACACAGAAATTGCATCGGAATTAAATAGAAATGGCACAATGCCGACTTAAGTACAAGAAGACTGACTCTTCCTACTGTCTATGTTTTGAACCATTCCTGTGACACTAGTTATAGATTGCGATGCCTCTCTTCAGGTATACTGTATCCCTCTGACTTTCTTATTGACGATGAAATACAGAAATTGCATCGGAGTTAAATACAAAATGCACAATGCCGACTTAAGTACATGTAGACTAACTCTTCCTACTGGCTATGTTTAGAACCATTCCTGTGACACTAGTTAGAGCTTCCGATGCTTCACTTCAGGGTTACTGTATCCCTCGGACCTTCTTATTGACGATGAAACACAGTATTTGCGTCGGAAATAAATTGAAAAGGGCATAATGCCGACTTAGGTACAAGAAGTCTGACTTTTCTTACTGTCTATGTTTTGAACCATTCCTGTGATACTAGTTATAGATTTCGATGCTTCACTTCAGGTTTACTGTATCCCTTGGACCTTCTTATTGATGATGAAACACAGATATTGCATCGGAATTAAATACAAAAGGCACAATGCCGACTTAACTACAAGAAGACTGACTCTTCTTACTGACTATGTTTTGAACCATTCCTGTGACACTAGTTATAGATTGCGATGCCTCACTTCAGGTATACTGTATCCCTCTGACTTTCTTATTGACGATGTAACACAGAAATTGCTTCGGAATTAAATACAAACGCCACAAAGCCGACTTAAGCACAAGAAGACTGACTCTTCTTACTGAGTATGCTTTGAACCATTCCTGTGACACTAGTTAAAGATTCCGATGCTTCACTTCAGGTTTACTGTATCCCTCTGACCTTCTTATTGAAGATGAAACACAGATAGTGCATCGGAGTTAAATACAAAAGGCACGATGCCGACTTAAGTACAAGAAGACTGACTCTTCCTACTGTCTATGTTTTTAACCATTCCTGTGACACTAGTTATAGATTCCGATGCTTCACTTCAGATTTACTGTATCCCTTGGACCTTCCTATTGACAATGAAACACAGAAATTGCATCGGAATTAAATACAAAATGTACATTGCCGACAAAAGTACAAGAAGACTGACTCTTTTTACTGACTGTTTTGAACCATCCTGTGACACTAGTTATAGATTCCGATACTTCACTTCAGGTTTACTGTATCCATCTGACCTTCTTATTGACGATGAATCACAGAAATTGCATCGGAATTAAATAGAAAAGGCACTATGCCGACTTAAGTACAAGAAGACTGACCCTTCTTACTGTCTATGATTTGAACCATTCCTGTGACACTAGTTATAGATTCCGATGCTTCACTTCAGGTGATCTGTATCCCTTGGACCTTCTTATTGACGATGAAACACAGAAATTGCATCGGAATTAAATACAAGAGGCACAATGCCGACTTAAGTACAAGAAGACTGACTCTTCTTACTGACAATGTTTTGAACCATTCCTGCGACGCTAGTTACAGATTCCGATGCTTCACATCAGGTTTACTGTATCCCTTGGACCTTCCTATTGACGATGAAACACAGATATTGCATCGGAATTAAATACAAAAGGCACAATGCCGACTTAAGTACAAGAAGACTGACTCTTCTTACTAACGATGTTTTGAACCATTCCTGTGACACTAGTTAGAGCTTTTGATGCTTCACTTCAGGTTTACTGTATCCCTCTGACCTTCTTATTGACGATGAAACACAGTAATTGCGTCGGAAATAAATTGAAAAGGGCATAATGCCGACTAAGGTACAAGAAGTCTGACTTTTCTTACTGTCTATGTTTTGAACCATTCCTGTGACACTAGTTATAGATTCCGATGCTTCACTTCAGGTTTACTGTATCCCTTGGACCTTCTTATTGATGACGAAACACAGAAATTGCATCGGAATTAAATACAAAAGGCACAATGCCGACTTAACTACAAGAAGACTGACTCTTCTTACTGATTATGTTTTGAACCATTCCTGTGACACTAGTTATAGATTGCGATGCCTCACTTCAGGTATACTGTACCCCGCTGACTTTCTTATTGACGATGTAACACAGAAATTGCTTCGGAATTAAATACAAAAGCCACAAAGCCGACTTAAGCACAAGAAGACTGACTCTTCTTACTGACTATGCTTTGAACCATTCCTGTGACACTAGTTAAAGATTCCGATGCTTCACTTCAGGTTTACTGTATCCCTCTGACCTTCTTATTGAAGATGAAACACAGATAGTGCATCGGAGTTAAATACAAAAGGCACGATGCCGACTTAAGTACAAGAAGACTGACTCTTCCTACTGTCTATGTTTTTAACCATTCCTGTGACACTAGTTATAGATTCCGATGCTTCACTTCAGATTTACTGTATCGCTTGGACCTTCCTATTGACAATGAAACACAGAAATTGCATCGGAATTAAATACAAAATGTACATTGCCGACAAAAGTACAAGAAGACTGACTCTTTTTACTGACTGTTTTGAACCATCCTGTGACACTAGTTATAGATTCCGATACTTCACTTCAGGTTTACTGTATCCATCTGACCTTCTTATTGACGATGAATCACAGAAATTGCATCGGAATTAAATAGAAAAGGCACTATGCCGACTTAAGTACAAGAAGACTGACCCTTCTTACTGTCTATGATTTGAACCATTCCTGTGACACTAGTTATAGATTCCGATGCTTCACTTCAGGTGATCTGTATCCCTTGGACCTTCTTATTGACGATGAAACACAGAAATTGCATCGGAATTAAATACAAGAGGCACAATGCCGACTTAAGTACAAGAAGACTGACTCTTCTTACTGACAATGTTTTGAACCATTCCTGCGACGCTAGTTACAGATTCCGATGCTTCACATCAGGTTTACTGTATCCCTTGGACCTTCCTATTGACGATGAAACACAGATATTGCATCGGAATTAAATACAAAAGGCACAATGCCGACTTAAATACAAGAAGACTGACTCTTCTTACTAACGATGTTTTGAACCATTCCTGTGACACTAGTTAGAGCTTTTGATGCTTCACTTCAGGTTTACTGTATCCCTCTGACCTTCTTATTGACGATGAAACACAGTAATTGCATCGGAAATAAATTGAAAAGGGCATAATGCCGACTAAGGTACAAGAAGTCTGACTTTTCTTACTGTCTATGTTTTGAACCATTCCTGTGACACTAGTTATAGATTCCGATGCTTCACTTCAGGTTTACTGTATCCCTTGGACCTTCTTATTGATGACGAAACACAGAAATTGCATCGGAATTAAATACAAAAGGCACAATGCCGACTTAACTACAAGAAGACTGACTCTTCTTACTGACTATGTTTTGAACCATTCCTGTGACACTAGTTATAGATTGCGATGCCTCACTTCAGGTATACTGTACCCCGCTGACTTTCTTATTGACGATGTAACACAGAAATTGCTTCGGAATTAAATACAAAAGCCACAAAGCCGACTTAAGCACAAGAAGACTGACTCTTCTTACTGACTATGCTTTGAACCATTCCTGTGACACTAGTTAAAGATTCCGATGCTTCACTTCAGGTTTACTGTATCCCTCTGACATTCTAATTGAAGATGAAACACAGAAAGTGCATCGGAGTTAAATACAAAAGTCACAATGAAGACTTAAGTACAAGAAGACTGACTCTTCCTACTGTCTATGTTTTGAACCATTCCTGTGACACTAGTTATAGATTTCGATGCTTCACTTCTGGATTACTGTATCCCTCTGACCTTCTTTTTGACGATGAAACACAGAAATTGGATCGGAATTAAATACAAAAGGCACAATGCCGACATAAGTACAAGAAGACTGACTCTTCTTACTGTCTATGTTTTGAACCATTCCTGTGACACTAGTTATAGATTCCGATGCTTCACTTCAGATTTACGGTATCTCTTGGACCTTCCTATTGACGATGAAAAACAGAAATTGCATCGGATTTAAATACAAAAGCCACAAAGCCGACTTAAGCACAAGAAGACTGACTCTTCTTACTGAGTATGCTTTGAACCATTCCTGTGACACTAGTTAAAAATTCGGATGCTTCACTTCAGGTTTACTGTATCCCTTGGACCTTCATATTGACGATGAAACACAGAAATTGCATCGGAATTAAATACAAAATGCACATTGCCAACATAAGTACAAGAAGACTGACTCTTCTTACTGACTGTTTTGAACCATTCCTGTGACACTAGTTATAGATTCCGATGCTTCACTTCAGGTTTACTGTATCCATCTGAACTTCTTATTGACGATGAATCACAGAAATTGCATCGGAATTAAATAGAAAAGGCACAATGCCGACTTAAGTACAAGAAGACTGACCCTTCTTACTGTCTATGATTTGAACCATTCCTGTGACACTAGTTATAGATTCCGATGCTTCACTTCAGGTGAACTGTATCCCTTGGACCTTCATATTGACGATGAAACATAGAAATTGCATCGGAATTAAATACAAAAGGCACAATGCCGACTTAACTACAAGAAGACTGACTCTTCTTACTGACTATGTTTTGAACCATTCCTGTGACACTAGTTATAGATTCCGATGCCTCACTTCAGGTATACTGTATCCCTCTGACTTTCTTATTGACGATGAAACACAGAAATTGCATCGGAGTTAAATACAAAATGCACAATGCCGACTTAAGTACATGTAGACTAACTCTTCCTACTGTCTATGTTTAGAACCATTCCTGTGACACTAGTTAGAGCTTCCGATGCTTCACTTCAGGTTTACTGTATCCCTCTGACCTTCTTATTGACGATAAAACACAGTATTTGCGTCGGAAATAAATTGAAAAGGGCATAATGCCGACTTAGGTACAAGAAGTCTGACTTTTCTTACTGTCTATGTTTGGAACCATTCCTGTGACACTTGTTATAGATTCCGATGCTTCACTTCAGGTTTACTGTATCCCTTGGACCTTCTTATTGATGATGAAACACAGAAATTAGATCGGAATTAAATACAAAAGGCACAATGCCGACTTAACTACAAGAAGACTGACTATTCTTACTGACTATGTTTTGAACCATTCCTGTGACACTAGTTATAGATTGCGATGCCTCACTTCAGGTATACTGTTTCCCTCTGACTTTCTTATTGACGATGAAACACAGAAATTGCATCGGAATTAAATACAAAAGCCACAAAGCCGACTTAAGCACAAGAAAACTGACTCTTCTTACTGACTATGCTTTGAACCATTCCTGTGACACTAGTTAAAGATTCCGATGCTTCACTTCAGGTTTACCGTATCCCTCTGACCTTCTAATTGAAGATGAAACACAGATAGTGCATCGGAGTTAAATACAAAAGGCACAATGCCGACTTAAGTACAAGAAGACTGACTCTTCCTACTGTCTATGTTTTGAACCATTCCTGTGACACTAGTTATAGATTTCGATGCTTCACTTCTGGATTACTGTATCCCTCTGACCTTCTTTTTGACGACGAAACACAGAAATTGGATCGGAATTAAATACAAAAGGCACAATGCCGACTTAAGTACAAGAAGACTGACTCTTCTTACTGTCTATGTTTTGAACCATTCCTGTGACACTAGTTATAGATTCCGATGCTTCACTTCAGATTTACTGTATCCCTTGGACCTTCCTATTGACGATGAAAAACAGAAATTGCATCGGATTTAAATACAAAAGCCACAAAGCCGACTTAAGCACAAGAAGACTGACTCTTCTTACTGAGTATGCTTTGAACCATTCCTGTGACACTAGTTATAGATTCCGATACTTCACTTCAGGTTTACTGTATCCATCTGATCTTCTTATTGACGATGAATCACAGAAATTGCATCGGAATTAAATAGAAAAGGCACAATGCCGACTTAAGTACAAGAAGACTGACCCTTCTTACTGTCTATGATTTGAACCATTACTGTGACACTAGTTACAGATTCCGATGCTTCACTTCAGGTGATCTGTATCCCTTGGACCTTCTTATTGACGATGAAACACAGAAATTGCATCGGAGTTAAATACAAAATGCACAATGCCGACTTAAGTACATGTAGACTAACTCTTCCTACTGTCTATGTTTAGAAACATTCCTGTGACACTAGTTATAGATTCCGATGCTTCATTTCAGGTTTTCTGTATCCCTTATACCTTCTTATTGACGATGAAACACAGAAATTGCATCGGAATTAAATACAAAAGGCACAATGCCGACTTAAGTACAAGAAGACTGACACTTCCTACTGTCTTTGTTTTGAACCATTCCTGTAACACTAGTTATTGATTCCGATGCTACACTTCAGGTTTACTGTATCTCTCTGACCTTCTTATTGACGATGAAACACAGAAATTGCATCGGAACTAAATACAAAAGGCACAATGCTGACTTAAGTACTAGAAGACTGACTCATCTTACTGACTGTTTTGAACCATTCCTGTGACACTAGTTATGGATTCCGATGCTTCACTTCATTTTTACTGTATCCCTTGGACCTTCTTATTGGCGATGAAACACAGATATTGCGTCGGAATTAAATAAAAAGGCACAATGCCGACTTAAGTACAAGAGGACTGACCCTTCTTACTGTCTATGATTTGAACCATTCCAGTGACACTAGTTATAGATTCCGATGCTTCACTTCAGGTTTACTGTATCTCCCTGACCTTCTTATTAACGATGAAACACAGATATTGCATCTGAATTAAATACAAAAGGCACAATGCCGACTTAAGTACAAGAAGACTGACTCTTCATACTGACTATGCATTGAACCATTCCTGTGACGATTGTTACAGATTCCGATGCTTCACTTCAGATTTACTGTACCCCTTGGACCTTCTTATTGACGATGAAACACAGAAATTGCATCGGAATTAAATCCAAAAAATGCACAATGCTGACTTAAGTACAAGAAGACTGACTCTTCTTACTGACTATGTTTTGAACCATTCCTGTGACACTGGTTATGGATTCCGATGCTTCACTTCAGGTTTACTGTATCCCTTGGACCTTCTTATTGACGATGAAACACAGATATTGCATCGGAATTAAACACAAAAGGCACAATGCCGACGTAAGTACTAGAAGACTGACTCTTCTTACGGACTATGTTTTGAACCATTCCTGTGACACTAGTTATAGATTCCGATGCTTCACTTCAGGTTTACTATATTCCTCTGACCTTATTATTGACGATGAAACACAGTAATTTCATCGGAATTAAATTGAAAAGGGCACAATGCCGACTTAGGTACAAGAAGACTGACTCTTCTTACTGTCTTTGTTTTGAACCATTCCTGTGACACTAGTTATAGATTCCGATGCTTAACTTCAGGTTTACTGTATCCCTTGGACCTTCTTATTGACGATGAAAAACAGATATTGCATCGGAATTAAATACAAAAGCCACAAAGCCGACTGAAGCACAAGAAGACTGACTCATCTTACTGACTATGCTTTGAACCATTCCTGTGACACTAGTTAAAGATTCCGATACTTCACTTCAGGTTTACTGTATCCCTCTGACCTTCATATTGAAGATGAAACACAGATAGTGCATCGGAGTTAAATACATAAGGCACAATGCCGACTTAAGTACAAGAAGACTGACTCTTCCTACTGTCTATGTTTTGAACCATTCCTGTGACACTAGTTATAGATTTCGATGCTTCACTTCTGGATTACTGTATCCCTCTGACCTTCTTTTTGACGATGAAACACAGAAATTGGATCGGAATTAAATACAAAAGGCACAATGCCGACTTAAGTACAAGAAGACTGACTCTTCTTACTGTCTATGTTTTGAACCATTCCTGTGACACTAGTTATAGATTCCGATGCTTCACTTCAGATTTACTGTATCCCTTGGACCTTCCTATTGACGATGAAAAACAGAAATTGCATCGGATTTAAATACAAAAGCCACAAAGCCGACTTAAGCACAAGAAGACTGACTCTTCTTACTGAGTATGCTTTGAACCATTCCTGTGACACTAGTTAAAGATTCCGATGCTTCACTTCAGGTTTACTGTATCCCTCTGACCTTCTTATTGAAGATGAAACACATATAGTGCATCGGAGTTAAATACAAAAGGCACAATTATGACTTAAGTACAAGAAGACTGACTCTTCTTACTGTCAATGCTTTGAACCATTCCTGTGACACTAGTTATAGATTCCGATGCTACACTTCAGATTTACTGGATCCCTTGGACCTTCCTATTGACAATGAAACACAGAAATTGCATCGGAATTAAATACAAAATGCACATTGCCGACAAAAGTACAAGAAGACTGACTCTTTTTACTGACTGTTTTAACCATTTCTGTGACACTAGTTATAGATTCCGATACTTCACTTCAGGTTCAGTGTATCCATCTGACCTTCTTATTGACGATGAATCACAGAAATTGCATCGGAATTAAATTGAAATGGCACAATGCCGACTTAAGTACAAGAAGACTGACCCTTCTTACTGCCTATGATTTGAACCATTCCTGTGACACTAGTTATAGATTCCGATGCTTCACTTCAGGTGATCTGTATCCCTTGGACCTTCTTATTGACGATGAAACACAGAAATTGCATCGGAATTAAATACAAAAGGCACAATGCCGACTTAAGTACAAGAAGACTGACTCTTCTTACTGATAATGTTTTGAACCATTCCTGCGACGCTAGTTACAGATTCCGATGCTTCACATCAGGTTTACTGTATCCCTTGGACCTTCCTATTGTCGATGAAACACAGATATTGCATCGGAATTAAATACAAAAGGCACAATGCCGACTTAAATACAAGAAGACTGACTCTTCTTACTAACGATGTTTTGAACCATTCCTGTGACACTAGTAAGAGCTTCCGATGCTTCACTTCAGGTTTACTGTATCCCTCTGACCTTCTTATTGACGATGAAACACAGTAATTGCGTCGGAAATAAATTGAAAAGGGCATAATGCCGACTAAGGTACAAGAAGTCTGACTTTTCTTACTGTCTGTGCTTTGAACCATTCCTGTGACACTAGTTATAGATTCCGATGCTTCACTTCAGGTTTACTGTATCCCTTGGACCTTCTTATTGATGATGAAACACAGAAATTGCATCGGAATTAAATACAAAAGGCACAATGCCGACTTAAGTACAAGAAGACTGACACTTCCTACTGTCTTTGTTTTGAACCATTCCTGTGACACTAGTTATTGATTCCGATGCTACACTTCAGGTTTACTGTATCCCTATGACCTTCTTATTGACGATGAAACACAGAAATTGCATCGGAATTAAATACAAAAGGCACGATGCTGACTGAAGTACTAGAAGACTGACTCATCTTACTGACTGTTTTGAACCATTCCTGTGACACTAGTTATGGATTCCGATGCTTCACTTCATTTTTACTGTATCCCTTGGACCTTCTTATTGGCGATGGAACACAGATATTGCATCGGAATTAAATACAAAAGGCACAATGCCGACTTAAGTACAAGAAGACTGACTCCTCTTTCTGTCTATGATTTGAACCATTCCTGTGACACTAGTTACAGATTCCGATGCTTCACTTCAGGTTTACTGTATCTCAATGACCTTCTTATTAACGATGAAACACAGATATTGCATCTGAATTAAATACAAAAAGCACAATGCCGACTTAAGTACAAGAAGACTGACTCTTCATACTGACTATGCTTTGAACCATTCCTGTGACGATTGTTACAGATTCCGATGCATCACTTCAGGTTTACTGTATCCCTTGGGCCTTCTTATTGACGATGAAACACAGATATTGCATCGGAATTAAACACAAAAGGCACAATGCCGACGTAAGTACTAGAAGACTGACTCTTCTTACGGACTATGTTTTGAACCATTCCTGTGACACTAGTTATAGATTCCGATGCTTCACTTCAGGTTTACTATATTCCTCTGACCTTATTATTGACGATGAAACACAGTAATTTCATCGGAATTAAATTGAACAGGGCACAATGCCGACTTAGGTACAAGAAGACTGACTCTTCTTACTGTCTTTGTTTTGAACCATTCCTGTGACACTAGTTATAGATTCCGATGCTTAACTTCAGGTTTACTGTATCCCTTGGACCTTCTTATTGACGATGAAAAACTGATATTGCATCGGAATTAAATACAAAAGCCACAAAGCCGACTTAAGCACAAGAAGACTGACTCTTCTTACTGACTATGCTTTGAACCATTCCTGTGACACTAGTTAAAGATTCCGATACTTCACTTCAGGTTTACTGTATCCTTCTGACCTTCATATTGAAGATGAAACACAGATAGTGCATCTGAGTTAAATACATAAGGCACAATGCCGACTTAAGTACAAGAAGACTGACTCTTCCTACTGTCTATGTTTTGAACCATTCCTGTGACACTAGTTATAGATTTCGATGCTTCACTTCTGGATTACTGTATCCGTCTGACCTTCTTTTTGACGATGAAACACAGAAATTGGATCGGAATTAAATACAAAAGGCACAATGCCGACTTTAGTACAAGAAGACTGACTCTTCTTACTGTCTATGTTTTGAACCATTCCTGTGACACTAGTTATAGATTCCGATGCTTCACTTCAGATTTACTGTATCCCTTGGACCTTCCTATTGACGATGAAAAACAGAATTTGCATCGGATTAAAAATCCAAATGCCACAACGCCGACTTCAGCACAAGAAGACTGACTCTTCTTACTGAGTATGCTTTGAACCATTCCTGCGACACTAGTTAAAGATTCCGATGCTTCACTTCAGGTTTACTGTATCCCTCTGACCTTCTTATTGAAGATGAAACACAGATAGTGCATCGGAGTTATATACAAAAGGCACAATGCCGACTTGAGTACAAGAAGACTGACTCTTCCCACTGTCTATGTTTTGAACCATTCCTGTGACACTAGTTATAGATTTCGATGCTTCACTTCTGGATTACTGTATCCCTCTGACCTTCTTTTTGACGATGAAACACAGAAATTGGATCGGAATTAAATACAAAAGGCACAATGCCGACTTAAGTACAAGAAGACTGACTCTTCTTATTGTCTATGTTTTGAACCATTCCTGTGACACTAGTTATAGATTCCGATGCTTCACTTCAGATTTACTGTATCCCTTGGACCTTCCTATTGACGATGAAACACAGAAATTGCATCGGAATTAAATACAAAATGCACATTACCGACATAAGTACAAGAAGACTGACTCTTCTTACTGACTGCTTTGAACCATTCCTGTGACACTAGTTATAGATTCCGATGCTTCACTTCAGGTTTACTATATTCCTCTGACCTTATTATTGACGATGAAACACAGTAATTTCATCGGAATTAAATTGAACAGGGCACAATGCCGACTTAGGTACAAGAAGACTGACTCTTCTTACTGTCTTTGTTTTGAACCATTCCTGTGACACTAGTTATAGATTCCGATGCTTAACTTCAGGTTTACTGTATCCCTTGGACCTTCTTATTGACGATGAAAAACTGATATTGCATCGGAATTAAATACAAAAGCCACAAAGCCGACTTAAGCACAAGAAGACTGACTCTTCTTACTGACTATGCTTTGAACCATTCCTGTGACACTAGTTAAAGATTCCGATACTTCACTTCAGGTTTACTGTATCCTTCTGACCTTCATATTGAAGATGAAACACAGATAGTGCATCTGAGTTAAATACATAAGGCACAATGCCGACTTAAGTACAAGAAGACTGACTCTTCCTACTGTCTATGTTTTGAACCATTCCTGTGACACTAGTTATAGATTTCGATGCTTCACTTCTGGATTACTGTATCCGTCTGACGTTCTTTTTGACGATGAAACACAGAAATTGGATCGGAATTAAATACAAAAGGCACAATGCCGACTTTAGTACAAGAAGACTGACTCTTCTTACTGTCTATGTTTTGAACCATTCCTGTGACACTAGTTATAGATTCCGATGCTTCACTTCAGATTTACTGTATTCCTTGGACCTTCCTATTGACGATGAAAAACAGAATTTGCATCGGATTAAAAATCCAAATGCCACAAAGCCGACTTCAGCACAAGAAGACTGACTCTTCTTACTGAGTATGCTTTGAACCATTCCTGCGACACTAGTTAAAGATTCCGATGCTTCACTTCAGGTTTACTGTATCCCTCTGACCTTCTTATTGAAGATGAAACACAGATAGTGCATCGGAGTTATATACAAAAGGCACAATGCCGACTTGAGTACAAGAAGACTGACTCTTCCCACTGTCTATGTTTTGAACCATTCCTGTGACACTAGTTATAGATTTCGATGCTTCACTTCTGGATTACTGTATCCCTCTGACCTTCTTTTTGACGATGAAACACAGAAATTGGATCGGAATTAAATACAAAAGGCACAATGCCGACTTAAGTACAAGAAGACTGACTCTTCTTATTGTCTATGTTTTGAACCATTCCTGTGACACTAGTTATAGATTCCGATGCTTCACTTCAGATTTACTGTATCCCTTGGACCTTCCTATTGACGATGAAACACAGAAATTGCATCGGAATTAAATACAAAATGCACATTACCGACATAAGTACAAGAAGACTGACTCTTCTTACTGACTGCTTTGAACCATTCCTGTGACACTAGTTATAGATTCCGATGCTTCACTTCAGGTTTACTGTATCCATCTGACCTTCTTATTGACGATGAATCACAGAAATTGCATCGGAATTAAATAGAAAAGGCACAATGCCGACTTAAGTACAAGAAGACTGACCCTTCTTACTGTCTATGATTTGAACCATTCCTGTGACACTAGTTATAGATTCCGATGCTTCACTTCAGGTTAACTGTATCCCTTGGACCTTCTTATTGACGATGAAACACAGAAATTGCATCGGAATTAAATACAAAAGGCACAATGCCGACTTAAGTGCAAGAAGACTGACTCTTCTTACTGACAATGTTTTGAACCATTCCTGCGACGCTAGTTACAGATTCCGATGCTTCACATCAGGTTTACTGTATCCCTTGGACCTTCCTATTGACGATGAAACACACATATTGCATCGGAATTAAATACAAAAGGCACAATGCCGACTTAAGTACAAAAAGACTGACTCTTCTTACTAACGATGTTTTGAACCATTCCTGTGACACTAGTTAGAGCTTCCGATGCTTCACTTCAGGTTTACTGTAACCCTCTGACCTTCTTATTGACGATGAAACACAGAAATTGTATCGGAATTAACTAGAAAAGGCACAATGCCGACTTAAGTACAAGAAGACTGACCCTTCTTACTGTCTATGATTTGAACCATTCCTGTGACACTAGTTATAGATTCCGATGCTTCTCTTCAGGTTAACTGTATCCCTTGGACCTTCTTATTGACGATGAAACACAGAAATTGCATCGGAATTAAATACAAAATGCACATTACCGACATAAGTACAAGAAGACTGACTCTTCTTACTGAGTATGCTTTGAACCATTCCTGTGACACTAGTTAAAGATTCCGATGCTTCACTTCAGGTTTACTGTATCCCTCTGACCTTCTTATTGAAGATGAAACACAGATAGTGCACCGGAGTTAAATACAAAAGGCACAATTATGACTTAAGTACAAGAAGACTGACTCTTCTTACTGTCTATGCTTTGAACCATTCCTGTGACACTAGTTATAGATTCCGATGCTACACTTCAGATTTACTGGATCCCTTGGACCTTCCTATTGACAATGAAACACAGAAATTGCATCGGAATTGAATACTTAATGCACATTGCCGACAAAAGTACAAGAAGACTGACTCTTTTTACTGACTGTTTTTAACCATTCCTGTGACACTAGTTATAGATTCCGATACTTCACTTCAGGTTTAGTGTATCCATCTGACCTTCTTATTGACGATGAATCACAGAAATTGCATCGGAATTAAATTGAAAAGGCACAATGCCGACTTAAGTACAAGAAGACTGACCCTTCTTACTGCCTATGATTTGAACCATTCCTGTGACACTAGTTATAGATTCCGATGCTTCACTTCAGGTGATCTGTATCCCTTGGACCTTCTTATTGACGATGAAACACAGAAATTGCATCGGAATTAAATACAAATGCACAATGCCGACTTAAGTACAAGAAGACTGACTCTTCTTACTGACAATGTTTTGAACCATTCCTTCGACGCTAGTTACAGATTCCGATGCTTTACATCAGGTTTACTGTATCCCTTGGACCTTCCTATTGACGATGAAACACAGATATTGCATCGGAATTAAATACAAAAGGCACAATGCCGACTTAAATACAAGAAGACTGACTCTTCTTACTAACGATGTTTTGAACCATTCCTGTGACACTAGTAAGAGCTTCCGATGCTTCACTTCAGGTTTACTGTATCCCTCTGACCTTCTTATTGACGATGAAACACAGTAATTGCGTCGGAAATAAATTGAAAAGGGCATAATGCCGACTAAGGTACAAGAAGTCTGACTTTTCTTACTGTCTATGTTTTGAACCATTCCTGTGACACTAGTTATAGATTCCGATGCTTCACTTCAGGTTTACTGTATCCCTTGGACCTTCTTATTGATGATGAAACACAGAAATTGCATCGGAATTAAATACAAAAGGCACAATGCCGACTTAAGTACAAGAAGACTGACAAATCCTACTGTCTTTGTTTTGAACCATTCCTGTGACACTAGTTATTGATTCCGATGCTACACTTCAGGTTTACTGTATCCCTCTGACCTTCTTATTGACGATGAAACACAGAAATTGCATCGGAATTAAATACAAAAGGCACGATGCTGACTGAAGTACTAGAAGACTGACTCATCTTACTGACTGTTTTGAACCATTCCTGTGACACTAGTTATGGATTCCGATGCTTCACTTCATTTTTACTGTATCCCTTGGACCTTCTTATTGGCGGTAAAACACAGATATTGCATCGGAATTAAATACAAAAGGCACAATGCCGACTTAAGTACAAGAAGACTGACTCTTCTTTCTGTCTATGATTTGAACCATTCCTGTGACACTAGTTATAGATTCCGATGCTTCACTTCAGGTTTACTGTATCTCCCTGACCTTCTTATTAACGATGAAACACAGATATTGCATCTGAATGAAATACAAAAGGCACAATGCCGACTTATGTACAAGAAGACTGACTCTTCATACTGACTATGCTTTGAACCATTCCTGTGACGATTGTTACAGATTCCGATGCTTCACTTCAGATTTACTTTACCCCTTGGACCTTCTTATTGACGATGAAACACAGAAATTGCATCGGAATTAAATCCAAAAAAAGCACAATGCCGACTTAAGTACAAGAAGACTGACTCTTCTTACTGACTATGTTTTGAACCATTCCTGTGACACTGGTTTTGGATTCCGATGCATCACTTCAGGTTTACTGTATCCCTTGGACCTTCTTATTGACGATGAAACACAGATATTGCATCGGAATTAAACACAAAAGGCACAATGCCGACGTAAGTACTAGAAGACTAACTCTTCTTACGGACTATGTTTTGAACCATTCCTGTGACACTAGTTATAGTTTCCGATGCTTCACTTCAGGTTTACTATATTCCTCTGACCTTATTATTGACGATGAAACACAGTAATTTCATCGGAATTAAATTGAAAAGGGCACAATGCCGACTTAGGTACAAGAAGACTGACTCTTCTTACTGTCTTTGTTTTGAACCATTCCTGTGACACTAGTTATAGATTCCGATGCTTAACTTCAGGTTTACTGTATCCCTTGGACCTTCTTATTGACGATGAAAAACAGATATTGCATCGGAATTAAATACAAAAGCCACAAAGCCGACTTAAGCACAAGAAGACTGACTCTTCTTACTGACTATGCTTTGAACCATTCCTGTGACACTAGTTAAAGATTCCGATACTTCACTTCAGGTTTACTGTATCCTTCTGACCTTCATATTGAAGATGAAACACAGATAGTGCATCTGAGTTAAATACATAAGGCACAATGCCGACTTAAGTACAAGAAGACTGACTCTTCCTACTGTCTATGTTTTGAACCATTCCTGTGACACTAGTTATAGATTTCGATGCTTCACTTCTGGATTACTGTATCCCTCTGACCTTCTTTTTGACGATGAAACACAGAAATTGGATCGGAATTGAATACAAAAAGCACAATGCCGACTTTAGTACAAGAAGACTGACTGTTCTTACTGTCTATGTTTTGAACCATTCCTGTGACACTAGTTATAGATTCCGATGTTTCACTTCAGATTTACTGTATCCCTTGGACCTTCCTATTGACGACGAAAAACAGAAATTGCATCGGATTAAAAATCCAAAAGCCACAAAGCCGATTTCAGCACAAGAAGACTGACTCTTCTTACTGAGTATGCTTTGAACCATTCCTGCGACACTAGTTAAAGATTCCGATGCTTCACTTCAGGTTTACTGTATCCCTCTGACCTTCTTATTGAAGATGAAACACAGATAGTGCATCGGAGTTATATACAAAAGGCACAATGCCGACTTAAGTACAAGAAGACTGACTCTTCCAACTGTCTATGTTTTGAACCAATCCTGTGACACTAGTTATTGACTTCGATGTTTCACTTCTGGATTACTGTATCCCTCTGACCTTCTTTTTGACGATGAAACACAGAAATTGCATCGGAATTAAATTCAAATGGCACAATGCCGACTTAAGTACAAGAAGACTGACTCTTCTTACTGTCTGTGTTTTGAACCATTCCTGTGACGGTCGTTACAGATTCCGGTGCTTCACTTCAGGTTTATTGTATCACTCTGACCTTCTTATTGACGATGAAACACAGAAATTGCATAGGAATTAAATAGAAAAGGCACAATGCCGACTTATGTACAAGAAGACTGACACTTCCTACTGTCTATGTTTTGAACCATTCCTGTGACACTAGTTATTGATTCCGATGCTATACTTCAGGTTTACTGTATCCCTCTGACCTTCTTATTGACAATGAAACACAGAAATTGCATCGGAATTAAATACAAAAGGCACAATGCCGACTTAAGTACTAGAAGACTGACTCTTCTTACTGACTGTTATGAACCATTCCTGTGACACTAGTTATAGATTCCGATGCTTCACTTCAGGTTTACTGTATACCTCTGACCTTCTTATTGACGATGAAGCACAGAAATTGCATCGGAATTAAATTCAAATGGCACAATGCCGACTTAAGTACAAGAAGACTGACTCTCCTCACTGTCTATGTTTTGAACCATTCCTGTGACACTAGATATAGATTCCGATGCATCACTTCAGGTTTACTGCATCCCTTGGACCTTCTTGATGACGATGAAACACAGAAATTGGATTGGAATTAAATAGAAAAGGCACAATGCCGACTTAAGTACAAGAAGACTGTCTCTTCCTACTGTCTATGTTTTGAACCATTCCTGTGACACTAGTTATAGATTCCGATGCTTAACTTCAGGTTTACTGTATCCCTTGGACGTTCTTATTGACGATGAAACACTGAAATTGCATCGAAATTGAATAGAAAAAGCACAATGCCGACTTAAGTACAAGAAGACTGACTCTTCTTACTGACTATGATTTGAACCATTCCTGTGACACTAGTTATAGATTCCGATGCTTCACTTCAGGTTTACTGTATCCCTCTGACCTTCTAATTGACGATGAAACACAGAAATTGCGTCGGAATTAAATAGAAAAAGGCACAATGCCGACTTAAGTACAAGAAGACTGACTCTTCTTTCTGACTATGTTTTGAACATTCCTGTGACACTAGTTAAAGATTCCGATGCTTCACTTCAGGTTTACTGTATCCCTCTGACCTTCTAATTGAAGATGAAACACAGATAGTGCATCGGAGTTAAATACAAAAGGCACAATGCCAACTTAAGTACAAGAAGACTGACTCTTCCTACTGTCTATGTTTTGAACCATTCCTGTGACACTAGTTATAGATTCCGATGCTTCACTTCTGGATTACTGTATCCCTCTGACCTTCTTTTTGACGATGAAACACAGAAATTGGATCGGAATTAAATACAAAAGGCACAATGCCGAATTAAGTACAAGAAGACTGACTCTTCTTACTGTCTATGTTTTGAACCATTCCTGTGACACTAGTTATAGATTTCGATGCTTCACTTCAGATTTACTGTATCCCTTGGACCTTCTTATTGACGATGAAACACAGAAATTGCATCGGAATTAAATAGAAAAGGCACAATGATGACTTAAGTACAAGAAGACTGACTCTTCTTACTGACAATGCTTTGAACCATTCCTGCGACGCTAGTTACAGATTCCGATGCTTCACATCAGGTTTACTGTATCCCTTGGACCTTCTTATTGACGATGAAACACAGATATTGCATCGGAATGAAATACAAAAGGCACAATGCCAACTTAAGTACAAGAAGACTGACTCTTCTTACTAACGATAATTTGAACCATTCCTGTGACACTAGTTAGAGCTTCCGATGCTTCACTTCAGGTTTACTGTATCGCTCTGACCTTCTTATTGACGATGAAACACAGTAATAGCGTCGGAATTAAATTGAAAAGAGCATAATGCCGACTTAAGTACAAGAAGACTGACTCTTCTTACTGTCTATAATTTGAACCATTCCTGTGACACTAGTTAAAGTTTCCGATGCTTCACTTCAGGTTTACTGTATCCCTTGCACCTTCGTATTGACGATGCAAAACAGAAATGGCATCGGAATTAAATACAAAAATCACAATGCCGACTTAAGTACTAGAAGACTGACTCTTCTTACTGACTGCTTTGAACCGTTCCTGTGACACTAGATATAGATTCCGATGCTTCACTTCAGGTTTACTGTATCCCTCTGACCTTCTTATTGACGATGAAACACAGAAATTGCATCGGAATTAAATTCAAATGGCACAATGCCGACTTAAGTACAAGAAGACTGACTCTTCTTACTGTCTATGTTCTGAACCATTCCTGTGACGGTCGTTACAGATTCCGATGCTTCACTTCAGGTTTATTGTATCACTCTGACCTTCTTATTGACGATGAAACACAGAAATTGCATAGGAATTAAATAGAAAAGGCACAATGCCGACTTATGTACAAGAAGACTGACACTTCCTACTGTCTATGTTTTGAACCATTCCTGTGACACTAGTTATTGATTCCGATGCTATACTTCAGGTTTACTGTATCCCTCTGACCTTCTTATTGACGATGAAACACAGAAATTGCATCGGAATTAAATACAAAAGGCACAATGCCGACTTAAGTACTAGAAGACTGACTCTTCTTACTGACTGTTATGAACCATTCCTGTGACACTAGTTATAGATTCCGATGCTTCACTTCAGGTTTACTGTATCCCTCTGACTTTCTTATTGACGATGAAACGCAGAAATTGCATAGGAATTAAATAGTAAAGGCACAATGCCGACTTAAGTACAAGAAGACTGACTCTTCTTTCTGACTATGCTTTGAACCATTCCTGTGACACTAGTTATAGATTCCGATGCTTCACTTCAGGTTTACTGTATCCCTCTGACCTTCTTATTGATGATGAAACACAGAAATTGCATCGGAATGAAATAGAAAAGCCTCAATGCCGACTTAAGTACAAGAAGACTGACTCTTCTGACTGTCTATGCTTTGAAACATTCCTGTGACGCTAGTTACAGATTCCGATGCTTCTCTTCAGGTTTACTGTTTCCCTTGGACCTTCGTCTTGACGAGAAACACAGATATTGCATCGGAATTAAATACAAAAGGCACAAAGCCGACGTAAGTACAAGAAGACTGACTCTTCTTACTGAGTATGTTTTAAACCATTCCTGTGACACTAGTTACAAATTCCGATGCTTCACTTCAGGTTTACGGTATCCCACTGACCTTCTTATTGACAATGAAACACAGTAATAGCATCGGAATTTAATTGAAGAGAGCACAATGCCGACTTAAGTACAAGAAGACTGACTATCCTCACTGTCTATGTTTTGAGCCATTCCTGTAACACTAGATATAGATTCCGATTCTTCACTTCAGGTTTACTGTATCCCTCTGACCTTCTTATTGACGATGAAACACAGAAGTTGCATAGGAATTAAATAGAAGAGGCACAATGCCGACGTAAGTACAAGAAGACTGACTCTTCCTACCGTCTATGTTTTGAACCATTCCTGTGACACTAGTTATAGATTCCGATGCTTCACTTCAGGTTTACTGTATACCTTGGACGTTCTTATTGACGATGAAACACAGAAATTGCATCGGAATTAAATACAAAAGGCACAATGCCGACTGAAGTACATGTAGACTGACTCTTCTACTGTCTATGTTTTGAAACATTCCTGTGACCTTAGTTATAGATTCCGATGCTTCATTTCAGGGTTACTGTAAAACTTGTACCTTCGAATTGACGATGAAACACATAAAGGGCATCGGAATTAATTAGAAAAGGCACAATGCCGACTTAAGTACAAGAAGACTGACCTTACTTACTGTCTATGCTTAGAACCATTCCTGTGACACTAGTTATAGATTCCGATGCTTCACTTCAGGTTTGCTGTATCCCTTGGACCTTCTTATTGAAGATGAAACACAGAAACTGCATCGGAATTAAATACAAAATCAAAATGCCGACTTATGTACAAGAAGGCTGACACTTCCTACTGTCTATGTTTTGAACCATTCCTGTGACACTAGTTATTGATTCCGATGCTACACTTCAGGTTTACTGTATCCCACTGACCTTCTTATTGACGATGAAACACAGAAATTGCATCGGAATTAAATACAAGAGGCACAATGCCGACTTAAGTACTAGAAGACTGACTCTTCTTACTGACTGTTTTGAACCATTCCTGTGACACTAGATATAGATTCCGATGCTTCACTTCAGGTTTACTGCATCCCTTGGACCTTCTTGATGACGATGAAACACAGAAATTGCATCGGAATAAAATAGAAAACGCACAATGCCGACTTAAGTACAAGAAGACTGACTCCTCTTACTGTCTATGTTTTGAACCATTCCTGTGACGGTCGTTACAGATTCCGATGCTTCACTTCAGGTTTATTGTATCCCTCTGACCTTCTTATTGACGATGAAACACAGAAATCGCATTGGAATTAAATAGAAAAGGCACAATGCCGACTTAAGTACAAGAAGACTGACTCTTCCAACTGTCTATGTTTTGAACCATTCCTGTGACACTAGATATAGATTCCGATGCTTCATTTCAGGTTTACTGTATCCCTTGGACGTTCTTATTGACGATGAAACACTGAAATTGCATCGAAATTGAATAGAAAAAGCACAATGCCGACTTTAGTACAAGAAGACTGACTCTTCTTACTGACTATGATTTGAACCATTCCTGTGACACTAGTTATAAATTCCGATGCTTCACTTCAGGTTTACTGTATCCCTCTGACCTTCTTATTGACGATGTAACACAGATATTGCGTCGGAATTAAATAGAAAAGGCACAATGCCGACTTAAGTACAAGAAGACTGACTCTTCTTTCTGACTATGTTTTTAACCATTCCTGTGACACTAGTTAAAGATTCCGATGCTTCACTTCAGGTTTACGGTATCCCTCTGACCTTCTAATTGAAGATGAAACACAGATAGTGCATCGGAGTTAAATACAAAAGGCACAATGCCAACTTAAGTACAAGAAGACTGACTCTTCCTACTGTCTATGTTTTGAACCATTCCTGTGACACTAGTTATAGATTCCGATGCTTCATTTCAGGTTTACTGTATCCCTTGGACGTTCTTATTGACGATGAAACACTGAAATTGCATCGAAATTGAATAGAAAAAGCACAATGCCGACTTTAGTACAAGAAGACTGACTCTTCTTACTGACTATGATTTGAACCATTCCTGTGACACTAGTTATAAATTCCGATGCTTCACTTCAGGTTTACTGTATCCCTCTGACCTTCTTATTGACGATGTAACACAGATATTGCGTCGGAATTAAATAGAAAAGGCACAATGCCGACTTAAGTACAAGAAGACTGACTCTTCTTTCTGACTATGTTTTTAACCATTCCTGTGACACTAGTTAAAGATTCCGATGCTTCACTTCAGGTTTACGGTATCCCTCTGACCTTCTAATTGAAGATGAAACACAGATAGTGCATCGGAGTTAAATACAAAAGGCACAATGCCAACTTAAGTACAAGAAGACTGACTCTTCCTACTGTCTATGTTTTGAACCATTCCTGTGACACTAGTTATAGATTTCGATGCTTCACTTCTGGATTACTGTATCCCTCTGACCTTCTTTTTGACGATGAAACACAGAAATTGGATCGGAATTAAATACAAAATGCACAATGCCGAATTAAGTACAAGAAGACTGACTCTTCTTACTGTCAATGTTTTGAACCATTCCTGTGACACTAGTTATAGATTCCGATGTTTCACTTCAGGTTTACTGTATCCCTTGCACCTTCGTATTGACAATGCAAAACAGAAATTGCATCGGAATTAAATACAGAAATCACAATGCCGACTTAAGTACTAGAAGACTGACTCTTCTTACTGACTGTTTTGAACCATTCCTGTGACACTAGTTATAGATTCCGATGCTTCACTTCAGGTTTACTGTATCCCTCTGACCTTCTTATTGACGATGAAGCACAGAAATTGCATCGGAATTAAATTCAAATGGCACAATGCCGACTTAAGTACAAGAAGACTGACTCTCCTCACTGTCTATGTTATGAACCATTCCTGTGACACTAGATATAGATTCCGATGCTTCACTTCAGGTTTACCGCATCCCTTGGACCTTCTTGATGACGATGAAACACAGAAATTGCATCGGAATAAAATAGAAAACGCACAATGCCGACTTAAGTACAAGAAGACTGACTCCTCTTACTGTCTATGTTTTGAACCATTCCTGTGACGGTCGTTACAGATTCCGATGCTTCACTGCAGGTTTTTTGTATCCCTCTGACCTTCTTATTGACGATGAAACACAGAAATTGCATTGGAATTAAATAGAAAAGGCACAATGCCGACTTAAGTACAAGAAGACTGACTCTTCCTACTGTCTATGTTTTGAACCATTCCTGTGACACTAGTTATAGATTCCGATGCTTCACTTCAGGTTTACTGTATCTCTTGGACGTTGTTATTGACGATGAAACACAGAAATTGCATCGAAATTAAATAGAAAAAGCACAATGCCGACTAAAGTACTAGAAGACGGACTCTTCTTACTGACTGTTTTGAACCATTCCTGTGACACTAGTTATAGATTCCGATGCTTCACTTCAGGTTTACTGTATCCCTCTGACCTTCTTATTGACGATGAAACACAGATATTGCGTCGGAATTAAATAGAAAAGGCACAATGCCGACTTAAGTACAAGAAGACTGACTCTTTTTTCTGACTATGTTTTGAACCATTCCTGTGACACTAGTTAAAAGTTCCGATGCTTCACATCAGGCTTACTGTATCCCTCTGACCTTCTAATTGAAGATGAAACACAGATAGTGCATCGGAGTTAAATACAAAAGGCACAATGCCGACTTAAGTACAAGAAGACTGACTCTTCTTACTGACAATGCCTTGAACCATTCCTGCGACGCTAGTTACAGATTCCGATGCTTCACATCAGGTTTACTGTATCCCTTGGACCTTCTTACTGACGATGAAACACAGATATTGCATCGGAATTAAATGCAAATATCACAATGCCGACTTAAGTACAAGAAGACTGACTCTTCTTACTAACGATAATTTGAACCATTCCTGTGACACTAGTTAGGGCTTCCGATGCTTCACTTCAGGTTTACTGTATCGCTCTGACCTTCTTATTGACGATGAAACACAGTAATTGCGTCGGAATTAATTTGAAAAGAGCATAATGACGACTTAAGTACAAGAAGTCTGACTCTTCTTACTGTCTATGTTTTGAACCATTCCTGTGACACTAGTTATAGATTCCGATGCTTCACTTCAGGTTTACTGTATCCCTTGGACCTTCTTATTGACGATGAAACACAGAAATTGCGTCGGAATTAAATAGAAAAGGCACAATGCCGACTTAAGTACAAGAAGACTGACTCCTCTTTCTGACTATGTTTTGAACCATTCCTGTGACACTAGTTAAAAGTTCCGATGCTTCACTTCAGGTTTACTGTATCCCTCTGACCTTCGAATTGAAGATGAAACACAGATAGTGCATCGGAGTTAAATACAAAAGGCACAATGCCGACTTAAGTACAAGAAGACTGACCCTCCTCACTGTCTATGTTTTGAACCATTCCTATGACACTAGATATAGATTCCGATGCTTCACTTCAGGTTTACTGTATCCCTTGGACCCTCTTGTTGACGAAGAAACACAGAAATTGCATCGGAATAAAATAGAAAACGCAAAATGCCGACTTAAGTACAAGAAGACTGACACTTCTTACTGTCTACGTTTTGAACCATTCCTGTAACGGTCGTTACAGATTCCGATGCTTCACTTCAGGTTTATTGTATCCCTCTGACCTTCTTATTGACGATGAAACACAGAAATTGCATAGGAATTAAATAGAAAAGGCACAAGCCGACTTAAGTACAAGAAGACTGACTCTTCCTACTGTCTATGTTTTGAACCATTCCTGTGACACCAGTTATGGATTCTGATGCTTCACTTCAGGTTTACTGAATCCCTTGGACGTTCTTATAGACGATGAACCACTGAAATTGCATCGGAATTAAATAGAAAAAGCACAATGCCGACTTAAGTACAATAAGACTGACTCTTCTTACTGACTATGATTTGAACCATTCCTGTGACACTAGTTATAGATTCCGATGCTTCACTTCAGGTTTACTGTATCCCTCTGACCTTCTTATTGACGATGAAAGACAGAAATTGGGTCGGAATTAAATAGAAACGGCACAATGCCGACTTAAGTACAAGAAGACTGACCCTTCTTTCTGACTATGTTTTGAACCATTCCTGTGACACTAGTTATAGATTCCGATGCTTCACTTCAGGTTTACTGTATCCCTCTGACCTTCTTATTGACGATGAAACACAGAAATTGCATCGGAATTAAATAGAAAAGCCTCAATGCCGACTTAAGTACAAGAAGACTGACTCTTCTTACTGTCTATGTTTTGAAACATTCCTGTGACGCTAGTTACAGATTCCGATGCTTCTCTTCAGGTTTACTGTTTCCCTTGGACCTTCTTCTTGACGAGAAACACAGATATCGCATCGGAATTAAATACAAAAGGCACAAAGCCGACGTAAGTACAAGAAGACTGACTCTTCTTACTGAGTATGTTTTAAACCATTCCTGTGACAGTAGTTACAAATTCCGATGCTTCACTTCAGGTTTACGGTATCCCTCTGACCTTCTAATTGAAGATGAAACACAGATAGTGCATCGGAGTTAAATACAAAAGGCAAAATGCCAACTTAAGTACAAGAAGACTGACTCTTCCTACTGTCTATGTTTTGAACCATTCCTGTGACACTAGTTATAGATTTCGATGCTTCACTTCTGGATTACTGTATCCCTCTGACCTTCTTTTTGACGATGAAACACAGAAATTGGATCGGAATTAAATACAAAAGGCACAATGCCGAATTAAGTACAAGAAGACTGACTCTTCTTACTGTCAATGTTTTGAACCATTCCTGTGACACTAGTTATAGATTCCGATGCTTCACTTCAGGTTTACTGTATCCCTTGCACCTTCGTATTGACAATGCAAAACAGAAATTGCATCGGAATTAAATACAGAAATCACAATGCCGACTTAAGTACTAGAAGACTGACTCTTCTTACTGACTGTTTTGAACCATTCCTGTGACACTAGTTATAGATTCCGATGCTTCACTTCAGGTTTACTGTATCCCTCTGACCTTCTTATTGACGATGAAGCACAGAAATTGCATCGGAATTAAATTCAAATGGCACAATGCCGACTTAAGTACAAGAAGACTGACTCTCCTCACTGTCTATCTTTTGAACCATTCCTGTGACACTAGATATAGATTCCGATGCTTCACTTCAGGTTTACTGCATCCCTTGGACCTTCTTGATGACGATGAAACACAGAAATTGCATCGGAATAAAATAGAAAACGCACAATGCCGACTTAAGTACAAGAAGACTGACTCCTCTTACTGTCTATGTTTTGAACCATTCCTGTGACGGTCGTTACAGATTCCGATGCTTCACTTCAGGTTTATTGTATCCCTCTGACCTTCTTATTGACGATGAAACACAGAAATCGCATTGGAATTAAATAGAAAAGGCACAATGCCGACTTAAGTACAAGAAGACTGACTCTTCCAACTGTCTATGTTTTGAACCATTCCTGTGACACTAGATATAGATTCCGATGCTTCATTTCAGGTTTACTGTATCCCTTGGACGTTCTTATTGACGATGAAACACTGAAATTGCATCGAAATTGAATAGAAAAAGCACAATGCCGACTTAAGTACAAGAAGACTGACTCTTCTTACTGACTATGTTTTGAACCATTCCTGTGACACTAGTTATAAATTCCGATGCTTCACTTCAGGTTTACTGTATCCCTCTGACCTTCTTATTGACGATGTAACACAGATATTGCGTCGGAATTAAATAGAAAAGGCACAATGCCGACTTAAGTACAAGAAGACTGACTCTTCTTTCTGACTATGTTTTGAACCATTCCTGTGACACTAGTTAAAGATTCCGATGCTTCACTTCAGGTTTACGGTATCCCTCTGACCTTCTAATTGAAGATGAAACACAGATAGTGCATCGGAGTTAAATACAAAAGGCACAATGCCAACTTAAGTACAAGAAGACTGACTCTTCCTACTGTCTATGTTTTGAACCATTCCTGTGACACTAGTTATAGATTTCGATGCTCCACTTCTGGATTACTGTATCCCTCTGACCTTCTTTTTGACGATGAAACACAGAAATTGGATCGGAATAAAATACAAAAGGCACAATGCCGAAATAAGTACAAGAAGACTGACTCTCCTTACTGTCAATGTTTTGAACCATTCCTGTGACACTAGTTATAGATTCCGATGCTTCACTTCAGGTTTACTGTATCCCTTGCACCTTCGTATTGACAATGCAAAACAGAAATTGCATCGGAATTAAATACAGAAATCACAATGCCGACTTAAGTACTAGAAGACTGACTCTTCTTACTGACTGTTTTGAACCATTCCTGTGACACTAGTTATAGATTCCGATGCTTCACATCAGGTTTACTGTATCCCTCTGACCTTCTTATTGACGATGAAGCACAGAAATTGCATCGGAATTAAATTCAAATGGCACAATGCCGACTTAAGTACAAGAAGACTGACTCTCCTCACTGTCTATGTTATGAACCATTCCTGTGACACTAGATATAGATTCCGATGCTTCACTTCAGGTTTACCGCATCCCTTCTACCTTCTTGTTGACGATGAAACACAGAAATTGCATCGGAATAAAATAGAAAACGCACAATGCCGACTTAAGTACAAGAAGACTAACTCCTCTTACTGTCTATGTTTTGAACCATTCCTGTGACGGTCGTTACAGATTCCGATGCTTCACTTCAGGTTTATTGTATCCCTCTGACCTTCTTATTGACGATGAAACACAGAAATTGCATTGGAATTAAATAGAAAAGGCACAATGCCGACTTAAGTACAAGAAGACTGACTCTTCCTACTGTCTATGTTTTGAACCATTCCTGTGACACTAGTTATGGATTCCGATGCTTCACTTCAGGTTTACTGTATCTCTTGGACGTTCTTATTGACGATGAAACACAGAAATTGCATCGAAATTAAATAGAAAAAGCACAATGCCGACTAAAGTACTAGAAGACGGACTCTTCTTACTGACTGTTTTGAACCATTCCTGTGACACTAGTTATAGATTCCGATGCTTCACTTCTGGTTTACTGTATCCCTCTGACCTTCTTATTGACGATGAAACACAGAAATTGCGTCGGAATTAAATAGAAAAGGCACAATGCCGACTTAAGTACAAGAAGACTGACTCTTTTTTCTGACTATGTTTTGAACCATTCCTGTGACACTAGTTAAAAGTTCCGATGCTTCACATCAGGCTTACTGTATCCCTCTGACCTTCTAATTGAAGATGAAACACAAATAGTGCATCGGAGTTAAATACAAAAGGCACAATGCCGACTTAAGTACAAGAGGACTGACCCTCCTCACTGTCTATGTTTTGAACCATTCCTATGACACTAGATATAGATTCCGATGCTTCACTTCAGATTTACTGTATCCCTTGGACCCTCTTGTTGACGAAGAAACACAGAAATTGCATCGGAATAAAATAGAAAACGCAAAATGCCGACTTAAGTACAAGAAGACTGACACTTCTTACTGTCTACGTTTTGAACCATTCCTGTAACGGTCGTTACAGATTCCGATGCTTCACTTCAGGTTTATTGTATCCCTCTGACCTTCTTATTGACGATGAAACACAGAAATTGCATAGGAATTAAATAGAAAAGGCACAAGCCGACTTAAGTACAAGAAGACTGACTCTTCCTACTGTCTATGTTTTGAACCATTCCTGTGACACCAGTTATGGATTCTGATGCTTCACTTCAGGTTTACTGAATCCCTTGGACGTTCTTATAGACGATGAACCACTGAAATTGCATCGGAATTAAATAGAAAAAGCAAAATGCCGACTTAAGTACAATAAGACTGACTCTTCTTACTGACTATGATTTGAACCATTCCTGTGACACTAGTTATAGATTCCGATGCTTCACTTCAGGTTTACTGTATCCCTCTGACCTTCTTATTGACGATGAAAGACAGAAATTGGGTCGGAATTAAATAGAAATGGCACAATGCCGACTTAAGTACAAGAAGACTGACTCTTCTTTCTGACTATGTTTTGAACCATTCCTGTGACACTAGTTATAGATTCCGATGCTTCACTTCAGGTTTACTGTATCCCTCTGACCTTCTTATTGACGATGAAACACAGAAATTGCATCGGAATTAAATAGAAAAGCCTCAATGCCGACTTAAGTACAAGAAGACTGACTCTTCTTACTGTCTATGTTTTGAAACATTCCTGTGACGCTAGTTACAGATTCCGATGCTTCTCTTCAGGTTTACTGTTTCCCTTGGACCTTCTTCTTGACGAGAAACACAGATATCGCATCGGAACTAAATACAAAAGGCACAAAGCCGACGTAAGTACAAGAAGACTGACTCTTCTTACTGAGTATGTTTTAAACCATTCCTGTGACACTAGTTACAAATTCCGCTGCTTCACTTCAGGTTTACGGTATCCCTCTGACCTTCTTATTGACGATGAAACACAGTAATAGCATCGGAATTTAATTGAAGAGGGAACAATGCCGACTTAAGTACAAGAAGACTGACTCTTCTTACTGTCTATGTTTTGAACCATTCCTGTGACACTAGTTATAGATTCCGATGCTTCACTTCATGTTTACTGTATCCCTTGCACCTTCGTATTGACGATGCAACACAGAAATGGCATCGGAATTAAATACAAAAGGCACAATGCCGACTTAAGTACTAGAAGACTGACTCTTCTTACTGACTGTTTTGAACCGTTCCTGTGACACTAGTTATAGACTCCGGTGCTTCACTTCAGGTTCACTGTATCCCTCTGACCATCTTATTGAAGATGAAGCACAGAAATTGCATCGGAATTAAATTCAAATGGCACAATGCCGACTTAAGTACAAGAAGACTGACTCTTCTTACTGTCTATGTTTTGAACCATTCCTGTGAGGGTCGTTACAGATTCCGATGCTTCACTTCAGGTTTATTGTATCCCTCTGACCTACTTATTGACGATGAAACACGGAAATTGCATAGGAATTGAATAGAAAAGACACAATGCCGACTTAAGTACAAGAAAACTGACTCTTCCTACTGTCTATGTTTTGAACCATTCCTGTGATACTAGTTATAGATTCCGATGCTTCACTTCAGGTTTACTGTATCCCTTGGACGTTCTTATTGACGATGAAACACAGAAATTGCATCGGAATTAAATACAAAAGGCACAATGCCGACTGAAGTACATGTAGACTGACTCTTCCTACTGTCTATGTTATGAACCATTCCTGTGACACTAGATATAGATTCCGATGCTTCACTTCAGGTATACTGCATCCCTTGGACCTTCTTGATGACGATGAAACACAGAAATCGCATCGGAATAAAATAGAAAACGCTCAATGCCGACTTAAGTACAAGAAGACTGACTCCTCTTACTGTCTATGTTTTGAACCATTCCTGTGACGGTCGTTACAGATTTCGATGCTTCACTTCAGGTTTATTGTATCCCTCTGACCTTCTTATTGACGATGAAGCACAGAAATTGCATTGGAATTAAATAGAAAAGGCACAATGACGACTTAAGTACAAGAAGACTGACTCTTCCTACTGTCTATGTTTTGAACCATTCCTGTGACACTAGTTATAGATTCCGATGCTTCACTTCAGGTTTACTGTATCCCTTGGACGTACTTTATTGACGATGAAACACTGAAATTGCATCGAAATTAAATAGAAAAAGCACAATGCCGACTTAAGTAGAAGAAGACTGACTCTTCTTACTGACTATGATTTGAACCATTCCTGTGACACTAGTTATAGATTCCGAAGCTTCACTTCAGGTTTACTGTATCCCTCTGACCTTCTTATTGACGATGAAACACAGAAATTGCGTCGGAATTAAATACAAAAGGCACAATGCCGACTTAAGTACAAGAAGACTGACTCTTCCTACTGTCTATGTTTTGAACCATTCCTGTGACACTAGTTATAGATTTCGATGCTTCACTTCTGGATTACTGTATCCCTCTGACCTTCTTTTTGACGATGAAACACAGAAATTGGATCGGAATTAAATACAAAAGGCACAATGCCGACTTAAGTACAAGAAGACTGACTCTTCTTACTGTCTATGTTTTGAACCATTCCTGTGACACTAGTTATAGATTCCGATGCTTCACTTCAGATTTACTGTATCCCTTGGACCTTCTTATTGACGATGAAACACAGAAATTGCATCGGAATTAAATAGAAAAGGCACAATGCCGACTTAAGTACAAGAAGACTGACTCTTCTTACTGACAATGCTTTGAACCATTCCTGCGACGCTAGTTACAGATTCCGATGCTTCACATCAGGTTTACTGTATTCCTTGGACCTTCTTATTGACGATGAAACACAGATATTGCATCGGAATTAAATACAAAAGGCACAATGCCGACTTAAGTACAAGAAGACTGACTCTTCTTACTAACGTTAATTTGAACCATTCCTGTGACACTAGTTAGAGCTTCCGATGCTTCACTTCAGGTTTACTGTATCGCTCTGACCTTCTTATTGACGATGAAACACAGTAATTGCGTCGGAATTAAATTGAAAAGAGCATAATGACGACTTAAGTACAAGAAGTCTGACTCTTCTTACTGTCTATGTATTGAACCATTCCTGTGACACTAGTTACAGATTCCGATGCTTCACTTCAGGTTTACTGTATCCCTTGGACCTTCTTATAGATGATGCAACACAGAAATTGCATCGGAATTAAATACGAAAGGCACAATGCCGACTTAACTACAAGAAGACTGACTCTTCTTACTGACTACGTTTTGAACCATTCCTGTGACACTAGTTATTGAATACGATGCCTCACCTCAGGTATACTGTATCCCTCTGACTTTCTTATTGACAATGAAACACAGAAATTGCATCGGAGTTAAAAACAAAATGCACAATGCCGACTTAAGTACATGTAGATTAACTCTGCCTACTGTCTATGTTTTGAAACATTCCTGTGACACTAGTTATAGATTCCGATGCTTCATTTCAGGTTTACTGTATCCCTTGGACCTTCTTATTGACGATGAAACACAGAAATTGCATCGGAATTAAATACAAAAGGCACAATGCCGTCTTAAGTACAAGAAGACTGACCTTTCTTACTGTGTATGTTTAGAACCATTCCTGTGACACTAGTTATAGATTCCGAAGCTTCACTTCAGGAAGCTGTATCCCTTGGACCTTCTTATTGACGATGAAACACAGAAATTGCATCGGAATTAAATACAAAAGGCACAATGCCGACTTATGTACAAGAAGACTGACATTTCCTACTGTCTATGTTTTGAACCATTTCTGTGACACTAGTTATTGATTCCGATGCTATACTTCAGGTTTACTGTATCCCTCTGACCTTCTTGTTGACGATGAAACACAGAAATTGGATCGGAATTAAATACAAAAGGCACAATGCCGACTTAAGTACAAGAAGACTGACTCTTCTTACTGTCTATGTTTTGAACCATTCCTGTGACACTAGTTATAGATTTCGATGCTTCACTTCAGTTTTACTGTATCCCTTGGACCTTCTTATTGACGATGAAACACAGAAATTGCATCGGAATTAAATAGAAAAGGCACAATGCCGACTTAAGAACAAGAAGACTGACCTTTCTTACTGTCTATGTTTAGAACCATTCCTGTGACAATAGTTATAGATTCCGATGCTTCACTTCAGGTTTGCTGTATCCCTTGGACCTTCTTATTGACGATGAAACACAGAAATTGCATCGGAATTAAATACAAAACTCACAATGCCGACTTATGTACAAGATGACTGACACTTCCTACTTTCTATGTTTTGAACCATTCCTGTGACACTAGTTATTGATTCCGATGCTACACTTCAGGTTTACTGTATCCCACTGACCTTCTTATTGACGATGAAACACAGAAATTGCATCGGAATTAAATACAAAAGGCACAATGCCGACTTAAGTACTAGAAGACTGACTCTTCTTACTGACTGCTTTGAACCATTCCTGTGACACTAGTTATAGATTCCGATGCTTCACTTCAGGTTTACTGTATCCCTCTGACCTTCTTATTGACGATGAAGCACAGAAATTGCATCGGAATTAAATTCAAATGGCACAATGCCGACTTAAGTACAAGAAGACTGACTCTCCTCACTGTCTGTGTTATGAACCATTCCTGTGACACTAGATATAGATTCCAATGCTTCACTTCAGGTTTACTGCATCCCTTGGACCTTCTTGATGACGATGAAACACAGAAATTGCATCGGAATAAAATAGAAAACGCACAATGCCGACTTAAGTACAAGAAGACTGACTCCTCTTACTGTCTATGTTTTGAACCATTCCTGTGACGGTCGTTACAGATTCCGATGCTTCACTTCAGGTTTATTGTATCCCTCTGACCTTCTTATTGACGATGAAACACAGAAATTGCATAGGAATTAAATAGAAAAGGCACAATGCCGACTTAAGTACAAGAAGACTGACTCTTCCTACTGTCTATGTTTTGAACCATTCCTGTGACACTAGTTAGAGATTCCGATGCTTCACTTCAGATTTACTGTAACCCTTGGACGTAGTTATTGACGATGAAACACTGAAATTGCATCGAAATTAAATAGAAAAAGCAGAATGCCGACTTAAGTACAAGAAGACTGACTCTTCTTACTGACTATGATTTAAACCATTCCTGTGACACTAGTTATAGATTCCGATGCTTCACTTCAGGTTTACTGTATCCCTCTGACCTTCTTACTGACGATGAAACACAGAAATTGCGTCTGAATTAAATACAAAAGGCACAATGCCGACTTAAGTACAAGAAGACTGACTCTTATTTCTGACTATGTTTTGAACCTTTCCTGTGACACTAGTTAAAAGTTCCGATGCTTCACTTCAGGTTTACTGTATCCCTCTGACCTTCGAATTGAAGATGAAACACAGATAGTGCATCGGAGTTAAATACAAAAGGCACAATGCCGACTTAAGTACAAGAAGACTGATTCTTCTTACTGACAATGCTTTGAACCATTCCTGCGACGCTAGTTACAGATTCCGATGCTTCACATCAGGTTTACTGTATCCCTTGGACCTTCTTATTGACGATGAAACACAGATATTGCACCGGAATTAAATACAAAAGGCACAATGCCGACTTAAGTACAAGAAGACTGACTCTTCTTACTAACGATAATTTGAACCATTCCTATGACACTAGTTAGAGCTTCCGATGCTTCACTTCAGGTTTACTGTATCGCTCTGACCTTCTTATTGACAATGAAACACAGAAATTGCATCGGAGTTAAAAACAAAAGGCACAATGCCGACTTATGTACAAGAAGACTGACATTTCCTACTGTCTATGTTTTGAACCATTCCTGTGACACTAGTTATTGATTCCGATGCTATACTTCAGGTTTACTGTATCCCTCTGACCTTCTTGTTGACGATGAAACACAGTAATTGCGTCGGAATTAAATTGAAAAGAGCATAATGACGACTTAAGTACAAGAAGTCTGACTCTTCTTACTGTCTATGTTTTGAACCATTCCTGTGAAACTAGTTAAAGATTCCGATGCTTCACTTCAGGTTTACTGTATCCCTTGGACCTTCTTATTGATGATGAAACACAGAAATTGCATCGGAATTAAATACGAAAGGCACAATGCCGACTTAAGTACAAGAAGACTGACCTTTCTTACTGTCTATGCTTAGAACCATTCCTGTGACACTAGTTATAGATTCCGATGCTTCACTTCAGGTTTGCTGTATCCCTTGGACCTTCTTATTGACGATGAAACACAGAAATTGCATCGGAATTAAATACAAAAGGCACAATGCCGACTTATGTACAAGAAGACTGACACTTCCTACTGTCTATGTTTTGAACCATTCCTCTGACACTAGTTATTGATTCCGATGGTATACTTCAGGTTTACTGTATCCCTCTGACCTTCTTATTGACGATGAAACACAGACATTGCATCGGAATTAAATACAAAAGGCACAATGCCGACTTAAGTACTAGAAGACTGACTCTTCTTACTGACTGTTTTGAACCATACCTGTGACACTAGTTATAGATTCCGATGCTTCACTTCAGGTTTACTGTATCCCTCTGACCTTCTTATTGACGTGAAGCACAGAAATTGCATCGGAATTAAATTCAAATGGCACAATGCCGACTTAAGTACAAGAAGACTGACCCTCCTCATTGTCTATGTTTCGAACCATTCCTATGGCACTAGATATAGATTCCGATGCTTCACTTAAGGTTTACTGTATCCCTTGGACCCTGTCGTTGACGAAGAAACACAGAAATTGCATCGGAATAAAATAGAAAAAGCACAATGCCGACTTAAGTACAAGAAGACTGACACTTCTTACTGTCTACGTTTTGAACCATTCCTGTGTCGGTCGTTACAGATTCCGATGCTTCACTTCAGGTTTATTGTATCCCTCTGACCTACTTATTGACGATGAAACACGGAAATTGCATAGGAATTAAATAGAAAAGGCACAATGCCGACTTAAGTACAAGAAGACCGACTCTTCTTACTGACTATGATTTGAACCATTCCTGTGACACTAGTTATAGATTCCGATGCTTCACTTCAGGTTTACTGTATTCCTCTGACCTTCTTATTGACGATGAAACACAGAAATTGCGTCGGAATTAAATAGAAACGGCACAATGCCGACTTAAGTACAACATGACTGACTCTTCTTTCTGACTATGTTGTGAACCAATCCTGAGACACTAGTTACAAATTCCGATGCTTCACTTCAGGTTTAAAGTATCCCTCTGACCTTCCTATTGACGATGAAACACAGAAATAGCATCGGAATTTAATTGAAGAGGGAACAATGCCGACTTAAGTACAAGAAGACTGACTCTTCTTACTGTCTATGTTTTGAACCATTCCTGTGACACTAGTTATAGATTCCGATGCTTCACTTCAGGTTTACTGTATCCCTTGCACTTTCGTATTGACGATGCAACACAGAAATAGCATCGGAATTAAATACAAAAGGCACAATGCCGACTTAAGTACTAGAAGACTGACTCTTCTTACTGACTGTTTTGAACCGTTCCTGTGACACTAGTTATAGATTCCGATGCTTCACTTCAGGTTTACTGTATCCCTCTGACCTTCTTATTGACGATGAAGCACAGAAATTGCATCGGAATTAAATTCAAATGGCACAATGCCGACTTAAGTGCAAGAAGACTGACTCTCCTCACTGTCTATGTTTTGAAGCATTCCTGTGACACTAGATATAGATTCCGATGCTTCACATCAGGTTTACTGCATCCCTTGGACCTTCTTGATGACGATGAAACACAGAAATTGCATCGGAATAAACTAGAAAACGCACACTGCCGACCTAAGTACAAGAAGACTGACTCCTCTTACTGTCTATGTTTTGAACCATTCCTGTGACACTAGTTATAGATTTCGATGCTTCACTTCTGGATTACTGTATCCCTCTGACCTTCTTTTTGACGATGAAACACAGAAATTGCATCGGAATTAAATAGAAAAGGCACAATGCCGACTTAAGTACAAGAAGACTGACTCTTCTTACTAACGATAATTTGAACCATTCCTGTGACACGAGTTAGAGCTTCCGATGCTTCACTTCAGGTTTACTGTATCGCTCTGACCCTCTTATTGACGAGGAAACACAGTAATTGCGTCGGAATTAAATTGAAAAAAGCATAATGACGACTTCAGTACAAGAAGTCTGACTCTTCTTACTGTCTATGTTTTGAACCATTCCTGTGACACTAGTTACAGATTCCGATGCTTCACTTCAGGTTTGCTGTACCCCTTGGACCTTCGTATTGACGATGAAACACAGAAATTGCATCGGAATTAAATACAAAAGTCACAATGCCGACTTAGGTACAAGAAGACTGACCTTTCTTACTGTCTATGCTTAGAACCATTCCTGTGACACTAGTTATAGATTCCGATGCTTCACTTCAGGTTTGCTGTATCCCTTGGACCTTCTTATTGACGATGAAACACAGAAATTGCATCGGAATTAAATACAAAAGGCACAATGACGACTTATGTACAAGAAGACTGACACTTCCTACTGTCTATGTTTTGAACCATTCCTGTGACACTAGTTATTGATTCCGATGCTATACTTCAGGTTTACTGTATCCCTCTGACCTTCTTGTTGACGATGAAACACAGAAATTGCATCGGAATGAAATACAAAAGGCACAATGCCGACTTAAGTACTAGAAGACTGTCACTTCTTACTGACTGTTTTGAACCATACCTGTGACACTAGTTATAGATTCCGATGCTTCACTTCAGGTTTACTGTATCCCTTGGACGTTCTTATTGACGATGAAACACAGAAATTGCATCGGAATTAAATACAAAAGGCACAATACCGACTTATGTACAAGAAGACTGACACTTCCTACTGTCTATGTTTTGAACCATTCCTGTGACACTAATTATTGATTCCGATGCCACACTTCAGGTTTACTGTATCACACTGACCTTCTTATTGACGATGAAACACAGAAATTGCATCGGAATTAAATACAAAAGGAACAATGCCGACTTAAGTACTAGAAGACTGACTCTTCTTACTGACTGTTTAGAACCATTCCTCTGACACTAGTTATAGATTCCGATGCTTCACTTCAGGTTTACTGTATCCCTCTGACCTTCTTATTGACGATGAAGCACAGAAATTGCATCGGAATTAAATTCAAATGGCACAATGCCGACTTAAGTACAAGAAGACTGACTCTCCTCACTGTCTATGTTTTGAACCATTCCTGTGACACCAGTAATGGATTCCGATGCTTCACTTCAGGTTTACTGTATCCCTTGGACGTTCTTATTGACGCTGAAACACTGAAATTGCATCGGAATTAAATAGAAAAAGCACAATGCCGACTTAAGTACAAGATGACTGACTCTTCTTACTGACTATGTTTTGAACCATTCCTGTGACACTAGTTATTGAATACGATGCCTCGCTTCAGGTATACTGTATCCCTCTGACTTTCTTATTGACGATGAAACACAGAAATTGCATCGGAGTTAAAAACAAAATGCACAATGCCGACTTATGTACACGTAGATTAACTCTTCCTACTGTCTATGTTTTGAAACATTCCTGTGACACTAGTTATAGGTTCCGATGCTTCATTTCAGGTTTACTGTATCCCTTGGACCTCCTTATTGACGATGAACCACAGAAGTTGCATCGGAATTAAATACAAAAGGCACAATGCCGACTTAAGTACAAGAAGACTGACCTTTCTTACGGTCTATGCTTAGAACCATTCCTGTGACACTAGTTATAGATTCCGATGCTTCACTTCAGGTTTGCTGTATCCCTTGGACCTTCTTTTTGACGATGAAACACAGAAATTGCATCGGAATTAAATACAAAAGGCACAATGCCGACTTATGTACAAGAAGACTGACACTTCCTACTGTCTATGTTTTGAACCATTCCTGTGACACTAGTTATTGATACCGATGCTATACTTCAGGTTTACTGTATCCCTCTGACCTTCTTGTTGACGATGAAACACAGTAATTGCATCGGAATTAAATACAAAAGGCACAATGCCGACCTAAGTACTAGAAGACTGACTCTTCTTACTGACTGTTTTGAACCATACCTGTGACACTAGTTATAGGTTACGATGCTTCACTTCAGGTTTACTGTATCCCTCTGACCTTCTTATTGACGTGAAGCACAGAAATTGCATCGGAATTAGATTGAAATGGCACAATGCCGACTTAAGTACAAGAAGACTGACTCTCCTCACTGTCTATGATTTTGAACCATTCCTATGACACTAGATATAGATTCCGATGCTTCACTTCAGGTTTACTGTATCCCTTGGACCCTCTTGTTGACGAAGAAACACACAAATTGCATCGGAATAAAATAGAAAACGCACAATGCGGACTTAAGTACAAGAAGTCCGACACCTCTTACTGTCTATGTTTTGAACAATTGCTGTGACGGTCGTTACAGATTCCGATGCTTCACTTCAGGTTTATTGTATCCCTCTGACCTTCTTATTGACGATGAAACACAGAAATTGCATAGGAATTAAATAGAAAAGGCACAATGCCGACTTAAATACAAGAAGACTGACTCTTCCTACTGTCTATGTTTTGAACCATTCCTGTGACACCAGTTATAAATTCCGATGCTTCACTTCAGGTTTACTGTATCCCTCTGACCTTCTTCTTGACGATGAAACACAGAAATTGCGTCGGAAATAAATGGAAACGGCACAATGCCGACTTAAGTACAAGAAGACTGACTCTTGTTTCTGACTATGTTTTGAACCATTCCTGTGACACTAGTTTTAGATTCCGATGCTTCACTTCAGGTTTACTGTATCCCTCTGACCTTCTTATTGACGATGAAACACAGAAATTGCATCGGAATTAAATAGAAAAGCCTCAATGCCGACTTAAGTACAAGAAGACTGACTCTTCTTACTGTCTATGTTTTGAAACATTCCTGTGACACTAGTTACAAATTCCGATGCTTCACTTCAGGTTTACGGTATCCCTCTGACCTTCTTATTGACGATGAAACACAGAAATTGCATCGGAATTAAATACAAAAGGCACAATACTGACTTATGTACAAGAAGACTGACACTTCCTACTGTCTATGTTTTGAACCATTCCTGTGACACTAGTTATTGATTCCGACGCTACACTTCAGGTTTACTGTATCACTTGGTCCTTGATATTGACGATGAAACATAGAAATTGCATCGGTATTAAATACAAAAGGCACAGTGCCGACTTAAGTACAAGACGACTGACCCATCTTACTGTCTATGATTTGAACCATTCCTGTGACACTAGTTATAGATTCCGATGCTTCACTTCAGGTTTACTGTATCCCTCTGCACTTCTTATTGACGATGAAACACAGAAATTGCGTCGGAAATAAATAGGAACGGCACAATGCCGACTTAAGTACAAGAAGACTGACTCTTGTTTCTGACTATGTTTTGAACCATTCCTGTGACACTAGTTTTAGATTCCGATGCTTCACTTCAGGTTTATTGTATCCCTCTGACCTTCTTATTGACGATGAAACACAGATATTGCATCAGAATTAAATAGAAAAGGCACAATGCCGACTTAAGTACAAGTGGACTGATTCTTCTTACTGAATATGTTTTGAACCATTCCTGTGACACTAGTTATAGATTCCGATGCTTCACTTCAGGTTTACTGTATCCCTCTGACCATGTTATTGACGATGAAACACAGAAATTGCATCGGAATTAAACAAAAAAGGCACAATGCCGACTTAAGTACAAGAAGACTGACTCTTCTTACTGTCTATGATTTGCACCATTCCTGTGACGCTAGTTACAGATTCCGATGCTTCACTTCAGGTTTACTGTATCCCTCTGACCATCTTATTGACGATGAAACACAGAAATTGCATCGGAATTAAATAGAAAAGGCACAATGCCGACCTATGTACAAGAAGACTGACTCTTCCTACTGTCTATGCTTTGAACCATTCCTGTGACACTAGTCATAGATTCCGATGCTTCACTTCAGGTTTACTGTATCCCTCTGACCTTCTTATTGACGATGAAACACAGAAATTGCAACGGAATTAAATACAAAAGGCAAAATGCCGACTTAAGTGCAAGAAGACTGACTCTTCTTACTGTCTATGCTTTGAACCATTCCTGTGACGCTTGTTACAGATTCCGATGCTTCACTTCAGGTTTACTGTATCCCTTGCACTTTCGTATTGACGATGCAACACAGAAATAGCATCGGAATTAAATACAAAAGGCACAATGCCGACTTAAGTACTAGAAGACTGACTCTTCTTACTGACTGTTTTGAACCGTTCCTGTGACGCTAGTTATAGATTCCGATGCTTCACTTCAGGTTTACTGTATCCCTCTGACCTTCTTATTGACGATGAAGCACAGAAATTGCATCGGAATTAAATTCAAATGGCACAATGCCGACTTAAGTGCAAGAAGACTGACTCTCCTCACTGTCTATGTTTTGAAGCATTCCTGTGACACTAGATATAGATTCCGATGCTTCACATCAGGTTTACTGCATCCCTTGGACCTTCTTGATGACGATGAAACACAGAAATTGCATCGGAATAAACTAGAAAACGCACAATGCCGACCTTAGTACAAGAAGACTGACTCCTCTTACTGTCTATGTTTTGAACCATTCCTGTGACACTAGTTATAGATTTCGATGCTTCACTTCTGGATTACTGTATCCCTCTGACCTTCTTTTTGACGATGAAACACAGAAATTGCATTGGAATTAAATAGAAAAGGCACAATGCCGACTTAAGTACAAGAAGACTGACTCTTCTTACTAACGGTAATTTGAACCATTCCTGTGACACGAGTTAGAGCTTCCGATGCTTCACTTCCGGTTTACTGTATCGCTCTGACCTTCTTATTGACGAGGAAACACAGTAATTGCGTCGGAATTAAATTGAAAAGAGCATAATGACGACTTCAGTACAAGAAGTCTGACTCTTCTTACTGTCTATGTTTTGAACCATTCCTGTGACACTAGTTACAGATTCCGATGCTTCACTTCAGGTTTGCTGTACCCCTTGGACCTTCGTATTGACGATGAAACACAGAAATTGCATCGGAATTAAATACAAAAGTCACAATGCCGACTTAGGTACAAGAAGACTGACCTTTCTTACTGTCTATGCTTAGAACCATTCCTGTGACACTAGTTATAGATTCCGATGCTTCACTTCAGGTTTGCTGTATCCCTTGGACCTTCTTATTGACGATGAAACACAGAAATTGCATCGGAATTAAATACAAAAGGCACAATGCCGACTTATGTACAAGAAGACTGACACTTCCTACTGTCTATGTTTTGAACCATTCCTGTGACACTAGTTATTGATTCCGATGCTATACTTCAGGTTTACTGTATCCCTCTGACCTTCTTGTTGACGATGAAACACAGAAATTGCATCGGAATTAAATACAAAAGGCACAATGCCGACTTAAGTACTAGAAGACTGACACTTCTTACTGACTGTTTTGAACCATACCTGTGACACTAGTTATAGATTCCGATGCTTCACTTCAGGTTTACTGTATCCCTTGGACGTTCTTATTGACGATGAAACACAGAAATTGCATCGGAATTAAATACAAAAGGCACAATACCGACTTATGTACAAGAAGACTGACACTTCCTACTGTCTATGTTTTGAACCATTCCTGTGACACTAATTATTGATTCCGATGCCACACTTCAGGTTTACTGTATCCCACTGACCTTCTTATTGACGATGAAACACAGAAATTGCATCGGAATTAAATACAAAAGGAACAATGCCGACTTAAGTACTAGAAGACTGACTCTTCTTACTGACTGTTTAGAACCATTCCTCTGACACTAGTTATAGATTCCGATGCTTCACTTCAGGTTTACTGTATCCCTCTGACCTTCGTATTGACGATGAAGCACAGAAATTGCATCGGAATTAAATTCAAATGGCACAATGCCGACTTAAGTACAAGAAGACTGACTCTCCTCACTGTCTATGTTTTGAACCATTCCTGTGACACCAGTAATGGATTCCGATGCTTCACTTCAGGTTTACTGTATCCCTTGGACGTTCTTATTGACGCTGAAACACTGAAATTGCATCGGAATTAAATAGAAAAAGCACAATGCCGACTTAAGTACAAGATGACTGACTCTTCTTACTGACTATGTTTTGAACCATTCCTGTGACACTAGTTATTGAATACGATGCCTCGCTTCAGGTATACTGTATCCCTCTGACTTTCTTATTGACGATGAAACACAGAAATTGCATCGGAGTTAAAAACAAAATGCACAATGCCGACTTATGTACACGTAGATTAACTCTTCCTACTGTCTATGTTTTGAAACATTCCTGTGACACTAGTTATAGGTTCCGATGCTTCATTTCAGGTTTACTGTATCCCTTGGACCTCCTTATTGACGATGAACCACAGAAGTTGCATCGGAATTAAATACAAAAGGCACAATGCCGACTTAAGTACAAGAAGACTGACCTTTCTTACTGTCTATGCTTAGAACCATTCCTGCGACACTAGTTATAGATTCCGATGCTTCACTTCAGGTTTGCTGTATCCCTTGGACCTTCTTTTTGACGATGAAACACAGAAATTGCATCGGAATTAAATACAAAAGGCACAATGCCGACTTATGTACAAGAAGACTGACACTTCCTACTGTCTATGTTTTGAACCATTCCTGTGACACTAGTTATTGATACCGATGCTATACTTCAGGTTTACTGTATCCCTCTGACCTTCTTGTTGACGATGAAACACAGTAATTGCATCGGAATTAAATACAAAAGGCACAATGCCGACCTAAGTACTAGAAGACTGACTCTTCTTACTGACTGTTTTGAACCATACCTGTGACACTAGTTATAGGTTACGATGCTTCACTTCAGGTTTACTGTATCCCTCTGACCTTCTTATTGACGTGAAGCACAGAAATTGCATCGGAATTAGATTGAAATATCACAATGCCGACTTAAGTACAAGAAGACTGACTCTCCTCACTGTCTATGTTTTGAACCATTCCTATGACACTAGATATAGATTCCGATGCTTCACTTCAGGTTTACTGTATCCCTTGGACCCTCTTGTTGACGAAGAAACACACAAATTGCATCGGAATAAAATAGAAAACGCACAATGCGGACTTAAGTACAAGAAGACCGACACCTCTTACTGTCTATGTTTTGAACAATTGCTGTGACGGTCGTTACAGATTCCGATGCTTCACTTCAGGTTTATTGTATCCCTCTGACCTTCTTATTGACGATGAAACACAGAAATTGCATAGGAATTAAATAGAAAAGGCACAATGCCGACTTAAATACAAGAAGACTGACTCTTCCTACTGTCTATGTTTTGAACCATTCCTGTGACACCAGTTATAAATTCCGATGCTTCACTTCAGGTTTACTGTATCCCTCTGACCTTCTTATTGACGATGAAACACAGAAATTGCGTCGGAAATAAATGGAAACGGCACAATGCCGACTTAAGTACAAGAAGACTGACTCTTGTTTCTGACTATGTTTTGAACCATTCCTGTGACACTAGTTTTAGATTCCGATGCTTCACTTCAGGTTTACTGTATCCCTCTGACCTTCTTATTGACGATGAAACACAGAAATTGCATCGGAATTAAATAGAAAAGCCTCAATGCCGACTTAAGTACAAGAAGACTGACTCTTCTTACTGTCTATGTTTTGAAACATTCCTGTGACACTAGTTACAAATTCCGATGCTTCACTTCAGGTTTACGGTATCCCTCTGACCTTCTTATTGACGATGAAACACAGAAATTGCATCGGAATTAAATACAAAAGGCACAATACCGACTTATGTACAAGAAGACTGACACTTCCTACTGTCTATGTTTTGAACCATTCCTGTGACACTAGTTATTGATTCCGACGCTACACTTCAGGTTTACTGTATCACTTGGTCCTTGTTATTGACGATGAAACATAGAAATTGCATCGGTATTAAATACAAAAGGCACAGTGCCGACTTAAGTACAAGACGACTGACCCATCTTACTGTCTATGATTTGAACCATTCCTGTGACACTAGTTATAGATTCCGATGCTTCACTTCAGGTTTACTGTATCCCTCTGCACTTCTTATTGACGATGAAACACAGAAATTGCGTCGGAAATAAATAGGAACGGCACAATGCCGACTTAAGTACAAGAAGACTGACTCTTGTTTCTGACTATGTTTTGAACCATTCCTGTGACACTAGTTTTAGATTCCGATGCTTCACTTCAGGTTTATTGTATCCCTCTGACCTTCTTATTGACGATGAAACACAGATATTGCATCAGAATTAAATATAAAAGGCACAATGCCGACTTAAGTACAAGTGGACTGATTCTTCTTACTGAATAAGTTTTGAACCATTCCTGTGACACTAGTTATAGATTCCGATGCTTAACTTCAGGTTTACTGTATCCCTCTGACCATGTTATTGACGATGAAACACAGAAATTGCATCGGAATTAAACAAAAAAGGCACAATGCCGACTTAAGTACAAGAAGACTGACTCTTCTTACTGTCTATGATTTGCACCATTCCTGTGACGCTAGTTACAGATTCCGATGCTTCACTTCAGGTTTACTGTATCCCTCTGACCATCTTATTGACGATGAAACACAGAAATTGCATCGGAATTAAATAGAAAAGGCACAATGCCGACCTATGTACAAGAAGACTGACTCTTCCTACTGTCTATGCTTTGAACCATTCCTGTGACACTAGTCATAGATTCCGATGCTTCACTTCAGGTTTACTGTATCCCTCTGACCTTCTTATTGACGATGAAACACAGAAATTGCAACGGAATTAAATACAAAAGGCAAAATGCCGACTTAAGTGCAAGAAGACTGACTCTTCTTACTGTCTATGCTTTGAACCATTCCTGTGACGCTTGTTACAGATTCCGATGCTTCACTTCAGGTTTACTGCATCCCTCTGACCTTCTTATTGACGATGGAACACAGAAATTGCATCGGAATTAAATACAAAAGGCACAATGCCGACTTAAGTGCAAGAAGACTGACACTTCTTACTGTCTATGTTTTGAACCATTCCTGTGACACTAGTTACAGATTCCGATGCTTCACTTCAGGTTTACTGTATCCCTCTGCACTTCTTATTGACGATGAAACACAGAAATTGCATCGGAATAAAATACAAAAATCAAAATGCCGACTTAAGTACAAGAACACTGACTCAACTTACTGTCTATGATTTGTACCATTCCTGTGACACTAGTTATAGATTCCGATGATTCACTTCAGGTTCACTGTATTCCTTGGACGTCCGTATTGACGATGAAACACAGAAATTGCATCGGAATTAAATAGAAAAGGCACAATGCCGACTTAAGTTCAAGAAGACTGACTCCTCTTACTGTCTATGATTTGAACGGTTCTTGTGACGCTAGTTACAGATTCCGATGCTTCACTTCAGGTTTACTGTATCCCTCTGACCATCTTAATGTCGATGAAACACAGAAATTGCATCGGAATTAAATAGAAAAGGCAAAATGCCGACTTAAGTACAAGAAGACTAACCATTCTTACTGTCTATGCTTTGAACCATTCCTGTGACACTAGTTATAGATTCCGATGCTTCACTTCAGGTTTATTGTATCCCTCTGACCTTCTTATTGACGATGAAACACAGCTATTGCATCGGAATTAAATAGAAAAGGCACAATGCTTACTTAAGTACAAGAAGACTGATTCTTCTTACTGAATATGTTTTGAACCATTACTGTGACACTAGTTATAGATTCAGATGCTTCACTTCAAGTTTACTGTATCCCTCTGAACTTCTTACTGACGATGAAACGCAGAAATTGCATCGGAATTAAATAGAAAAGGCACAATGCCGAACTAAGTACAAGAAGACGGACTCTTCTTACTGTCTATGGTTTGAAGCATTCCTGTGACACTGGTTATAGATTCCGATGCTTCACTTCAGGTTTACTCTATCCCTTGGACCTTCTTATTGACGATGAAACACAGAAATTGCATCGGAATTAAATAGAAAAAGCACAATGCCGACTTAAGTACAATAAGACTGACTCTTCTTACTGTCTATGATTTGAATTATTCCTGTGACGCTAGTTACAGATTCCGATGCTTCACTTCACGTTTACTGTATCCTTCTGACCATCTTATTGACGATAAAACACAGAAATCGCAACGGAATTAAATAGAAAAGGCACAATGCCGACTTAAGTACAAGAAAACTGACTCTTCCTACTGCCTATGTTTTGAACCATTCCTGTGACACTAGTTATAGATTCCGATGCTTCACTTCAGGTTTAATGTATTGCTCTGACCTTCTTATTGACGATGAAACACAGAAATTGCATCGGAATTAAATACAAAAGGCACAATGCCGACTTAAGAACAAGAAGACTGACTCTTCTTACTGACTATGTTTGGATCCATTGCTGTGACACTAGTTATAGATTCCGATGCTTCACTTCAGGTTTACTGTATCCCTCTGACCTTCTTATTGACGATGAAACACAGAAATTGCAACGGAATTAAATACAAATGGCAAAATGCCGACTTAAGTGCAGGAAGACTGACTCTTCTTACTGTCTATGCTTTGAACCATTCCTGTGACGCTTGTTACAGATTCCGATGCTTCACTTCAGGTTTACTGCATCCCTCTGACCTTCTTATTGACGATGGAACACAGAAATTGCATCGGAATTAAATACAAAAGGCACAATGCCGACTTAAGTGCAAGAAGACTGACACTTCTTACTGTCTATGTTTTGAACCATTCCTGTGACACTAGTTACAGATTCCGATGCTTCACTTCAGGTTTACTGTATCCCTCTGCACTTCTTATTGACGATGAAACACAGAAATTGCATCGGAATAAAATACAAAAATCAAAATGCCGACTTAAGTACAAGAACACTGACTCAACTTACTGTCTATGATTTGTACCATTCCTGTGACACTAGTTATAGATTCCGATGATTCACTTCAGGTTTACTGTATTCCTTGGACCTCCGTATTGACGATGAAACACAGAAATTGCATCGGAATTAAATAGAAAATTCACAATGCCGACTTTAGTCAAAGAAGACTGACTCTTCTTTCTGACTATGTTTGGAAGCATTCCTGTGACACTAGTTATAGATTCCGATGCTTCACTTCAGGTTTATAGTATCCCTCTGACCTTCGTATTGACGATGAAACACAGATATTGCGTCGGAAATTAAATAGAAAAGGCACAATGCCGACTTAAGTACAAGAAGACTGATTCCTCGTACTGAATATGTTTTGAACCATTCCTGTGACACTAGTTATAGATTCCGATGCTTCACTTCAGGTTTACTGTATCCCTCTGAACTTCTTACTGACGATGAAACACAGAAATTGCATCGGAATTAAATAGAAAAGGCACAATGCCGACTTAAGTACAAGAAGACTGACTCCTCTTACTGTCTATGATTTGAACGGTTCCTGTGACGCTAGTTACAGATTCCGATGCTTCACTTCGGGTTTACTGTATCCCTTGCACTTTCGTATTGACGATGCAACACAGAAATAGCATCGGAATTAAATACAAAAGGCACAATGCCGACTTAAGTACTAGAAGACTGACTCTTCTTACTGACTGTTTTGAACCGTTCCTGTGACGCTAGTTATAGATTCCGATGCTTCACTTCAGGTTTACTGTATCCCTCTGACCTTCTTATTGACGATGAAGCACAGAAATTGCATCGGAATTAAATTCAAATGGCACAATGCCGACTTAAGTGCAAGAAGACTGACTCTCCTCACTGTCTATGTTTTGAAGCATTCCTGTGACACTAGATATAGATTCCGATGCTTCACATCAGGTTTACTGCATCCCTTGGACCTTCTTGATGACGATGAAACACAGAAATTGCATCGGAATAAACTAGAAAACGCACAATGCCGACCTTAGTACAAGAAGACTGACTCCTCTTACTGTCTATGTTTTGAACCATTCCTGTGACACTAGTTATAGATTTCGATGCTTCACTTCTGGATTACTGTATCCCTCTGACCTTCTTTTTGACGATGAAACACAGAAATTGCATTGGAATTAAATAGAAAAGGCACAATGCCGACTTAAGTACAAGAAGACTGACTCTTCTTACTAACGATAATTTGAACCATTCCTGTGACACGAGTTAGAGCTTCCGATGCTTCACTTCCGGTTTACTGTATCGCTCTGACCTTCTTATTGACGAGGAAACACAGTAATTGCGTCGGAATTAAATTGAAAAGAGCATAATGACGACTTCAGTACAAGAAGTCTGACTCTTCTTACTGTCTATGTTTTGAACCATTCCTGTGACACTAGTTACAGATTCCGATGCTTCACTTCAGGTTTGCTGTACCCCTTGGACCTTCGTATTGACGATGAAACACAGAAATTGCATCGGAATTAAATACAAAAGTCACAATGCCGACTTAGGTACAAGAAGACTGACCTTTCTTACTGTCTATGCTTAGAACCATTCCTGTGACACTAGTTATAGATTCCGATGCTTCACTTCAGGTTTGCTGTATCCCTTGGACCTTCTTATTGACGATGAAACACAGAAATTGCATCGGAATTAAATACAAAAGGCACAATGCCGACTTATGTACAAGAAGACTGACACTTCCTACTGTCTATGTTTTGAACCATTCCTGTGACACTAGTTATTGATTCCGATGCTATACTTCAGGTTTACTGTATCCCTCTGACCTTCTTGTTGACGATGAAACACAGAAATTGCATCGGAATTAAATACAAAAGGCACAATGCCGACTTAAGTACTAGAAGACTGACACTTCTTACTGACTGTTTTGAACCATACCTGTGACACTAGTTATAGATTCCGATGCTTCACTTCAGGTTTACTGTATCCCTTGGACGTTCTTATTGACGATGAAACACAGAAATTGCATCGGAATTAAATACAAAAGGCACAATACCGACTTATGTACAAGAAGACTGACACTTCCTACTGTCTATGTTTTGAACCATTCCTGTGACACTAATTATTGATTCCGATGCCACACTTCAGGTTTACTGTATCCCACTGACCTTCTTATTGACGATGAAACACAGAAATTGCATCGGAATTAAATACAAAAGGAACAATGCCGACTTAAGTACTAGAAGACTGACTCTTCTTACTGACTGTTTAGAACCATTCCTCTGACACTAGTTATAGATTCCGATGCTTCACTTCAGGTTTACTGTATCCCTCTGACCTTCTTATTGACGATGAAGCACAGAAATTGCATCGGAATTAAATTCAAATGGCACAATGCCGACTTAAGTACAAGAAGACTGACTCTCCTCACTGTCTATGTTTTGAACCATTCCTGTGACACCAGTAATGGATTCCGATGCTTCACTTCAGGTTTACTGTATCCCTTGGACGTTCTTATTGACGCTGAAACACTGAAATTGCATCGGAATTAAATAGAAAAAGCACAATGCCGACTTAAGTACAAGATGACTGACTCTTCTTACTGACTATGATTTGAACCATTCCTGTGACACTAGTTATTGAATACGATGCCTCGCTTCAGGTATACTGTATCCCTCTGACTTTCTTATTGACGATGAAACACAGAAATTGCATCGGAGTTAAAAACAAAATGCACAATGCCGACTTATGTACACGTAGATTAACTCTTCCTACTGTCTATGTTTTGAAACATTCCTGTGACACTAGTTATAGGTTCCGATGCTTCATTTCAGGTTTACTGTATCCCTTGGACCTCCTTATTGACGATGAACCACAGAAGTTGCATCGGAATTAAATACAAAAGGCACAATGCCGACTTAAGTACAAGAAGACTGACCTTTCTTACTGTCTATGCTTAGAACCATTCCTGCGACACTAGTTATAGATTCCGATGCTTCACTTCAGGTTTGCTGTATCCCTTGGACCTTCTTTTTGACGATGAAACACAGAAATTGCATCGGAATTAAATACAAAAGGCACAATGCCGACTTATGTACAAGAAGACTGACACTTCCTACTGTCTATGTTTTGAACCATTCCTGTGACACTAGTTATTGATACCGATGCTATACTTCAGGTTTACTGTATCCCTCTGACCTTCTTGTTGACGATGAAACACAGTAATTGCATCGGAATTAAATACAAAAGGCACAATGCCGACCTAAGTACTAGAAGACTGACTCTTCTTACTGACTGTTTTGAACCATACCTGTGACACTAGTTATAGGTTACGATGCTTCACTTCAGGTTTACTGTATCCCTCTGACCTTCTTATTGACGTGAAGCACAGAAATTGCATCGGAATTAGATTGAAATATCACAATGCCGACTTAAGTACAAGAAGACTGACTCTCCTCACTGTCTATGTTTTGAACCATTCCTATGACACTAGATATAGATTCCGATGCTTCACTTCAGGTTTACTGTATCCCTTGGACCCTCTTGTTGACGAAGAAACACACAAATTGCATCGGAATAAAATAGAAAACGCACAATGCGGACTTAAGTACAAGAAGACCGACACCTCTTACTGTCTATGTTTTGAACAATTGCTGTGACGGTCGTTACAGATTCCGATGCTTCACTTCAGGTTTATTGTATCCCTCTGACCTTCTTATTGACGATGAAACACAGAAATTGCATAGGAAATAAATAGAAAAGCCTCAATGCCGACTTAAGTACAAGAAGACTGACTCTTCTTACTGTCTATGTTTTGAAACATTCCTGTGACACTAGTTACAAATTCCGATGCTTCACTTCAGGTTTACGGTATCCCTCTGACCTTCTTATTGACGATGAAACACAGAAATTGCATCGGAATTAAATACAAAAGGCACAATACCGACTTATGTACAAGAAGACTGACACTTCCTACTGTCTATGTTTTGAACCATTCCTGTGACACTAGTTATTGATTCCGACGCTACACTTCAGGTTTACTGTATCACTTGGTCCTTGTTATTGACGATGAAACATAGAAATTGCATCGGTATTAAATACAAAAGGCACAGTGCCGACTTAAGTACAAGACGACTGACCCATCTTACTGTCTATGATTTGAACCATTCCTGTGACACTAGTTATAGATTCCGATGCTTCACTTCAGGTTTACTGTATCCCTCTGCACTTCTTATTGACGATGAAACACAGAAATTGCGTCGGAAATAAATAGGAACGGCACAATGCCGACTTAAGTACAAGAAGACTGACTCTTGTTTCTGACTATGTTTTGTACCATTCCTGTGACACTAGTTTTAGATTCCGATGCTTCACTTCAGGTTTATTGTATCCCTCTGACCTTCTTATTGACGATGAAACACAGATATTGCATCAGAATTAAATATAAAAGGCACAATGCCGACTTAAGTACAAGTGGACTGATTCTTCTTACTGAATATGTTTTGAACCATTCCTGTGACACTAGTTATAGATTCCGATGCTTCACTTCAGGTTTACTGTATCCCTCTGACCATGTTATTGACGATGAAACACAGAAATTGCATCGGAATTAAACAAAAAAGGCACAATGCCGACTTAAGTACAAGAAGACTGACTCTTCTTACTGTCTATGATTTGCACCATTCCTGTGACGCTAGTTACAGATTCCGATGCTTCACTTCAGGTTTACTGTATCCCTCTGACCATCTTATTGACGATGAAACACAGAAATTGCATCGGAATTAAATAGAAAAGGCACAATGCCGACCTATGTACAAGAAGACTGACTCTTCCTACTGTCTATGCTTTGAACCATTCCTGTGACACTAGTCATAGATTCCGATGCTTCACTTCAGGTTTACTGTATCCCTCTGACCTTCTTATTGACGATGAAACACAGAAATTGCAACGGAATTAAATACAAAAGGCAAAATGCCGACTTAAGTGCAAGAAGACTGACTCTTCTTACTGTCTATGCTTTGAACCATTCCTGTGACGCTTGTTACAGATTCCGATGCTTCACTTCAGGTTTACTGCATCCCTCTGACCTTCTTATTGACGATGGAACACAGAAATTGCATCGGAATTAAATACAAAAGGCACAATGCCGACTTAAGTGCAAGAAGACTGACACTTCTTACTGTCTATGTTTTGAACCATTCCTGTGACACTAGTTACAGATTCCGATGCTTCACTTCAGGTTTACTGTATCCCTCTGCACTTCTTATTGACGATGAAACACAGAAATTGCATCGGAATAAAATACAAAAATCAAAATGCCGACTTAAGTACAAGAACACTGACTCAACTTACTGTCTATGATTTGTACCATTCCTGTGACACTAGTTATAGATTCCGATGATTCACTTCAGGTTCACTGTATTCCTTGGACGTCCGTATTGACGATGAAACACAGAAATTGCATCGGAATTAAATAGAAAAGGCACAATGCCGACTTAAGTTCAAGAAGACTGACTCCTCTTACTGTCTATGATTTGAACGGTTCTTGTGACGCTAGTTACAGATTCCGATGCTTCACTTCAGGTTTACTGTATCCCTCTGACCATCTTAATGTCGATGAAACACAGAAATTGCATCGGAATTAAATAGAAAAGGCAAAATGCCGACTTAAGTACAAGAAGACTAACCATTCTTACTGTCTATGCTTTGAACCATTCCTGTGACACTAGTTATAGATTCCGATGCTTCACTTCAGGTTTATTGTATCCCTCTGACCTTCTTATTGACGATGAAACACAGCTATTGCATCGGAATTAAATAGAAAAGGCACAATGCTTACTTAAGTACAAGAAGACTGATTCTTCTTACTGAATATGTTTTGAACCATTACTGTGACACTAGTTATAGATTCCGATGCTTCACTTCAAGTTTACTGTATCCCTCTGAACTTCTTACTGACGATGAAACGCAGAAATTGCATCGGAATTAAATAGAATAGGCACAATGCCGAACTAAGTACAAGAAGACGGACTCTTCTTACTGTCTATGGTTTGAAGCATTCCTGTGACACTGGTTATAGATTCCGATGCTTCACTTCAGGTTTACTCTATCCCTTGGACCTTCTTATTGACGATGAAACACAGAAATTGCATCGGAATTAAATAGAAAAAGCACAATGCCGACTTAAGTACAATAAGACTGACTCTTCTTACTGTCTATGATTTGAATTATTCCTGTGACGCTAGTTACAGATTCCGATGCTTCACTTCACGTTTACTGTATCCTTCTGACCATCTTATTGACGATAAAACACAGAAATCGCAACGGAATTAAATAGAAAAGGCACAATGCCGACTTAAGTACAAGAAAACTGACTCTTCCTACTGCCTATGTTTTGAACCATTCCTGTGACACTAGTTATAGATTCCGATGCTTCACTTCAGGTTTAATGTATTGCTCTGACCTTCTTATTGACGATGAAACACAGAAATTGCATCGGAATTAAATACAAAAGGCACAATGCCGACTTAAGAACAAGAAGACTGACTCTTCTTACTGACTATGTTTGGATCCATTGCTGTGACACTAGTTATAGATTCCGATGCTTCACTTCAGGTTTACTGTATCCCTCTGACCTTCTTATTGACGATGAAACACAGAAATTGCAACGGAATTAAATACAAAAGGCAAAATGCCGACTTAAGTGCAAGAAGACTGACTCTTCTTACTGTCTATGCTTTGAACCATTCCTGTGACGCTTGTTACAGATTCCGATGCTTCACTTCAGGTTTACTGCATCCCTCTGACCTTCTTATTGACGATGGAACACAGAAATTGCATCGGAATTAAATACAAAAGGCACAATGCCGACTTAAGTGCAAGAAGACTGACACTTCTTACTGTCTATGTTTTGAACCATTCCTGTGACACTAGTTACAGATTCCGATGCTTCACTTCAGGTTTACTGTATCCCTCTGCACTTCTTATTGACGATGAAACACAGAAATTGCATCGGAATAAAATACAAAAATCAAAATGCCGACTTAAGTACAAGAACACTGACTCAACTTACTGTCTATGATTTGTACCATTCCTGTGACACTAGTTATAGATTCCGATGATTCACTTCAGGTTTACTGTATTCCTTGGACCTCCGTATTGACGATGAAACACAGAAATTGCATCGGAATTAAATAGAAAATTCACAATGCCGACTTTAGTCAAAGAAGACTGACTCTTCTTTCTGACTATGTTTGGAAGCATTCCTGTGACACTAGTTATAGATTCCGATGCTTCACTTCAGGTTTATAGTATCCCTCTGACCTTCGTATTGACGATGAAACACAGAAATTGCGTCGGAAATTAAATAGAAAAGGCACAATGCCGACTTAAGTACAAGAAGACTGATTCCTCGTACTGAATATGTTTTGAACCATTCCTGTGACACTAGTTATAGATTCCGATGCTTCACTTCAGGTTTACTGTATCCCTCTGAACTTCTTACTGACGATGAAACTAAGAAATTGCATCGGAATTACATAGAAATGGCACAATGCCGACTTAAGTACAAGAAGACTGACTCTTCTTACTGTCTATGATTTGAATCATTCCTGTGACACTAGTTATAGATTCCGATGCTTCACCTCGGGTTTACTGTATCCCTTGGACCTTCTTATTTACGATGAAACACAGAAATTGCATCGGAATTAAATAGAAAAGGCACAATGCCGACTTAAGTACAAGAAGACTGACTCCTCTTACTGTCTATGATTTGAACGGTTCCTGTGACGCTAGTTACAGATTCCGATGCTTCACTTCGGGTTTACTGTATCCCTTTGACCATCTTAATGACGATGAAACACAGAAATTGCATCGGAATTAAATAGAAAAGGCACAATGCCGACTTAAGTACAAGAAGACTAACCATTCTTACTGTCTATGCTTTGAACCATTCCTGTGACACTAGTTATAGATTCCGATGCTTCACTTCAGGTTTATTGTATCCCTCTGACCTTCTTATTGACGATGAAACACAGCTATTGCATCGGAATTAAATAGAAAAGGCACAATGCCAACTTAAGTACAAGATGACTGATTCTTCTTACTGAATATGTTTTGAACCATTACTGTGACACTAGTTATAGATTCCGATGCTTCACTTCAAGTTTTCTGTATCCCTCTGAACTTCTTACTGACGATGAAACGCAGAAATTGCATCGGAATTAAATAGAAAAGGCACAATGCCGAACTAAGTACAAGAAGACGGACTCTTCTTACTGTCTATGGTTTGAAGCATTCCTGTGACACTAGTTATAGATTCCGATGCTTCACTTCAGGTTTACTCTATCCCTTGGACCTTCTTATTGACGATGAAACACAGAAATTGCATCGGAATTAAATAGAAAAAGCACAATGCCGACTTAAGTACAAGAAGACTGACTCTTCTTACTGTCTATGATTTGAACCATTCCTGTGACGCTAGTTACAGATTCCGATGCTTCACTTCACGTTTACTGTATCCTTCTGACCATCTTATTGACGATAAAACACAGAAATCGCAACGGAATTAAATAGAAAAGGCACAATGCCGACTTAAGTACAAGAAAACTGACTCTTCCTACTGCCTATGTTTTGAACCATTTCTGTGACACTAGTTATAGATTCCGATGCTTCACTTCAGGTTTAATGTATTCCTCTGACCTTCTTATTGACGATGAAACACAGAAATTGAATCGGAATTAAATACAAAAGGCACAATGCCGACTTAAGAACAAGAAGACTGACTCTTCTTACTGACTATGTTTGGATCCATTGCTGTGACACTAGTTATAGATTCCGATGCTTCACTTCAGGTTTACTGTATCCCTCTGACCTTCTTATTGACGATGAAACACAGAAATTGCATCAGAATTAAATAGAAAAGGCACAATGCCGACTTAAGTACAAGCAGACTGACTCTTCTTTCTGACTATGTTTTGAACCATTCCTGTGACACTAGTTATAGATTCCGATGCTTCACTTCAGGTTTACTGTATCCCTCTGACCTTCTTATTGACGATGAAACACAGAAATTGCATCGGAATTAAATAGAAAAGGCACAATGCCGACCTAAGTACAAGAAGACTGAGTCTTCCTACTGTCTATGCTCTAAACTATTCCTGTGACACTAGTTAGAGATTCCGTTGCTTCACTTCAGATTTTATGTATCCCACTTACCTTCTAATTGACGATGAAACACTGTTATTGCATCGGAATTGAAATGAAAAGGGCACAATGCCGACTTAAGTACAAGAAGACTGACTCTTCTTACTGACTATGTTTTGAACCATTTCTGTGACACTAGTTATAGATTCCGATGCTTCACTTCAGGTTTACTGTATCTCTTGGACCTTCTAATTGACGATGAAACACAGAAATTGCATCGGAATTAAATAAAAAATGCACAATGCCGCCTTAAGTACAAGAAGACTGACTCTTCTTACTAACTATGTTTTGAACCATTCCTGTAACACTAGTTATAGATTCCGTTGCTTCACTTCAGGTTTACTGCATCCCTCTGACCTTCTTTTTGACGATGAAACATAGAAATTGCATCGGAATTAAATAGAAAAGGCACAATTCCGACTCAAGTACAAGAAGACTGGCCCTTCTAACTGTCTATGTTTTGAACCATTCCTGTGACACTAGTTATAGATTCCGATGCTTCACTTCTGGTTTACAGTATCCCTCTGACCTTCTTATTGACGATGAAACATAGATATTGCATCGGAATTAAACAGAAAAGGCACAATGCCGACTTAAGTACAAGAAGACCGACTCTTCCTACTTTCTATGTTGTGAACCATTCCTGTGACACTACTTATAGATTCCGATTCTTCACTTCAGGTTTACTGTATCCCTCTGACCTTCTTATTGACGATGAAACACAGATATTGCATCGGAATTAAATACAAAAGGCACAAAGCCGACGTAAGTACAAGAAGACTGACTCTTCTTACTGACTATGTTTTAAACCATTCCTGTGACACTAGTCAGAAATTCCGATGCTTCACTTCAGGTTTACCATATCCCTCTGACCTTCTTATTGACGATGAAACGCAGTAGTAGCATCGGAATGAATTTGAAAAGGGCACAATGCCGACTTAAGTACAAGGAGACTGACTCTTCTTACTGTCTATGTTTTGAACCACTCCTGTGACACTAGTTATAGATTCCGATGCTTCACTTCAGGTTTACTGCATCCCTTGGACCTTCTTAATGACGATGAAACACAGAAATTGCATCGGAATTAAATACAAAAGGCACAATGCCGACTTAAGTACAAAAAGACTGACTCTTCTTACTGACTATGTTTTGAACCATTCCTGTGACACTAGTTATGGATTCAGATGCTTTACTTCAGGTTTACGGTATCCCTCTGACCTTCTTATTGACGATGAAACACAGAAATTGCATCGGAATTAAATACAAAAGGCACAATGCCGACTTAACTACATGTAGACTGACTTTTCCTACTGCCTATGTTTTGAAACATTCCTGTGACCTTAGTTATAGATTCCGATGCTTCATTTCAGGTTTACTGTATCCCTTGGACCTTCTTATTGACGATGAAACACAGAAAGGGCATCGGAATTAAATAGAAGAGGCACAGTGCCGACTTAAGTACAAAAAGACCTACTCTTCCTACTGTCTATGTTTTGAACCATTCCTGTGACACTAGTTATAGATTACGATGCTTCACTTCTGGTTTACTGTATCCCTCTGACCTTCTTATTGACGATGAAACACAGAAATTGCATCGCAATAAAATACAACAGGCACAATGCCGACTTAAGTACAAGAAGACTGACTCAACTTACTGTCTATGATTTTAACCATTCCTATGACACTAGTTATAGATTCCGATGATTCACTTCAGGTTTACTGTATTCCTTGGACCTCCGTATTGACGATGAAACACAGAAATTGCATCGGAATTAAATAGGAAAGGCACAATGCCGACCTAAGTACAAGAAGACTGACTCTTCTTTCTGTCTATGTTTGGATGCATTCCTGTGACACTAGTTATAGATTCCGATGCTTCACTTCAGGTTTATAGTATCCCTCTGACCTTCTTATTGACGATGAAACACAGATGTTGCGTCGGAATTAAATAGAAAAAGCACAATGCCGGCTTAAGTGCAAGAAGACTGATTCTTCTTACTGAATATGTTTTGAACCGTTCCTGTGACACTAGTTATCTATTCCGATGCTTCACTTCAGGTTTACTGTATCCCTCTGAACTTCTCACAGACGATGAAACGCAGAAATTGCATCGGCATTAAATAGAAATGGCACAATGCCGACTTAAGTACAAGAAGACTGACTCTTCTTACTGTCTATGGTTTGAACCATTCCTGTGACACTAGTTATAGATTCCGATGCTTCACTTCGGATTTACTGAATCCCTTGGACCTTCTTATTGACGATGGAACACAGAAATTGCATCGGAGTTAAATAGAAAAGGCACAATGCCGACTTAAGTACAAGAAGACTGACTCCTTTTAATGTCTATGATTTGAACCATTCCTGTGACACTAGTTATAGATTCCGATGCTTCACTTCAGGTTTATTGTGTCCCTCTGACCTTCTTATTGACGATGAAAGACAGCTATTGCATCGGAATTAAATAGAAAAGGCACAATGCTGACTTAAGTACAAGAAGACAGATTCTTCTTACTGAATATGTTTTGAACCATTCCTGTGACACTAGTTATAGATTCCGATGCATCACTTCAGGTTTACTGTATCACTTGGTCCTTGTTATTAACGATGAAACATAGAAATTGCATCGGTATTAAATACAAAAGGCACATTGCCGCCTTAAGTACAAGACGACTGACCCATCTTACTGTCTATGTTTTGAACCATTCCTGTGACACTAGTTATAGATTCCGATGCTTCACTTCAGGTTTACTGTATCCCTCTGACCTTCTTATTGACGATGAAACACAGATATTGCATCGGAAATAAATACAAAAATCACAATGCCGACTTAAGTACAAGAAGACTGACTCTACTTACGGTCTATGATTTGAACAATTCCTGTGACACTAGTTATAGATTCCGATGATTCACTTCATGTTTACTGTATTCCTTGGACATCCGTGTTGACGATGAAACACAGAAATTGCATCGGAATTAAATAGAAAAGGCACAATGCCGACATAAGTACAAGAAGAATGACTCTTCTCTCTGACTATGTTTGGAAGCATTCCTGTGGCACTAGTTATGGATTCCGATGCATCATTTCAGGTTTATTGTATCCCTCTGACCTTCTTATTGACGATGAAACACAGATATCGAATCGGAATTAAATAGAAAAGGCACAATGCCGACTTAAGTACAAGCGGACTGATTCTTCTTACTGAATATGTTTTGAACCGCTCCTGTGACACTAGTTATAGATTCCGATGCTTCACTTCAGGTTTACTGTATCCCTCTGAACGTCTTACTGACGATGAAACACAGAAATTGCATCGGAATTAAATTCAAATGGCACAATGCCGACTTAAGTACAAGAAGACTGACTCATCTTACTGTCTATGGCTTGAACCACTCCTGTGACACTAGTTATAGATTCCGATGCTTCACTTCAGGTTGACTGTATCCCTCTGACTATCTTATTGACGATGAAACACAGAAATTGTATCGGAATTAAATAAAAAAGGCACAACGCCGACTTAAGTACAAGAAGACTGACTCTTCTTACTGTCTATGATTTGCACCATTCCTGTGACGCTAGTTACAGATTCCGATGCTTCACTTCAGGTTTACTGTATCCCTCTGACCTTCTTATTGACGATGAAACACAGATATTGCATCGGAAATAAATACAAAAATCAAAATGCCGACTTACGTACAAGAAGACTGACTCAACTTACGGTCTATGATTTGAACAATTCCTGTGACACTAGTTATGGATTCCGATGATTCAGTTCATGTTTACTGTATTCCTTGGACATCCGTATTGACGATGAAACACAGAAATTGCATCGGAATTAAATAGAAAAGGCACAATGCCGACATAAGTACAAGAAGAATGACTCTTCTCTCTGACTATGTTTGGAAGCATTCCTGTGGCACTAGTAATAGATTTCGATGCTTCACTTCAGGTTTATTGTATCCCTCTGACCTTCTTATTGACGATGAAACACAGAAATTGCATCGGAATTAAATACAAAAGGCAAAATGCCGACTTAAGTGCAGGAAGACTGACTCTTTTTACTGTCAATGTTTTGAACCATTCCTGTGACGCTTGTTACAGATTCCGATGCTTCACTTCAGGTTTACTGCATCCCTCTGACCTTCTTATTGACGATGGAACACAGAAATTGCATCGGAATTAAATACAAAAGGCACAATGCCGACTTAAGTACAAGAAGACTGACACTTCTTACTGTCTATGTTTTGAACCATTCCTGTGACACTAGTTACAGATTCCGATGCTTCACTTCAGGTTTACTGTATCCCTCTGCACTTCTTATTGACGATGAAACACAGTAATTGCATCGGAATAAAATACAAAAATCAAAATGCCGACTTAAGTACAAGAACACTGACTCAACTTACTGTCTATGATTTGTACCATTCCTGTGACACTAGTTATAGATTCCGATGATTCACTTCAGGTTTACTGTATTCCTTGGACCTCCGTATTGACGATGAAACACAGAAATTGCATCGGAATTAAATAGAAAATTCACAATGCCGACTTAAGTACAAGAAGACTGACTCTTCTTTCTGACTATGTTTGGAAGCATTCCTGTGACACTAGCTATAGATTCCGATGCTTCACTTCAGGTTTATAGTATCCCTCTGACCTTCTTATTGACGATGAAACACAGATATTGCGTCGGAAATTAAATAGAGAAGGCACAATGCCGACTTAAGTACAAGAAGACTGATTCCTCTTACTGAATATGTTTTGAACCATTCCTGTGATACTAGTTATAGATTCCGATGCGTCACTTCAGGTTTACTGTATCCGTCTGAACTTCTTACTGACGATGAAACGCAGAAATTGCATCGGAATTAAATAGAAATGGCACAATGCCAACTTAAGTACAAGAAGACTGACTCTTCTTACTGTCTATGGTTTGAATATTTCCTGTGACACTAGTTATAGATTCCGATGCTTCACCTCGGGTTTACTGTATCCCTTGGACCTTCTTACTTACGATGAAACACAGAAATTGCATCGGAATTAAATAGAAAAGGCACAATGCCGACTTACGTACAAGAAGACTGACTCCTCTTACTGTCTATGATTTGAACGGTTCCTGTGACGCTAGTTACAGATTCCGATGCTTCACTTCAGGTTTACTGTAACACTCTGACCATCTTATTGACGATGAAACACAGAAATTGCATCGGAATTAAATAGAAAAGGCACAATGCCGACTTAAGTACAAGAAGACTAACCATTCTTACTGCCTATGCTTTGAACCATTCCTGTGACACTAGTTATAGATTCCGATGCTTCACTTCAGGTTTATTGTATCCCTCTGACCTTCTTATTGACGATGAAACACAGCTATTGCATCAAAATTAAATAGAAAAGGCACAATGCCGACTTAAGTACAAGAAGACTGATTCTTCTTACTGAATATGTTTTGAACCATTACTGTGACACTAGTTATAGATTCCGATGCTTCACTTCAAGTTTACTGTATCCCTCTGAACTTCTTACTGACGATGAAACGCAGAAATTGCATCGCAATTAAATAGAAAAGGCACAATGCCGAATTAAGTACAAGAAGACGGACTCTTCTTACTCTCTATGGTTTGAAGCATTCCTGTGACACTAGTTATAGATTCCGATGCTTCACTTCAGGTTTACTCTATCTTTTGGACCTTCTTATTGACGATGAAACACAGAAATTGCAACGGAATTAAATAGAAAAAGCACAATGCCGACATAAGTACAAGAAGACTGACACTTCTTACTGTCTATGATTTGAACCATTCCTGTGACGCTAGTTACAGATTCCGATGCTTCACTTCACGTTTACTGTATCCCTCTGACCATCGTATTGACGATGAAACACAGAAATCGCAACGGAATTAAATAGAAAAGGCACAATGCCGACTTAAGTACAAGAAAACTGACTCTTCCTACTGTCTATCTTTTGAACCATTCCTGTGACACTAGTTATAGATTCCGATGCTTCACTTCAGGTTTACTGTATCCAACTGACCTTCTAATTGACGATGAAACACAGTTATTGCATCGGAATTAAAATGAAAAGGGCACAATGCCGACTTAAGTACAAGAAGACTGACTCTTCTTACTGACTATGTTTTGAACCATTTCTGTGACACTAGTTATAGATTCCGATGCTTCACTTCAGGTTTACTGTATCTCTTGGACCTTCTTATTGACGATGAAACACAGAAATTGCATCGGAATTAAATACAAAATGCACAATGCCGCCTTAAGTACAAGAAGACTGACTCTTCTTACTAACTATGTTTTGAGCCATTCCTGTGACACTAGTTATAGATTCTGATGCTTCACTTCAGGTTTACAGTATCCCTCTGACCTTCTTACTGACGATGAAACATAGATATTGCATCGGAATTAAACAGAAAAGGCACAATGCCGACTTATGTACAAGAAGACCGACTCTTCCTACTTTCTATGTTGTGAACCCTTCCTGTGACACTAGTTATAGATTCCAATTCTTCACTTCAGGTTTACTGTATCCCTCTGACCTTCTTATTGACGATGAAACACAGATATTGCATCGGAATTAAATACAAAAGGCACAAAGCCGACGTAAGTACAAGAAGACTGACTCTTCTTACTGACTATGTTTTAAACCATTCCTGTGACACTAGTCAGAAATTCCGATGCTTCACTTCAGGTTTAAGGTATCCCTCTGACCTTCTTATTGACGATGGAACGCAGTAATAGCATCGGAATGAAATTGAAAAGGGCACAATGCCGACTTAAGTACAAGAAGACTGACTCTTCTTACTGTCTATGTTTTGAACCATTCCTGTGACACTAGTTATAGATTCCGATGCTTCACTTCAGGTTTACCGTATCCCTTGGACCTTGTCATTGACGATGAAACATAGAAATTGCATCGGTATTAAATACAAACGGCACAGTGCAGCCTTAAGTACAAGACGACTGACCCATCTTACTGTCTATGTTTTGAACCATTCCTGTGACACTAGTTATAGATTCCGATGCTTCACTTCGGGTTTACTGTATCCCTCTGACCTTCTTATTGATGATGAAACACAGATATTGCATCGGAAATAAATACAAAAATCAAAATGCCGACTTAAGTACAAGAAGACTGACTCAACTTACGGTCTATGATTTGAACAATTCCTGTGACACTGGTTATAGATTCCGATGTTTCACTTCATGTTTACTGTATTCCTTGGACATCCGTGTTGACGATGAAACACAGAAATTGCATCGGAATTAAATAGAAAAGGCACAATGCCGACATAAGTACAAGAAGAATGACTCTTCTCTCTGACTATGTTTGGAAGCATTCCTGTGGCACTAGTTATAGATTCCGATGCATCACTTCAGGTTTATTGTATCCCTCTGACCTTCTTATTGACGATGAAACACAGATATTGCATCGGAATTAAATAGAAAAGGCACAATGCCGACTTAAGTACAAGCGGACTGATTCTTCTTACTGAATATGTTTTGAACCGTTCCTGTGACACTAGTTATAGATTCCGATGCTTCACTTCAGGTTTACTGTATCCCTCTGACCTTCTTATTGACGATGGAACACAGAAATTGCATCGGAATTAAATACAAAAGGCACAATGCCGACTTAAGTACAAGAAGACTGACACTTCTTACTGTCTATGTTTTGTACCATTCCTGTGACACTAGTTACAGATTCCGATGCTTCACTTCAGGTTTACTGTATCCCTCTGCGCTTCTTATTGACGATGAAACACAGAAATTGCGTCGGAATAAAATACAAAAATCAAAATGCCGACTTAAGTACAAGAACACTGACTCAACTTACTGTCTATGATTTGTACCATTCCTGTGACACTAGTTATAGATTCCGATGATTCACTTCAGGTTTGATGTATTCCTTGGACCTCCGTATTGACGATGAAACACAGAAATTGCATCGGAATTAAATAGAAAATTCACAATGCCGACTTAAGTACAACAAGACTGACTCTTCTTTCTGACTATGTTTGGAAGCATTCCTGTGACACTAGTTATAGATTCCGATGCTTCACTTCAGGTTTATAGTATCCCTCTGACCTTCTTATTGACGATGAAACACAGATATTGCGTCGGAAATTAAATAGAAAAGGCACAATGCCGACTTAAGTACAAGAAGACTGATTCCTCTTACTGAATATGTTTTGAACCATTCCTGTGACACTAGTTATAGATTCCGATGCGTCACTTCAGGTTTATTGTATCCCTCTGACCTTCTTATTGACGATGAAACACAGCTATTGCATCGGAATTAAATAGAAAAGGCACAATGCCGACTTAAGTACAAGAAGACTGATTCTTCTTACTGAATATGTTTTGAACCATTACTGTGACACTAGTTATAGATTCCGATGTTTCACTTCAAGTTTACTGTATCCCTCTGAACTTCTTACTGACGTTGAAACGCAGAAATTGCATCGGAATTAAATAGAAAAGGCACAATGCCGAATTAAGTACAAGAAGACGGACTCTTCTTACTCTCTATGGTTTGAAGCATTCCTGTGACACTAGTTATAGATTCCGATGCTTCACTTCAGGTTTACTCTATCCCTTGGACCTTCTTATTGACGATGAAACACAGAAATTGCATCGGAATTAAATAGAAAAAGCACAATGCCGACTTAAGTACAAGAAGACTGACACTTCTTACTGTCTATGATTTGAACCATTCCTGTGACGCTAGTTACAGATTCCGATGCTTCACTTCACGTTTACTGTATCCCTCTGACCATCTTATTGACGATGAAACACAGAAATCGCAACGGAATTAAATAGAAAAGGCACAATGCCGACTTAAGTACAAGAAAACTGACTCTTCCTACTGTCTATATTTTGAACCATTCCTGTGACACTAGTTATAGATTCCGATGCTTCACTTCAGGTTTAATGTATTCCTCTGACCTTCTTATTGACGATGAGACACAGAAATTGCATCGGAATTAAATACAGAAGGCACAATGCCGACTTAAGAACAAGAAGACTGACTCTTCTTTCTGACTATGTTTTGAACCATTCCTGTGACACTAGTTATAAATTCCGATGCTTCACTTCAGGTTTACTGTATCCCTCTGACCTTCTTATTGACGATGAAACACAGAAATTGCATCGGAATTAAATAGAAAAGGCACAATGCCGACCTAAGTACACGAAGACTGGGTCTTCCTACTGTCTATGCTTTAAACCATTCCTGTGACCCTAGTTAGAGATTCCGTTGCTTCACTTCAGATTTCCTGTATCCAACTGACCTTCTAATTGACGATGATACACAGTTATTGCATCGGAATTAAAATGAAAAGGGCACAATGCCGACTTAAGTACAAGAAGACTGACTCTTCTTACTGACTATGTTCTGAACCATTTCTGTGACACTAGTTATGGATTCCGATGCTTCACTTCAGGTTTACTGTATCTCTTGGACCTTCTTATTGACGATGAAACACAGAAATTGCATCGGAATTAAATACAATATGCACAATGCCGCCTTAAGTACAAGAAGACTGACTCTTCTTACTAACTATGTTTTGAGCCATTCCTGTGACACTAGTTATAGATTCTGATGCTTCACTTCAGGTTTACAGTATCCCTCTGACCTTCTTATTGACGATGAAACATAGATATTGCATCGGAATTAAACAGAAAAGGCACAATGCCGACTTAAGTACAAGAAGACCGACTCTTCCTACTTTCTATGTTGTGAACCATTCCTGTGACACTAGTTATAGATTCCGATTTTTCACTTCAGGTTTACTGTATCCCTCTGACCTTCTTATTGACGATGAAACACAGATATTGCATCGGAATTAAATACAAAAGGCACAAAGCCGACGTAAGTACAAGAACACTGACTCTTCTTACTGACTATGTTTTAAACCATTCCTGTGACACTAGTCAGAAATTCCGATGCTTCACTTCAGGTTTACGGTATCCCTCTGACCTTCTTATTGACGATGAAACGCAGTAATAGCATCGGAATGAAATTGAAAAGGGCACAATGCCGACTTAAGTACAAGAAGACTGACTCTTCTTACTGTCTATGTTTTGAACCATTCCTGTGACACTAGTTATAGATTACGATGCTTCACTTCAGGTTTACTGTATCCCTTGGACCTTCTTATTGACGATGAAACACAGAAATTGCATCGGAATTAAATACAAAAGGCACAATGCCGACTTAAGTACAAGAAGACTGACTCTTCTTACTGACTATGTTTTGAACCACTCCTGAGACACTAGTTATAGATTCAGATGCTTCACTTCAGATTTACGGTATCCCTCTGACCTTCTTATTGACGATGAAACACAGAAATTGCGTCGGAATTAAATACAAAAGGCACAATGCCGACTTAACTACATGTAGACTGACTTTTCCTACTGCCTATGTTTTGAAACATTCCTGTGACCTTAGTTATAGATTCCGATGCTTCATTTCAGGTTTACTGTATCCCTTGGACCTTCTTATTGACGATGAAACACATAAAGGGCATCGGAATTAAATAGAAGAGGCACAGTGCCGACTTAAGTACAAAAAGACCTACTCTTCCTACTGTCTATGTTTTGAACCATTCCTGTGACACTAGTTATAGATTACGATGCTTCACTTCTGGTTTACTGTATCCCTCTGACCTTCTTATTGACGATGAAACACAGAAATTGCATCGCAATAAAATACAACAGGCACAATGCCGACTTAAGTACAAGAAGACTGACTCAACTTACTGTCTATGATTTTAACCAATCCTATGACACTAGTTATAGATTCCGATGATTCACTTCAGGTTTACTGTATTCCTTGGACCTCCGTATTGACGATGAAACACAGAAATTGCATCGGAATTAAATAGAAAAGGCACAATGCCGACCTAAGTACAAGAAGACTGACTCTTCTTTCTGACTATGTTTGGATGCATTCCTGTGACACTAGTTATAGATTCCGATGCTTCACTTCAGGTTTATAGTATCCCTCTGACCTTCTTATTGACGATGAAACACAGATGTTGCGTCGGAATTAAATAGAAAAAGCACAATGCCGGCTTAAGTGCAAGAAGACTGATTCTTCTTACTGAATATGTTTTGAACCGTTCCTGTGACACTAGTTATAGATTCCGATGCTTCACTTCAGGTTTACTGTATCCCTCTGAACTTCTCACAGACGATGAAACGCAGAAATTGCATCGGAATTAAATAGAAATGGCACAATGCCGACTTAAGTACTAGAAGACTGACTCTTCTTACTGTCTATGGTTTGAACCATTCCTGTGACACTAGTTATAGATTCCGATGCTTCACTTCGGGTTTACTGTATCCCTTGGACCTTCTTATTGACGATGAAACACAGAAATTGCATCGGAGTTAAATAGAAAAGGCACAATGCCGACTTAAGTACAAGAAGACTGACTCCTCTTAATGTCTATGATTTGAACCATTCCTGTGACACTAGTTATAGATTCCGATGCTTCACTTCAGGTTTATTGTGTCCCTCTGACCTTCTTATTGACGATGAAAGACAGCTATTGCATCGGAATTAAATAGAAAAGGCACAATGCTGACTTAAGTACAAGAAGACAGATTCTTCTTACTGAATATGTTTTGAACCATTCCTGTGACACTAGTTATAGATTCCGATGCATCACTTCAGGTTTACTGTATCACTTGGTCCTTGTTATTGACGATGAAACATAGAAATTGCATCGGTATTAAATACAAAAGGCACATTGCCGCCTTAAGTACAAGACGACTGACCCATCTTACTGTCTATGTTTTGAACCATTCCTGTGACACTAGTTATAGATTCCGATGCTTCACTTCAGGTTTACTGTATCCCTCTGACCTTCTTATTGACGATGAAACACAGATATTGCATCGGAAATAAATACAAAAATCACAATGCCGACTTAAGTACAAGAAGACTGACTCTACTTACGGTCTATGATTTGAACAATTCCTGTGACACTAGTTATAGATTCCGATGATTCACTTCATGTTTACTGTATTCCTTGGACATCCGTGTTGACGATGAAACACAGAAATTGCATCGGAATTAAATAGAAAAGGCACAATGCCGACATAAGTACAAGAAGAATGACTCTTCTCTCTGACTATGTTTGGAAGCATTCCTGTGGCACTAGTTATGGATTCCGATGCATCACTTCAGGTTTATTGTATCCCTCTGACCTTCTTATTGACGATGAAACACAGATATCGAATCGGAATTAAATAGAAAAGGCACAATGCCGACTTAAGTACAAGCGGACTGATTCTTCTTACTGAATATGTTTTGAACCGTTCCTGTGACACTAGTTATAGATTCCGATGCTTCACTTCAGGTTTACTGTATCCCTCTGAACGTCTTACTGACGATGAAACACAGAAATTGCATCGGAATTAAATTCAAATGGCACAATGCCGACTTAAGTACAAGAAGACTGACTCATCTTACTGTCTATGGCTTGAACCACTCCTGTGACACTAGTTATAGATTCCGATGCTTCACTTCAGGTTGACTGTATCCCTCTGACCATCTTATTGACGATGAAACACAGAAATTGTATCGGAATTAAATAAAAAAGGCACAATGCCGACTTAAGTACAAGAAGACTGACTCTTCTTACTGTCTATGATTTGCACCATTCCTGTGACGCTAGTTACAGATTCCGATGCTTCACTTCAGGTTTACTGTATCCCTCTGACCTTCTTATTGACGATGAAACACAGAAATTGCATCGGAATTAAATACAAAAGGCACAATGCCGACTTAACTACATGTAGACTGACTTTTCCTACTGCCTATGTTTTGAAACATTCCTGTGACCTTAGTTATAGATTCCGATGCTTCATTTCAGGTTTACTGTATCCCTTGGACCTTCTTATTGACGATGAAACACAGAAAGGGCATCGGAATTAAATAGAAGAGGCACAGTGCCGACTTAAGTACAAAAAGACCTACTCTTCCTACTGTCTATGTTTTGAACCATTCCTGTGACACTAGTTATAGATTACGATGCTTCACTTCTGGTTTACTGTATCCCTCTGACCTTCTTATTGACGATGAAACACAGAAATTGCATCGCAATAAAATACAACAGGCACAATGCCGACTTAAGTACAAGAAGACTGACTCAACTTACTGTCTATGATTTTAACCATTCCTATGACACTAGTTATAGATTCCGATGATTCACTTGGTGTTTACTGTATTCCTTGGACCTCCGTATTGACGATGAAACACAGAAATTGCATCGGAATTAAATAGAAAAGGCACAATGCCGACCTAAGTACAAGAAGACTGACTCTTCTTTCTGACTATGTTTGGATGCATTCCTGTGACACTAGTTATAGATTCCGATGCTTCACTTCAGGTTTAGAGTATCCCTCTGACCTTCTTATTGACGATGAAACACAGACGTTGCGTCGGAATTAAATAGAAAATGCACAATGCCGGCTTAAGTGCAAGAAGACTGATTCTTCTTACTGAATATGTTTTGAACCGTTCCTGTGACACTAGTTATAGATTCCGATGCTTCACTTCAGGTTTACTGTATCCCTCTGAACTTCTCACAGACGATGAAACGCAGAAATTGCATCGGAATTAAATAGAAATGGCACAATGCCGACTTAAGTACAAGAAGACTGACTCTTCTTACTGTCTATGGTTTGAACCATTCCTGTGACTCTAGTTATAGATTCCGATGCTTCACTTCGGGTTTATTGTATCCCTGGGACCTTCTTATTGACGATGAAACACAGAAATTGCATCGGAGTTAAATAGAAAAGGCACAATGCCGACTTAAGTACAAGAAGACTGACTCCTCTTAATGTCTATGATTTGAACCATTCCTGTGACACTAGTTATAGATTCCGATGCTTCACTTCAGGTTTATTGTGTCCCTCTGACCTTCTTATTGACGATGAAAGACAGCTATTGCATCGGAATTAAATAGAAAAGGCACAATGCTGACTTAAGTACAAGAAGACAGCTTCTTCTAACTGAATATGTTTTGAACCATTCCTGTGACACTAGTTATAGATTCCGATGCATCACTTCAGGTTTACTGTATCACTTGGTCCTTGTTATTGACGATGAAACATAGAAATTGCATCGGTATTAAATACAAAAGGCACATTGCCGCCTTAAGTACAAGACGACTGACCCATCTTACTGTCTATGTTTTGAACCATTCCTGTGACACTAGTTATAGATTCCGATGCTTCACTTCAGGTTGACTGTATCCCTCTGACCATCTTATTGACGATGAAACACAGAAATTGTATCGGAATTAAATAAAAAAGGCACAATGCCGACTTAAGTACAAGAAGACTGACTCTTCTTACTGTCTATGATTTGCACCATTCCTGTGACGCTAGTTACAGATTCTGATGCTTCACTTCAGGTTTACTGTATCCCTCTGACCTTCTTATTGACGATGAAACACAGATATTGCATCGGAAATAAATACAAAAATCAAAATGCCGACTTACGTACAAGAAGACTGACTCAACTTACGGTCTATGATTTGAACAATTCCTGTGACACTAGTTATGGATTCCGATGATTCACTTCATGTTTACTGTATTCCTTGGACATCCGTATTGACGATGAAACACAGAAATTGCATCGGAATTAAATAGAAAAGGCACAATGCCGACATAAGTACAAGAAGAATGACTCTTCTCTCTGACTATGTTTGGAAGCATTCCTGTGGCACTAGTTATAGATTTCGATGCTTCACTTCAGGTTTATTGTATCCCTCTGACCTTCTTATTGACGATGAAACACAGAAATTGCATCGGAGTTAAATACAAAAGGCAAAATGCCGACTTAAGTGCAGGAAGACTGACTCTTCTTACTGTCAATGTTTTGAACCATTCCTGTGACGCTTGTTACAGATTCCGATGCTTCACTTCAGGTTTACTGCATCCCTCTGACCTTCTTATTGACGATGGAACACAGAAATTGCATCGGAATTAAATACAAAAGGCACAATGCCGACTTAAGTACAAGAAGACTGACACCTCTTACTGTCTATGTTTTGAACCATTCCTGTGACACTAGTTACAGATTCCGATGCTTCACTTCAGGTTTACTGTATCCCTCTGCACTTCTTATTGACGATGAAACACAGTAATTGCATCGGAATAAAATACAAAAATCAAAATGCCGACTTAAGTACAAGAACACTGACTCAACTTACTGTCTATGATTTGTACCATTCCTGTGACACTAGTTATAGATTCCGATGATTCACTTCAGGTTTACTGTATTCCTTGGACCTCCGTATTGACGATGAAACACAGATATTGCATCGGAATTAAATAGAAAATTCACAATGCCGACTTTAGTACAAGAAGACTGACTCTTCTTTCTGACTATGTTTGGAAGCATTCCTGTGACACTAGCTATAGATTCCGATGCTTCACTTCAGGTTTATAGTATCCCTCTGACCTTCTTATTGACGATGAAACACAGATATTGCGTCGGAAATTAAATAGAGAAGGCACAATGCCGACTTAAGTACAAGCAGACTGATTCCTCTTACTGAATATGTTTTGAACCATTCCTGTGATACTAGTTATAGATTCCGATGCGTCACTTCAGGTTTACTGTATCCGTCTGAACTTCTTACTGACGATGAAACGCAGAAATTGCATCGGAATTAAATAGAAATGGCACAATGCCAACTTAAGTACAAGAAGACTGACTCTTCCTACTGTCTATGGTTTGAATATTTCCTGTGACACTAGTTATAGATTCCGATGCTTCACCTCGGGTTTACTGTATCCCTTGGACCTTCTTACTTACGATGAAACACAGAAATTGCATCGGAATTAAATAGAAAAGGCACAATGCCGACTTACGTACAAGAAGACTGACTCCTCTTACTGTCTATGATTTGAACGGTTCCTGTGACGCTAGTTACAGATTCCGATGCTTCACTTCAGGTTTACTGTAACCCTCTGACCATCTTATTGACGATGAAACACAGAAATTGCATCGGAATTAAATAGAAAAGGCACAATGCCGACTTAAGTACAAGAAGACTAACCATTCTTACTGTCTATGCTTTGAACCATTCCTGTGACACTAGTTATAGATTCCGATGCTTCACTTCAGGTTTATTGTATCCCTCTGACCTTCTTATTGACGATGAAACACAGCTATTGCATCAAAATTAAATAGAAAAGGCACAATGCCGACTTAAGTACAAGAAGACTGATTCTTCTTACTGAATATGTTTTGAACCATTACTGTGACACTAGCTATAGATTCCGATGCTTCACTTCAAGTTTACTGTATCCCTCTGAACTTCTTACTGACGATGAAACGCAGAAATTGCATCGGAATTAAATAGAAAAGGCACAATGCCGACTTAAGTACAAGCAGACTGACTCTTCATTCTGACTATGTTTTGAACCATTCCTGTGACACTAGTTATAGATTCCGATGCTTCACTTCAGGTTTACTGTATCCCTCTGACCTTCTTATTGACGATGAAACACAGAAATTGCATCAGAATTAAATAGAAAAGGCACAATGCCGACTTAAGTACAAGCAGACTGACTCTTCATTCTGACTATGTTTTGAACCATTCCTGTGACACTAGTTATAGATTCCGATGCTTCACTTCAGGTTTACTGTATCCCTCTGACCTTCTTATTGACGATGAAACACAGAAATTGCATCGGAGTTAAATAGAAAAGGCACAATGCCGACCTAAGTACACGAAGACTGAGTCTTCCCACTGTCTATGCTTTAAACCATTCCTGTGACCCTAGTTAGAGATTCCGTCGCTTCACTTCAGATTTCCTGTATCCAACTGACCTTCTAATAGACGATGAAACACAGTTATTGCATCGGAATTAAAATGAAAAGGGCACAATGCCGACTTAAGTATAAGAAGACTGACTCTTCTTACTGACTATGTTTTGAACCATTTCTGTGACACTAGTTATAGATTCCGATGCTTCACTTCAGGTTTACTGTATCTCTTGGACCTTCTTATTGACGATGAAACACAGAAATTGCATCGGAATTAAATACAAAATGCACAATGCCGCCTTAAGTACAAGAAGACTGACTCTTCTTACTAACTATGTTTTGAGCCATTCCTGTGACACTAGTTATAGATTCTGATGCTTCACTTCAGGTTTACAGTATCCCTCTGACCTTCTTACTGACGATGAAACATAGATATTGCATCGGAATTAAACAGAAAAGGCACAATGCCGACTTAAGTACAAGAAGACTGACTCTTCCTACTTTCTATGTTGTGAACCCTTCCTGTGACACTAGTTATAGATTCCAATTCTTCACTTCAGGTTTACTGTATCCCTCTGACCTTCTTATTGACGATGAAACACAGATATTGCATCGGAATTAAATACAAAAGGCACAAAGCCGACGTAAGTACAAGAAGACTGACTCTTCTTACTGACTACGTTTTAAACCATTCCTGTGACACTAGTCAGAAATTCCGATGCTTCACTTCAGGTTTACGGTATCCCTCTGACCTTCTTATTGACGATGGAACGCAGTAATAGCATCGGAATGAAATTGAAAAGGGCACAATGCCGACTTAAGTACAAGAAGACTGACTCAACTTACGGTCTATGATTTGAACAATTCCTGTGACACTGGTTATAGATTCCGATGATTCACTTCATGTTTACTGTATTCCTTGGACATCCGTGTTGACGATGAAACACAGAAATTGCATCGGAATTAAATAGAAAATGCACAATGCCGACATAAGTACAAGAAGAATGACTCTTCTCTCTGACTATGTTTGGAAGCATTCCTGTGGCACTAGTTATAGATTCCGATGCATCACTTCAGGTTTATTGTATCCCTCTGACCTTCTTATTGACGATGAAACACAGATATTGCATCGGAATTAAATAGAAAAGGCACAATGCCGACTTAAGTACAAGCGGACTGATTCTTCTTACTGAATATGTTTTGAACCGTTCCTGTGACACAAGTTTTAGACTCCGATGCTTCACTTCAGGTTTACTGTATCCCTCTGACCTTCTTATTGACGATGGAACACAGAAATTGCATCGGAATTAAATAGAAAAGGCACAATGCCGACATAAGTACAAGAAGACTGACACTTCTTACTGTCTATGTTTTGTACCATTCCTGTGACACTAGTTACAGATTCCGATGCTTCACTTCAGGTTTACTGTATCCCTCTGCACTTCTTATTGACGATGAAACACAGAAATTGCGTCGGAATAAAATACAAAAATCAAAATGCCGACTTAAGTACAAGAACACTGACTCAACTTACTGTCTATGATTTGTACCATTCCTGTGACACTAGTTATAGCTTCCGATGATTCACTTCAGGTTTGATGTATTCCTTGGACCTCCGTATTGACGATGAAACACAGAAATTGCATCGGAATTAAATAGAAAATTCACAATGCCGACTTAAGTACAAGAAGACTGACTCTTCTTTCTGACTATGTTTGGAAGCATTCCTGTGACACTAGTTATAGATTCCGATGCTTCACTTCAGGTTTATAGTATCCCTCTGACCTTCTTATTGACGATGAAACACAGATATTGCGTCGGAAATTAAATAGAAAAGGCACAATGCCGACTTAAGTACAAGAAGACTGATTCCTCTTACTGAATATGTTTTGAAATATTCCTGTGACACTAGTTATAGATTCCGATGCGTCACTTCAGGTTTATTGTATCCCTCTGACCTTCTTATTGACGATGAAACACAGCTATTGCATCGGAATTAAATAGAAAAGGCACAAAGCCGACTTAAGTACAAGAAGACTGATTCTTCTTACTGAATATGTTTTGAACCATTACTGTGACACTAGTTATAGATTCCGATGTTTCACTTCAAGTTTACTGTATCCCTCTGAACTTCTTACTGACGTTGAAACGCAGAAATTGCATCGGAATTAAATAGAAAAGGCACAATGCCGAATTAAGTACAAGAAGACGGACTCTTCTTACTCTCTATGGTTTGAAGCATTCCTGTGACACTAGTTATAGATTCCGATGCTTCACTTCAGGTTTACTCTATCCCTTGGACCTTCTTATTGACGATGAAACACAGAAATTGCATCGGAATTAAATAGAAAAAGCACAATGCCGACTTAAGTACAAGAAGACTGACACTTATTACTGTCTATGATTTGAACCATTCCTGTGACGCTAGTTACAGATTCCGATGCTTCACTTCACGTTTACTGTATCCCTCTGACCATCTTATTGACGATGAAACACAGAAACCGCAACGGAATTAAATAGAAAAGGCACAATGCCGACTTAAGTACAAGAAAACTGACTCTTCCTACTGTCTATGCTTTGAACCATTCCTGTGACACTAGTTATAGATTCCGATGCTTCACTTCAGGTTTAATGTATTCCTCTGACCTTCTTATTGACGATGAAACACAGAAATTGCATCGGAATTAAATACAGAAGGCACAATGCCGACTTAAGAACAAGAAGACTGACTCTTCTTTCTGACTATGTTTTTAACCATTCCTGTGACACTAGTTATAGATTCCGATGCTTCACTTCAGGTTTACTGTATCCCTCTGACCTTCTTATTGACGATGAAACACAGAAATTGCATCGGAATTAAATAGAAAAGGCACAATGCCGACCTAAGTACACGAAGACTGAGTCTTCCTACTATCTATGCTTTAAACCATTCCTGTGACCCTAGTTAGAGATTCCGTTGCTTCACTTCAGATTTCCTGCATCCAACTGACCTTCTAATTGACGATGATACACAGTTATTGCATCGGAATTAAAATGAAAAGGGCACAATGCCGACTTAAGTACAAGAAGACTGACTCTTCTTACAGACTATGTTTTGAACCATTTCTGTGACACTAGTTATGGATTCCGATGCTTCACTTCAGGTTTACTGTATCTCTTGGACCTTCTTATTGACGATGAAACACAGAAATTGCATCGGAATTAAATACAAAATGCACAATGCCGCCTTAAGTACAAGAAGACTGACTCCTCTTACTAACTATGTTTTGAGCCATTCCTGTGACACTAGTTATAGATTCTGATGCTTCACTTCAGGTTTACAGTATCCCTCTGACCTTCTTATTGACGATGAAACATTGATATTGCATCGGAATTAAACAGAAAAGGCACAATGCCGACTTAAGTACAAGAAGACCGACTCTTCCTACTTTCTACGTTGTGAACCAATCCTGTGACACTAGTTATAATTTCCGATTCTTCACTTCAGGTTTACTGTATCCCTCTGACCTTCTTATTGACGATGAAACACAGATATTGCATCGGAATTAAATACAAAAGGCACAAAGCCGACGTAAGTACAAGAACACTGACTCTTCTTACTGACTATGTTTTAAACCATTCCTGTGACACTAGTCAGAAATTCCGATGCTTCACTTCAGGTTTACGGTATCCCTCTGACCTTCTTATTGACGATGAAACGCAGTAATAGCATCGGAATGAAATTGAAAAGGGCACAATGCCGACTTAAGTACAAGAAGACTGACTCTTCTTACTGTCTATGTTTTGAACCATTCCTGTGACACTAGTTATAGATTACGATGCTTCACTTCAGGTTTACTGTATCCCTTGGACCTTCTTATTGACGATGAAACACAGAAATTGCATCGGAATTAAATACAAAAGGCACAATGCCGACTTAAGTACAAGAAGACTGACTCTTCTTACTGACTATGTTTTGAACCACTCCTGAGACACTAGTTATAGATTCAGATGCTTCACTTCAGATTTACGGTATCCCTCTGACCTTCTTATTGACGATGAAACACAGAAATTGCGTCGGAATTAAATACAAAAGGCACAATGCCGACTTAACTACATGTAGACTGACTTTTCCTACTGCCTACGTTTTGAAACATTCCTGTGACCTTAGTTATATATTCCGATGCTTCATTTCAGGTTTACTGTATCCCTTGGACCTTCTTATTGACGATGAAACACATAAAGGGCATCGGAATTAAATAGAAGAGGCACAGTGCCGACTTAAGTACAAAAAGACCTACTCTTCCTACTGTCTATGTTTTGAACCATTCCTGTGACACTAGTTATAATTCCGATGCTTCACTTCAGGTTTACTGTATCCCTCTGATATTCTTACTGACGATGAAACGCAGAAATTGCATCGGAATTAAATAGAAATGGCACAATGCCGACTTAAGTACAAGAAGACTGACTCTTCTTACTGTCTATGGTTTGAACCATTCCTGTGACACTAGTTATAGATTCCGATGCTTCACTTCGGGTTTACTGTATCCCTTGGACCATCTTATTGAGGATGAAACACAGAAATTGCATCGGAATTAAATAGAAAAGGCACAATGCCGACTTAAGTACAAGAAGACTGACTCCTCTTACTGTCTATGCTTTGAACCATTCCTGTGACACTAGTTATAGATTCCGATGCTTCACTTCAGGTTTATTGTGTCCCTCTGACCTTCTTATTGACGATGAAAGACAGCTATTGCATCGGAATTAAATAAAAAAGGCACAATGCCGAATTAAGTACAAGAAGACAGATTCTTCTTACAGAATATGTTTTGAACCATTCCTGTGACACTAGTTATAGATTCCAATGCTTTACTTCAGGTTTACTGTATCCCTCTAAACTTCTTACTGACGATGAAACGCAGAAATTGCATCGGAATTAAATAGAAAAGGCACAATGCCGACTTAAGTACAAGAAGACTGACTCTTCTTACTGTCTATGGTTTGAAGCATTCCTGTGACACGAGTTATAGATTCCGATGCTTCACTTCAGGTTTACTGTTTCCCTTGGACCTTCTTATTGGCGATGAAACACTGAAAGGGCATCGGAATTAAATAGAAGAGGCACAGTGCCGACTTAAGTACAAAAAGACCTACTCTTCCTACTGTCTATGTTTTGAACCATTCCTGTGACACTAGTTATAGATTCCGATGCTTCACTTCAGGTTTAATGTATTCCTCTGACCTTCTTATTGACGATGAAACACAGAAATTGCATCGGAATTAAATACAAAAGGCACTGTGCCGACTTAAGAACAAGAAGACTGACTCTTCTTACTGACTATGTTTGGATAAATTGCTGTGACACTAGTTATAGATTCCGATGCTTCACTTCGGGTTTACTGTATCCCTTTTACCTTCTCATTGACGATGAAACACAGAAATTGCATCGGAATTAAATAGAAAAGGCGCAATGCCGACTTAAGTACAAGAAGACCGACTCTTCCTACTTTCTATGTTTTGAACCATTCCTGTGACACTAGTCACAGATTCCGATTCTTCACTTCAGGTTTACTGTATCCCTCTGACCTTCTTATTGACGATGAAACACAGATATTGCATCGAAATGAAATACAAAAGGCACAAAGCCTACGTAAGTACAAGAGGACTGACTCTTCTTACTGACTATGTTTTAAACCATTCCTGTGACACTAGTTAGAAATTCCAATGCTTCACTTCATGTTTTCGGTATCCCTCTGACCTTCTTATTGACGATGAAACACAGTAATTGCATCGGAATTAAATTGAAAAGGGCACAATGCCGACTTAAGTACAAAAGACTGACTCTTCTTACTGACTATGTTTTGAACCATTCCTGTGACACTAGTTATAGATTCCGATGCTTCACTTCAGGTTTACTGTATCCCACTGACCTTCTTATTGACGATGAAACACAGAAATTGCATCGGAATTAAATAGAAAAGGCACAATGCCGACCTAAGTACACGAAGACTGAGTCTTCCTACTGTCTATGCTTTAAACCATTCCTGTGACCCTAGTTAGAGATTCCGTTGCTTCACTTCAGATTTCCTGTATCCAACTGACCTTCTAATTGACGATGATACACAGTTATTGCATCGGAATTAAAATGAAAAGGGCACAATGCCGACTTAAGTACAAGAAGACTGACTCTTCTTACTGACTATGTTTTGAACCATTTCTGTGACACTAGTTATGGATTCCGATGCTTCACTTCAGGTTTACTGTATCTCTTGGACCTTCTTATTGACGATGAAACACAGAAATTGCATCGGAATTAAATACAAAATGCACAATGCCGCCTTAAGTACAAGAAGACTGACTCCTCTTACTAACTATGTTTTGAGCCATTCCTGTGACACTAGTTATAGATTCTGATGCTTCACTTCAGGTTTACAGTATCCCTCTGACCTTCTTATTGACGATGAAACATAGATATTGCATCGGAATTAAACAGAAAAGGCACAATGCCGACTTAAGTACAAGAAGACCGACTCTTCCTACTTTCTATGTTGTGAACCATTCCTGTGACACTAGTTATAGATTCCGATTCTTCACTTCAGGTTTGCTGTATCCCTCTGACCTTCTTATTGACGATGAAACACAGATATTGCATCGGAATGAAATACAAAAGGCACAAAGCCGACGTAAGTACAAGAACACTGACTCTTCTTACTGACTACGTTTTAAACCATTCCTGTGACACTAGTCAGAAATTCCGATGCTTCACTTCAGGTTTACGGTATCCCTCTGACCTTCTTATTGACGATGAAACGCAGTAATCGCATCGGAATGAAATTGAAAAGGGCACAATGCCGACTTAAGTACAAGAAGACTGACTCTTCTTACTGTCTATGTTTTGAACCATTCCTGTGACACTAGTTATAGATTACGATGCTTCACTTCAGGTTTACTGTATCCCTTCGACCTTCTTATTGACGATGAAACACAGAAATTGCATCGGAATTAAATACAAAAGGCACAATGCCGACTTAAGTACAAGAAGACTGACTCTTCTTACTGACTATGTTTTGAACCACTCCTGAGACACTAGTTATAGATTCAGATGCTTCACTTCAGATTTACGGTATCCCTCTGACCTTCTTATTGACGATGAAACACAGAAATTGCGTCGGAATTAAATACAAAAGGCACAATGCCGACTTAACTACATGTAGACTGACTTTTCCTACTGCCTATGTTTTGAAACATTCCTGTGACCTTAGTTATAAATTCCGATGCTTCATTTCAGGTTTACTGTATCCCTTGGACCTTCTTATTGACGATGAAACACATAAAGGGCATCGGAATTAAATAGAAGAGGCACAGTGCCGACTTAAGTACAAAAAGACCTACTCTTCCTACTGTCTATGTTTTGAACCATTCCTGTGACACTAGTTATAATTCCGATGCTTCACTTCAGGTTTACTGTATCCCTCTGATATTCTTACTGACGATGAAACGCAGAAATTGCATCGGAATTAAATAGAAATGGCACAATGCCGACTTAAGTACAAGAAGACTGACTCTTCTTACTGTCTATGGTTTGAACCATTCCTGTGACACTAGTTATAGATTCCGATGCTTCACTTCGGGTTTACTGTATCCCTTGGACCTTCTTATTGAGGATGAAACACAGAAATTGCATCGGAATTAAATAGAAAAGGCACAATGCCGACTTAAGTACAAGAAGACTGACTCCTCTTACTGTCTATGCTTTGAACCATTCCTGTGACACTAGTTATAGATTCCGATGCTTCACTTCAGGTTTATTGTGTCCCTCTGACCTTCTTATTGACGATGAAAGACAGCTATTGCATCGGAATTAAATAAAAAAGGCACAATGCCGAATTAAGTACAAGAAGACAGATTCTTCTTACTGAATATGTTTTGAACCATTCCTGTGACACTAGTTATAGATTCCAATGCTTTACTTCAGGTTTACTGTATCCCTCTAAACTTCTTACTGACGATGAAACGCAGAAATTGCATCGGAATTAAATAGAAAAGGCACAATGCCGACTTAAGTACAAGAAGACTGACTCTTCTTACTGTCTATGGTTTGAAGCATTCCTGTGACACGAGTTATAGATTCCGATGCTTCACTTCAGGTTTACTGTTTCCCTTGGACCTTCTTATTGGCGATGAAACACTGAAAGGGCATCGGAATTAAATAGAAGAGGCACAGTGCCGACTTAAGTACAAAAAGACCTACTCTTCCTACTGTCTATGTTTTGAAACATTCCTGTGACACTAGTTATAGATTCCGATGCTTCACTTCAGGTTTAATGTATTCCTCTGACCTTCTTATTGACGATGAAACACAGAAATTGCATCGGAATTAAATACAAAAGGCACTGTGCCGACTTAAGAACAAGAAGACTGACTCTTCTTACTGACTATGTTTGGATAAATTGCTGTGACACTAGTTATAGATTCCGATGCTTCACTTCGGGTTTACTGTATCCCTTGGACCTTCTCATTGACGATGAAACACAGAAATTGCATCGGAATTAAATAGAAAAGGCGCAATGCCGACTTAAGTACAAGAAGACCGACTCTTCCTACTTTCTATGTTTTGAACCATTCCTGTGACACTAGTCACAGATTCCGATTCTTCACTTCAGGTTTACTGTATCCCTCTGACCTTCTTATTGACGATGAAACACAGATATTGCATCGAAATGAAATACAAAAGGCACAAAGCCTACGTAAGTACAAGAGGACTGACTCTTCTTACTGACTATGTTTTAAACCATTCCTGTGACACTAGTTAGAAATTCCAATGCTTCACTTCATGTTTTCGGTATCCCTCTGACCTTCTTATTGACGATGAAACACAGTAATTGCATCGGAATTAAATTGAAAAGGGCACAATGCCGACTTAAGTACAAAAGACTGACTCTTCTTACTGACTATGTTTTGAACCATTCCTGTGACACTAGTTATAGATTCCGATGCTTCACTTCAGGTTTACGGTATCCCTCTGACCTTCTTATTGACGATGAAACACAGAAATTGCATCGGAATTAAATACAAAAGACACAATGCCGACTTAACTACATGTAGACTGACTCTTCCTACTGTCTATGTTTTGAAACATGCCTGTGACCTTAGTTATAGATTCCGATGCTTCATTTCTGGTATACTGTATCCCTTGGACCTTCTTATTGACGATGAAACACAGAAAGGGCATCGGAATTAAATAGAAGAGGCACAGTGCCGACTTAAGTACAAGAGGGCCTACTCTTCCTACTGTCTATGTTTTGAACCATTCCTGTGACACTAGTTATAGATTACGATGCTTCACTTCTGGTTTCCTGTATCCCTCTGACCTTCTTATTGACGATGAAACACAGAAATTGCATCGCAATAAAATACAAAAGGCACAATGCCGACTTAAGTACAAGAAGACTAACCTTTCTTACTGTCTATGTTTTCAACCATTCCTGTGACACTAGTTATAGATTCCGATGCTTCACTTCAGGTTTAATGTATCCCTCTGAGCTTCTTATTGACGATGAAACACAGAAATTGCATCGCAATTAAATACAAAAGGCACAATGCCGATTTAAGTGCAAGAAGACTGAATCTTCTTACTGTCTATGTTTTGAACTATTCCTGTGACGCTAGTTACAGATTCCGATGCATCACTTCAGGTTTTACCGCATCCCTCTGACCTTCTTATTAACGATGAAACAAAGAAATTGCATCGGAATTAAATACAAAAGGCACAATGCTGACTTAAATACAAGAAGACTGATTCTTCTTTCTGACTATGTTTTGAACCATTCCTGTGACACTAGTTATAGAATCCGATGCTTCAATTCAGGTTTACTGTATCACTCTGAACTTCTTACTGACGATGAAACGCAGAAATTGCATCGGAATTAAATAGAAAAGGCACAATGCCGACTTAAGTGCAAGAAGAGTGACTCTTCTTACTGTCTATGGTTTGAAGCTTTCCTGTGACTCTAGTTATGGATTCCGATGCTTCACTTCAGGTTTACTGTATCCCTTGTACCTTCTTATTGACGATGAAACACAGAAATTGCTTCGGAACTAAATAGAAAAGGCACAATGCCGACTAAGTACAAGAAGACTGACTCTTCTTACTGACTATGTTTTGAACCATTCCTGTGACACTAGTTATAGATTCCGATGATTCACTTCAGGATTACTGTATCCCTTGGACCTTCTTATTGACGATGAAACACAGAAAGTGCATCGGAATTAAATAGAAAACGCACAATGCTGACCTAAGTACAAGAAGACTGAGTCTTCCTACTGTCTATGTTTTAAACCATTCCTGTGACACTACTTAGAGATTCCGATGATTCACTTCAGATTTACTGTATCCCTCTGACCTTCTAATTGACGATGAAACACAGTAATTGCATCGGAATTAAATTGAAAAGGGCACAATGCCGACTTAAGTACAAGAAGACTGACTATTCTTACTAACTATGTTTTGAAGCATTCCTGTGACACTAGTTATAGATTCCGATGCTTCACTTCAGGTTTACAGTAACCCTCTGACCTTCTTATTGGCGATGAAACAAGGAAATTCCATCGGAATTAAATACAAAATGCACAATGCCGCCTTAAGTACAAGAAGACTGACTCTTCTTACTGACTGTTTTGAACCACTCCTGTGGCACTAGTTATAGATTCCGATGTTTCACTTCAGGTTTACTGTATCCCTCTGACCTTCTTATTTACGATGAAACACAGAAATTGCATTGGAATTACATACAAATGGCACAATGCCACTTAAGTACAAGAAGACTAACTCTCCTTACTGTCAATGTTTTGAACCATTCCTGTGACACTAGTTATAGATTCCGATGCATCACTTTAGGTTTACTGTATCCTTTGGACCTTCCTACTGACGATGAAACACAGAAATTGCATCGGTATTAAATACAAAAAGCACAATGCCGACTTAAGTACAAGAAGACTGACGCTTCTTACTGTCTATGTTTTGAACCATTCCTGTGACACTAGTTATAGATTCCGATGCTTCATTTCAGGTTTACTGTAACTCTTGGACCTTCTTATTGACGATGAAACACAGAAATTGCATCGCAATTGAATACAAAATGCACAATGCCGCCTTAAGTACAAGAAGACTGACTCTTCTTACTGACTGTTTTGAATTATTCCTGTGGCACTAGTTATAGGCTCCGCTGTTCCACTTCAGGTTTACTGTATCCCTCTGACCTTCTTATTGACGATGAAACACAGATATTGCATTGGAATTATATACAAATGGCACAATGCCACTTAAGTACAAGAAGACTAACTCTCCTTACTGTCATTGTTTTGAACCATTCCTGTGACACTAGTTATAGATTCCGATGCATCACCTTAGGTTTACTGTATCCCTTGGACCTTCCTATTGACGATGAAACACAGAAATTGCATCGGTATTAAATACAAAAGGCACAATGCCGACTTAAGTACAAGAAGACTGACCCATCTTACTGTCAATGTTTTGAACCATTCCTGTGACACTAGTTATAGATTCCGATGCTTCACTTCAGGTTTACTGTATCCCTCTGCACTTCTAATTGACTATGAAACATAGAAATTGCATCGGAATTAAATACAAAAATCAAAATGCCGACTTAAGCACAAGAAGACTGACTCAACTTACTGTCTATGATTTGAACCATTCCCGTGACACTAGTTATAGATTACGATGATTCACGTCTGGTTTACTGTATTCTTTGGACCTCCGTATTGACGATGAAACACAGATATTGCATCGGAATTAAATAGAAGAGCACAATGCCGACTTAAGTACAAGAAGATTGACTCTTCTTTCTGACTATGTTTGGAAGCATTCCTGTGACACTAGTTATAGATTCCGATGCTTAACTTCAGGTTTATTGTATCCCTCTGACCTTCTTATTGACGATGAAACACAGATAATGCGTCGGAATTAAATAGAAAAGGCACAATGCCGACTTAAGTACAAGAAGTCTGATTCTTCTTACTGAATATGTTTTGAACCATTCCTGTGACACTAGTTACAGATTCCGATGCTTCACTTCAGGTTTACTGTATCCCTCTGACCATCTTATTGACGATGAAACGCAGAAATTGCAACGGAATTAAATAGAAATGGCACAATGCCGACTTAAGTACAAGAAGACTAACCATTCTTACTGTCTATGCTTTGAACTATTCCTGTGACACTAGTTATAGATTCCGATGCTTCACTTCAGGTTTATTGTATCCCTCTGACCTTCTTATTGACGATGAAACACAGATATAGCATCGGAATTAAATAGAAAAGGCACAATGCCGCCCTAAGTACAAGAAGACTGATTCTTCTTACTGAATATGTTTTGAACCATTCCTGTGACACTAGTTATAGACTCTGATGTTTCACTTCAGGTTTATTGTATCCCTCTGACCTTCTTATTGACGATGAAACTCAGATATTGCATCGGAATTAAATAGAAAAGGCACAATGCCGACTTAATTACAGGAAGACTGATTCTTCTTATTGAATATGTTTGAACCATTTTTGTGACGCTAGTTATAGATTCCGATGCTTCACTTCATATTTACTGTATCCCTCTGACCATCTTATTGACGATGAAACACAGAAATTGCATCGGAATTAAATAGAAAGGGCACAATGCCGACTTAAGTACAAGAAGACTGAATCTTCCTACTGTCTATGCTTTGAACCAGTCCTGTGACACTAGTTATAGATTCCGATGCTTCACTTCAGGTTTAATGTATCCCTCTGACCTTCTTATTGACGATGAAACACAGAAATTGCATCGGAATTAAATACAAAAGGCACAATGCCGACTCAAGTGCAAGAAGACTGACTCTTCTTACTGTCTGCTTTGGACCATTCCTGTGACGCTAGTTACAGATTCCGATCCATCACTTCAGGTTTACTGCATCCCTCTGACCTTCTTATTGACGATGAAACACAGAAATTGCATCGGAATTAAATACAAAAGGAACAATGCCGACTTAAGTACAAGAAGACTGACTCTTCTTACTGACTATGTTTTGAACCATTCCTGTGACACTAGTTATAGATTCCGATGATTCACTTCAGGATTACTGTATCCCTTGGACCTTCTTATTGACGATGAAACACAGAAATTGCATCGGAATTAAATAGAAAACGCACAATGCCGACCTAAGTACAAGAAGACAGAGTCTTCCTACTGTCTATGTTTTAAACCATTCCTGTGACACTAGTTAGAGATTCCGATGATTCACTTCAGATTTACTGTATCCCTCTGACCTTCTAATTGACGATGAAACACAGTAATTGCATCGGAATTAAATTGAAAAGGGCACAATGCCGACTTAAGTACAAGAAGACTGACTATTCTTACTAACTATGTTTTGAAGCATTCCTGTGACACTAGTTATAGATTCCGATGCTTCACTTCAGGTTTACTGTAACCCTCTGAACTTCTTATTGGCGATGAAACACAGAAATTCCATCGGAATTAAATACAAAATGCACAATGCCGCCTTAAGTACAAGAAGACTGACTCTTCTTACTGACTGTTTTGAACCACTCCTGTGGCACTAGTTATAGATTCCGATTCTTCACTTCAGGTTTACTGTATCCCGCTGCACTTCTTATTGACGATGAAACACAGAAATTGCATCGGAATTGAACACAAAAATCAAAATGCCGTCTTAAGCACAAGAAGACTGACTCAACTTACTGTCTATGATTTGAACCATTCCTGTGACACTAGTTATAGATTCCGATGATTCACTTCAGGATTACTGTATCCCTTGGACCTTCTTATTGACGATGAAACACAGAAATTGCATCGGAATTAAATAGAAAACGCACAATGCCGACCTAAGTACAAGAAGACAGAGTCTTCCTACTGTCTATGTTTTAAACCATTCCTGTGACACTAGTTAGAGATTCCGATGATTCACTTCAGATTTACTGTATCCCTCTGACCTTCTAATTGACGATGAAACACAGTAATTGCATCGGAATTAAATTGAAAAGGGCACAATGCCGACTTAAGTACAAGAAGACTGACTATTCTTACTAACTATGTTTTGAAGCATTCCTGTGACACTAGTTATAGATTCCGATGCTTCACTTCAGGTTTACTGTAACCCTCTGAACTTCTTATTGGCGATGAAACACAGAATTTCCATCGGAATTAAATACAAAATGCACAATGCCGCCTTAAGTACAAGAAGACTGACTCTTCTTACTGACTGTTTTGAACCACTCCTGTGGCACTAGTTATAGATTCCGATTCTTCACTTCATGTTTACTGTATCCCGCTGCACTTCTTATTGACGATGAAACACAGAAATTGCATCGGAATTGAACACAAAAATCAAAATGCCGACTTAAGCACAAGAAGACTGACTCAACTTACTGTCTATGATTTGAACCATTCCTGTGACACTAGTTATAGATTACGATGATTCACGTCTGGTTTACTGTATTCCTTGGACCTCCGTATTGACGATAAAACACAGAAATTGCATCGGAATTAAATAGAAATGGCACATTGCCGACTTAAGTACAAGAAGGCTGACTCTTCTTACTGTCTAAGGGTTGAACCACTCCTGTGACACTAGTTATAAATTCCGATGCTTCACTTCCGTTTTACTGTTTCCCTTGGACCTTCTTACTGACGATGGAACACAGAAATTGCATCGGAATTAAATAGAAAAGGCACAATGCCGACTTAAGTACAAGAAGACTGACTCTTCTTACTGTCTATGATTTGCATTATTCCTGTGACGCTAGTTACAGATTCCGATGCTTCACTTCAGGCTTACTGTATCCCTCTGACCATCTTATTGACGATGAAACACAGAAATTGCATCGGAATTAAATAGAAAAGGCACAATGCCGACTTAAGTACAAGAAGATTGACTCTTCCTACTGTCTATGTTTTGAACCATTCCTGTGACACTAGTTATAGATTCCGATGCTTCACTTCAGGTTTAATGTATCCCTCTGACCTTCTTATTGACGATGAAACCCAGAAATTGCATGGGAATTAAATACAAAAGGCAAAATGCCGACTTAAGTGCAAGAAGACTGACTCTTCTTACTGTCTCTGTTTTGAACCATTTCTGTGACGCTTGTTACTGATTCCGATGCTTCACGTCAGGTTTACTGCATCCCTCTGACCTTCTTATTGCCGATGGATTACAGAAATTGCATCGGAATTAAACTCAAAAGGCACAATGCCGACTTAAGTACAAGAAGACTGACTCTTCTTACTGACTATGTTTTGAACCATTCCTGTGGCACTAGTTATAGATTCCGATGATTCACTTCAAGTTTACTGTATCCCTTGAACCTTCTTATTGACGATGAAACACAGAAATTGCATCGGAATTAAATACAAAAGGCACAATGCCGGCTTAAGTACAGGAAGACAGATTCTTCTTATTGAATATGTTTGAACCATTTCTGTGACGCTAGTTATAGATTCCGATGCTTCACTTCATATTTACTGTATCCCTCTGACCATCTTATTGACGATGAAACACAGAAATTGCGTCGGAATTAAATAGAAAAGGCACAATGCCGACTTAAGGACAAGAAGACTGACTCTTTCTACTGTCTACGTATTGAACCAGTCCTGTGACACTAGTTATAGATTCCGATGCTTCACTTCAGGTTTAATGTACCCCTCTGACCTTCTTATTGACGATGAAACACAGAAATTGCATCGGAATTAAATACAAAATGCACAATGCCGACTTAAGTGCAAGAAGACTGACTCATCTTACTGACTATGTTTTGAACCATTCCTGTGAGACTAGTTATAGATTCCGATGCATCACCTTAGGTTTACAGTATCCCTTGGACCTTCCTATTGACGATGAAACACAGAAATTGCATCGGTATTAAATACAAAAGGCACAATGCCGACTTAAGTACAAGATGACTGACCCTTCTTACTGTCTATGTTTTGAACCATTCCTGTGACACTAGTTATAGATTCCGATGCATCACCTTAGGTTTACAGTATCCCTTGGACCTTCCTATTGACGATGAAACACAGAAATTGCATCGGTATTAAATGCAAAAGGCACAATGCCGACTTAAGTACAAGAAGACTGACCCATCTTACTGTCTATGTTTTGAACCATTCCTGTGACACTAGTTATAGATTCCGATGCTTCACTTCAGGTTTACTGTAACTCTTGGACCTTCTAATTGACGATGAAACACAGAAATTACATCGGAATTAAATAGAAAAGGCGCAATGCCGACTTAAATACAGGCAGACTGACTCTTCTTTCTGACTATGTTTTCAACCATTCCTGTGACACTAGTTATAGATTCCGATGCTTCACTTCAGGTTTACTGTATCCCTCTGACCTTCTTATTGACGATGAAAGACAGAAATTGCATCGGAATTAAATAGAAAACGCACAATGCCGACCTAAGTACAAGAAGACTGAGTCTTCCTACTGTCTATGTTTTAAACCATTCCTGTGACACTAGTTAGAGGTTCCGATGATTCACTTCAGATTTACTGTATCCCTCTGACCTTCTAATTGACGATGAAACACAGTAATTGCATCGGAATTAAATTGAAAAGGGTACAATGCAGACTTAAGTACAAGAAGACTGACTCTTCTTACTGACTATGTTTTGAACCATTCCTATCTTGCATCGGAATTATATTGAAAAGGGTACAATGCAGACTTAAGTACAAGAAGACTGACCCTTCTTACTGACTATGTTTTGAACCATTCCTATGACACTAGTTATAGATTCCGATGCTTCACTTCAGGTTTACTGTAACTCTTGGATCTTCTAATTGACGATGAAACACAGAAATTGCATCGCAATTAAATACAAAATGCACAATGCCGCCTTAAGTACAAGAAGAATGACTCTTCTTACTGACTGTTTTGAACCATTCCTGTGGCACTAGTTATAGATTCCGATGTTCCACTTCAGGTTTACTGTATCCCTCTGACCTTCTTATTGACGATGAAACACAGAAATTGCATTGAAATTAAATACAAATGGCACAATGCCACTTAAGTACAAGAAGACTAACTCTCCTTACTGTCAATGTTTTGAACCTTTCCTGTGAGACTACTTATAGATTCCGATGCATCACCTTAGGTTCACAGTATCCCTTGGACCTTCCTATTGACGATGAAACACAGAAATTGCATCGGTATTAAATACAAAAGGCACAATGCCGACTTAAGTACAAGAAGACTGACCCTTCTTACTGTCTATGTTTTGAACCATTCCTGTGACACTAGTTATAGTTTCCGATGCTTCACTTCAGGTTAATGTATCCCTCTGCACTTCTTATTGACGATGAAACACAGAAATTGCATCGGAATTAAATACAAAAATCAAAATGCCGACTTAAGCACAAGAAGACTGACTCAACTTACTGTCTATGATTTGAACCATTCCTGTGACACTAGTTATAGATTACGATGATTCACGTCTGGTTTACTGTATTCCTTGGACCTCCGTATTGACGATGAAACACAGAAATCGCATCGGAATTAAATATAAAAGCACAATGCCGACTTAAGTACAAGAAGATTGACTCTCCTTTCTGACTATGTTTGGAAGCATTCCTGTGACACTAGTTATAGATTCCGATGCTTCACTTCAGGTTTACTGTATCCCTCTGACAATCTTATTGACGATGAAACGCAGAAATTGCATTGGAATTAAATAGAAATGGCACAATGCCGACTTAAGTACAAGAAGACTAACCATTCTTACTGTCTATGCTTTGAACTATTCCTGTGACACTAGTTATAGATTCCGATGCTTCACTTCAGGTTTATTGTATCCCTCTGACCTTCTTATTGACGATGAAACACAGATATTGCATCTTAATTGAATAGAAAAGGCACAATGCCGACCTAAGTACAAGAAGACTGATTCTTCTTACTGAATATGTTTTGAACCATTCCTGTGACACTAGTTATAGACTCTGATGTTTCACTTCAGGTTTATTGTATCCCTCTGACCTTCTTATTGACGATGAAACACAGATATTGCATCGGAATTAAATAGAAAAGGCACAATGCCGACTTAAGTACAGGAAGACTGATTCTTCTTATTGAATATGTTTGAACCATTTTTGTGACGCTAGTTATAGATTCCGATGCTTCACTTCATATTTACTGTATCCCTCTGACCATCTTATTGACGATGAAACACAGAAATTGCATCGGAATTAAATAGAAAGGGCACAATGCCGACTTAAGTACAAGAAGACTGACTCTTCCTACTGTCTATGTTTTGAACCAGTCCTGTGACACTAGTTATAGATTCCGATGCTTCACTTCAGGTTTACAGTAACCCTCTGACCTTCTTATTGGCGATGAAACAAGGAAATTACATCGGAATTAAATACAAAATGCACAATGCCGCCTTAAGTACAAGAAGACTGACTCTTCTTACTGACTGTTTTGAACGACTCCTGTGGCACTAGTTATAGATTCCGATGTTTCACTTCAGGTTTACTGTATCCCTCTGACCTTCTTATTTACGATGAAACACAGAAATTGCATTGGAGTTATATACAAATGGCATAATGCCACTTAAGTACAAGAAGACTAACTCTCCTTACTGTCAATGTTTTGAACCATTCCTGTGACACTAGTTATAGATTCCGATGCTTCACTTCAGGTTTACTGTATCCCTCTGCACTTCTTATTGACTATGAAACACAGAAATTGCATCGGAATTAAATACAAAAATCAAAATGCCGACTTAAGCACAAGAAGACTGACTCAACTTACTGTCTATGATTTGAACCATTCCTGTGACACTAGTTATAGATTACGATGATTCACGTCTGGTTTACTGTATTCCTTGGACCTCCGTATTGACGATGAAACACAGATATTGCATCGGAATTAAATAGAAAAGCACAATGCCGACTTAAGTACAAAAAGATTGACTCTTCTTTCTGACTATGTTTGGAAGCATTCCTGTGACACTAGTTAAAGATTCCGATGCTTAACTTCAGGTTTATTGTATCCCTCTGACCTTCTTATTGACGATGAAACACAGATAATGCGTCGGAATTAAATAGAAAAGGCACAATGCCGACTTAAGTACAAGAAGTCTGATTCTTCTTACTGAATATGTTTTGAACCATTCCTGTGACACTAGTTACAGATTCCGATGCTTCACTTCAGGTTTACTGTATCCCTCTGACCATCTTATTGACGATGAAACGCAGAAATTGCAACGGAATGGAATAGAAATGGCACAATGCCGACTTAAGTACAAGAAGACTAACCATTCTTACTGTCAATGCTTTGAACTATTCCTGTGACACTAGTTATAGATTCCGATGCTTCACTTCAGGTTTATTGTATCCCTCTGACCTTCTTATTGACGATGAAACACAGATATAGCATCGGAATTAAATAGAAAAGGCACAATGCCGCCCTAAGTACAAGAAGACTGATTCTTCTTACTGAATATGTTTTGAACCATTCCTGTGACACTAGTTATAGACTCTGATGTTTCACTTCAGGTTTATTGTATCCCTCTGACCTTCTTATTGACGATGAAACCCAGATATTGCATCGGAATTAAATACAAAAGGCACAATGCCGACATAAGTACAGGAAGACTGATTCTTCTTATTGAATATGTTTGAACCATTTTTGTGACGCTAGTTATAGATTCCGATGCTTCACTTCGTATTTACTGTATCCCTCTGACCATCTTATTGACGATGAAACACAGAAATTGCATCGGAATTAAATAGAAAGGGCACAATGCCGACTTAAGTACAAGAAGACTGAATCTTCCTACTGTCTATGCTTTGAACCAGTCCTGTGACACTAGTTATAGATTCCGATGCTTCACTTCAGGTTTAATGTATCCCTCTGACCTTCTTTATTGACGGTGAAACACAGAAATTGCATCGGAATTAAATACAAAAGGCACAATGCCGACTCAAGTGCAAGAAGACTGACTCTTCTTACTGTCTATGCTTTGAACCATTCCTGTGACGCTAGTTACAGATTACGATCCATCACTTCAGGTTTACTGCATCCCTCTGACCTTCTTATTGACGATGAAACACAGAAATTGCAACGGAATTAAATACAAAAGGAACAATGCCGACTTAAGTACAAGAAGACTGACTTTTCTTACTGACTATGTTTTGAACCATTCCTGTGACACTAGTTATAGATTCCGATGATTCACTTCAGGATTGCTGTATCCCTTGGACCTTCTTATTGACGATGAAACACAGAAATTGCATCGGAATTAAATAGAAAACGCACAATGCCGACCTAAGTACAAGAAGACAGCGTCTTCCTACTGTCTATGTTTTGAACCATTCCTGTGACACTAGTTATAGTTTCCGATGCTTCACTTCAGGTTTAATGTATCCCTCTGACCTTCTTATTGACAATGAAACACAGAAATTGCATCGGAATTAAGTACAAAAGGCACAATGCCGACTTAAGTACAAGAAGACTGACTCTTCTTACTGACTATGTTTTGAACCATTCCTGTGACACTAGTTATAGATTCCGATGCTTCACTTCAGGTTTACTGTATCCCTCTGACCTTCTCATTGACGATGAAACACAGAAATTACATCGGAATTAAATAGATAACGCACAATGCCGACCTAAGTACAAGAAGACTGAGTCTTCCTACTGTCTATGTTTTAAACCATTCCTGTGACACTAGTTAGAGATTCTGATGATTCACTTCAGATTTACTGTATCCCTCTGACCGTGTAATTGACGATGAAACACAGTAATTGCATCGGAATTAAATTGAAAAGGGCACAATGCCGACTTAAGTACAAGAAGACTGACTCTTCTTACTGACTATGTTTTGAACCATTCCTATGACACTAGTTATAGATTCCGATGCTTCACTTCAGGTTTACTGTATCCCTCTGCACTTCTTATTGACGATGAAACACAGAAATTGCATCGGAATTAAATACAAAAATCAAAATGCCGACTTAAGCACAAGAAGACTGACTCAACTTACTGTCTATGATTTGAACCATTCCTGTGACACTAGTTATAGATTACGATGATTCACGTCTGGTTTACTGTATTCCTTGGACCTCCGTATTGACGATGAAACACATAAATTACATCGGAATTAAATAGAAAAGCACAATGCCGACTTAAGTACAAGAAGACTGACTCTTCTTTCTGACTATGTTTGGAAGCATTCCTGTGACACTAGTTACAGATTCCGATGCTTCACTCAGGTTTACTGTATCCCTCTGACCATCTTATTGACGATGAAACACAGATATTGCATCGGAATTAAATAGAAAAGGCACAATGCCGACTTAAGTACAAGAAGACTGATTCTTCTTACTGAATATGTTTTGAACAATTCCTGTGACACTAGTTACAGATTACGATGCTTCACTCAGGTTTACTGTATCCCTCTGACCATCTTATTGACGATGAAACGCAGAAATTGCATCGGAATTAAATAGAAATGGAACAATGCCGACTTAAGTACAAGAAGACCAACCATTCTTACTGTCTATGCTTTGAACTATTCCTGTGACACTAGTTATAGATTCCGATGCTTCACTTCAGGTTTATTGTATCCCCCTGACCCTCTTATTGACGATGAAAAACAGATATAGCATCGGAATTAAAGAGAAAAGGCACAATGCCGACTTAAGTACAGGAAGACTCATTCTTCTTATTGAATATGTTTGAACCATTTTTGTGACGCTAGTTATAGATTCCGATGCTTCCATTCATATTTACTGTATCCCTCAGACCTTCTTATTGGCGATGAAACACAGAAATTGCATCGGAATTAAATACAAAAGGCACAATGCCGACTCAAGTGCAAGAAGACTGACTCTTCTTACTGTCTATGCTTTGAACCTTTCCTGTGACGCTAGTTACAGATTCCGATGCATCACTTCAGGTTAACTGCATCCCTCTGACTTTCTTATTGACGATGAAACACAGAAATTGCATCGGAATTAAATACAAAAGGCACAATGCCGACTTAAGTACAAGAAGACTGACTCTTCTTACTGACTATGTTTTGAACCATTCCTGTGACACTAGTTATAGTTTCCGATGATTCACTTCAGGATTACTGTATCCCTTGGACCTTCTTATTGACGATGAAACACAGAAATTGCATCGGAAGTAAATACAAAAGGCACAATGCCGACTTAAGTACAAGAAGACTGACTCTTCTTACTGACTGTTTTGAACCATTCCTGTGGCACTAGATATAGATTCCGATGTTTCACTTCAGGTTTACTGTATCCCTCTGACCTTCTTATTGACGATGAAACACAGAAATTGCATTGGAATTATATACAAATGGCACAATGCCACTTAAGTACAAGAAGACTAACTCTCCTTACTGTCAATGTTTTGAACCATTCCTGTGACACTAGTTATAGATTCCGATGCTTCACTTCAGGTTTACTGTATCCCTCTGCACTTCTTATTGACGATGAAACACAGAAATTGCATCGGAATTAAATACAAATATCAAAATGCCGACTTAAGCACAAGAAGACTGACTCAACTTACTGTCTATGATTTGAACCATTCCTGTGACACTTGTTATAGATTACGATGATTCACGTCAGGTTTACTGTATTCCTTGGACCTAAGTATTGACGATGAAACATAGAAATTGCATCGGAATTAAATAGAAAAGCACAATGCCGACTTAAGTACAAGAAGACTGACTCTTCTTTCTGACTATGTTTGGAAGCATTCCTGTGACACTAGTTATAGATTCCGATGCTTCACTTCAGGTTTATTGTATCCCGCTGACCTTCTTATTGACGATAAAACACAGATAATGCGTCGGAATTAAGTAGAAAAGGCACAATGCCGACTTAAGTACAAGAAGACTGGTTCTTCTTACTGAATATGTTTTGAACCATTCCTGTCACACTAGTTACAGATTCCGATGCTTCACTTCAGGTTTACTGTATCCCTCTGACCATCTTATTGACGATGAAACGCAGAAATTGCATCGGAATTAAATAGAAATGGCACAATGCCGACTTAAGTACAAGAAGACTAACCATTCTTACTGTTTATGCTTTGAACTATTCCTGTGACGCTAGTTATAGATTCCGATGCTTCACTTCATATTTACTGTTTCCCTCTGACCATCTTATTGACGATGAAACACAGAAATTGCATCGGAATTAAATAGAAAGGGCACAATGCCGACTTAAGTACAAGAAGACTGACTCTTCTTACTGTCTATGTTTTGAACCAGTCCTGTGACACTAGTTATAGATTCCGATGCTTCACTTCAGATTTAATGTATCCCTCTGACCTTCTTATTGACGATGAAACACAGAAATTGCATCGGAATTAAATGGAAAAGGCACAATGCCGACTTAAGTCCAAGAAAACTGACTTTTCTTACTGTCTATGATTTGACCCATTTCTGTGACGCTAGTTACAGAATCCGATGCTTCACTTCACGTTTACTGTATCCCTCTGACCATCTTATTGACGATGAAACACAGAAATTGCATCGGAATTAAATAGAAAAGGCACAATGCCGACTTAAGTACAAGAAGACTGACGCTTCCTACTGTCTATGTTTTGAACCATTCCTGTGACACTAGTTATAGTTTCCGATGCTTCACTTCAGGTTTAATGTATCCCTCTGACCTTCTTATTGACGATGAAACACAGAAATTGCATCGGAATTAAATACAAAAGGCACAAAGCCGACATAAGCACAAGAAGACTGACTCTTCCTACTTTCTATGTTTTGAACCATTCCTGTGACACTAGTTATAGATTCCGTTTCTTCACTTCAGGTATACTGTATCCCTCTGACGTTCTTATTGACGATGAAACACAGAAATTGCATCGCAATTAAATACAAAAATCAAAATGCCGACTTAAGTACTAAAAGACTGACTCAACTTACTGTCTATGATTTGAACCATTCCTGTGACACTAGTTATAGATTCCGATGATTCACTGCAGGTTTACTGTATTCCTTGGACCTCCGTATTGACGATGAAACACAGAAATTGCATCGGAATTAAATAGAAAAAGCACAATGCCGACTTAAGTACAAGAAGACTGACTCTTCTTTTTGACTATGCTTTAAACCATTCCTGTGACACTAGTTAGAGATTCCGATGATTAACTTCAGATTTACTGTATCCCTCTGACCTTCTAATTGACGATGAAACACAGTAATTGCATCGGAATTAAAATGAAAAGGGCACAATGCCGACTTAAGTACAAGAAGACTGACTCTTCTTACTGACTATGCTTTGAACCATTCCTATGACACTAGTTATAGATTCCGATGCTTCACTTCAGGTTTACTGTAACTCTTGGACCTTCTTATTGACGATGAAACACAGAAATTGCATCGGAATTAAATACAAAACGCACAATGCCGCCTTAAGTACAAGAAGACTGACTCTTCTTACTGACTGTTTTGAACCATTCCTGTGGCACTAGTTATAGATTCCGATGTTCCACTTCAGGTTTACTGTATCCCTCTGACCTTCTTATTGACGATGAAACACAGGAATTGCATTGGAATTATATACAAATGGCACAATGCCACTTAAGTACAAGAAGACTAACCCTCCTTACTGTCAATGTTTTGAATTATTCCTGTGACACTAGTTATAGATTCCGAGTCATCACTTTAGGTTTACTGTATCCCTTGGACCTTCCTATTGACGATGAAACACACAAATTGCATCGGTATTAAATACAAAAGGCACAATGCCGACTTAAGTACAAGAAGACTGACCCTTCTTACTGTCTATGTTTTGAATCATTCCTGTGACACTAGTTATAGATTCCGATGCTTCACTTCAGGTTTACTGTATCCCTCTGCACTTCTTATTGACGATGAAACACAGAAATTGCATCGGAATTAAATACAAAAATCAAAATGCCGACTTAAGCACAAGAAGACTGACTCAACATACTGTCTATGATTTGAACCATTCCTGTGACACTAGTTATAGATTACGATGATTCACGTCTGGTTTACTGTATTCCTTGGACCTCCGTATTGACGATGAAACACAGAAATTGCATCGGAATTAAATAGAAAAGCACAATGCCGACTTAAGTACAAGAAGACTGACTCTTCTTTCTGACTATGTTTGGAAGCATTCCTGTGACACTAGTTACAGATTCCGATGCTTCACTTCAGGTTTATTGTATCCCTCTGACCTTCTTATTGACGATGAAACACAGATAATGCGTCGGAATTAAATAGAAAACGCACAATGTGGACTTAAGTACAAGAAAATTGATTCATCTTACTGAATATGTTTTGAACCATTCCTGTCTCCCTAGATAACGATTCCGATGATTCACTTCAGGTTTACTGTATCCCTCTGACCATCTTATTGACGATGAAACGCAGAAATTGCATCGGAATTAAATAGAAATGGCACAATGCCGACTTAAGTACAAGAAGACTAACCATTCTTACTGTCTATGCTTTGAACTATTCCTGTGACACTAGTTATAAATTCCGATGCTTCACTTCAGGTTTATTGTATCCCTCTGACCTTCTTATTGACGATGAAACACAGATATTGCATCAGAATTAAATAGAAAAGGCACAATGCCGACCTAAGTACAAGAAGACTGATTCTTCTTACTGAATATGTTTTGAACCATTCCTGTGACACTAGTTATAGACGCTGATGTTTCACTTCAAGTTTATTGTATCCGTCTGACCTTCTTATTTACGATGAAACACAGATTTTGCATCGGAATTAAATAGCAAAGGCACAATGCCGACTTAAGTACAGGAAGACTGATTCTTCTTTTTGAATATGTTTGAACCTTTTTTGTGACGCTAGTTATAGATTCCGATGCTTCACTTCATATTTACTGTATCCCTCTGACCATCTTATTGACGATGAAATACAGAAATTGCATCGGAATTAAATAGAAAGGGCACAATGCCGACTGAAGTACAAGAAGACTGACTCTTCCTACTGTCTATGTTTTGAACCAGTCCTGTGACACTAGTTATAGATTCCGATGCTTCACTTCAGGTTTAATGTATCCCTCTGACCTTCTTATTGACGATGAAACACAGAAATTGCATCGGAATTCAATACAAAAGGCACAATGCCGACTCAAGTGCAAGAAGAGTGATTCTTCTTACTGTCTATGCTTTGAACCATTCCTGTGACACTAGTTATAGATTCCGATGATTCACTTCAGGATTAATGTATCCCTTGGACCTTCTTATTGACGATGAAACACAGAAATTGCATCGGAATTAAATAGTAAGCGCACAATGCCGTCCTAAGCAAAAAAATGACTGAGTCTTCCTACTGTCTATGTTTAAAACCATTCCTGTGACACTAGTTAGAGATTCAGATGATTCACTTCAGATTTACTGTATCCCTCTGACCTTCTAATTGACGATGAAACACAGTAATTGCATCGGAATTAAATTGAAAAGGGCACAATGCCGACTTAAGTACAAGAAGACTGATTCTTCTTACTGACTGTTTTGAACCATTCCTGTGGCACTAGTTATAGATTCCGATGTTTCACTTCAGGTTTACTGTATCCCTCTGACTTTTTATCGACGATGAAACACAGAAATTGCATTGGAATTATATACAAATGGCACAATGCCACTTAAGTACAAGAAGAGTAACTCTCGTTACTGTCAATGCTTTGAACCATTCCTGTGACACTAGTTATAGATTCCGATGCATCACTTTAGGTTTACTGTATCCCTTGGTCCTTCCTATTGACGATGAAACACAGATATTGCATCGATATTAAATACAAAAGGCACAATGCTGGTAAGTACAAGAAGACTGACCCTTCTTACTGTCTATGTTTTGAACCATTCCTGTGACACTAGTTATAGATTCCGATGCTTCACTTCAGGTTTACTGTATCCCTCTGCACTTCCTATTGACGATGAAACACAGAAATTGCATCGGAATTAAATACAAAAATCAAAATGCCGACTTAAGCACAAGAAGACTGACTCAACTTACTGTCTATGATTTGAATCATTCCTGTGACACTAGTTATAGATTACGATGATTCGCGTCTGGTTTACTGTATTCCTTGGACCTCCGTATTGACGATGAAACACAGAAATTGCATCGGAATTAAATAGAAAAGGCACAATGCCGACCTAAGTACAAGAAGACTGGTTCTTCTTATTGAATATGTTTGAACCATTTCTGTGACGCTAGTTATAGATTCCGATGCTTCACTTCATATTTACTGTATCGCTCTGACCATCTTATTGACGATGAAACACAGAATTTGCATCGGAATTAAATAGAAAGGGCACAATGCCGACTTAAGTACAAGAAGACTGACTCTTCCTACTGTATATGTTTTGAACCAGTCCTGTGACACTAGTTATAGATTCCGATGCTTCACTTCAGGTTTAATGTATCCCTCTGACCTTCTTATTGACGATGAAACACAAAAATTGCATCGGAATTAAATAGAAAAGGCACAATGCCGACTTAAGTACAAGAAGACTGAGCCTTCTTACTGTCTATGATTTGACCAATTTCTGTGACGCTAGTTACAGAATCCGATGCTTCACTTCACGTTTACTGTATCCCTCTGACCATCTTATTGACGATGAAACAAAGAAATAGCATCGGAATTAAATACAAAATGCACAATGCCGCCTTAAGTGCAAGAAGACTGACTCTTCTTACTAACTATGTTTTGAACCATTCCTGTGACACTAGTTATAGATTCCGATGCTTCACTTCAGGTTTATTGTATCAATCTGACCTTCTTATTGACGATGAAACATAGAAATTGCATCGGAATTAAATAGAAAAGGCACAATTCCGACTCAAGTACTAGATGACTGGCCCTTCTTACTGTCTATGTTTTGAACCATTCCTGTGACACTAGTTATAGATTCCGATGCTTCACTTCAGGTTTACAGTATCCCTCTGACCTTCTTCTTGACGATGAAACATAGATAGTGCATCGGAATTAAATAGAAAAGGCACAATGCCGACTTAAGTACAAGAAGACTGACTCTTCCTACTTTCTATGTTTTGAACCATTCCTGTGACACTAGTTATACATTCCGATTCTTCACTTCAGGTTTACTGTATCCCTCTGACCTTCTTTTTGACGATGAAACACAGATATTGCATCGGAATTAAATACAAAAGGCACAAAGCCGACGTAAGCACAAGAAGACTGACTCTTCTTACTGACTATATTTTAAACCATTCCTGTGACACTTCTTAGAAATTCCGATGCTTCACTTCAGGTTTACGGTATAACTCTGACCTTCTTATTGACGATGAAACACAGTAATTGCATCGGAAATAAATTGAAAAGGGCACAATGCCGACTTAAGATCCAGATGACTGACTCTTCTTACTGTCTATGTTTTGAACCATTCCTGTGACACTAGGTATAGATTCCGATGCTTCACTTCAGGTTTACTGTATCCCTTGGACCTTCTTATAGACGATGAAACACAGAAATTGCATCGGAATTAAATACAAAAGGCACAATGCCGAATTAAGTACATGTAGACTGACTCTTCCAACTGTCTATGATTTGAAACATTCCTGTGACCTTAGTTATAGATTCCGATGCTTCATTTGAGGTTTACTGTATCCCTTGGATCTTCTCATTGACAATGAAACACAGAAAGGGCATCGGAATTAAATAGAACAGGCACAATGCCGACTTAAGTACAAGAAGACTCACTCTTCCTACTGTCTATGTTTTGAACCATTCCTGTGGCACTAGTTATAGATTCCGATGGTTCACTTTAGGTTTACTGTATCCCTCTGACCTTCTTATTGACGATGAAACACAGATATTGCATCGGAATTAACTAGAAAAGGCACAATGCCGACTTAAGTACAGGAAGACTGATTCTTCTTACTGAATATGTTTCAACCATTCCTGTGACACTAGTTATAGATTCCGATGCTTCACTTCAGGTTTACTGTATCCCTTGGACCTTCTTATTGACGATGAAACACAGAAATTGCATCGGAATTAAATAGAAAATGCACAATGCCGACTTAAGTACATGTAGACTGACTCTTCCTACTGTCTATGTTTTGAAACATTCCTGTGACACCAACGCAATACAAAAACTGAAGTCAGATCCAACTACACGATTCCAGGCAAATGTGAAACGAACACTGAAAAACATTGAACACACACTCACAGACAAACAAAAATACTACTTAACACAGAAAAACCCACAAGCACCAACACTCCGCAGTCAACCGAAAGTACATAAAGACGGAATGCCAATGAGACCTGTTATCAACTTCAAGAAAGCCCCAACATACCGCATAGCCAAACACCTCCAAAAGTTAGTTACAAAACACTATAAAGTAGAAAACAACAGAACAGTGATAAACACAAGAAACCTAATAAAAAATATACAGAAAATACAGGTTCCACACACAGCATCACTGATTTCATTCGATATAGAAAATATGTATACCTCCATCCCTATCACAGAAACAATAGAAATCATAGAACAAAATCTCTCATCCCACAGCAACCTCACCACAGACGCAACAAGAGAAATAACAGATATGCTCAGACTGACAACTGAACAAAACTACTTTCAGTTTGAGGAAGAATATTATCTACAAACTGATGGACTGCCCATGGGATCCCCAATATCAGGAACACTAGGAAACATCTTCATCAGTCACCTTGAAAATCTGATATTTGATAAGATAACCACAAATGAAAGTTTCAAAATCGTATATTGGTACAGATACGTGGATGACATTATTTGTTTGGTAGACGAGCCAAGTGAAAAAATAGATGAACTGCATTCAGAAATAAACAAAGCTCATAAGAACATAAAATTCACACTTGAAAAAGAAAAAGAAAATCAAATAAATTTTCTTGACATTACAATTAAAAAAGAAAATGGAAAACATACATTTAACATCTTTAGAAAACCAACAGCCATGGACACAATAATACATTCCACATCCAACCACCCCCAAAGCCAGAAATTTGCAGCACTAAGGCACATGTTACATAGATTAAACAGAATCCCACCCAGTAAGAGAAACTATGTACAAGAAATGAACACGATCATACAAATAGCTAGGAACAACGGGTATGACACACATGTGGTACACAGGCTCAATCAAAAAATAAAAACACAATTAAAAAACAAACACAACATTTCCACAATACAAAAGAACTCACAAGCTGAAAACTTACAAACACACTCAACAAACACACACAATGACAACACCACACAGAAAAGAACCAGTTGGTACACCATGACCTACACACATAAACTAACACACAGAGTTGCAAACATCCTAATGAGACAGGGCTTCAAAATAGCATATAAGCCTGGGCAAACCCTTCAATCACACCTAAGCCAGCCAGCTACCAAGAGGGACAAATTCCAGCAATCAGGAATATATAAACTTGAATGTCAAAGTTGTGATGCAGTATACATAGGCATGACATGCAGCAATTTTGAAACAAGATACAAAGAACATATCAGATGTTGGAAGTATGAAACAAACCATTTCACATTTGCAGAGCATTTAAAACACTACAACCATCATCCTACAAACATGGAACAAGAAATGAAAATAATGAGAATAAGCAACCATGACAAACATCTTATACAAATGCAAGAGAACTTCCACATCCAGAAAGCCATAGCAGATAACAAACGTGTGATAAATGAACAAACACACATCAGCACAGGCTCCTTACTACACTTAATAAAGGAAATGATGACATAAAAAAAGTATATAACACCAAAATACACACACCCACACACACACACACACACACACACACACACACACACACACACACCCTCCCAAAAAAAAAAAAATTGTATAACACCAAAATACAGACAGACACACATACACAGCACAAATATATATATATATATATATATATATATATATATATATATATATATATATATGACACCAGAACACACATACACAGGACATAAACAAAAATAAATAATTAAATACAATAATATAAAATAATATGACACCAAAAAAAAAACACACACACACACACACACACACACACACACAAGCGCACACACAAATGCATACACGAACAGACCACTGATACTTCGATAGTTACACTCGTAAGTTTGGCAGTAATATTCGATCTTTGGCAAAAACTTTTGACAGCCGGCAACAGAAACCAAAACATTGCATTAAAAAAAGCTTTCAGTGCATAGTGCTGTGGAATGCAGAAGAAACAGCAAATTGGCGCTCATAGGAAGAAGAACAAGACCAAAAATGCAACAGGAGCGTAATATGTAAGAAACTGTCTACGCAACCTGTAAGTACAGTTCAAAACATTACTACTTAATACGAAATACCAACCACCAGAACTGTTTATAACCTATAGGCACAGTGACAAAAAATGTAAATAAAATAGCTAAAATATGTACATATTACAGGCCAATGATGATGCCTTGCAGAAAATAAAGGCGAAACGCGTATGGCACTAAAATTGAGTTTTATTCAGTTGCTGTCAGACGGTCCATAAGTGAAAATCATCAACATACCGTAGTATTACGCGCAACTCAGGAGTACAGGACCAAAAAATTGAAGATGTCAATACAGCTATGTCAAGCATTCCCTGTCAACATGTACAACAGGTTCAAGAAAATACATCTGAGACTCCATAAGACGATACAGCATATAAAATTCAACAGAACATGCAAAAAGAACGATTTAATTCCAAGCTACATTAATGTAAAGGTTAAAAACAGTTCTACAGTGGCACAAAAGTCGAAATCATTTGCAGAACGATATTGGTTACTACATGAATTTAAGATGCTCTATTCGAAAAAACAGCACCTAAACATGATGCTCTATGACACTCATCTAGAATTGGCAAAAAACGTAGGAAACGAAGCAGTTTTCATGGCACTAGTAGAAAAAACTGAGCACAACACATACATAGCAATGAAACATTTACAAAACAAACATAAACACAAGATAATGAAACTAACAGTAAAAAAGACGCAAAAATACATTTACAGTTTAAATGTGAAACCACATGAACACCAACACTCATTCCATCCACGCTTAGTTAACCTAACAGAGACAGAACTACACGAAAACGAAAAAATGCTCTTGGAAAAAGGTTTGAAACACTGCACCAATAGCAAGGTGAACAATCAATACATAGAAAATCTCATAGTAGAAACCGAACACATCCTTGCACGTGAAGAACAACAAAATAATTGCGAAATAAACGTAGGACTGACAAGAGAACTAGTAAAAGAAGAAATAAGAGGCATAATAAAACAAACATAGCAGACACACAATAAGAGCAACCAAACAGAAGCAGCTACTATGAAAAGGTTAAAACAGAAGTTAACAAACAACAACGTATTAATAACAATAGCAGACAAGGGCAATGTAACAGTACTCATGGATAAAGAGCAATACATCACAAAAACCAAGGAATACATAAACACCAACGCAATACAAAAACTGAAGTCAGATCCAACTACACGATTCCAAGCAAATGTGAAACGAACACTGAAAAACATTGAACACACACTCACAGACAAACAAAAATACTACTTAACACAGAAAAACCCACAAGCACCAACACTCCGCAGTCAACCGAAAGTACATAAAGACAGAATGCCAATGAGACCTGTTATCAACTTCAAGAAAGCCCCAACATACCGCATAGCCAAACACCTCCAAAAGTTAGTTACAAAACACTATAAAGTAGAAAACAACAGAACAGTGATAAACACAGGAAACCTAATAGAAAATATACAGAACATACAGGTACCACACACAGCATCACTGATTTCATTCGATATAGAAAATATGTATACCTCCATCCCTATCACAGAAACAATAGAAATCATAGAACAAAATCTCTCATCCAACAGCAACCTCACCACAGACGCAACAAGAGAAATAACAGATATGCTCAGACTGACAACTGAACAAAACTACTTTCAGTTTGAGGAAGAATATTATCTACAAACTGATGGACTGCCCATGGGATCCCCAATATCAGGAACACTAGCAAACATCTTCATCAGTCACCTTGAAAATCTGATATTTGATAAGATAACCACAAATGAAAGTTTCAAAATCGTATATTGGTACAGATACGTGGATGACATTATTTGTTTGGTAGACGAGCCAAGTGAAAAAATAGATGAACTGCATTCAGAAATAAACAAAGCTCATAAGAACATAAAATTCACACTTGAAAAAGAAAAAGAAAATCAAATAAATTTTCTTGACATTACAATTAAAAAAGAAAATGGAAAACATACATTTAACATCTTTAGAAAACCAACAGCCACGGCCACAATAATACATTCACATCGAACCACCCCCAAAGCCAGAAATTTGCAGCACTAAGGCACATGTTACATAGATTAAACAGAATCCCACTCAGTAAGAGAAACTATGAACAAGAAATGAACACGATCATACAAATAGCTAGGAACAACGGGTATGACACACATGTGGTACACAGGCTCAATCAAAAAATAAAAACACAAATAAAAAACAAACACAACATTTCCACAATACAAAAGAACTCACAAGCTGAAAACTTACAAACACACTCAACAAACACACACAATGACAACACCACACAGAAAAGAACCAGATGGTACACCATGACCTGCACACATAAACTAACACACAGAGTTGCAAACATCCTAAAGAGACTGGGCTTCAAAATAGCATATAAGCCTGGGCAAACCCTTCAATCACACCTAAGCCAGCCAGCTACCAAGAGGGACAAATTCCAACAATCAGGAATATATAAACTTGAATGTCAAAGTTATGATGCAGTATACATAGGCATGACATGTAGGAATTTTGAAACAAGATACAAAGAACATATCAGATGTTGGAAGTATGAAACAAACCATTCCACATTTGCAGAGCATTTAAAATACTACAACCATCACCCTACAAACATGGAACAAGAAATGAAAATAATGAGAATAAGAACCATGACAAACATCTTGTACAAATGCAAGAGAACTTCCACATCCAGAAAGCCATAGCAGAAAACAAACATGTGATAAATGAACAAACACACATCAGCACAGGCTGCTTACTACACTTAATAAAGGAAATGATGACATAAAAAAAGTATATAAAACCAAAATACACACACACACACACACACACACACACACACACACACACACACACATATATATATATATATATGACACCAGAAGACACATACACAGGACATAAACAAAAATAAATAATTAAATACAATAAAATAAAATAAAATAATATGACACCAAAAAACACAAACACACACACACACACAAATGCATACACGAACAGACCACTGATACTTCGATAGTTACACTCGTAAGTTTGGCAGTAATATTCGATCTTTGGCAAAAACCTTTGACAGTCGGCAACAGAAACCAAAACATTGCATTAAAAAAGCGTTCAGTGCATAGTGCTGTGGAATGCAGAAAAAACAGCAAATTGGCGCTCATAGGAAGAAGAACAAAACCAAAAATGCAACAGGAGCGTAATATGTAAGAAACTGTCTACGCAACCTGTAAGTACAGTTCAAAACATTACTACTTAATAGGAAATACCAACCACCAGAACTGTTTATAACCTATAGGCACAGTGACACAAAATATAAATAAAATAGCTAAAATATGTACATATTACAGGCCACTCATGATGCCTTGCAGAAAACAAAGGCGAAACGCGTATGGCACTAAAATTGAGTTTTATTCAGTTGCTGTCAGACGGTCCATAAGTGAAAATCATCAACATACCGTAGCACAATGCCGTCTTAAGTACAAGAAGACTGACTCTTCTTACTGACTATGTTTGGAACCATTGCTGTGCCACTAGTTATAGTTTCCGATGCTTCACTTCAGGTTTACTGTATCCCTCTGACCTTCTAATTGACGATGAAACACAGAAATTGCATCGGAATTAAATAGAAAAGGCGCAATGCCGACTTAAATACAAGCAGACTGACTCTTCTTTCTGACTATGTTTTGAACCATTCCTGTGAAACTAGTTATAGATTCCGATGCCTCACTTCAGATTTACTGTATCCCTCTGACCTTCTTATTGACGATGAAACACAGATATTGCATCGGAATTAAATAGAAAAGGAACAATGCCGACCTAAGTACAAGATGACTGAGTCTTCTTACTGAATATGTTTTGAACCATTCCTGTGACACTAGTTATAGATTCCGATGCTTCACTTCGGTTTACTGTATCCCTCTGAACTTCTTACTGACGATGAAACGCAGAAATTGCATCGGAATTAAATAGAAAAGCCACAATGCCGACTTAAGTACAAGAAGACTGACTCTTCTTACTGTCTAGGGTTTGAAGCATTCCTGTGACACTAGTTATAGATTCCGATGCATCACTTCAGGTTTACTGTATCCCTTGGACCTTCTTATTGACGATGAAACACAGAAATTGCATCGGAATTAAATAGAAAAGGCACAATGGCGACTTAAGTACTAGAAGACTGACTCTTCTTACTGTCTATGATTTGAACGATTCCTGTGACGCTAGTTTCAGATTCCGATGCTTCACTTCATGTTTACTGTATCCCTCTGACCATCTTATTGACGATGAAACACAGATATTGCATCGGAATTAAATAGAACAGGCACAATGCAGACTTAAATACAAGAAGACTGATTCTTCTTACTGAATATGTTTTGAACCATTCCTGTGACACTAGTTATAGATTCCGATGCTTCACTTCGGTTTACTGTATCCCTCTGAACTTCTTACTGACGATGAAACGCAGAAATTGCATCGGAATTAAATAGAAAAGCCACAATGCCGACTTAAGTACAAGAAGACTGACTCTTCTTACTATCTAGGGTTTGAAGCATTCCTGTGACACTAGTTATAGATTCCGATGCATCACTTCAGGTTTACTGTATCCCTTGGTCCTTCTTATTGACGATGAAACACAGAAATTGCATTGGAATTAAATAGAAAAGGCACAATGTGGACCTAAGTACAAGAAGACTGAGTCTTCCTACTGTCTATGTTTTAAACCATTCCTGTGACACTAGTTAGAGATTCCGATGCTTCAATTCAGATTTACTGTATCCCTCTGACCTTCTAATTGTCAATGAAACACAGTAATTGCATCGGAATGAAATTGAAAAAGGCTCAATGCCGACTTAAGTACGAGAAGACTGACTCTTCTTACTGACTATGTTTTGAACCATTCCTATGACACTAGTTTTAGATTCCGATGCTTCACTTCATTTTTACTGTATCTCTTGGACCCTGTTATTGACGATGAAACACAGAAATTGCATCGGAATTAAATACAAAATGCACATTGCCGCCTTAAGTACAAGAAGACTGACTCCCCTTACTGTCAATGTTTTGAACCATTCCTGTGACACTAGTTATAGATTCCGATGCATCACTTTAGGTTTACTGTATCCCTTGGAGCTTCCTATTGACGATGGAACACAGAAATTGCATCGGTATTAAATACAAAAGGCACAATGCCGACTTAAGTACAAGAAGACTGACCCTTCTTACTGTCTATGTTTTGAACCATTCCTGTGACACTAGTTATAGATTCCGATGCTTCACTTCAGGTTTACTGTATCCCTCTGCACTTCTTATTGACGGTGAAACACACAAATTGCATCGGAATTAAATAAAAAATCAAAATGCCGACTTACGTACAAGAAGACTGACTCAACTTAGTGTCTATGATTTGAACCATTCCTGTGACACTAGTTATAGATTCCGATGATTCACTTCAGGTTTACTGTATCCCTTGGACATCCGTATTGACGATGAAACACAGAAATTGCATCGGAATTAAATAGAAAAGGCACAATGCCGACTTTAGTACAAGAAGACTGACTCTTCTTACTGTCTATGGTTTGAAGCATTCCTGTGACACTAGTTATAGATTCCGATGCATCACTTCAGGTTTACTGTATCCCTTGGACCATCTTATTGACGATGAAACACAGAAATTGCATCGGAATTAATTAGAGAAGGCACAATGCCGACGTAAGTACAAAAAGACTGACTCTTCTTACTGTCTATGATTTGAACCATTCCTGTAACGCTAGTTACAGAGTCCGATGCTTCACTTCACGTTTATTGTATCCCTCTGACCATCTTATTGTCGATGAAACACAGAAATTGCATCGGAATTAAATAGAAAAGGCACAATGCCGACATAAGTACAAGGAGACTGACTCTTCCTACTGTCTATGTTTTGAATCATTCCTGTGACACTAGTTATAGATACCGATGCTTCACTTCAGGTTTAATGTATCCTTCTGACCTTCTTATTTACGATGAAACACAGAAATTGCATCGGAATTAAATACAAAAGGCACAATGCTGACTTAAGTACAAGAAGACTGAGTCTTCCTACTGTCTATGTTTCAAACTATTCCTGTGACACTAGTTAGAGATTCCAATGCTTCACTTCAGATTTACTGTATCCCACTGACCTTCTAATTGACGAAGAAACACAGTTATTGCATCGGAATTAAATTGAAAAGGGCACAATGCCGACTTAAGTACAAGAAGACTGACTCTTCTTACTGACTATGTTTTGAACCATTTTTGTGACACAAGTTATAGATTCCGATGCTTCGCTTCAGGTTTACTGTATCTCTTGGACCTTCTTATTGACGATGAAACACAGAAATTGCATCGGAATTAAATACAAAATGCACAATGCCGCCTTAAGTACAAGAAGACTGACTCTTCTTACTAACTATGTTTTGAACCATTCCTGTGACACTAGTTATAGTTTCCGATGCTTCACTTCAGGTTTACTGTATCCCTCTGACCTTCTTATTGAAGATGAAACATAGAAATTGCATCGGAATTAAATAGAAAAGGCACAAAGCCGACGTAAGTACAAGAAGACTGACTCTTCTTACTGTCTATGTTTTGAACCATTCCTGTGACACTAGTTATAGATTCCGATGCTTCACTTCAGGTTTACTGTATCCCTTGGACCTTCTTATTGACGATGAAACACAGAAATTGCATCGGAATTAAATACAAAAGGCACAATGCCGACTTAAGTACAAGAAGACCTACTCTTCCTACTGTCTATGCTTTGAACCATTCCTGTGACACTAGTTATAGATTACGATGCTTCACTTCGGGTTTACTGTATCCCTCTGACCTCCTTATTGACGATGAAACACAGAAATTGCATCGCAATTAAAAACAAAAGGCACAATGCCGACTTAAGTACAAGAAGACTAACCATTCTTACTGTCTATGTTTTGAACCTTTCCTGTGACACAAGTTATAGAATTCGTTGCTTCACTTCAGCTTTACTGTATCCCTTGGACCTTCTTATTGTCGATGAAACACAGAAATTGAATCGCAATTAAGTACAAAAGGCACAATGTCGACTTAAGTACAAGAAGACTGACACTTCCTACTGTCTATGTTTTGAAGCATTCCTGTGACACTAGTTATAGATTCCGATGCTTCACTTCAGGTTTACTGTATCCCTCTCACCTTCTTATATACGATGAAACACAGAAATTGCATTGGAATTAAATAGAAAAGGCACAATTCCGACTTAAGTACAAGAGGACTGACTCTTCTTACTGACTGCTTTGAACCATTCCTGTGGCACTAGTTATAGATTCCGATGCTTCACTTCAGGTTAACTGTATCCCTCTGACCTTCTTATTGACGATGAAACACAGAAATTGCATCGGTATTAAATACAAAAGGCACAATGCCGACTTAAGTACAAGAAGACTGACCCTTTTTACTGTCTATGTTGTGAACCATTACTGTGACACTAGTTATAGATTCCGATGCTTAACTTCAGGTTTATTGTAACCTTCCGACCTTCTTATTGACGATGAAACACAGAAATTGCATCGGAATTAAATACAAAAATAAAAATGCCGACTTAAGTACAAGAAGACTGACTCTTCCTACGGTCTATGTATTCAACCATTCCAGTGACGCTAGTTATAGATTCCGATGCTTCACCTCAGGTTTACTGTATCTCTCGGACTTCTTATTGACGATGAGACACAGAAATTGCATTGGAATTAGATACAAAATGCACAATGCCGACGACAGTGCAAAAGGACCGACTCTTCTTACTATGTTTTAAACCATTTCTGTGACACTAATTATAGATTCCGATGTTTCACTTCAGGTTTACTGTATCCCTTATACCTTCTTATTGACGACGAAACACAGAAATTGCATCGGAATTAAATAGAAAAAGCACAATGCTGACTTGAGTACAAGAAGACTGACCCTTCCTTTTGTCTATGATTTGAACCATTCCTGTGACACTAGTTATAGATTCCGATGTTCCACTTCAGGGTTACTGTGTCTTTGGATCTTCCTATTGACGATGAAACACAGAAATTGCATCGGAATTAAATACAAAAAGCACATTGCGGACTTAAGTACAAGAAGACTGACTCTTCTTACTGTCTATGTTTTGAACCATTCCTGTGACACTAGTTATAGAATCCGATGCTTCATTTCAGGTTTACTGTATCCCTCTGACCCTCTTATTGACAATGAAACACAGAAATTGCATCTTAATTAAATACAAAAGGCACAATGCAGACGTAAGTACAAGAACCTTGACTCATCTTACTGTCTATGTTTTCAACCATTCCTGTGACTCTAGTTATAGAATCCGATACTTCACCTCAGGTTTACTGTATCTCTCGGACCTTCTTATTGACGATGAAACACAGGAATTGCATTGGAATTAGATACAAAATGCACAATGCCGACTACTGTGCAAAAGGACGGACTCTTCTTACTGTCTATGTTTTGAACCATTTCTGTGACACTAGTTATAGATTCCGATGTTTCACTTCAGGTTTGCTGTATCCATCTGACCTTCTTATTGACGATGAACCACAGAAATTGCATCGGAATTAAATAGAAAAGGCACAATGCCGACATAAGTGCAAGAAGACTGATTCTTCTTACTGTCTATGTTTGGAACCATTCCTGTGACACTAGTTATAGATTACGATGCTTCACTTCAGGTTTACTGTATCCCTTGGACCTTCCTATTGACGATGAAACACAGAAAATGCATCCGGATTAAATACAAAAGGTACATTGCCGAGTTAAGTACAAGAAGACTGACTCTTCTTACTGTCTATGTTTTGAACCATTCCTGTGACACTAGTTATAGATTCCGATGCTTCACTTCAGATTAATTGTATCCCTCTGACCTTCTTATTGACGATGAAACACAGAAATTGCATCGGAATTAAACAGAAAAGGCACAATGCCGACCTAAGTACAAGAAGACTGAGTCTTCCTACTGTCTATGTTTAAACCATTCCTATGACACTAGTTAGAGATTCTGATGCTCCACTTCAGGTTTACTGTATCCCTTGGACCTTCTTATTGACGACGAAACACTGAAATTGCATCGGAAGTAAATAGATGAGGCACAATGCCGACTTAAGTACAAGGAGACTGACTCTTCTTACTGACTATGTTTGAACCATTCCTGTGACACTAGTTATAGATTCCGATGATTCACTTCAGGTTTACTATATCCCTCAGACCGTCTTATTGACGATGAAACACAGAAATTGCATCGGAATTAAATACAAAAGGCACAATGCCGACTTAAGTACAAGAAGACTGTCTCTTCCAACTCTCTATGTTTTGAACCATTCCTGTGACACTAGTTATAGATTCCGATGCTTCACTTCAGGTTTACTGTATCCCTCTGACCTTCTTATTGACGATGAAACACTGATATTGCATCGGAATTAAATACAAAAGGCACAATGCCGACTTAAGTACAAGAAGACTGTCTCTTCCAACTCTCTATGTTTTGAACCATTCCTGTGACACTAGTTATAGATTCCGATGCTTCACTTCAGGTTTACTGTATCCCTCTGACCTTCTTATTGACGAAGAAACACAGAAATTGCATCGGAATTAAATAGAAGAGGCACAATGCCGACTTAAGTACAAGAAGACTGACTCTTCCTACGGTCTACGTTTTCAACGATTCCTGTGACACTAGTTGTAGATTCCGATGTTCACCTCAGGTTTACTGTATCTCTTTGACCGTCTTATTGACGATGAAACACAGAAACTGCATTGGAATTAGATACAAAATGCACAATGCCGACTACAGTGCAAAAGGACCGACTCTTCTTACTGTCTATGTCTGAACCATTTCTGTGACACTAGTTATAGATTCCGATGTTTCACTTCAGGTTTACTGTATCCCTTATACCTTCTTATTGACGACGAAACACAGAAATTGCATCGGAATTAAATAGAAAAGGCACAATGCTGACTTGAGTACAAGAAGACTGACCCTTCCTATTGTCTATGATTTGAACCATTCCTGTGACACTAGTTATTGATTCCGATGCTTCACTTCAGGTTTACTGTATCCCTCTGACCTTCTTATTGACGATGAAACACAGAAATTGCATCGGAATTAAATAGAAAAGGCACAATGCCGACTTAGGTGCAAGAGGACTGATTCTTCCTACTGTCTATGTTTAAACCATTCCTGTGACACTAGTTACAGATTCCGATGCTTCGCTTCAGATTAATTGTATCCCTTGGACCTTCGTATTGACGACGAAACACAGAAATTGCATCGGAATGAAATAGAAAAGGCACAAGCCGGCTAAGTACATGAAGACTGACTCTTCCTACTGTCTATGCTTTGAACCATTCCTGTGACACTAGTTATAGATTCCGATGCTTCACTTCAGGTTTACTGCATCCCTCTGACCTGCCTATTGACGATGAAACACAGAAATTGCATCGGAATTAAATACAAAAGGCACAATGCCGACTTAAGTCCAAGAAGACTGACTCTTCTTACTGACTATGTTTTGAACCATTCCTCTGACACTAGTTATAGATTCCGATGATTCACTTCAGGTTTACTGTATCCCATGGACCTTGTTATTGACGGTGAAACACAGAAATTGCATCGGAATTAAATACAAAAGGCACAATGCCGACTTAAGTACAAGAAGACTAACTCTTCTTACTGACTATGTTTGGAACCATTGCTGTGACACTAGTTATAGATTCCGATGCCTCACTTCAGGTTTACTGTATCCCTCTGATCTTCTTTTTGACAATGAAACACAGAAATTGCATCGGAATTAAATAGAAAAGGCACAATGCCGACTTAAGTACAAGCAGACTGATTCTTCTTCCTGACTATGTTTTGAACGATTCCTGTGACACTAGTTATAGTTTCCGATGCTTCACTTCAGGTTTACTCTATCCCTCTGACCTTCTTATTGACAATGAATCACAGAAATTGCATCGGAATTAAATAGAAAAGGCACAATGCCGACCTAAGTACAAGAAGACTGAGTCTTCCCACTGTCTATGTTTAAACCATTCCTGTGACACTAGTTATAGATTCCGATGCTTCACTTCAGATTAATTGTATCCCTTGGACCTTCGTATTGACGACGAAACACAGAAATTACATCGGTATGAAATAGAAAAGGCAGAATGCCGGCTAAGTACATGAAGACTGACTCTTCCTACTGTCTATGTTTTGAAACATTCCTGTGACACTAGTTATAGAATCAGATGCTTCATTTCAGGTTTACTGTATCCCTCTGACCTTCTTATTGACAATGAAACACAGAAATTGCATCGGAATTAAATAGAAAAGGCACAATGCCGACTTAAGTACAAGCAGACTGACTCTTCTTTCTGACTATGTTTTGAACCATTCCTGTGACACTAGTTATAGATTCCGATGTTTCACTTCAGGTTTACTGTATCCCTTATACCTTCTTATTGACGACAAAACACAGAAATTGCATCGGAATTAAATAGAAAAGGCACAATTCTGACTTGAGTACAAGAAGACTGATCTTTCCTATTGTCTATGTTTTGAACCATTCCTGTGACACGTGTATTAGATTCCGATGCTTCACGTCAGGTTTACTGTATCCCTCTGACCTTCTTATTGACGATGAACCAGAGAAATTGCATCGGAATTAAATAGAAAAGGCACAATGCCGACTTAAGTGCAAGAAGACTGATTCTTCTTACTGTCTATGTTTGGAACCATTCCTGTGACACTAATTATAGATTCCGATGCTTCTTTTTAGGTTTACTGTATCCCTTGGACCTTCCTATTGTCGATGAAACACAGAAATTGCATCGGAATTATATACAAAAGGCACATTGCCGACTATAGTACAAGAAGACTGACTCTTCTTACTGTCTATGTTTTGAACCATTCCTGTGACACTAGTTATAGATTCCGATGCTTCACTTCAGATTAATTGTATCCCTTGGACCTTCGTATTGACGACGAAACACAGAAATTGCATCGGAATGAAATAGAAAAGGCACAATGCCGGGTAAGTACATGAAGACTGACTCTTCCTACTGTCTATGTTTTGAACCATTCCCGTGACACTAGTTATAGAATCCGATGCTTCATTTCTAGTTAACTGTATCCCTTGGACCTTCTTATTGACGATGAAACACCGAAAGTGCAACGGAATTAAATAGAAAACGCACAATGCCGAGTTAAGCACAAGAAGACTGTCTCTTCCAACTGTCTATGTTTTGAACCTTTCCTGTGACACTAGTTACGGATTCCGATGCTCCACTTCAGGTTTACTATATCCCTCTGACCTTCTTATTGACGATGAAACACAGAAATTGCATCGGAATTAAATACAAAAGGCACAATGCCGACTTAAGTACAAGAAGACTGACTCTTCTCACTGACTATGATTTGAACCATTCCTGTGACACTAGTTAGAGATTCCGATGCTTCACTTTAGGTTTACGGTATCCCTCTGACATTCTTATTGACGATGAAACACAGAAATTGCATCGGAATTCAATTAAAAGGCACAATGCCGACTTAAGTCCAAGAAGACTGACTCTTCTTACTGACTATGCTTTGAACCATTCCTGTGACACTAGTATTAGATTCCGATGCTTCACTTCAGGTTTACTGTATCCCTCTGACCTTCTTATTGACGATGAACCACAGAAATTGCATCGGAATTAAATAGAAAAGGCACAATGCCGACTTAAGTGCAAGAAGACTGATTCTTCTTACTGTCAATGTTTGGAACCATTCCTGTGACACTAGTTATAGATTCCGATGCTTCTTTTTAGGTTTACTGTATCCCTTGGACCTTCCTATTGTCGATGAAACACAGAAATTGCATCGGAATTATATACAAAAGGCACATTGCCGACTATAGTACAAGAGGACTGACTCTTCTTACTGTCTATGTTTTGAACCATTCCTGTGACACTAGTTATAGATTCCGATGCTTCACTTCAGATTAATTGTATCCCTTGGACCTTCGTATTGACGACGAAACACAGAAATTGCATCTGAATGAAATAGAAAAGGCACAATGCTGGGTAAGTACATGAGGACTCACTCTTCCTACTGTCTATGTTTTGAACCATTCCCGTGACACTAGTTATAGAATCCGATGCTTCATTTCAGGTTAACTGTATCCCTTGGACCTTCTTATTGACGATGAAACACAGAAAGTGCAACGGAATTAAATAGAAAACGCACAATGCCGAGTTAAGTACAAGAAGACTGACTCTTCCTACTGTCTATGTTTTGAACCATTCCTGTGACACTAGTTACGGATTCCGATGCTCCACTTCAGGTTTACTATATCCCTCTGACCTTCTTATTGACGATGAAACACAGAAATTGCATCGGAATTAAATACAAAAGGCACAATGCCGACTTAAGTACAAGAAGACTGACTCTTCTTACTGACTATGATTTGAACCATTCCTTTGACACTAGTTAGAGATTCCGATGCTTCACTTTAGGTTTACGGTATCCCTCTGACATTCTTATTGACGATGAAACACAGAAATTGCATCGGAATTCAATTAAAAGGCACAATGCCGACTTAAGTCCAAGAAGACTGACTCTTCTTACTGACTATGCTTTGAACCATTCCTGTGACACTAGTATTAGATTCCGATGCTTCACTTCAGGTTTACTGTATCCCTCTGACCTTCTTATTGACGATGAACCACAGAAATTGCATCGGAATTAAATAGAAAAGGCACAATGCCGACTTAAGTGCAAGAAGACTGATTCTTCTTACTGTCAATGTTTGGAACCATTCCTGTGACACTAGTTATAGATTCCGATGCTTCTTTTTAGGTTTACTGTATCCCTTGGACCTTCCTATTGTCGATGAAACACAGAAATTGCATCGGAATTATATACAAAAGGCACATTGCCGACTATAGTACAAGAAGACTAACTCTTCTTACTGTGTATGTTTTGAACCATTCCTGTGACACTAGTTATAGATTCCGATGCTTCACTTCAGATTAATTGTATCCCTTGGACCTTCGTATTGACGACGAAACACAGAAATTGCATCGGAATGAAATAGAAAAGGCACAATGCCGGGTAAGTACATGAAGACTGACTCTTCCTACTGTCTATGTTTTGAACCATTCCCGTTACACTAGTTATAGAATCCGATGCTTCATTTCAGGTTTACTGTATCCCTTGGACCTTCTTATTGACGATGAAACACAGAAAGTGAAACGGAATTAAATAGAAAACGCACAATGCCGAGTTAAGTACAAGATGACTGACTCTTCCTACTGTCTATGTTTTGAACCATTCCTGTGACACTAGTTACGGATTCCGATGCTCCACGTCAGGTTTAGTATATCCCTCTGACCTTCTTATTGACGATGAAACACAGAAATTGCATCGGAATTAAATACAAAAGGCACAATGCCGACTTAAGTACAAGAAGACTGACTCTTCTTACTGACTATGATTTGAACCATTCCTGTGACACTAGTTATAGATTCCGATGCTTCACCTCAGGTTTACTGTATCTCTCGGACCTTCTTATTGACGATGAAACACAGAAATTGCATTGGAATTAGATACAAAATGCACAATGCCGACTACAGTGCAAAAGGACCGACTCTTCTTACTGTCTATGTTTTGAACCATTTCTGTGACACTAGTTATAGATTCCGATGTTTCACTTCAGGTTTTCTGTATCCCTTATACCTTCTTATTGACGACGAAACACAGAAATTGCATCGGAATTAAATAGAAAAGGCACAATGCTGACTTGAGTACAAGAAGACTGATCCTTCCTATTGTCTATGTTTTGAACCATTCCTGTTACACTAGTATTAGATTCCGATGCTTCACTTCAGGTTTACTGTATCCCTCTGACCTTCTTATTGACGATGAACCACAGAAATTGCATTGGAATTAAATAGACTAGGCACAATGCCGACTTAAGTGCAAGAAGACTGATTCTTCTTATTGTCTATGTTTGGAACCATTCCTGTGACACTTGTTATAGATTCCGATGCTTCTTTTTAGGTTTACTGTATCCCTTGGACCTTCCTATTGTCGATGAAACACAGAAATTGCATCGGAATTATATACAAAAGGCACATTGCCGACTATAGTACAAGAAGACTGACTCTTCTTACTGTCTATGTTTTGAACCATTCCTGTGACACTAGTTATAGATTCCGATGCTTCACTTCAGATTAATTGTATCCCTTGGACCTTCGTATTGACGACGAAACACAGAAATTGCATCGGAATGAAATAGAAAAGGCACAATGCCGGGTAAGTACATGAAGACTGACTCTTCCTACTGTCTATGTTTTGAACCATTCCCGTGACACTAGTTATAGAATCCGATGTTTCATTTCAGGTTTACTGTATCCCTTGGACCTTCTTATTGACGATGAAACACAGAAATTGCAACGGAATTAAATAGAAAAGGCACAATGCCGAGTTAAGTAAAAGAAGACTGACTCTTCCTACTGTCTATGATTTGAACCATTCCTGTGACACTAGTTACGGATTCCGATGTTCCACTTCAAGCTTACTATATCCCTCTGAACTTCTTATTGACGATGAAACACAGAAATTGCATCGGAATTAAATACAAAAGGCACAATGCCGACTTAAGTACAAGAAGACTGTGTCTTCCTACTGTCTATGTTTAAACTATTCCTGTTACACTAGTTAGAGATTCCGATGCTTCACTTCAGGTTTACTGTATCCCTTGGACCTTCTTATTGACGACGAAACACAGAAATTGCATCGGAATTAAATAGAAGAGGCACAATGCCGACTTAAGTACAAGGAGACTGACTCTTCTTACTGACTATGTTTGAACCATTCCTGTGACACTAGTTACAGATTCCGATGCTTCACTTCAGGTTGACTGTATCCCTTGGACCTTCTTATTGACGACGAAACACAGAAATTGCATCGGAATTAAATAGAAGAGGCACAATGCCGACCTAAGTACAAGAAGACTGACTCTTCCTACTGTCTATGTTTCAACCATTCCTGTGACACTAGTTATAGAATCCGATACTTCACCTCAGGTTTACTGTATCTCTCGGACCTTCTTATTGACGATGAAACACAGGAATTGCATTGGAATTAGATACAAAATGCACAATGCCGACTACAGTGGAAAAGGACCGACTCTTCTTACTGTCTATGTTTTGAACCGTTTCTGTGACACTAGTTATAGATTCCGATGTTTCACTTCAGGTTTACTGTATCCCTTATACCTTCTTATTGACGACGAAACACAGAAATTGCTTCGGAATTAAATAGAAAAGGCACAATGCTGACTTGAGTACAAGAAGACTGACCCATCCTATTGTCTATGTTTTGAACCATTCCTGTGACACTAGTTATAGATTCCGATGCTTCACTTCAGGTTTACTGTATCCCTCTGACCTTCTTATTGACGATGAACCACAGAAATTGCATCGGAATTAAATAGAAAAGGCACAATGCCGACATAAGTGCAAGAAGACTGATTCTTCTTACTGTCTTTGTTTGGAACCATTCCTGTGACACTAGTTATAGATTCCGATGCTTCACTTCAGGTTTACTGTATCCCTTGAACCTTCCTATTGACGATGAAACACAGAAATTGCATCGGAATTAAATACAAAAAGCACATTGCCGACTTAAGTACAAGAAGACTGACTCTTCTTACTGTCTATGTTTTGAACCATTCCTGTGACACTAGTTATAGATTCCGATGCTTCGCTTCAGATTAATTGTATCCCTTGGGCCTTCGTATTGACGACGAAACACAGAAATTGCATCGGAATGAAATAGAAAAGGCACAATGCCGGCTAACTACATGAAGACTGACTCTTCCTACTGTCTATGTTTTGAACCATTCCCGTAACACTAGTTATAGAATCCGATGCTTCATTTCAGGTTTACTGTATCCCTTGGACCTTCTTATTGACGATGAAACACGGAAAGTGCAACGGAATGAAATAGAAAAGGCACAATGCCGACTTAAGTACAAGAAGACTGACTCTTCCTACTGTCTATGTTTTGACCCATTCCTGTGACACTAGTTTCGGATTCCGATGCTCCACTTGAGGTTTACTGTATCCCTCTGACCTTCTTATTGACGATGAAACACAGAAATTGCATCGGAATTAAATAGAAACGGCACAATGCCGACCTAAGTATAAGTAGACTGAGTCTTCCTACTGTCTATGTTTAAACCATTCCTGTGACACTAGTTAGAGATTCCGATGCTTCACTTTAGGTTTACTGTATCCCTTGGACCTTCTAATTGACGACGAAACACAGAAATTGCATCGGAAGTAAATAGAAGAGGCACAATGCCGACTTAAGTACAAGGAGACTGACTCTTCTTACTGACTATGTTTGAACCATTCCTGTGACACTAGTTATGGATTCCGATGCTTCACTTCAGGTTTACTGTATCCCTCTGACCTTCTTATTGACGATGAAACACAGAAATTGCATCGGAATTAAATAGAAACGGCACAATGCCGACCTAAGTACAAGAAGACTGAGTCTTCCTACTGTCTATGTTTAAACCATTCCTGTGACACTAGTTAGAGATTCCGATGCTTCACTTCAGGTTTACTGTATACCTTGGACCTTCTTATTGACGACGAAACACAGAAATTGCATCGGAAGTAAATAGAAGAGGCACAATGCCGACTTAAGTACAAGGAGACTGACTCTTCTTACTGACTATGTTTGAACCATTCCTGTGACACTAGTTATGGATTCCGATGCTTCACTTCAGGTTTACTGTATCCCTCTGACCTTCTTATTGACGATGAAACACAGAAATTGCATCGGAATTAAATGCAAAAGGCACAATGCCGACTTAAGTACAAGAAGACTGTCTCTTCCAACTCTCTATGTTTTGAACCATTCCTGTGACACTAGTTATAGATTCCGATGCTTCACATCAGGTTTGCTGTATCCTTCTGACCTTCTTATTGACGATGAAACACTAATATTGCATCGGAATTAAATACAAAAGGCACAATGCCGACTTAAGTACAAGAAGACTGACTCTTATCACTGTCTATGTTCTGAACCTTTCCTGTGACACTAGTTATGGATTCCGATGCTTCACTTCAGGTTTACTGTATCCCTTGGATCTTCTTATTGACGAAGAAACACAGAAATTGCATCGGAATTAAATAGAAGAGGCACAATGCCGACTTAAGTACAAGAAGACTGACTCTTCCTACGGTCTATGTTTTCAACGATTCCTGTGACACTAGTTATAGATTCCGATGCTTCACCTCAGGTTTACTGTATCTCTCTGACCTTCTTATTGACGATGAAACACAGAAACTGCATTGGAATTAGATACAAAATGCACAATGCCGACTACAGTGCAAAAGGAACGACTCTTCTTACTGTCTATGTCTGAACCATTTCTGTGACACTAGTTATAGATTCCGATGTTTCACTTCAGGTTTACTGTATCCCTTATACCTTCTTATTGACGACGAAACACAGAAATTGCATCGGAATTAAATAGAAAAGGCACAATGCTGACTTTAGTACAAGAAGACTGACCCTTCCTATTGTCTATGTTTTGAACCATTCCTGTGACACTAGTTATTGATTCCGATGCTTCACTTCAGGTTTACTGTATCCCTCTGACGTTCTTATTGACGATGAAACACAGAAATTGCATCGGAATGAAATAGAAAAGGCACAATGCCGGCTAAGTACATGAAGACTGACTCTTCCTACTGTCTATGTTTCAAATGGTTCAAATGGCTCTGAGCACTATGGGACTCAACTGCTGAGGTCATTAGTCCCCTAGAACTTAGAAATAGTTAAACCTAACTAACCTAAGGACATCACAAACATCCACGCCCGATTCAGGATTCGAACCTGCGACCGTAGCGGTCAGGCGGTTCAAGACTGCAGCGCCTTTAACCGCACGGCCACTTCTGCCGGCTACTGGCTATGTTTTGCACCATTCCCGTGACACTAGTTATAGAATCCGATGCTTCATTTCAGGATTACTGTATCCCTCTGACCTTCTTGTTGACAATGAAACACAGAAATTGCATCGGAATTTAATAGAAAAAACACAATGCCGACTTAAGTGCAAGCAGACTGACTCTTCTTCCTGACTATGTTTTGAACCACACCTGTGACACTAGTTATAGATTACGTTGCTTCACTTCAGGTTTACTGTATCCCTCTGTCCTTCTTATGGACGATGAAACACTGAAAATGCATCGGAATTAAATACAAAAGGCACAATGCCGACTTAAGTACAAGAAGACTGACTCTTATTACTGTCTATGTTATGAACCATTCCAGTGACACTAGTTATAGATTCCGATGCTTCACTTCAGGTCGACTGTATCCCTTGGACCTTCTTATTGACGACGAAACACAGAAATTGCATCGGAATTAAATAGAAGAGGCACAATGCCGACTTAAGTACAAGAAGACTGTCTCTTCCTACGGTCTATGTTTTCAACCATTCCTGTGACACTAGTTATAGATTCCGATGCTTCACCTCAGGTTTACTGTATCTCTCGGACCTTCTTATTGACGATGAAACAGAGAAATTGCATTGGAATTAGATACAAAATGCACAATGCCGACTACAGTGCAAAAGTACCGACTCTTCTTACTGTCTATGCTTGAACCATTTCTGTGACACTAGTTATAGATTCCGATGTTTCACTTCAGGTTTACTGTATCCCTTATACCTTCTTATTGACGACGAAACACAGAAATTGCATCGGAATTAAATAGAAAAGGCACAATGCTGACTTGAGTACAAGAAGACTGACCCTTCCTATTGTCTATGCTTTGAACCATTCCTGTGACACTAGTTATAGATTCCGATGCTTCGCTTCAGGTTTACTGTATCCCTCTGACCTTCTTATTGACGATGAACCACAGAAATTGCATCGGAATTAAATAGTAACGGAAAATGCCGACTTAAGTGCAAGAAGACTGATTCTTCTTACTGTCTATATTTGGAACCATTCCTGTGACACTAGTTATAGATTCCGTTGCTTCACTTCAGGTTTACTGTATTCCTTGGACCTTCCTATTGACGATGAAACACAGAAATTGCATCGGAATTAAATACAAAAGGCACATTGCCGACTTAAGTACAAGAAGACTGACTCTTCTTACTGTCTATGTTTTGAACCATTCCTGTGACACTAGTTATAGATTCCGATGCTTCACTTCAGTTTAATTGTATCCCTTGGACCTTCGAATTGACGACGAAACACAGAAATTGCATCGGAATGAAATAGAAAAGGCACAATGCCGGCTAAGTACATGAAGACTGACTCTTCCTACTGTCTATGTTTTGAACCATTCCCGTGACACTAGTTATAGAATCCGATGCTTCATTTCAGGTTTACTGTATCCCTTGGACCTTCTTATTGACGATGAAACACAGATAGTGCAACGGAATTAAATAGAAAAGGCACAATGCCGACGTAAGTACAAGAAGACTGACTCTTCCTACTGTCTATGTTTTGAACCATTCCTGTGACACTAGTTACGGATTCCGATGCTACACTTCAGGTTCACTGTATCCCTCTGACCTTCTTATTGACGATGAAACACAGAAATTGCATCGGAATTAAATACAAAAGGCTCAATGCCGACTTAAGTACAAGAAGATTGACTCTTCTTTCTGTTTATGTTTTGAACCATTCCTGTGACACTAGTTATAGATTCCGAAGCTTCACTTCAGGTTTACTGCATCCCTCTGACCTTCCTATTGACGATGAATCACAGAAATTTTATCGGAATTAAATACAAAAAGCACAATGCCGACTTAAGTCCAAGAAGACTGACTCTTCTTACTGACTATGCTTTGAACCATTCCTGTGACACTAGTTATAGATTCCGATGATTACCTTCAGGTTTACTGTATCCCTCTGACCTTCTTATTGACGATGAAACACAGAAATTGCATCGGAATTAAATAGAAAAGGCACAATGCCGACCTAGGTTCAAGAAGACTGAGTCTTCCTACTGTCTATGTTTAAACCATTACTGTGACACTAGTTATGGATTCCGATGCTTCTCTTCAGGTTTAATGTATCCCTTGGATTTTCTTATTGACGACGAAACACAGAAATTGCATCGAAATTAAATAGAAGCCCCACAATGCCGACTTAAGTACAAGAAGACTGACTCTTCCTACGGTCTATGTTTTCAACGGTTCCTGTGACACTAGTTATAGATTCCGATGCTTCACTTCAGATTAATTGTATCCCTTGGACCTTCGTAATGACGACGAAACACTGAAATTGCATCGGAATGAAATAGAAAAGGCACAATGCCGGCTAAGTACATTAAGACTGACTCTTCCTTCTGTCTATGTTTTGAACCATTCCCGTAACACTAGTTATAGAATCCGATGCTTCATTTCAGGTTTACTGTATCCCTTGGACCTTCTTATTGACGATGAAACACAGAAAGTGCAACGGAATTAAATAGAAAAGGCACAATGCCGACTTAAGTACAAGAAGACTGACTCTTCCGACTGTCTATGTTTTGAACCATTCCTGTGACACTAGTTACATATTCCGATGCTCCACTTCAGGTTTACTGTATCCCTCTGACCTTTTTATTGACGATGAAACACAGAAATTGCATCGGAATTAAATACAAAAGGCACAATGCCGACTTAAGTACAAGAAGACTGACTCTTCTTACTGACCATGTTTTGAACCATTCGTGTGACACTAGTTATAGATTCCGATGATTCACTTCAGGGTTACTGTATCCCTTGGACCTTCTTATTGACGATGAAACACAGAAATTGCATCGGAATTAAATACAAAAGGCACAATGCCGACTTAAGTACAAGAAGACTGACTCTTCTTACTGACTATGTTTGGAACCATTGCTGTGACACTAGTTATAGATTCCGATGCTTCACTTCAGGTTTACTGTATCCCACTGACCTTTTTATTGACAATGAAACACTGAAATTGCATCGGAATTACATACAAAAGGCACAAGGCTGACTTGAGTACAAGAAGACTGACCCCTCCTATTGTCTATGTTTTGAACTATTCCTGTGACACTAGTTATAGATTACGATGCTTCACTTCAGGTTTACTGTATCCCTCTGACATTCTTATTGACGATGAAACACAGAAATTGCATCGGAATTAAATAGAAAAGGCACAATGCCGACTTAAGTGCAAGAAGACTGATTCTTTTTACTGTCTATGGTTGGAACCATTCCTGTGACACTAGTTATAGATTCCGATGCTTCACTTCAGGTTTACTGTATCCCTTGGACTATCCTATTGACGATGAAAGACAGAAATTACATCGGAATTAAACACAAAAGGCACATTGCCGACCTAAGTACAAGAAGACTGACTCTTCTTACTGTCTATGATTTGAACCATTCCTGTGCCACTAGTTATAGATTCCTATGCTTCACTTCAGAATAATTGTATCCTTTGGACATTCGTATTGACGACGAAACACAGTAATTGCATCGGAATGAAATAGAAAAGGCACAATGCCGGCTAAGTACATGAAGACTGACTCTTCCTACTGTCTATGTTTGGACCATTCCCGTGACGCTAGTTATAGAATCCGATGCTTCATTTCAGGTTTACTGTATCCCTTGGACCTTCTTATTGACGATGAAACACAGAAAGTGCAACGGAATTAAATAGAAAAGGCACAATGCCGACTTAAGTACAAGAAGACTGACTCTTCCTACTGTCTATGTTTTGAACCATTCCTGTGACACTAGTTACGGATTCCGATGCTTCATTTTAGGTTTACTGTATAGCTCTGACCTTCTTATTGACGATGAAACATAGAAATTGCATCGGAATTAAATACAAAAGGCACAATGCCGACCTAAGTACAAGAAGAGTGAGTCTTCCTACTGTCCATGATTTAAACCATTCCTGTGACACTAGTTAGAGATTCCGATGCTTCACTTCAGATTTACTGTATCCCTCTGACCTTCTTATTGACGATGAAACACAGTAATTGCATCGGAAATTAATTGAAAAGGGCACAGTGCCGACTTAAGTACAAGAAGCCTGACTCTTCTTACTGTCTATGTTTTGAACCATTCCTGTGACACTAGTTATAGAATCCGATGAATCACTTCAGGTGTACTGTATCCCTGTGACCTTCTTATTGACGATGAAACACAGAAATTGCATTGGAATTAGATACAAAATGCACAATGCCGACTACAGTGCAAAAGGACCGACTCTTCTTACTGTCTATGTTTTAAACCATTTCTGTGACGCTAGTTATAGATTCCGATGCTTCACTTCAGGTTTACTGTATCCCTCTGACCTTCTTATTGACGATGAAACACAGAAATTGCATCGGAATAAAAATAGAAAAGGCACAATGCCGACTTAAATGCAAGAATTCTGATTCTTCTTACAGTCTATGTCCGGAACCATTCATGTGACACTAATTATAGATTCCGATGCTTCACTTCAGGTTTACTGTATCCCTTATACCTTCTTATTGACGACGAAACACAAAAATTGCATCGGAATTAAATAGAAAAGGCACAATGCTGACTTGAGTATAAAAAGACTGACCCTTCCTATTGCCTATGTTTTGAACCATTCCTGAGACACTAGTTATAGATTCCGATGCTTCACTTCAGGTTTACTGTATCCCTCTGACCTTCTTATTGACGATGAAACACAGAAATTGCATCGGAATAAAAATAGAAAAGGCACAATGCCGACTTAAATGCAAGAATTCTGATTCTTCTTACAGTCTATGTCCGGAACCATTCATGTGACACTAATTATAGATTCCGATGCTTCACTTCAGGTTTACTGTATCCCTTGAACCTTCCTATTGACGATGAAACACAGAAATTGCATCGGAATTAAATACAAAGATACATTGCCGACTTAAGTACAAGAAGACTGCCTCTATTTACTGTCTATGTTTTTTCCATTCCTGTGACACTAGTTATAGTTTCCGATGCTTCACTTCAGTTTAATTGTATCCCTTGGACCTTCGTATTGACGACGAAACACAGAAATTTGCATCGGAATGAAATAGAAAAGGCACAATGCCGGCTAAGTACAAGAAGACAGACTCTTTCTACTGTCAATGTTTTGAACCATTCTTGTGACACTAGTTATAGAATCCGATGCTTCATTTCAGGTTTACTGTATCCCTTGGACATTCTTATTGACGATGAAACACAGAAAGTGCAACGGAATTAAATAGAAAAGGCACAATGCCGACTTATGTACAAGAAGACTGACTCTTCCTACTGCCCATGTTTTGAACCATTCCTGTGACACTAGTTGTAGATTCCGATGCTTCACTTCAGGTTTACTAGATCCCACTGATCTTCTTATTGACGATGAAACACCGAAATTGCATCGGAATTAAATACAAAAGGCACAATGCCGACTTAAGTACAAGAAGACTGACCCATCTTCCTGTCTATGTTTTAACAATTCCTGTGACAATAGTTATAGATTCCGATGCTTCACTTCAGGGTTACAGTATCCCTCTGACCTTCGTATTGACGATGAAACACCGAAATTGCATCGGAATTAAATAGAATAGGCACAATGCCGACTTATATACAAGATGACTGACTCTTCTTACTGACTATGTTTTGAACCATTCCTGTGACACTAGTTATAGATTCCGATGCCTCACTTCAGGGTTACTGTATCCCTCTGACCTTCTTATTGACGATGAAACACAGAAATTGCATCGTAATTAAATAGAAAAGGCACAATGCCGACTTAAGTACACGAAGACTGACTCGTCCTCCTTTCAATGTTTGAACCATTCCTGTGACACTAGTTATGGATTCAGATTTCTCACTTCAGGTTTACTGTATCCCTCTGACCTTCTTATTGACGATGAAACACAGAAATTGCGTCGGAATTAAATACAAAAGGCACAATGCCGACTTATGTACAAGAAGACTGACTCTTCTTACTGCCTATGTTTTGAACCATTCCTGTGACACTAGTTATAGATTCCGATGCCTCACTTCAGGTTTCCTGTATCCCTGTGACCTTCTTATTGACGATGAAACACAGTAATTGCATCGGAATTCAATTAAAAGGCACAATGCCGACTTAAGTACATGAAGACTGACTCTTCTTTCTGACTATGTTTGAACCATTCCTGTAACACTAGTTATAGATTCCGATGCTTCACTTCAAGTTTTCTATATCCCTCTGACCCTCTTATTGACGATGAAACACAGAAATTGCATCGGAATTAAATACAAAAGGCACAATGCCGACATAAGTACAAGTAGACTGTCTCTTCCAACTCTCTATGTTTTGAACCATTCCTGTGACACTAGTTATAGATTCCGATGCTTCACTTCAGGTTTACTGTATCCCTCTGACCTTCTTATTGACGATGAAACACTGAAATTGCATCGGAATTAAATACTAAAGGCACAATGCCGACTTAGGTACAAGAAGACTGACTCTTATTACTGTCTATATTCTGAACCATTCCTGTGACACTAGTTATAGATTCCGATGCTTCACTTCAGGTTTACTGTATCCCTTGGACCTTCTTATTGACGACTAAACACAGAAATTGCATCGGAATTACATAGAAGAGGCACAACGCCGACTTAAGTACAAGAAGACTGACTCTTCCTACGGTCTATGTTTTCAACCATTCCTGTGACAATAGTTATAGATTCCGATGCTTCACCTCAGGTTTACTGTATCTCTCTGACCTTCTTATTGACGATGAAACACTGAAATCGCATTGGAATTAGATACAAAATGCACAATGCCGACTACAGTGCAAAAGGACCGCCTCTTCTTACTGTCTATGTTTCGAACCATTTCTGTGACGCAAGTTATGGATTCCGATGTTTCACTTCAGGTTTTCTGTATCCCTTATACCTTCTTATTGACGACGAAACACAGAAATTGCATCGGAATTAAATAGAAAAGGCACAATGCTGACTTGAGTATAAGTAGACTGACCCTTCCTATTGTCTATGTTTCGAACCGTTCCTGTGACACTAGTTATAGATTCCGATGCTTCACTTCAGGTTTACTGTATCCCTCTAACCTTCTTATTGTCGATGAAACACAGAAATTGCATCGGAATTAAATAGAAAAGGCACAATGCCGACTTAAATTTAAGAATTCTGGTTCTTCTTACTGTCTATGTTTGGAACCATTCATGTGACACTAGTTATAGATTCCGATGCTTCACATCAGGTTTACTGTATCCCTTGGACCTTCCTATAGACGATGAAGCACAGAAATTGCATCGGAATTAAACACAAAAGACACATTGCCGACTTAAGTACGAGAAGACTGACTCTTTTTACTGTCTACGTTTTGTTCCATCCCTGTGACACTAGTTATAGATTCCGATGCTTCACTTCAGTTTAATTGTATCCCTTTGACCTTCGTATTGACGACGAAACACAGAAATTTGCATCGGAAGGAAATAGAAAAGGCACAATGCCGGATAAGTACATGAAGACTGACTCTTCCCACTGTCAATGTTTTGAACCATTCCTGTGACACTAGTTATAGATTCCGATGCTTCACTTCAGGTTTTCTGTATCCCTCTGATCTTCTTATTGACGATGAAACACCGAAATTGCATCGGAATTAAATACAAAAGGCACAATGCCGACTTAAGTACAAGAAGACAGACCCATCTTACTGTCTATGTTTTGAACAATTCCTGTGACAATAGTTATAGATTCCGATGCTTCACTTCAGGTTTACAGTATCCGTCAGACCTTCGTATTGACGATGAAACACCGAAATTGCATCGGAATTAAATAGAAAAGGCACAATGCCGACTTATATACAAGAGGACTGACTCTTCTTACTGACTATGTTTTATACCATTCCTGTGACACTAGTTATAGATTCCGATGCCTCACTTCAGGTTTACTGTATCCCTCTGACCTTCTTATTGACGATGAAACACAGAAATTCTATCGGAATTAAATAGAAAAGGCACAATGCTGACTTAAGTACAAGAAGACTGACTCTTCTTACTGCCTATGTTTTGAACCATTCCTGTGACACTAGTTATAGATTCCGATGCCTCACTTCAGGTTTACTGTATCCCTGTGACCTTCTTATTGACGATGAAACACAGAAATTGCATCGGAATTAAATAGAAAAGGCACAATGCCGACTTAAGTGCAAGAAGACTGACTCATCCTATTGTCAATGTTTTGAACCATTCCTGTGACACTAGTTATAGATTCCGATTTCTCACTTCAGGTTTACTGTATCCCTCTGACCTTCTTATTGACGATGAAACACAGAAATTGCATCGGAATTAAATACAAAAGGCACAATGCCGACTTAAGTACAAGAAGACTGACACATCTTACTGTCTATGTTTTGAACAATTCCTGTGAGAATAGTTATAGATTCCGATGCTTCACTTCAGAATTACAGTATCCCTCTGACCTTCTTATTGACGATGAAACACAGAAATTGCATCGGAATTAAATACAAAATGCACAATGTAGACTTAAGTACAAGAAGACTGACTCTTCTTACTGTATATGTTTCGAACCATTCCTGTGACACTAGTTATAGATTCCGATGCCTCACTTCAGGTTTACTGTATCCCTGTGGCCTTCTTATTGACGATGAAACACAGAAATTGCATCGGAATTAAATAGAAAAGGCACAATACCGACTTAAGTACAAGAAGACTGACTCTTCTAACTGTCTATGATTTGAACCATTCCTATGACACTAGTTATAGATTCCGGTGCTTCACATTAGGTTTACTGTATACCTTTTACCTTCTTATGGACGATGAAACACAGAAATTGCATCGGAATTAAATAGAAAAGGCACAATGCTGACTTAAGTACAAGGAGACTGACTCTTCTTACTGACTATGTTTTGAACCATTCCTGTGACAATAGTTATAGATTCCCATGCTTCACTTAAGGTTTACTGTATCTCTTGGACCTTCTTATTGACGATGAAACACAGAAATTGCATCGGAATTAAATACAAAAGGCATAATGCCGACTCAAGTACAAGAAGACTGACTCTTCATACTGCCTATGTTTTGAACCACTCCTGTGACACTAGTTATAGATTCCGATGCCTCACTTCAGGTTTACTGTATCCCTCTGACCTTCTTATTGACGATGAAACACAGAAATTGCATCGGAATTGAACACAAAAGGCACAATGCCGACTCAAGTACAAGAAGACTGAGTCTTCCTACTGTCTATGTTTTGAACCATTCCTGTGACACTAGTTATAGATTCCGATGCTTCACTTCAGGTTTACTGTATCCCTCTGAACTTCTTATTGACGATGAAACACAGAATTTGCATCCGAATTAAATAGAAAAAGCGCAATGCTGACTTAAGTACAAGTAGACTGACTCTTTTTACTCTCTATGGTTTGAACCATTCCTGTGACACTAGTTATAGATTCCGATGCTTCACTTCAGGTGTACTGTATCCCTTGGACTTTCTTAATGACGATGAAACACGGAAACTGCATCGGAATAAATACAAAAGGCACAATGCCGACTTAAGTACAAGTAGACTGACCCTTCGTTCTGTCTATGTCTTGAACCATTCCTGTGGCACTAGTTATGGATTCTGATGCTTCACTTCAGGTTTACTGTGTCCCTCTGACCTTCTTATTGACGACGAAACACAGAAATTGCATCGGAATTAAATACAAAAGGCACAATGCCGACTTAAGTACAAGAAGACTGACTCTTCCTACTGTCAATGTTTTGAACCATTCCTGTGACACTAGTTATAGATTCCGATGCTTCACTTCAGGTTTACTGTATCCCTCTGATCTTCTTATTGACGATGAAACACCAAAATTGCATCGGAATTAAATACAAAATGCACAATGCCGACTTAAGTACAAGAAGACTGACTCTTCTTACTGTCTATGTTTCGAACCATTCCTGTGACACTAGGTACAGATTCTGATGCTTCACTTCTGGTTTACTGTGTCCCTATGACCTTCTTATTGACGATGAAACACAGACATTGCATCGGAAATCAATACAAAATGCACAATGCCGACTTAAGTACAAGAAGACTGACTGTTCTTACTGACTATGATTTGAACCATTCCTGTGACACTAGTTAGAGATTCCGATGCTTCACTTCAGTTTTACGGTATCCCTCTGACCTTCTTATTGACGATGAAACACAGAAATTGCATCGGAATTAAATACAATAGGCACAATGCCGACTTAAGTACAAGAAGACTGACTCTTCCTACTGACTATGCTTTGAACCATTCCTGTGTCACTAGTTATAGATTCCGATGCTTCACTTCAGATTTACTGTATCCCTTGGACCTTCTCATTGACGACGAAACACAGAAATTGCATCGGAATTAAATAGGAAAGGCACCATGCCGGCTTAAGTACAAGAAGACTGACTCTTCCTAATATCTATGTTTTGAACCATTTATGTGACACTAGTTATAGATTCCGATGCTTCACTTCAGGTTTACTGTATCCCTCTGATCTTCTTATTCACGATGAAACACAGAATTTGCGTCGGAATTAAATACAAAAGGCACAATGCCGACTTAAGTACAAGAAGACTGACTCTTCTTACTGTCTATGTTTGAACCATTCCTGTGAACCTAGTTATAGATTCCGATGCTTGACATCAGGTTTACTGTATCCCTTTGACCATCTAATTGACGATGAAACTCAGAAATTGCATCGGAATTAAATAGAAAAAGCACAATGCCGACTTAAGTACAAGAAGTCTGACACTTCCTACTGTCTATGGTTTGAACCATTCCTGTGACACTAGTTATTGATTCCGATGCTTCACTTCAGGTTTACTGTATTCCTCTGACCTTCTTATTGACGATGAAACACAGAAATTGCATCGGAATTGAATACAAAAGGCACAATGCCGACTCAAGTACAAGAAGACTGAGTCATCCTACTGTCTATGTTTTGAACCATTCCTGTGACACTAGTTATGGATTCCGATGCTTCAATTCAGGTTTACTGTATCCCTCTGAACTTCTTATTGACGATGAAACACAGAAATTGCATCCGAATTAAATAGAAAAGGCACAATGCTGACTTAATTACAAGTAGACTGACTCATTTTATTCTCTATGATTTGAACCATTCCTGTGACACTAGTTATAGATTCCGATGCTTCTCTTCAGGTGTACTGTATCCCTTGGACTTTCTTAATGACGATGAAACACAGAAACTGCATCGGAATAAATACAAAAGGCACAATGCCGACTACAGTACAAGTAGACTGACCCTTCGTACTGTCTATGTCTTGAACCATTCCTGTGACTCTTGTTATAGATTCTGATGCTTCACTTCAGGTTTACTGTGTCCCTCTGACCTTCATATTGACGACGAAACACAGAATTTGCATCGGAATTAAATACAAAAGGCACAATGCCGACTTAAGTACAAGAAGACTGACTCTTCTTACTGACTATGATTTCAACCATTCCTGTGACACTAGTTAGAGATTCCGATGTTTCACTTCAGGTTTACGGTATCCCTCTGACTTTCTTATTGACGATGAAACACAGAAATTGCATCGGAATTCAATTAAAAGGCACAATGCCGACTTAAGTACAAGAAGACTGACTGTTCTTACTGACTATGTTTTGAACCATTACTGCGACACTAGGTATAGATTCCGATGCTTCACTTCACGTTTACTGTATCCCTCTGACCTTCTTATTGACGATGAAACCCAGAAATTGCATCGGAATTAAATACAAAAGGCACAATGCCGACTTAAGTACAAGAAGACTGACTCTTCCTACTGTCCATGCTTTGAACCGTTCCAGTGACACTAGTTATAGATTCCGATGCTCCACTTCCGGTTAACTGTATCCCTCTGACCTTCTTATTGACGATGAAACACCGAAATTGCATCGGAATTAAATACAAAAGGCACAATGCCGACTTAAGTACAAGAACACTGACCCTTCTTACTGTCTATGTTTTGAACCATTCCTGTGACACTAGTTATAGATTCCAATGCTTCACTTCAGGTTTACAGTATACCTTGGACCTTCTGATTGACGATGAAACACAAAAATTGCATCGGAATTAAATAGAAGAGGCGCAATGCCGACTTAAGTACAGGAAGACTGACCCTTCTTACTGTCTATGTTTTGAACCATTCCTGTGACACTAGTTTGAGATTCCGATGCTTCACTTCAGGTGTATTGCATCCCTTGGAACTTGTTACTGACGATGAAACACGGAAATTGCATCGGAATTAACAAGAAAAGGCACAATGCCGTCTTAAGTACAAGAAGACTGACTCTTCCTACTGACTATGTTTGAACCATTACTGCGACGCTAGTTATAGATTCCGATGCTTCACTTCAGGTTTACTTTATCCCTTGGACCCTCTTATTGACGTTGAAACACAGAAATTGCATCGGAATTAAACACAAAAGGCACAATGCCGACTTGAGTACGAGAAGACTGACCCTTCCTGTTGCCTATGTTTTGAACCATTCCTGTGCCACTAGTTATAGATTCCGATGCTTCACTTCAGGGTTACTGTATCCCTCTGACCTTCTTATTGACAATGAAACTCAGAAATTGCATCGGAATTAAATAGAAAAGGCACAATGCCAACTTAAGTACAAGAAGACTGATTCTTCTTACTGTCTATGATTTGAACCATTCCTGTGACACTAGTTATAGATTCCGATGCTTCGCTTCAGGTTTACTGTATCCCTCTGACCTTCTTATTGACGACGAAACACAGCAATTGCATCGGAATTAAATAGAAAATGCACAATGAAGACTTATGTACAGGAAGACTGACTATTCCTACCGTCTATCTTTTGAACCCTTCCTGTTACACTAGTTACAGATTCCGATGCTTCACTTCAGGTTTACTGTACACCTCTTACCTTCTTATTGACGATGAAACACAGAAATTGCATCGGAATTAAATAGAAAAGGCACAATGCCGACTTAAGTACAAGAAGACTGACTCTTCTTACTGACTATGTTTTCAACCATTCCTGTGACACTAGTTATAGATTGCGATAGTTCACTTCAGGTTTACAGTATCCCTTGGACCTTCGTATTGACGATGAAACACAGAAATTGCATCGGAATTAAATACAAAAGGCACAATGCCGAGCTAAGTACAAGACGACTGTCTCTTCTTACTGACTATGTTTTTAACCATTCCTGTGACACTAGTTATAGATTCCGATGCCTCACGTCAGGTTTACTGTATCCCTTGGACTTTCTTATTGACGATGAAACACAGAAATTCCATCGGAATTAAATACAAAAGGCACAATGCCGACTTAAGTAAAAGTAGTCTGACTTATCCTATTGTCTACGTTTTGAACCATTCTTGTGACACTAGTTATAGATTCCGATGCTTCACTTCAGGTTTACTATATCCATCTGACCTTCTTATTGACGATGAAACAGAAATATTGCATCGGAATTAAATAGAAAAGGCACAATGCCGACATAAGTACAAGAAGACTGACTCTTCCAACTGTCTATGATTTGAACCATTCCTGTGACACTAGTTATAGATTCCGATGCTTCACTTCAGGTTTACTGTATCCCTCTGACCTTCTTATTGACGATGAAACACAGAAATTGCATCGGAATTAAATACAAAAGGCACAATGCCAACTTAAGTACATGTAGACTGACTCTTCCTACTGTCTATGTTTTGAACCATTCCTGTGACACTGGTTATAGAAGCGGATGCTTCATTTCGGGTTTACTGTATCTCTTGGACCTTCTTATTGACGATGAGTCACAGAAAGTGCAACGGAATTAAATAGAAAAGGCACAATGCCGACTTAAGTACAAGAAAACTGACCCTTCCTACAGTCTGTGTTTTGAACCATTCCTGTGACACTAGTTACAGATTCCGATGCTTCACTTCAGGTTAACTGTATCCCTCTGACCTTCGTATTGACAATGAACCACAGAAATAGCATCGGAATTAAATACAAAAGGCACAATGCCGACTTAAGAACAAGACGACTGACCCTTCTTACTGTCTATGTTTTGAACCATTCCTGTGACAATAGTTATAGATTCCGATGCTTCACTTCAAGTTTACAGTATCCCTTGGACCTTCTTATTGACGATGAAACACAGAAATTACATCGGAATTAAATAGAAATGGCACAATGCCGAGGCCGGCCGCGGTGGTCTCGCGGTTCTAGGCGCGCAGTCCGGAACCGTGCGACTGCTGCGGTCGCAGGTTCGAAACCTGCCTCGGGCATGGATGTGTGTGATGTCCTTAGGTTAGTTAGATTTAAGTAGTTCAAAGTTCTAGGGGACTGAAGACCACAGCAGTTGAGTCCCATAGTGCTCAGAGCCATTTGAACCACAATTCCGACTTATGTACAGGAAGACTGACTCTTCTTACTGTCTATGTTTTGAACCATTCCTCTGACACTAGTTATAGATTCCGATGCTTCACTTCAGGTGTACTGCATCCCTTGGACCTTGTTACTGACGATGAAACACGGAAATTGCATCGGAATTAAATAGAACAAGCACAATGCCGACTTAAGTACAAGAAGACTGACTCATCTTACTGTCTATGTTTTGAACCATTCCTGTGACACTAGTTATAGAATCCGATGCCTCACTTCAGGTTTACTGTATGCCTCTGACCTTCTTATTGACGATGAAACAAATAAATTGCATCGGAATTAAATAGAAAAGGCACAATGCCGACCTAAGTACAAGAAGACTGACTCTTCCTACTTTCTATGTTTTGAACCATTCCTGTGACACTAGTTATAGATTCCGATTCTTCACTTCAGGTTTACTGTATCCCTCTGACCTTCTTATTGACGATGAAACACAGAAATTGCATCGGAAGTAAATCCAAAAGGCACAATGCCGACTCAAGTACAAGAAGACTGATTCTTCTTACTGTCTATGTTTGAACCATTCCTGTGACACTAGTTATAGATTCCGATGCCTCACTTCAGGTTTACTGTATCCCTCTGACCTTCTTATTGACGATGAAACACAGAAATTGCATCGGAATTCAATAGAAAAGGCACAATGCCGAGATAAGTACAAGAAGACTGACTCTTCCTACCGTCTATGTTTTGAACCATTCCTGTTACACTAGTTATAGATTCTAATGCTTCACTTCAGGTTTACTGTATACCTCTTACCTTCTTATTGACGATGAAACACAGAAATTGCATCGGAATTAAATAGAAAAGGCACAATGCCGACTTAAGTACAAGATGACTGACTCTTCTTACTGACTATGTTTCGAATCATTCCTGTGACAATAGTTATAGATTGCGATGCTTCACTTCAGGTTTACTGTATCCCTTGGACCTTCTTATTGACGAAGAAACACAGAAATTGCATCGGAATTAAATACAAAAGGCACAATGCCGACCTAAGTACAAGAAGATTGACTCTTCTTACTGACTATATTTTGAACCATTCCTGTGACACTAGGTATAGATTCCGATGCCTCACTTCAGGTTTACTGTTTTCCTTGGACTTTCTTATTGACGATGAAACACAGAAATTCCATCGGAATGAAATACAAAGGGCACAATGCCGACTTAAGTACAAGTAGTTTCACTTTTCCTACTGTCTATGATTTGAACCATTCCTGTGACACTATTTATAGATTCCGATTTATCACTTCTGGTTTACTGTATCCCTCTGACCTTCTTATTGACGAAGAAACAGAGATATTGCATCGGAATTAAATAGAAAAGGCACAATGCCGACTCAAGTACAAGAAGACTGACTCTTCCTACTGTCTATGTTTTGAACAATTCCTGTGACACTAGTTATAGAATCCGATGCTTCGCTGCAGGTTTATTGTATCCCTTGGATCTTCTTATTGACAATGAAACACAGAAAGTGCAACGGAATTAAATAGAAAAGGCACAATGCCGACTTAAGTACAAAAAGACTGACTCTTCCTACTGACTACGTTTTGAACCATTCCTGTGACACTAGTTACAGATTCCGATGCTTCACTTCAGGTTTACTGTATCCCTCTGACCTTCGTATTGACAATGAAACACAGAAATTGCATCGGATTTAAATACAAAAGGCACAATGCCGACTCAGGTACAAGAAGACTGCCTCTTCCTACTGTCCATGGTTTGAACCATTCCTGTGACACTAGTTATAGATTCCGATGCTTCACTTCCCGTTAACTGAATCCCTCTGAACTTCTTATAGTCGATGAAACACCGAAATTGCATCGGAATGAAATACAAAAGGCACAATGCCGACTTAAGTACAAGAAGACTGACCCTTCTTATTGTCTATGTTTTGAACCGTTCCTGTGACACTAGTTATAGATTCCGATGATTCACGTCAGGTTTACAGTATCCCTTGGACCTTCTTATTGACGATGAAACACAGAAATTGCATCGGAATTAAACAGAAAAGGCACATTGCCGACTTAAGTACAGGAAGACTGACCCTTCTTACTCTCTATGTTTTGAACAATTCCTGTGACAATAGTTATAGATTCCGATGCTTCACTTCAGGTTTACAGTATCCGTCAGACCTTCGTATTGACGATGAAACACCGAAATTGCAACGGAATTAAATAGAAAAGGCACAATGCCGACTTATATACAAGAGGACTGACTCTTCTTACTGACTATGTTTTATACCATTCCTGTGACTCTAGTTATAGATTCCGATGCCTCACTTCAGGTTTACTGTATCCCTCTGACCTTCTTATTGACGATGAAACACAGAAATTCTATCGGAATTAAATAGAAAAGGCACAATGCCGATTTAAGTACAAGAAGACTGACTCTTCTTACTGCCTATGTTTTGAACCATTCCTGTGACACTAGTTATAGATTCCGATGCCTCACTTCAGGTTTACTGTATCCCTGTGACCTTCTTATTGACGATGAAACACAGAAATTGCATCGGAATTAAATAGAAAAGGCACAATGCCGACTTAAGTGCAAGAAGACTGACTCATCCTATTGTCAATGTTTTGAACCATTCCTGTGACACTAGTTATAGATTCCGATTTCTCACTTCAGGTTTACTGTATCCCTCTGACCTTCTTATTGACGATGAAACACAGAAATTGCATCGGAATTAAATACAAAAGGCACAATGCCGACTTAAGTACAAGAAGACTGACACATCTTACTGTCTATGTTTTGAACAATTCCTGTGAGAATAGTTATAGATTCCGATGCTTCACTTCAGAATTACAGTATCCCTCTGACCTTCTTATTGACGATGAAACACAGAAATTGCATCGGAATTAAATACAAAATGCACAATGTAGACTTAAGTACAAGAAGACTGACTCTTCTTACTGTCTATGTTTCGAACCATTCCTGTGACACTAGTTATAGATTCCGATGCCTCACTTCAGGTTTACTGTATCCCTGTGACCTTCTTATTGACGATGAAACACAGAAATTGCATCGGAATTAAATAGAAAACGCACAATACCGACTTAAGTACAAGAAGACTGACTCTTCTAACTGTCTATGATTTGAACCATTCCTATGACACTAGTTATAGATTCCGGTGCTTCACATTAGGTTTACTGTATACCTTTTACCTTCTTATGGACGATGAAACACAGAAATTGCATCGGAATTAAATAGAAAAGGCATAATGCCGACTCAAGTACAAGAAGACTGACTCTTCATACTGCCTATGTTTTGAACCACTCCTGTGACACTAGTTATAGATTCCGATGCCTCACTTCAGGTTTACTGTATCCCTCTGACCTTCTTATTGACGATGAAACACAGAAATTGCATCGGAATTGAACACAAAAGGCACAATGCCGACTCAAGTACAAGAAGACTGAGTCTTCCTACTGTCTATGTTTTGAACCATTCCTGTGACACTAGTTATAGATTCCGATGCTTCACTTCAGGTTTACTGTATCCCTCTGAACTTCTTATTGACGATGAAACACAGAAATTGCATCCGAATTAAATAGAAAAAGCGCAATGCTGACTTAAGTACAAGTAGACTGACTCTTTTTACTCTCTATGGTTTGAACCATTCCTGTGACACTAGATATAGATTCCGATGCTTCACTTCAGGTGTACTGTATCCCTTGGACTTTCTTAATGACGATGAAACACGGAAACTGCATCGGAATAAATACAAGAGGCACAATGCCGACTTAAGTACAAGTAGACTGACCCTTCGTTCTGTCTATGTCTTGAACCATTCCTGTGGCACTAGTTATGGATTCTGATGCTTCACTTCAGGTTTACTGTGTCCCTCTGACCTTCTTATTGACGACGAAACACAGAAATTGCATCGAAATTAAATACAAAAGGCACAATGCCGACTTAAGTACAAGATGACTGACTCTTCTTACTGACTATGATTTGAACCATTCCTGTGACACTAGTTAGAGATTCCGATGCTTCACTTCAGTTTTACGGTATCCCTCTGACCTTCTTATTGACGATGAAACACAGAAATTGCATCGGAATTAAATACAAAAGGCACAATGCCGACTTAAGTACAAGAAAACTGACTCTTCCTACTGACTATGCTTTGAACCATTCCTGTGTCACTAGTTATAGATTCCGATGCTTCACTTCAGATTTACTGTATCCCTTGGACCTTCTCATTAACGACGAAACACAGAAATTGCATCGGAATTAAATAGGAAAGGCACTATGCCGGCTTAAGTACAAGAAGACTGACTCTTCCTAATGTCTATGTTTTGAAACATTTATGTAACACTAGATATAGATTCCGATGCTTCACTTCAGGTTTACTGTATCCCTCTGATCTTCTTAATCACGATGAAACACAGAATTTGCGTCGGAATTAAATACAAAAGGCACAATGCCGACTTAAGTACAAGAAGACTGACTCTTCTTACTGTCTATGTTTGAACCATTCCTGTGAACCTAGTTATAGATTCCGATGCTTGACTTCAGGTTTACTGTATCCCTTTGACCATCTAATTGACGATGAAACTCAGAAATTGCATCGGAATTAAATAGAAAAAGCAAAATTCCTACTTAAGTACAAGAAGTCTGACACTTCCTACTGTCTATGGTTTGAACCATTCCTGTGACACTAGTTATTGATTCCGATGCTTCACTTCAGGTTTACTGTATTCCTCTGACCTTCTTATTGACGATGAAACACAGAAATTGCATCGGAATTGAATACAAAAGGCACAATGCCGACTCAAGTACAAGAAGACTGAGTCATCCTACTGTCTATGTTTTGAACCATTCCTGTGACACTATTTGTGGATTCCGATGCTTCACTTCAGGTTTACTGTATTCCTCTGAACTTCTTATTGACGATGAAACACAGAAATTGCATCCGAATTAAATAGAAAAGGCACAATGCTGACTTAATTACAAGTAGACTGACTCATTTTATTCTCTATGATTTGAACCATTCCTGTGACACTAGTTATAGATTCCGATGCTTCTCTTCAGGTGTACTGTATCCCTTGGACTTTCTTAATGACGATGAAACACAGAAACTGCATCGGAATAAATACAAAAGGCACAATGCCGACTACAGTACAAGTAGACTGACCCTTCGTACTGTCTATGTCTTGAACCATTCCTGTGACTCTTGTTATAGATTCTGATGCTTCACTTCAGGTTTACTGTATCCCTCTGACCTTCATATTGACGACGAAACACAGAATTTGCATCGGAATTAAATACAAAAGGCACAATGCCGACTTAAGTACAAGAAGACTGACTCTTCTTACTGACTATGATTTCAACAATTCCTGTGACACTAGTTAGAGATTCTGATGTTTCACTTCAGGTTTACGGTATCCCTCTGACTTTCTTATTGACGATGAAACACAGAAATTGCATCGGAATTCAATTACAAGGCACAATGCCGACTTAAGTACAAGATGACTGACTCTTCTTACTGACTATGTTTTGAACCATTACTGTGACACTAGTTATAGATTCCGATGCTTCACTTCAGGTTTACTGTATCCGTCTGACCCTCTTATTGACGATGAAACACAGAAATTGCATCGGAATTAAATACAAAAGGCACAATGCCGACTTAAGTACAAGAAGACTGCCTCTTCCTACTCTCTACGTTTTGAACCATTCCTGTGACACTAGTTATAGATTCCGATGCTTCACTTCAGGTTTACTGTATCCCTCTGACCTTCTTATTGACGATGAAACACAGAAATTGCATCGGGATTATATAGAAAAGGCACAATGCCGACTTAAGTACAAGAGGACTGACTCTTCTTACTGACTATGTTTTGACCCAATCCTGTGTCACTAGTTATAGATTCCGATGCCTCACTTCAGGTTTACTGTATCCCTTGGACTTTCTTATTGACGATGAAACACAGAAATTCCGTCGGAATTAAATACAAAAGGCACAATGCCGACTTAAGTACAAGAAGACTGAGTCTTCCTACTGTCTATGTTTTGAACCATTCCTGTGACACTAGTTATAGATTCCGATGCTTCACTTCAGGTTTACTGTATCCCTCTGAACTTCTTATTGACGATGAAACACAGAAATTGCATCCGAATTAAATAGAAAAAGCGCAATGCTGACTTAAGTACAAGTAGACTGACTCTTTTTACTCTCTATGGTTTGAACCATTCCTGTGACACTAGATATAGATTCCGATGCTTCACTTCAGGTGTACTGTATCCCTTGGACTTTCTTAATGACGATGAAACACGGAAACTGCATCGGAATAAATACAAGAGGCACAATGCCGACTTAAGTACAAGTAGACTGACCCTTCGTTCTGTCTATGTCTTGAACCATTCCTGTGGCACTAGTTATGGATTCTGATGCTTCACTTCAGGTTTACTGTGTCCCTCTGACCTTCTTATTGACGACGAAACACAGAAATTGCATCGAAATTAAATACAAAAGGCACAATGCCGACTTAAGTACAAGATGACTGACTCTTCTTACTGACTATGATTTGAACCATTCCTGTGACACTAGTTAGAGATTCCGATGCTTCACTTCAGTTTTACGGTATCCCTCTGACCTTCTTATTGACGATGAAACACAGAAATTGCATCGGAATTAAATACAAAAGGCACAATGCCGACTTAAGTACAAGAAAACTGACTCTTCCTACTGACTATGCTTTGAACCATTCCTGTGTCACTAGTTATAGATTCCGATGCTTCACTTCAGATTTACTGTATCCCTTGGACCTTCTCATTAACGACGAAACACAGAAATTGCATCGGAATTAAATAGGAAAGGCACTATGCCGGCTTAAGTACAAGAAGACTGACTCTTCCTAATGTCTATGTTTTGAAACATTTATGTAACACTAGTTATAGATTCCGATGCTTCACTTCAGGTTTACTGTATCCCTCTGATCTTCTTAATCACGATGAAACACAGAATTTGCGTCGGAATTAAATACAAAAGGCACAATGCCGACTTAAGTACAAGAAGACTGACTCTTCTTACTGTCTATGTTTGAACCATTCCTGTGAACCTAGTTATAGATTCCGATGCTTGACTTCAGGTTTACTGTATCCCTTTGACCATCTAATTGACGATGAAACTCAGAAATTGCATCGGAATTAAATAGAAAAAGCAAAATTCCTACTTAAGTACAAGAAGTCTGACACTTCCTACTGTCTATGGTTTGAACCATTCCTGTGACACTAGTTATTGATTCCGATGCTTCACTTCAGGTTTACTGTATTCCTCTGACCTTCTTATTGACGATGAAACACAGAAATTGCATCGGAATTGAATACAAAAGGCACAATGCCGACTCAAGTACAAGAAGACTGAGTCATCCTACTGTCTATGTTTTGAACCATTCCTGTGACACTATTTGTGGATTCCGATGCTTCACTTCAGGTTTACTGTATTCCTCTGAACTTCTTATTGACGATGAAACACAGAAATTGCATCCGAATTAAATAGAAAAGGCACAATGCTGACTTAATTACAAGTAGACTGACTCATTTTATTCTCTATGATTTGAACCATTCCTGTGACACTAGTTATAGATTCCGATGCTTCTCTTCAGGTGTACTGTATCCCTTGGACTTTCTTAATGACGATGAAACACAGAAACTGCATCGGAATAAATACAAAAGGCACAATGCCGACTACAGTACAAGTAGACTGACCCTTCGTACTGTCTATGTCTTGAACCATTCCTGTGACTCTTGTTATAGATTCTGATGCTTCACTTCAGGTTTACTGTATCCCTCTGACCTTCATATTGACGACGAAACACAGAATTTGCATCGGAATTAAATACAAAAGGCACAATGCCGACTTAAGTACAAGAAGACTGACTCTTCTTACTGACTATGATTTCAACAATTCCTGTGACACTAGTTAGAGATTCTGATGTTTCACTTCAGGTTTACGGTATCCCTCTGACTTTCTTATTGACGATGAAACACAGAAATTGCATCGGAATTCAATTACAAGGCACAATGCCGACTTAAGTACAAGATGACTGACTCTTCTTACTGACTATGTTTTGAACCATTACTGTGACACTAGTTATAGATTCCGATGCTTCACTTCAGGTTTACTGTATCCGTCTGACCCTCTTATTGACGATGAAACACAGAAATTGCATCGGAATTAAATACAAAAGGCACAATGCCGACTTAAGTACAAGAAGACTGCCTCTTCCTACTCTCTACGTTTTGAACCATTCCTGTGACACTAGTTATAGATTCCGATGCTTCACTTCAGGTTTACTGTATCCCTCTGACCTTCTTATTGACGATGAAACACAGAAATTGCATCGGGATTATATAGAAAAGGCACAATGCCGACTTAAGTACAAGAGGACTGACTCTTCTTACTGACTATGTTTTGACCCAATCCTGTGTCACTAGTTATAGATTCCGATGCCTCACTTCAGGTTTACTGTATCCCTTGGACTTTCTTATTGACGATGAAACACAGAAATTCCGTCGGAATTAAATACAAAAGGCACAATGCCGACTTAAGTACAATTAGTCTGACTTTTCCTACTGTCTATGTTTGAACCATTCCTGTGACACTAGTTATAGATTCCGATGCTTCACTTCACGTATACTGTATCCATCTGACCTTCTTATTGACGATGAAACAGAGATATTGCATCGGAATTAAATAGAAAAGGCACAATGCCGACTTAAGTACAAGAAGACTGACTCCTCCTACTGTCTATGGTTTGAACCATTCCTGTGACATTAGTTATAGATTCCGATGCTTCACTTCAGGTTTACTGTATCCCTCTGACCTTCTTAATGAGGATAAAACACAGAAATTGCATCGGAATTAAATGCAAATGGCACAATGCCGACTCAAGTACAAGAAGACTGACTCTTCCAACAGTCTATGATTTGAACCATTCCTGCGACACTAGATATAGATTCCGATGCTTCACTTCACGTTTACTGTATCCCTCTGACCTCCTTATTGACGATGAAACCCAGAAATTGCATCGGAATTAAATACAAAAGGCACAATGCCGACTTAAGTACAAGAAGACTGACTCTTCCTACTGTCCATGCTTTGAACCGTTCCAGTGACACTAGTTATAGATTCCGATGCTCCACTTCCGGTTAACTGTATCCCTCTGACCTTCTTATTGACGATGAAACACCGAAATTGCATCGGAATTAAATACAAAAGGCACAATGCCGACTTAAGTACAAGAACACTGACCCTTCTTACTGTCTATGTTTTGAACCATTCCTGTGACACTAGTTTGAGATTCCGATGCTTCACTTCAGGTGAATTGCATCCCTTGGAACTTGTTACTGACGATGAAACACGGAAATTGCATCGGAATTAACAAGAAAAGGCACAATGCCGTCTTAAGTACAAGAAGACTGACTCTTCCTACTGACTATGTTTGAACCATTACTGCGACACTAGTTATAGATTCCGATGCTTCACTTCAGGTTTACTTTATCCCTTGGACCTTCTTATTGACGTTGAAACACAGAAATTGCATCGGAATTAAACACAAAAGGCACAATGCCGACTTGAGTACGAGAAGACTGACCCTTCCTGTTGCCTATGTTTTGAACCATTCCTGTGCCACTAGTTATAGATTCCGATGCTTCACTTCAGGGTTCCTGTATCCCTCTGACCTTCTTATTGACAATGAAACTCAGAAATTGCATCGGAATTAAATAGAAAAGGCACAATGCCAACTTAAGTACAAGAAGACTGATTCTTCTTACTGTCTATGTTTTGAACCATTCCTGTGACACTAGTTATAGATTCCGATGCTTCGCTTCAGGTTTACTGTATCCCTCTGACCTTCTTAATGACGACGAAACACAGCAATTGCATCGGAATTAAATAGAAAATCCACAATGAAGACTTATGTACAAGAAGACTGACTATTCCTACCGTCTATCTTTTGAACCGTTCCTGTTACACTAGTTACAGATTCCGATGCTTCACTTCAGGTTTACTGTACACCTCTTACCTTCTTATTGACGATGAAACACAGAAATTGCATCGGAATTAAATAGAAAAGGCACAACGCCGACTTAAGTACAAGAATACTGACTCTCCTTACTGACTATGTTTTCAACCATTCCTGTGACACTAGTTATAGATTGCGATAGTTCACTTCAGGTTTACAGTATCCCTTGGACCTTCTTATTGACGATGAAACACAGAAATTGCATCGGAATTAAATACAAAAGGCACAATGCCGAGCTAAGTACAAGACGACTGACTCTTCTTACTGACTATGTTTTTAACCATTCCTGTGACACTAGTTATAGATTCCGATGCCTCACGTCAGGTTTACTGTATCCCTTGGACTTTCTTATTGACGATGAAACACAGAAATTCCATCGGAATTAAATACAAAAGGCACAATGCCGACTTAAGTAAAAGTAGTCTGACTTATCCTATTGTCTACGTTTTGAACCATTCCTGTGACACAAGTTATAGATTCCGATGCTTCACTTCAGGTGTACTTTAGCCCTTGGACGTTCTTATTGACGATGAAACACAGAAATTGCATCGGAATTAAATATAAAAGGCACAATGCCGACTTAAGTACAAGTAGACTGACTCTTCTTACTGTCTATGTTTTGAATCATTCCAGTAACACTAGTTATAGATTTTGATGCTTCACTTCAGGATTACTGTGTCCCTCTGACCTTCCTATTGACGACGAAACACAGAAATTCCATCGGAATTAAATACAAAAGGCACAATGCCGACTTAAGTAAAAGTAGTCTGACTTATCCTATTGTCTACGTTTTGAACCATTCCTGTGACACAAGTTATAGATTCCGATGCTTCACTTCAGGTGTACTTTATCCCTTGGACGTTCTTATTGACGATGAAACACAGAAATTGCATCGGAATTAAATATAAAAGGCACAATGCCGACTTAAGTACAAGTAGACTGACTCTTCTTACTGTCTATGTTTTGAATCATTCCAGTAACACTAGTTATAGATTTTGATGCTTCACTTCAGGATTACTGTGTCCCTCTGACCTTCCTATTGACGACGAAACACAGAAATTGCATTGGAATTAAATACAAAAGCACAATGCCGACTTATGTACAAGAAGACTGACTTTTCTTACTGACTGTGTTTTGAACCATTCCTGTGACACTAGTTATAGATTCCGATGCTTCACTTATAGGTTTACTCTATCCCTCTGACCTTCTTATTGACGATGAAACACAGAAATTGCATCGGAATTCAATAAAAAGGCACAACGCCGATTTAAGTACAAGAAGACTGATTCTTCTTACTGACACTGTTTTGAACCATTCCTGTGACACTAGATATAGATTCCGATGCTTCACTTCAGGTTTACTGTATCCCTCTGACCTTCTTATTGCCGATGAAACACAGAAATTGCATCGGAATGAAATACAAAAGGCACAATCCCGACTTAAGTACAAGAAGACTGACTCTTCCAACTCTCTATGTCTTGAACCATTCTTGTGACACTAGTTACAGATTCCGATGCTTCACTTCAGGTTTACTGTATCCCTCTGACTTTCTTATTGAAGATGAAACACACAAATTGCTTCGGAATTAAATACAAAAGGCACAATGCCTTTTTAAGTACAAGAAAACTGACTCTTCTTACTGTCTATGTTTTGAACCATTCCTGTGACACCAGATATAGATTCTGATGCTTCACTTCAGGTTCTAATGGCTCTGAGAACTATGGGAATCAACTGCTGTGGTCATCAGTCCCCTAGAACTTAGAACTACTTAAACCTAACTAACCTAAGGACATCACACACATCCGTGAACGAGGCAGGATTTGAACCTGCGAGCGTAGCGGTCGCACGGTTCCGGACTGCGCGCCTAGGACCGCGAGAGCTTCACTTCAGGTTTACTATATCACTCTGACCTTCTTATTGACGATGAAACGCAGAAATCGCATCGGAATTAAATACAAAAAGCACAATGCCGACTTAAGTACAAGAAAAATGACTCTTCTTACTATCTATGTTTTCAACCATTCCTGTGACACTAGTTATAGTTTCCGATGCTTCACTTCAGGTTTACTGTATCACTCTGACCTTCTTATTGACGATGAAGCACAGAAATTGCAACAGAATTAAATACAAAAGGCACAATGCCGACTCAAGTACAACAACACTGGCTCTTCTTACTGTCTATGTTTTGAGCCATTTCTGTGACACTAGTTATAGATTCCGATGCTTCACTTCAGGTTTACTGTATTCCTCTGACCTTCTTATTGACGAAGAAACACAGATATTGCATCGGAATTAAATACAAAAGGCACAGTGCCGACTTAAGTACAAGAAGACTGACCCTTCCTACTGTCTATGTTTTGAACCATTCCTGTGACACTAGTTATAGATTCCGATGCTTCACTTCAGGTTTACTGTGTCTCTCTGACCTTCGTATTGACGATGAAACACAGAAATTGCATCGGAATTAAATACAAAGTCACAATGCCGACTTAAGTACAAAGGGACTGATTCTTCTTACTGTCTACGTTTTGAACCATTCCTGTGACACTAGTTATAGATTCCGATGCTTCACTTCAGGTTTACTGTATCCCTCTGACCTTCTTATTGACGATGAAACACAGAAATTGCATCTTAATTAAATTCAAATGGCACAATGCCGACTTCAGTACAAGAACACTTACTCTTCTTTTTGTCTATAGTTAGAAACATTCCTGTGCCACTAGTTATAGATTCCGATGCTTCACTTCAGGTTTACTGTATCACTCTGACCTTCTTATTGACGATGAAACACAGAAATTGCATCGGAATGAAACACAAAAGGCACAATGCCGACTCAAGCACAAGAAGACTGGCTCTTCTTACTGTCTATGTTTTTAACCATTCCTGTGACACTAGTTATAGATTCCGACGCTTCACTTCTGTTTTATTGTATCCCTCTGACCTTCTTATTGACGATGAAACACAGAAATTGCATCGGAATTAAATACAAAAGGCACAATGCCGACTTAAGTACAAGAAAACTGACCCTTCTTACTCTCTATATTTTGAACCATTCCTGTGACACTAGTTGTAGATTCCGATGCTTCACTTCAGGTTTACTGTATCCCTCTCAGCTTCTTATTTACGATGAAACACAGAAATTGCATCGGAATTATATACAAGAGGCACAATGCCGACTTAAGTACAAGAAGACTGACTCTTCTTACTGTCTATGTTTTGAACCATTCCAGTGACACTACTTATAGCTTCCGATGCTTCACTTCAGGTTTACTGTATCCCTTTCACCTTCTTATTGACGTTGAAACTCAGAAATTGCATCTTAATGAAATGCAAAAGGCACAATGCCGACTTAAGTACAAGATGACTGACTCTTCTTACTGTCTATGTTTTGAACCAATCCTGTGACACTAGTTATAGATTCCGATGCTTCACTTCAGGTTTACTGTATCCCTCTGACCTTATTATTGACGTTGAGACACAGAAATTGCATCTTAATTAAATACAAAAGGCAGAGTGCCGACTTCAGTACAAGAGCACTGACTCTTCTTACTGTCTATGGTTTGAACCATTCCTGTGACACTAGTTATAGATCCCGATGCTTCACTTCAGGTTTACTGTATCCCTCTGACCTTCTTATTGACGATCAAACACAGAAAGTTCATCGAAATTAAATACAAAAGGCACAATGCCGACTCAGGTACAAGAAGACTGACTCTTCTTACTGTCTATGTTGTGAACCATTCCTGTGACACTAGTTATAGATTCCGATGTTTCAACTCTGGTTTACTCTATCCCTCTGACCATCTTAGTGACTATTAAACACCGAAATTGCATCCGAATTAAATACAAAAGGCACAATGCCGACCCAAGTACAAGAAGACTGACTCTTCTTACTGTCTATGTTTTGAACCATTCCTGTGACACTAGTTATAGATTCCGATGCTCCACTTCAGGTTTACTGGATCACTCTGACCTTCTTATTGACGATGAAGCACAGAAATTGCAACGGAATTAAATACAAATTGCACAATGCCGACTCAAGTACAACAAGACTGGCTCTTCTTACTGTCTCTGTTTTGGACCATTTCTGTGACACTAGTTATAGATTCCGATGCTTCACTTTAGGTTTACTGTATTCCTCTGACCTTCTTATTGACGAAGAAACACAGATATTGCATCGGAAATAAATACAAAATGCACAGTGCCGACTTAAGTACAAGAAGACTGACCCTTCTTACTGTCTATGTTTTGAACCACTCCTGTGACACTAGTTATAGATTCCGATGCTTCACTTCAGGTTTACTGTATCCCTCTTACCTTCGTATTGACGATGAAACACAGAAATTGCATCGGAATTAAATACAAAAGGCACAATGCCGATTTAAGTACAAAAAGACTGACTCTTCTTACTGTCTACGTTTTGAACCATTCCTGTGACACTAGTTATAGATTCCGATGCTTCACTTCAGGTTTACTGTATCCCTCTGTCCTTCTTATTGACGATGAAACACAGAAATTGCATCTTAATTAAATGCAAAAGGCACAATGCCGACTTAAGTACAAGATGACTGACTCTTCTTACTGTCTATGTTTTGAACCATTCCTGTGACACTAGTTATAGATTCCGATGCTTCACTTCAGGTTTACTGTATCCCTTTCACCGTCTTATTGACGTTGAAACACAGATATTGCATCTTAATTAAATGCAAAAGGCACATTGCCGACTTAAGTACAAGATGACTGACTCTTCTTACTGTCTATGATTTGAACCATTCCTGTGACACTAGTTATAGATTCCGATGCTTCACTTCAGGTTTACTGTATCCCTCTGTCCTTCTTATTGACGATGAAACACAGAAATTGCATCGGAATTTAACACAAAAGGCACAATACCGACTCAAGCACAAGAAGACTAGCTCTTCTTACTGTCTATGTTTTGAACCATTCCTGTGACACTAGTTATAGATTCCGATGCTTCACTTAGGGTTTACTGTATCCCTCTCATCTTCTTATTGATGATGAAACACAGAAATTGCGTCGAAATTAAATATAAAAGACACAATGCCGACATAAGTACAAAAAGTCTGACTCTTCTTACTCTCTATGTTTTGAACCATTCCTGTGACACTAGTTATAGATTTCGATGCTTCACTTCAGGGTTACTGTATCCCTCTGACCTTCTTATTGACGATGAAACACAGAAATTGCATCGGAATTAAATACAAAAGGCACAATGCCAAGTACAAGGAAACTGACTCTTCTTACTGTCTATGTTTTGAACCATTCCTGTGACACTAGTTATAGATTCCGATGCTTCACTTCAGGTTTACTGTATCCCTCTGACCATCTTATTGACGATGAAACACAAAAATTGCATCGGAATTAAATACAAAACGCACAATGCCGACTCAAGTACAAGAAGACTGGCTCTTCTTACTGTCTATGTTTTGAACCATTCCTGTGACACTAGTTATAGATTCATATGCTTCACTTCAGGTTTACCGTATCCCTCTGACCTTCTTATTGACGATGAAACACAGAAATTGCATCGGAATGAAATACAAAAGGCACAATCCCGACTTAAGTACAAGAAGACTGACTCTTCCAACTCTCTATGTCTTGAACCATTCTTGTGACACTAGTTACAGATTCCGATGCTTCACTTCAGGTTTACTGTATCCCTCTGACTTTCTTATTGAAGATGAAACACACAAATTGCTTCGGAATTAAATACAAAAGGCACAATGCCTTTTTAAGTACAAGAAAACTGACTCTTCTTACTGTCTATGTTTTGAACCATTCCTGTGACACCAGATATAGATTCTGATGCTTCACTTCAGGTTCTAATGGCTCTGAGAACTATGGGAATCAACTGCTGTGGTCATCAGTCCCCTAGAACTTAGAACTACTTAAACCTAACTAACCTAAGGACATCACACACATCCGTGAAGGAGGCAGGATTTGAACCTGCGAGCGTAGCGGTCGCACGGTTCCGGACTGCGCGCCTAGGACCGCGAGAGCTTCACTTCAGGTTTACTATATCACTCTGACCTTCTTATTGACGATGAAACGCAGAAATCGCATCGGAATTAAATACAAAAAGCACAATGCCGACTTAAGTACAAGAAAAATGACTCTTCTTACTATCTATGTTTTCAACCATTCCTGTGACACTAGTTATAGATTCCGATGCTTCACTTCAGGTTTACTGTATCACTCTGACCTTCTTATTGACGATGAAGCACAGAAATTGCAACAGAATTAAATACAAAAGGCACAATGCCGACTCAAGTACATCAACACTGGCTCTTCTTACTGTCTATGTTTTGAACCATTTCTGTGACACTAGTTATAGATTCCGATGCTTCACTTCAGGTTTACTGTATTCCTCTGACCTTCTTATTGACGAAGAAACACAGATATTGCATCGGAATTAAATACAAAAGGCACAGTGCCGACTTAAGTACAAGAAGACTGACCCTTCCTACTGTCTATGTTTTGAACCATTCCTGTGACACTAGTTATAGATTCCGATGCTTCACTTCAGGTTTACTGTGTCTCTCTGACCTTCGTATTGACGATGAAACACAGAAATTGCATCGGAATTAAATACAAAGTCACAATGCCGACTTAAGTACAAAGGGACTGATTCTTCTTACTGTCTACGTTTTGAACCATTCCTGTGACACTAGTTATAGATTCCGATGCTTCACTTCAGGTTTACTGTATCCCTCTGACCTTCTTATTGACGATGAAACACAGAAATTGCATCTTAATTAAATTCAAATGGCACAATGCCGACTTCAGTACAAGAACACTTACTCTTCTTTTTGTCTATAGTTAGAAACATTCCTGTGCCACTAGTTATAGATTCCGATGCTTCACTTCAGGTTTACTGTATCACTCTGACCTTCTTATTGACGATGAAACACAGAAATTGCATCGGAATGAAACACAAAAGGCACAATGCCGACTCAAGCACAAGAAGACTGGCTCTTCTTACTGTCTATGTTTTTAACCATTCCTGTGACACTAGTTATAGATTCCGACGCTTCACTTCTGTTTTATTGTATCCCTCTGACCTTCTTATTGACGATGAAACACAGAAATTGCATCGGAATTAAATACAAAAGGCACAATGCCGACTTAAGTACAAGAAAACTGACCCTTCTTACTCTCTATATTTTGAACCATTCCTGTGACACTAGTTGTAGATTCCGATGCTTCACTTCAGGTTTACTGTATCCCTCTCAGCTTCTTATTTACGATGAAACACAGAAATTGCATCGGAATTATATACAAGAGGCACAATGCCGACTTAAGTACAAGAAGACTGACTCTTCTTACTGTCTATGTTTTGAACCATTCCAGTGACACTACTTATAGCTTCCGATGCTTCACTTCAGGTTTACTGTATCCCTTTCACCTTCTTATTGACGTTGAAACACAGAAATTGCATCTTAATTAAATGCAAAAGGCACAATGCCGACTTAAGTACAAGATGACTGACTCTTCTTACTGTCTATGTTTTGAACCAATCCTGTGACACTAGTTATAGATTCCGATGCTTCACTTCAGGTTTACTGTATCCCTCTGACCTTATTATTGACGTTGAGACACAGAAATTGCATCTTAATTAAATACAAAAGGCAGAGTGCCGACTTCAGTACAAGAACACTGACTCTTCTTACTGTCTATGGTTTGAACCATTCCTGTGACACTAGTTATAGATCCCGATGCTTCACTTCAGGTTTACTGTATCCCTCTGACCTTCTTATTGACGATCAAACACAGAAAGTTCATCGAAATTAAATACAAAAGGCACAATGCCGACTCAGGTACAAGAAGACTGACTCTTCTTACTGTCTATGTTGTGAACCATTCCTGTGACACTAGTTATAGATTCCGATGTTTCAACTCTGGTTTACTCTATCCCTCTGACCTTCTTAGTGACTATTAAACACCGAAATTGCATCCGAATTAAATACAAAAGGCACAATGCCGACCCAAGTACAAGAAGACTGACTCTTCTTACTGTCTATGTTTTGAACCATTCCTGTGACACTAGTTATAGATTCCGATGCTCCACTTCAGGTTTACTGGATCACTCTGACCTTCTTATTGACGATGAAGCACAGAAATTGCAACGGAATTAAATACAAATTGCACAATGCCGACTCAAGTACAACAAGACTGGCTCTTCTTACTGTCTCTGTTTTGGACCATTTCTGTGACACTAGTTATAGATTCCGATGCTTCACTTTAGGTTTACTGTATTCCTCTGACCTTCTTATTGACGAAGAAACACAGATATTGCATCGGAAATAAATACAAAATGCACAGTGCCGACTTAAGTACAAGAAGACTGACCCTTCTTACTGTCTATGTTTTGAACCACTCCTGTGACACTAGTTATAGATTCCGATGCTTCACTTCAGGTTTACTGTATCCCTCTTACCTTCGTATTGACGATGAAACACAGAAATTGCATCGGAATTAAATACAAAAGGCACAATGCCGATTTAAGTACAAAAAGACTGACTCTTCTTACTGTCTATGTTTTGAACCATTCCTGTGACACTAGTTATAGATTCCGATGCTTCACTTCAGGTTTACTGTATCCCTTTCACCGTCTTATTGACGTTGAAACACAGATATTGCATCTTAATTAAATGCAAAAGGCACATTGCCGACTTAAGTACAAGTTGACTGACTCTTCTTACTGTCTATGATTTGAACCATTCCTGTGACACTAGTTATAGATTCCGATGCTTCACTTCAGGTTTACTGTATCCCTCTGACCTTCTTATTGACGATCAAACACAGAAAATTCATCGAAATTAAATACAAAAAGCACAATGCCGACTCAAGTGCAAGAAGACTCTCTCTTCTTACTGTCTATGTTTTTAACCATTCCTGTGACACTAGTTATAGATTCCGATGCCTCACATCAGGATTACTGTATCCCTCTGACCTTCTTATTGACGGTAACGCAGAAATTGCATCGGAATTAAATACAAAAGCACAATGCCGACTTAAGTACAAGAAGACTGACTCTTCCTTCTGCCTATGCTTTGATCCATTTCTGTGACACTAGTTATAGATTCCAATGCTTCACTTCAGGTTTACTGTATCCCTCTGACCTTCTTATTGACGATGAAACACAGAAATTGCATCTTAATTAAATACAAAAGGCACAATGCAGACGTAAGTACAAGAACCTTGACTCATCTTACTGTCTATGTTTTGAACCATTCCTGTGACACTAGTAATAGATTCCGATGCTTCAGTTCAGGTTTACTGTATCCCTCTGACCTTCTGATTGACGATCAAACGCGGAAACTTCATCGGAATTAAATTTAAAAGGCACAATGCCGATTGAAGTACAAGAAGACTGGCTCTTCCTACTGTCTATGCTTTGAGCCATTCCTGTGACACTAGTTATAGATTCCGATGCTTCACTTCTGGTTTACTATATCCCTCTTACCTTCTTATTGGCGATGAAACACAGAAATTGCATCTTAATTAAATACACAAGGCACAATGCCGACTTCAGTACAAGAACACTGACCCCTCTTACTGTCTATGGTTAGAACCATTCCTGTGCCACTAGTTATAGATTCCGATGCTTCACTTCAGGTTTACTGTACCATTCTGACCTTCTTATTGACGATGAAACACAGAAATTGCATCGGAATTTAACACAAAAGGCACAATACCGACTCAAGCACAAGAAGACTAGCTCTTCTTACTGTCTATGTTTTGAACCATTCCTGTGACACTAGTTATAGATTCCGATGCTTCACTTAGGGTTTACTGTATCCCTCTCATCTTCTTATTGATGATGAAACACAGAAATTGCGTCGAAATTAAATATAAAAGACACAATGCCGACATAAGTACAAAAAGTCTGACTCTTCTTACTCTCTATGTTTTGAACCATTCCTGTGACACTAGTTATAGATTTCGATGCTTCACTTCAGGGTTACTGTATCCCTCTGACCTTCTTATTGACGATGAAACACAGAAATTGCATCGGAATTAAATACAAAAGGCACAATGCCAAGTACAAGGAAACTGACTCTTCTTACTGTCTATGTTTTGAACCATTCCTGTGACACTAGTTATAGATTCCGATGCTTCACTTCAGGTTTACTGTATCCCTCTGACCATCTTATTGACGATGAAACACAAAAATTGCATCGGAATTAAATACAAAACGCACAATGCCGACTCAAGTACAAGAAGACTGGCTCTTCTTACTGTCTATGTTTTGAACCATTCCTGTGACACTAGTTATAGATTCATATGCTTCACTTCAGGTTTACCGTATCCCTCTGACCTTCTTATTGACGATGAAACACAGAAATTGAATCGGAATTAAATACAAAAGGCACAATGCCGACTCAAGTACAAGAAGACTGGCTACTCATACTGTCTATGTTTTGAACCATTCCTGTGACACTAGTTATAGATTCCGATGCTTCACTTCAGGTTTACTGTATCACTCTGACCTTCGTATTGACGATGAAACACAGAAATTGCATCGGAATTAAATACAAAAGGCACAATGCCGACTTAAGTACAAAAAAACTGACTCTTCTTACTGTCTACGTTTTGAACCATTCCTGTGACACTAGTCATAGATTCCGATGCTTCACTTCAGGTTTACTGTATCCCTCTGACCTTCTTATTGGCGATGAAACACAGTAATTGCATCGGAATTAAATACAAAAGGCAAAATGCCGACTTAAGTACAAGAAAACTGACTCTTCTTACTCTCTATGTTTTGAACCATTCCTGTGACACAAGTTACAGATTCCGATGCTTCACTACAGGTTTACTGTAGCCCTCTAAGCTTCTTATTGACTATGAAACACAGAAATTGCATCGGAATTATATACAAGAGGCACAATGCCGACTTAAGTACAAGATGACTGTCTCATCTTACTGTCTACGTTTTGAACCATTCCTGTGACACTAGTTATATATTCCGATGCCTCACATCAGGTTTACTGTATGAATCTGACCTTCTTATTGACAATGACAAAGAAATTGCATCGGAATTATATACAAAAGCACAATGACGACTTAAGTACATGAAGACTGACTCTTCCTTCTGTCTATGTTTTGTACCATTCCTGTGACACTAGTTATAGATTCCGATGCTTCACTTCAGGTTTACCGTATCCCTCTGACCTTCTTATTGACTATTAAACACCGAAATTGCATCCGAATTAAATACAAAATGCGCAATGCCGGCCCAAGTACAAGAAGACTGGCCCTTCTTACTGTCTATGTTTTGAACCATTCCTATGACACTAGTTATAGATTCATATGCTTCACTTCAGGTTTACCGTATCCCTCCGACCTTCTTATTGACGATGAAACACAGAAATTGAATCGGAATTAAATACAAAAGGCACAATGCCGACTCAAGTACAAGAAGACTGGCTACTCATACTGTCTATGTTTTGAACTATTCCTGTGACACTAGTTATAGATTCCGATGCTTCACTTCAGGTTTACTGTATCACTCTGACCTTCGTATTGACGATGAAACACAGAAATTGCATCGGAATTAAATACAAAAGGCACAATGCCGACTTAAGTACAAGATGACTGTCTCATCTTACTGTCTATGTTTTGAACCATTCCTGTGACACTAGTTATATATTCCGATGCCTCACATCAGGTTTACTGTATGCCTCTGACCTTCTTATTGACAATGACAAAGAAATTGCATCGGAATTATATGCAAAAGCACAATGACGACTTAAGTACATGAAGACTGACTCTTCCTTCTGTCTATGTTTTGTACCATTCCTGTGACACTAGTTATAGATTTCGATGCTTCACTTCAGGTTTACTGTATCCCTCTGACCTTCTTATTGACGATGAAACACAGAAATTGCATCGGAATTAAATACAAAAGGCACAATGCCAAGTACAAGAAAATTGACTCTTCTTACTGTCTATGTTTTGAAACATTCCTGTGACACTAGTTATAGATTCCCATGCTTCACTTCAGGTTTACTGTATCCCTCTGACCATCTTATTGACGATGAAACACAAAAATTGCATCGGAATTAAATACAAAACGCACAATGCCGACTCAAGTACAAGAAGACTGGCTCTTCTTACTGTCTATGAATTGAACCATTCCTGTGACACTAGTTATAGATTCATATGCTTCACTTCAGGTTTACCGTATCCCTCTGACCTTCTTATTGACGATGAATCACAGAAATTGAATCGGAATTAAATACAAGAGGCACAATGCCGACTCAAGTACAAGAAGACTGGCTACTCATACTGTCTATGTTTTGAACCATTCCTGTGACACTAGTTACAGATTCCGATGCTTCACTACAGGTTTACTGTATCCCTCTAAGCTTCTTATTGACGATGAAACACAGAAATTGCATCGGAATTATATACAAGAGGCACAATGCCGACTTAAGTACAAGATGACTGTCTCATCTTACTGTCTATGTTTTGAACCATTCCTGTGACACTAGTTATATATTCCGATGCTTCACTTCAGGTTTACCGTATCCCTCTGACCTTCTTATTGACTATTAAACACCGAAATTGCATCCGAATTAAATACAAAATGCACAATGCCGGCCCAAGTACAAGAAGACTGGCCCTTCTTACTGTCTATGTTTTGAACCATTCCTATGACACTAGTTATAGATTCCGATGCTTCACTTCAGGTTTATTGTATCCCTCTGACCTTCTTATTAACGAAGAAACACGTAAATTGCATCGAAATTAAATACAAAAGGCACAATGCCGACTCAAGTACAAGAAGACTAGCTCTTCTTACTGACTATGTTTTGAACCATTTCTGTGACACTAGTAATAGATTCCGATGCTTCACTTCAGGTTTACTGTATCCCTCTGACCTTCTTATTGACGTTGAAACACAGAAATTGCATCGTAATTATATACAAAAGGCCCAATGCCGACTTAAGTACAAGAAAACTGACTCTTCATACTGTCTATGTTTTGAACCATTCCTGTGACACTAGTTATAGATTCCGATGCTTCACTTCAGGTTTACTGTATCCCTCTGACCTTCTTATTGACAATGAAACACAGAAATTGCATCTTAATTAAATACAAGAGTTACAATGCAGACGTAAGTACAAGAAGACTGACTCTTCTTACTGTCTATGTTTTGAACCATTCCTGTGACACTAGTAATAGATTCCGATGCTTCACATCAGGTTTACTGTATTCCTCTGACCTTATTATTTACGATCAAACACGGAAAATTAATCGGAATTAAATAGAAAAGGCACAATGCCGACTCAAGTACAAAAACACTGGCTCTTCTTGCTGTTTATGCTTTGAACCAATCCTGTGACACTAGTTATAGATTCCGATGCTTCACTTCAGGTTTACTGTATCCCTCTGACCTTCTTATTGACGATGAAATACAGAAATTGCATATTAATTAAATTCAAAAGGCACAATGCCGACTTCAGTACAAGAACACTTACTCTTCTTTTTGTCTATGGTTAGAACCATTCCTGTGCCACTAGTTATAGATTCCGATGCTTCACTTCAGGTTTACTGTATCCCTCTAATCTTTTTATTGACGATGAAACACAGTAATTGCTTTGGAATTAAATATAAAAGGCACAATGCCGACTTGAGTACAAAAAGACTGACTCTTCTTACTCTCTATGTTTTGAACCATTCCTGTGACACCAGTTATAGATTCCGATGCTTCACTTCTGGTTTACTATATCCCTCTGACCTTCTTATTGGCGATGAAACTTAGAAATTGCATCTTAATTAAATACAGAAGGCACAATGCCGACTTCAGTACAAGAACACTGACTCCTCTTACTGTCTATGGTTAGAACCATTCCTGTGCCACTAGTTATAGATTCCGATGCTTCACTTCAGGTTTACTGTACCATTCTGACCTTCTTATTGACGATGAAACACAGAAATTGCATCGGAATGAAACACAAAAGGCACAATACCGACTCAAGCACAAGAAGACTAGCTCTTCTTACTGTCTATGTTTTGAACCATTCCTGTGACACTAGTTATAGATTCCGATGCTTCACTTAGGGTTTACTGTATCCCTCTCATCCTTTTATTGATGATGAAACACAGAAATTGCGTCGAAATTAAATATAAAAGACAAAATGCCGACTTAAGTACAAAAAGTCTGACTCTTCTTACTCTCTATGCTTTGAACCATTCCTGTAAAACTAGTTATAGATTCCGATGCTTCACTTCAGGTTTGCTGTATCCTTCTGACCATCTTACTGACGATGAAACACAAATATTGCATCGGAATTAAATACAAAACGCACAATGCCGACTCAAGTACAAGAAGACTGGCTCTTCTTACTGTCTATGCTTTGAACCATTCCTGTGACACTAGTTATAGATTCATATGCTTCACTTCAGGTTTACCGTATCCCTCTGACCTTCTTATTGACGATGAATCACAGAAATTGAATCGGAATTAAATACAAGGGGCACAATGCCGACTCAAGTACAAGAAGACTGGCTACTCATACTGTCTATGTTTTGAACCATTCCTGTGACACTAGTTATAGATTCCGATGCTTCACTTCAGGTTTACTGTATCCCTCTGACCTTCTTATTGACAATGAAACACAGAAATTGCATCTTAATTAAATACAAGAGGTACAATGCAGACGTAAGTACAAGAAGACTGACTCTTCTTACTGTCTATGTTTTGAACCATTCCTGTGACACTAGTAATAGATTCCGATGCTTCACATCAGGTTTACTGTATTCCTCTGACCTTATTATTTACGATCAAACACGGAAAATTAATCGGAATTAAATAGAAAAGGCACAATGCCGACTCAAGTACAAGAAGACTGGCTCTTCTAACTATCTATGTTTTGAACCATTCCTGTGACACTAGTTATGGATTCCGATGCTTCACTTCAGGTTTACTGTATCCCTCTGATCTTCTTATTGACGATGAAACACAGAAATTGCATCGGAATCAATTATAAAAGGCACAATGCCAACTTAAGTACAAAAAAACTGACTCTTCTTACTCTCTATGCTTTGAACCATTCCTGTGAAACTAGTTATAGATTCCGATGCTTCACTTCAGGTTTGCTGTATCCCTCTGACCTTCTTATTGACGATGATACACAGATATTGCATCGGAATTAAATACAAAAGGCACAATGCAGACTTAAGTACAAGAAAACTGACTCTTCTTACTGTCTATGTTTTGAACCATTCCTGTGACACTAGTTATAGATTCCGATGCTTCACTTCAGGTTTACTGTATCCCTCCGACGTTCTTATTGACGATGAAACACAGATATTGCATCTTAATTAAATACAAAAGGCACAATGCCGACTTAAGTACAAGAAGACTGACTCTTCTTACTGTCTATGTTTTGAACCATTCCTGTGACCCTATTTATAGATTCCGATGCTTCTCTGCATTTTTACAGTATCCCTCTGACTTTCTTATTGTCGATGAAACACAGATATTGCATCTTAATTAAATACAAAATGCACAATGCCGACTTAAGTACAAGAAGACCGACTCTTCTTATTGTCTATGTTTTGAACCATTCCTGTGACACTAGTTATAGATTCCTATGCATCACTTAGGGTTTACTGTATCCCTCTGACCTTCTTATTGTCGATGAAACACAGAAATTGCATCGGAATTATATACAAAAGACACAATGCCGACTTAAGTACAAGAAGACTGACTCTTCTCACTGACTATGTTTTGAACCTTTCCTGTGACACTAGTTATTGATTCCGATGCTTCACTTCAGGTTGACTGTATCCCTCTGACCCTCTTATTGAGGATGAAACACAGATATTGCATATTAATTAAATACAAAAGGCACAATGCCGACTTAAGTACAAGAAGACTGACACTTCTTACTGTCTATGCTTTGAACCATTCCTGTGACCCTAGTTATAGATTCCGATGCTTCACTTCATTTTTACTGTATCCCTCTGACCTTCTTATTGACGACCAAACACAGAAAATCGATCGGAATTAAATACAAAAGGCACAATGCCGACTCAAATACAATTAGACTGGCTCTTCTTACTGTCTATGATTTGAACCATTCCTGTGACACTAGTTATAGATTCCGATGCTTAACTTCAGGTTCACTGTATCCAGCTGACTTTCTTACCGACGATGAACCACAGATATTGCATCGGAGTTAAATACAAAAGGCACAATTCCGACTTAAGTACAAGAAGACTGACTCTTCATACTGTCTATGTTTTGAACCATTCCTGTGACACTAGTTGTGGATTCCGATGCTTCACTTCAGTTTTACGGTATCCCTCTGATCTTCTTATTGACGATGAAACACAGAAACTGCATCGGAATTAAAAACAAGAGACACAATGCTGACTAAAGTACAAGAAGACTGACTCTACTTACTGTTTAAGTTTTGAACCAGTCCTGTGCCACTAGTTATTGATTCCGATGCTTCACTTCAGGTTTACTGTATCCAGCTGACCTTCTTATTGACGATGAAATACAGAAATTGCATCGGAATTAAATACAAAAGGAACAATGCCGACCCAAGTACAAGAGACTGGCTCTTCTTACTGTCTATGTTTTGAACCATTCCTGTGACACTAGTTATAGGTCCGATGCTTCACTTCTGGTTTATTGTATCCCTCTGACATTCTTATTGACGAAGAAACACATGAAGTGCAACGGAATTAAATACAAAAGGCACAATGCCGACACAAGGACAAGAAGACAGGCTCTTCTTACTGTCTATGTTTTGAACCATTTCTGTGACACTAGTTATAGATTCCGATGCTTCACCTCAGGTTTACTGTTTCCTTCTGACCTTCTTATTGACGATGAAACACAGAAATTGCATCGTAATTATATACAAAAGGCCCAATGCCGACTTAAGTACAAGGAAACTGCCTCCTCTTACTGTCTATGTTTTGAACCATTCCTCTGACACTAGTTATAGATTCCGATGCTTCACTTCAGGGTTACTGTATCCCTCTGACCTTCTTATTGACGATGAAACACAGAAATTGCATCATAATTAAATACAAAAGGCACAATGCAGACGTAAGTACATGAAGACTGACTCTTCTTACTGTCTATGTTTTGAACCATTCCTGTGACACCAGTAATACATTCCGATGCTTCACTTCAGGTTTACTGTATCCCTCTGACCTTCTTATTGACGATGAAACACAGAAATTGGATCGGAATTAAACACAAAAGGCACATTGCCGACTCAAGTACAAGAAGACTGGCTCTTCTAACTATCTATGTTTTGAACCATTCCTGTGACACTAGTTATGGATTCCGGTGCTTCACTTCAGTTTTACTGTGTCCCTCTGACCTTCTTATTAACGATGAAACACAGAAACTGCATCGGAATTAAATACAAAGGGCACAATGCTGACTAAAGTACAAGAAGACTGACTCTACTTACTGTTTATGTTTTGAACCATTCCTGTGCCACTAGTTATATATTCCGATGCTTCACTTCAGTTTTACTGTATCCCTCTGACCTTCTTATTGACGATCAACACAGAAAATTCATCGGAATTAAATAGAAAAGGCACAATGCCGACTCAAGTACAAGAAGACTAGCCCTTCTTACTGTCTATGCTTTGAACCATTCCTGTGACACTAGTTATAGATTCTGATGCTTCACTTCAGGTTTACTGTATCCCTCTGACCTTCTTATTGACGATGAAACACAGAAATTGCATCGGAATTAAACACAAAAGGCACAATGCCGACTCAAGTACAAGAAGACTGGCTCTTCGTACTGTCTATGTTTTGAACCATTCCTGTGACACTACTTATTGATTCCGATGCTTCACTTCAGGTTTACTGTATCCCTCTGACCTTCTTATTGACGATGAAACACAGATATTGCATATTAATTAAATACAAAAGGCACAATGCCGACTTAAGTACAAGAAGACTGACACTTCTTACTGTCTATGTTTTGAACCATTCCTGTGACCCTAGTTATAGATTCCGATGCTTCACTTCATTTTTACTGTATCCCTCTGACCTTCTTATTGACGACCAAACACAGAAAATCGATCGGAATTAAATACAAAAGGCACAATGCCGACTCAAATACAATAAGACTGGCTCTTCTTACTGTCTATGATTTGAACCATTCCTGTGACACTAGTTATAGATTCCGATGCTTAACTTCAGGTTCACTGTATCCAGCTGACATTCTTACCGACGATGAAGCACAGATATTGCATCGGAGTTCAATACAAAAGGTACAATGCCGACTTAAGTACAAGAAGACTGACTCTCCATACTGTCTATGTTTTGAACCATTCCTGTGCCACTAGTAATAGATTCCGATGCTTCTCTTCAGGTTTACTGTATCCCTCTGACCTTCTTATTGACGATCAACACAGAAAATTCATCGGAATTAAATAGAAAAGGCACAATGCCGACTCAAGTACAAGAAGACTAGCCCTTCTTACTGTCTATGCTTTGAACCAGTCCTGTGCCACTAGTTATTGATTCCGATGCTTCACTTCAGGTTTACTGTATCCAGCTGACCTTCTTATTGACGATGAAATACAGAAATTGCATCGGAATTAAATACAAAAGGAACAATGCCGACCCAAGTACAAGAAGACTGGCTCTTCTTACTGTCTATGATTTGAACCATTCCTGTGACACTAGTTATAGATTCCGATGCTTAACTTCAGGTTCACTGTATCCAGCTGACTTTCGTACCGACGATGAACCACAGATATTGCATCGGAGTTAAATACAAAAGGCACAATTCCGACTTAAGTACAAGAAGACTGACTCTTCATACTGTCTATGTTTTGAACCATTCCTGTGACACTAGTTATGGATTCCGATGCTTCACTTCAGTTTTACGGTATCCCTCTGATCTTCTTATTGACGATGAAACACAGAAACTGCATCGGAATTAAAAACAAGAGACACAATGCTGACTAAAGTACAAGAAGACTGACTCTACTTACTGTTTAAGTTTTGAACCAGTCCTGTGCCACTAGTTATTGATTCCGATGCTTCACTTCAGGTTTACTGTATCCAGCTGACCTTCTTATTGACGATGAAATACAGAAATTGCATCGGAATTAAATACAAAAGGAACAATGCCGACCCAAGTACAAGAAGACTGGCTCTTCTTACTGTCTATGTTTTGAACCATTCCTGTGACACTAGTTATAGGTCCGATGCTTCACTTCTGGTTTATTGTATCCCTCTGACATTCTTATTGACGAAGAAACACATGAAGTGCAACGGAATTAAATACAAAAGGCACAATGCCGACACAAGGACAAGAAGACAGGCTCTTCTTACTGTCTATGTTTTGAACCATTTCTGTGACACTAGTTATAGATTCCGATGCTTCACCTCAGGTTTACTGTTTCCCTCTGACCTTCTTATTGACGATGAAACACAGAAATTGCATCGTAATTGTATACAAAAGGCCCAATGCCGACTTAAGTACAAGGAAACTGCCTCCTCTTACTGTCTATGTTTTGAACCATTCCTCTGACACTAGTTATAGATTCCGATGCTTCACTTCAGGGTTACTGTATCCCTCTGACCTTCTTATTGACGATGAAACACAGAAATTGCATCATAATTAAATACAAAAGGCTCAATGCAGACGTAAGTACATGAAGACTGACTCTTCTTACTGTCTATGTTTTGAACCATTCCTGTGACACCAGTAATACATTCCGATGCTTCACTTCAGGTTTACTGTATCCCTCTGACCTTCTTATTGACGATGAAACACAGAAATTGGATCGGAATTAAACACAAAAGGCACATTGCCGACTCAAGTACAAGAAGACTGGCTCTTCTAACTATCTATGTTTTGAACCATTCCTGTGACACTAGTTATGGATTCCGGTGCTTCACATCAGTTTTACTGTGTCCCTCTGACCTTCTTATTAACGATGAAACACAGAAACTGCATCGGAATTAAATACAAAGGGCACAATGCTGACTAAAGTACAAGAAGACTGACTCTACTTACTGTTTATGTTTTGAACCATTCCTGTGCCACTAGTTATATATTCCGATGCTTCACTTCAGTTTTACTGTATCCCTCTGACCTTCTTATTGACGATCAACACAGAAAATTCATCGGAATTAAATAGAAAAGGCACAATGCCGACTCAAGTACAAGAAGACTAGCCCTTCTTACTGTCTATGCTTTGAACCATTCCTGTGACACTAGTTATAGATTCTGATGCTTCACTTCAGGTTTACTGTATCCCTCTGACCTTCTTATTGACGATGAAACACAGAAATTGCATCGGAATTAAACACAAAAGGCACAATGCCGACTCAAGTACAAGAAGACTGGCTCTTCGTACTGTCTATTTTTTTATGAACCATTCCTGTGACACTACTTATTGATTCCGATGCTTCACATCAGGTTTACTGTATCCCTCTGACCTTCTTATTGACGATGAAACACAGATATTGCATATTAATTAAATACAAAAGGCACAATGCCGACTTAAGTACAAGAAGACTGACACTTCTTACTGTCTATGTTTTGAACCATTCCTGTGACCCTAGTTATAGATTCCGATGCTTCACTTCATTTTTACTGTATCCCTCTGACCTTCTTATTGACGACCAAACACAGAAAATCGATCGGAATTAAATACAAAAGGCACAATGCCGACTCAAATACAATAAGACTGGCTCTTCTTACTGTCTATGATTTGAACCATTCCTGTGACACTAGTTATAGATTCCGATGCTTAACTTCAGGTTCACTGTATCCAGCTGACATTCTTACCGACGATGAAGCACAGATATTGCATCGGAGTTCAATACAAAAGGTACAATGCCGACTTAAGTACAAGAAGACTGACTCTCCATACTGTCTATGTTTTGAACCATTCCTGTGCCACTAGTTATTGATTCCGATGCTTCACTTCAGGTTTACTGTATCCAGCTGACCTTCTTATTGACGATGACATACAGAAATTGCATCGGAATTAAATACAAAAGGAACAATGCCGACCCAAGTACAAGAAGACTGGCTCTTCTTACTGTCTATGTTTTGAACCATTCCTGTGACACTAGTTATAGGTCCGATGCTTCACTTCTGGTTTATTGTATCCCTCTGACCTTCTTATTTACGAAGAAACACATAAATTGCATCGGAATTAAATACAAAAGGCACAATGCCGACTCAAGTACAAGAAGACTGGCTCTTCTTACTGTCTACGTTTTGAACCATTTCTGTGACACTAGTTATAGATTCCGATGCTTCACCTCAGGTTCCCTGTATCCCTCCAACCTTCTTATTGACGATGAAACACAGAAATTGCATCGTAATTATATAAAAAATGCCCAATGCCGACTTAAGTACAAGAAAACTGACTCTCCCTACTGTCTTAGTTTTGAACCATTCCTGTGACACTAGTTATGGATTCCGATGCTTCACTTCAGGTTTACTGTATCCCTCTGACCTTATTGACGATGAAACACAGAAATTGCATCATAATTAAATACAAAAGGCACAATGCAGACGTAAGTACAAGAAGACTGACTCTTCATACTGTCTTTGTTTTGAACCATTCCTGTGACACTAGTAATAGATTCCGATGCTTCTCTTCAGGTTTACTGTATCCCTCTGACCTTCTTATTGACGATCAACACAGAAAATTCATCGGAATTAAATAGAAAAGGCACAATGCCGACTCAAGTACAAGAAGACTAGCCCTTCTTACTGTCTATGCTTTGAACCATTCCTGTGACACTAGTTATAGATTCTGATGCTTCACTTCAGGTTTACTGTATCCCTATGACCTTCTTATTGACGATGAAACACAGAAATTGCATCGGAATTAAACACAAAAGGCACAAGGCCGACTCAAGTACAAGAAGACTGGCTCTTCGTACTGTCTATGTTTTGAACCATTCCTGTGACACTACTTATAGATTCCGATGCTTCACATCAGGTTTACTGTATCCCTCTGACCTTCTTATTGACGATGAAACACAGAAATTGCATCGGAATTAAATACAAAAGGCACAATGCCAACTTAAGTACAAGAAAACTGACTCTTCTTACTGTCTATGTTATGAACCATTCCTGTGACACTAGTTATAGATTCCGATGCTTCACTTCAGGTTTACTGTATCCCTCTGACCTTCTTATTAACGATGAAACACAGAAATTGCATCGGAATTAAATACAAAAGGCACAATGATTACTCAAGTACAAGAAGACCGGCTCTTCTTACTGTCTATGTATTGAACCATTCCTGTGACACTAGTTATAGCTTCCTATGCATCACTTCAGGTTTACTGTATCCCTCTGACCTTCTTATTGTCGATGAAACACAGAAATTGCATCGGAATTATATACAAAAGGCACAATGCCGACTTAAGTACAAGAAGACTGACTCTTCTTACTGACTATGATTTGAACCTTTCCTGTGACACTTGTAATTGATTCCGATGCTTCACTTCAGGTTGACTGTATCCCTCTGACCTTCTTATTGACGATGAAACACAGATATTGCATATTAATTAAATACAAAAGGCACAATGCCGACTTAAGTACAAGAAGACTGACACTTCTTACTGTCTATGTTTTGAACCATTCCTGTGACCCTAGTTATAGATTCCGATGCTTCACTTCATTTTTACTGTATCCCTCTGACCTTCTTATTGACGACCAAACACAGAAAATCGATCGGAATTAAATACAAAAGGCACAATGCCGACTCAAATACAATAAGACTGGCTCTTCTTACTGTCTATGATTTGAACCATTCCTGTGACACTAGTTATGGATTCCGATGCTTCACTTCAGTTTTACTGTATCCCTCTGATCTTCTTATTGACGATGAAACACAGAAACTGCATCGGAATTAAATACAAGAGACACAATGCTGACTAAAGTACAAGAAGACTGACTCTACTTACTGTTTAGGTTTTGAACCATTCCTGTGCCACTAGTTATTGATTCCGATGCTTCCCTTCAGGTTTACTGTATCCAGCTGACCTTCTTATTGACGATGAAATACAGAAATTGCATCGGAATTAAATACAAAAGGAACAATGCCGACCCAAGTACAAGAAGACTGGCTCTTCTTACTGGCTATGTTTTGAACCATTCCTGTGACACTAGTTATAGGTCCGATGCTTCACTTCTGGTTTATTGTATCCCTCTGTCCTTCTTATTTACGGAGAAACACATAAATTGCATCGGAATTAAATACAAAAGGCACAATGCCGACTCAAGTACATAAAGACTGGCTCTTCTTACTGTCTATGTTTTGAACCATTTCTGTGACACTAGTTATAGATTCCGATGCTTCACCTCAGGTTTACTGTATCCCTCTGACCTTCTTATTGACGATGAAAGACAGAAATTGCATCGTAATTATATACAAAAGGCCCAATGCCGACTTAAGTACAGGGAAACTGCCTCTTCTTACTGTCTATGTTTTGAACCATTCCTGTGACACTAGTTATAGATTCCGATGCTTCACCTCAGGGTTACTGTATCCCTCTGACCTTCTTTTTGACGATGAAACACAGAAATTGCATCACAATTAGATACAAAAGGCACAATGCAGACGTAAGTACATGAAGACTGACTCTTCTTACTGTCTATGTTTTGAACCATTCCTGTGACATTAGTAAAAGATTCCGATGCTTCACTTCAGGTTTACTGTATCCCTCTGACCTTCTTATTGACGATGAAACACAGAAATTGCATCGGAATTAAACACAAAAGGCTCATTGCCGACTCAAGTACAAGAAGACTGGCTCTTCTTACTATCTATGTTTTGAACCATTCCTGTGACACTAGTTATAGATTCCAATGCTTCACTTCAGGTTTACTGTATCCCTCTGATCTTCTTATTGACGATGAAACACAGAAATTGCATCGGAATCAATTATAAAAGGCACAATGCCAACTTAAGTACAAAAAAACTGACTCTTCTTACTCTCTATGCTTTGAACCATTCCTGTGACACTAGTTATAGATTCCGATGCTTCACTTCAGGTTTACTGTATACAGCTAACCTTCTTATTGACTGTGGAGCACAGAAATTGCATCGGAATTAAATATAAAAGGCACAATGCCGAACTAAGTACAAGAAGACTGACTCTTCTTACTGTCTATGTTTTGAACCATTTCTGTGACACTAGTTATAGATTCCGATGCCACACTTCAGGTTTACTGTATCCCTCTGACCTTCTTGTTGACGATGAAACACAGAAATTGCATCTTAAATACAAAAGGCACAATGCCGACTTCTGTACAAGAACACTGACTCTTCTTACTGTCTATGGTTAGAACCATTCCTATGCCACTAGTTATAGATTCCGATGCTTCACTTCAGGTTTACTGTATCCCTCCGACCTTCTTATTGACGATGGAACACAGAAATTGTATCGGAATTAAACACAAAACGCACAATGCCGACTCAGGTACAAGAAGACTGGCTCTTCTTGCTGTCCATGTTTTGAACCATTCATGTGACACTAGTTATAGATTCCGATGCTTCACTTCAAGTTTACTGTATCCCTCTGATCTTCTTATTGACGATGAAACACAGAAATTGCATCGGAATTAAATATAAAAGGCACAATGCCGACTTAAGTACAAAAAGACTGACTCTTCTTACTCTCTATGTTTTGAACCATTCCTGTGACCCTAGTTATAGATTCAGATGCTTCACTTCAGGTTTACTGTATCCCTCTGAGCTGCTTATTGACGATGAAACACAAAAATTGCATCGGTATTAAATACAAAAGGCACAATGCCGACTTAAGTACAAGAAGACTGACTTTTCTAACTGTCTATGTTTGAACCATTCCTGTGACACTAGTTATAGATTCCTTTGCTTCACTTCAGGTTTACTGTATCCCTCTGACCTTCTTATTGTCGATGAAACACAGAAATTGCATCGGAATTATATACAAAAGGCACAATGCCGACTTAAGTACAAGAAGACTGACTCTTCTTACTGACTATGATTTGAACCTTTCCTGTGACACTTGTTATTGATTCCGATGCTTCACTTCAGGTTGACTGTATCCCTCTGACCTTCTTATTGACGATGAAACACAGATATTGCATATTAATTAAATACAAAAGGCACAATGCCGACTTAAGTACAAGAAGACTGACACTTCTTACTGTCATGTTTTGAACCATTCCTGTTACCCTAGTTGTAGATTCCGATGCTTCACTTCATTTTTACTGTATCACTCTGACCTTCTTATTGACGACCAAACACAGAAAATCGATCGGAATTAAATACAAAAGGCACAATGCCGACTCAAATACAATAAGACTGGCTCTTCTTACTGTCTATGATTTGAACCATTCCTGTGACACTAGTTATGGATTCCGATGCTTCACTTCTGTTTTACTGTATCCCTCTGATCTTCTTATTGACGATGAAACACAGAAACTGCATCGGAATTAAATACAAGAGACACAATGCTGACTAAAGTACAAGAAGACTGACTCTACTTACTGTTTAGGTTTGAACCATTCCTGTGCCACTAGTTATTGATTCCGATGCTTCACTTCAGGTTTACTGTATCCAGCTGACCTTCTTATTGACGATGAAATACAGAAATTGCATCGGAATTAAATACAAAAGGAACAATGCCGACCCAAGTACAAGAAGACTGGCTCTTCTTACTGTCTATGTTTTGAACCATTCCTGTGACACTAGTTATAGGTCCGATGCTTCACTTCTGGTTTATTGTATCCCTCTGACCTTCTTATTTACGAAGAAACACATAAATTGCATCGGAATTAAATACAAAAGGCACAATGCCGACTCAAGTACATAAAGACTGGCTCTTCTTACTGTCTATGTTTCGAACCATTTCTGTGACACTAGTTATAGATTCCGATGCTTCACCTCAGGTTTACTGTATCCCTCTGACATTCTTATTGACGATGAAAGACAGATATTGCATCGTAATTATATACAAAAGGCCCAATGCCGACTTAAGTACAGGGAAACTGCCTCTTCTTACTGTCTATGTTTTGAACCTTTCCTGTGACACTAGTTATAGATTCCGATGCTTCACCTCAGGGTTACTGTATCCCTCTGACCTTCTTATTGACGATGAAACACAGAAATTGCATCATAATTAAATACAAAAGGCACAATGCAGACGTAAGTACATGAAGACTGACTCTTCTTACTGTCTATGTTTTGAACCATTCCTGTGACACTAGTAAAAGATTCCGATGCTTCACTTCAGGTTTACTGTATCCCTCTGACCTTCTTATTGACGATGAAACACAGAAATTGCATCGGAATTAAACACAAAAGGCTCATTGCCGACTCAAGTACAAGAAGACTGGATCTTCTTACTATCTATGTTTTGAACCATTCCTGTGACACTAGTTATAGATTCCAATGCTTCACTTCAGGTTTACTGTATCCCTCTGATCTTCTTATTGACGATGAAACACAGAAATTGCATCGGAATCAATTATAAAAGGCACAATGCCAACTTAAGTACAAAAAAACTGACTCTTCTTACTCTTTATGCTTTGAACCATTCCTGTGACACTAGTTATAGATTCCGATGCTTCACTTCAGGTTTACTGTATACAGCTAACCTTCTTATTGACTGTGGAGCACATAAATTGCATCGGAATTAAATACAAAAGGCACAATGCCGACTTAAGTACAAGAAGACTGACTCTTCTTACTGTCTATGTTTTGAACCATATCTGTGACACTAGTTATAGATTCCAAAGCTTCACTTCACGTTTACTGTATCCCTTGGACCTTCTTTATGACGATGAAACACAGAAATTGTATCTTAATTAAATACAAAAGGCACAATGCCGACTTCAGTACAAGAACACTGACTCTTCTTACTGTCTATGGTTAGAACCATTCCTGTGCCACTAGTTATAGATTCCGATGGTTCACTTCAGGTTTACTGTATCCCTCTGATCTTCTTATTGTCGATGAAACACAGAAATTGCATCGGAATTAAATATAAAAGGTACAATGCCGAGTCAAGTACAAGAAGACTGGCTCTTCTTACTGTCTATGCTTTGAACCATTCCTGTGACACTAGTTATAGTATCCGATGCTTCACTTCAGGTTTACTGTATGCAGCTGACCTTCTTATTGACTATGAAGCACAGAAATTGCATCGGAATTAAATATAAAAGGCACAATGCCGAACTAAGTACAAGAAGGCTGACTCTTCTTACTGTCTATGTTTTGAACCATTTCTGTGACACTAGTTATAGATTCCGATGCCACACTTCAGGTTTACTGTATCCCTCTGACCTTCTTGTTGACGATGAAACACAGAAATTGCATCTTAGTTAAATACAAAAGGCACAATGCCGACTTCTGTACAAGAACACTGACTCTTCTTACTTTCTATGGTTAGAACCATTCCTATGCCACTAGTTATAGATTCCGATGCTTCACTTCATGTTTACTGTATTCCTCCGACCTTCTTATTGACGGTGGAACATAGAAATTGTATCGGAATTAAACACAAAACGCACAATGCCGACTCAGGTACAAGAAGACTGGCTCTTCTTGCTGTCCATGTTTTGAACCATTCATGTGACACTAGTTATAGATTCCGATGCTTCACTTCAAGTTTACTGTATCCCTCTGATCTTCTTATTGACGATGAAATACAGAAATTGCATCGGAATTAAATATAAAAGGCACAATGCCGACTTAAGTACAAAAAGACTGACTCTTCTTACTCTCTATGTTTTGAACCATTCCTGTGACCCTAGTTATAGATTCAGATGCTTCACTTCAGGTTTACTGTATCCCTCTGAGCTGCTTATTGACGATGAAACACAAAAATTGCATCGGAATTAAATACAAAATGCACAATGCCGACTTAAGTACAAGAAGACTGACTCTTCTTACTGTCTATGTTTTGAACCATTCATGTGACACTAGTTATAGATTCCGATGCTTCACTTCAGGTTTACTGTATCCCTCTGACCTTCTTATTGACGATGAAACACAGAAATTGCATCGGAAATAAAAACAAAAGGAACAATGCCGACTCAAGTACAAGAAGACTGGCTCTTCTTACTGTCTATGTTGTGATACATTCCTGTGACACTAGTTATAGATTCCTTTGCTTCACTTCAAGTTTACTGTATCCCTCTGACCTTCTTATTGTCGATGAAACACAGAATCTGCATCTGAATTATATACAAAAGGCACAATGCCGACTTAAGTACAGGAAGACTGACTCTTCTTACTGTCTATGTTTTGAACCTTTCCTGTGACACTAGTTATTCATTCCGATGCTTCACTTCAGGTTCACTGTATCCCTCTGACCTTCTTATTGACGATGAAACACAGAAATTGCATCTTAATTAAATACAAAAGACACAATGCCGACTTAAGTAAAAGAACACTGACTCTTCTTACTGTATATGTTTTGAATCATTCCTGTGACACTAGTTATAGATTCCGATGCTTCACTTCACTTTTACTGTATCCCTCTGCCCTTCGTATTGACGATCAAACACAGAAAATTGATCGGAATTGAATACAAAAGGCACAATGCCGACTCAAGTACAAGAAGACTGGCTCTTCTTACTGTCTTTGATTTGAACCATTCCAGTGACACTAGTTACAGATTCCGTAGCTTAACTTCAGGTTCACTGTATCCAGCTGACCTTCTTATTGACGATGAAGCACAGCAATTGCATCGGAGTTAAATACAAAAGGCACAATGCCGACTTAAGCACAAGAAGACTGACTCTTGTTACTTTCTATGTTTTGAACCATTCCTGTGACACTAGTTATAGATTCCGATGCTTCCCTTCAGGTTTACTGTATCCCTCTGACCTTCTTATTGACGATCAAACACAGAAATTTCGTCGGAATTAAATACAAAAGGCAATATGCCGACTCAAGTACAAGAAGACTGGCTCTTCTTACTGCCTATGTTATGAACCATTCCTGTGACACTAGTTATAGATGCCGATGCTTCACTTCAGGTTTACTGTACCCAGCTGACATTCTTATTGACGAAGAAACACTGATATTGCATCGGAATTAAACACAAAAGGCACTATGCCGACTTAAGTACAAGAAGACTGACCCTTCTTACTGTCTATGTTTTGAACCATTCCTGTGACACTAGTAATAGTTTCCGATGCTTCACTTCAAGTTTACTGTATTCCTCTGACCTTCGTATTGACGATGAAACACAGAAATTGCATCGGAATTAAAAACAAAAGGCACAAAGCCGACTTAAGTACAAAAAAGAGTGACACCTCTTACTGTCTATGTTTTGAACCATTCCTGTGACACTAGTTATAGATTCCGATGCCTCACTTCAGGTTTACTGTATCCCTCTGACCTTCTAATTGACGATGAAACTCAGAAATTCCATCGGAATTAAACACAAAAGGCACAATGCCAACTCAAGTACAGGGAGACTGGCTCTTCTTACTGTCTATGTTTAAACTATTCCTGTGACACTAGTTATAGATTCCGATGCTTCACTTCAGGTTAACTGTATCCCTCTGACCTTGTTATTGTCGATGAAACACAGAAATTGCATCGGAATTATATGCAAAAGGCACAATGCCATCTTAAGTACAAGAAGACTGACTCTTCTTTCTGTCTATGTTTTGAGCCTTTCCTGAGACACTAGTTATTGATTCCGATGCTTCAGTTCAGGTTGACAGTATCCCTCTGACCTTCTTATTGACGATGAAATACAGAAATTGCATCTTAATTAAATACAAAAGACACAATGCCGACTTAGGTAAAAGAATACTGACTCTTCTTACTGTATATGTTTTGAACCATTCCTGTGACACTAGTTATAGATTCCGATGCTTCACTTCCCCTTTATTGTATCCCTCTGCCCTTCGTATTGACGATCAAACACAGAAAATTGATCGGAATTAAATACAAAAGGCACAATGCCGACTTAAGTACAAGAAGACTGACCCTTCTTACTGTCTATGTTTTGAACCATTCCTGTGACACTAGTAATAGTTTCCGATGCTTCAGTTCAGGTTGACAGTATCCCTCTGACCTTCTTATTGACGATGAAACACAGAAATTGCATCGGAATTAAATACAAAAGGCAAAATGCCGAGTGAAGTACAAGAAGACTGACTCTTTCTATTGTCTACGTTTTGAACCATTCCGGTGACACTACTTATAGTTTCCGATGCTTCACTTCAGGTTTACTGTATCCCTCAGACCTTCTTATTGACGATGAAACATAGAAATTGCAACGGAATTAAATACAAAAGGCACAATGCCGACTCAAGTACGAGAAGACTGGATCTTCTTACAGTCTATGTTTTGAACCATTCCTGTGACACTAGTTATAGATTCCGATGCTTCACGTCAGGTTTACTGTATCCCTCTGATCTTCGTATTGACGATGAAACACAGAAATTGCATCGGAATTATATACATAGGGCACAAAGCCGACCTAAATACAAGAAGACTGACTTTTCTTACTGTCTATGCTTTGAACCTTTCCTGTGACACTAGTTCTTGATCCCGATGCTTCACTTCAGGTTAACTGAATCCCTCTGACCTACTTATTGACGATGAAACACAGAAATTGCCTCTTAATTAAATACAAAAGGCACAATGCCGACTTAAGTAGAAGAAGACTGACTCTTCTTACTGTCTATGTTTTGAACCAGTCCTATGACACTAGTTATAGATTCCGATGCTTCACTTCATTTTTACTGTACCCCTCTCACCTTCTTATTGACGACCAAACACAGAAAATTGATCGGAATTAAATACAGAAGGCACAATGCCGACTCCAGTACAAGAAGACTGGCTCTTCTTACTGTCTATGATTTGAACCATTCCTGTGACACTAGTTATAGATTCCGATGCCTAACGTCATTGTCACTGTATCCAGCTGACCTTCTTATTGACGATGAAGCACAGAAATTGCATCGGAATTGAATACAAAAGGCACAATGCCGACTTATGTACAAGAAGACTGACTCTTCTTACTGTCTATGTTTTGAACCATTCCTGTCACACTAGTTACAGATTCCGATGCTTCACTCCAGTTTTACTGTATCCCTCTGACCTTCCTATTGACGATGAATCACAGAAACTGCATCGGAATTGAATACAAAAGGCTCAATGCCGACTTAAGTACAAGATGACTGACTCTTCTTACTGTCTATGATTTGAACCATTCCTGTGACACAAGTTATAGATTCCGATGCTTCACTTCTAGTTTACTGTATCCCTCTGTCCATCTTATTGACGACCAAACACAGAAATTTCATCAGAATTAAATACAAAGGGCACAATGCCGACTCAAGTACAAGAAGACTGGCTCTTCTTATTGCCTATGTTTTGAATTATTCCTGTGACCCTATTTATAGATTCCGAAGCTTCACTTCAGGTTTACTGTACCCAGCTGACCTTCTTATTGACGATGAAACACAGAAATTGCATCGGCATTTTATACAAAAGGCACAATGCCGACTTAAGTACAAGAAGACTGACTCTTCTTACTGTCTATGTTTTGAACCATTCCTGTGACACTAGTTGTAGATTCCGATGCTTCACTTCTGGTTTACTGTATCCCTCTGACCGTCTTATGGACGATGAGACACAGAAATTGCATCTTAATTAAATACAAAAGGCACAATGCCGACTTCAGTGCAAGAACACTGACTCTTCTAACTGTCAATGGTTTGAACCATTCCTGTGACACTAGTTATAGATTCCGATGCTTCACTTGAGGTTTACTGTATCCGTCTGACGATCTTATTGACGATGAAACACAGAAATTTCATCGGAATTTAATACAAAAGGCACAATGCCGACTCAAGTACAAAAAGACAGTCTCCTCCTACTGCCTATGTTTTGAACCATTCCTGCGACACTAGTTATAGATTCCGAAGCTTCACTTCAGGTTTACTGTACCCAGCTGACCTTCTTACTGACGATGAAACACAGAAATTGCATCGGCATTTTATACAAAAGGCACAATGCCGACTTAAGTACAAGAAGACTGACTCTTATTACTGTCTATGTTTTGAACCATTCCTGTGACACTAGTTATAGATTCCGATCCTTCACTCCAGTTTTACTGTATCCCTTTAACCTTCTTATTGACGATGAAACACAGAAATTGCATCTTAATTAAATACAAAAGGCACAATGCCGACTTAAGTACAAGAAGACTGACTCTTCTTACTGTCTTTGTTTTGAACCATTCCTGTGACACTAGTTATAGATTCCGATGCTTCACTTCAGGTTTACTGTGTCCCTCTGACTTTACCATTGACGATGAAACACAGAAATTGATTCTTAATTAAATACAAAAGGCGCAATGCGCGACTTAAGTACAAAAAAAAAAAAAAAACTCTTCTTACTGTTTATGTTTTGAAATATTACTGTGACACTAGTTATAGACTCCGATGCTTCACTTCAGGTTTACTGTATTCCTGTGACCTTCTTATTGACGATGAATCACAGAAATTGAATCGGAATTAAATACAAAAGGCACAATGCCGACTTAAGTACAAGAAAGCTGACTCTTCTTACTGTCTATTTTTTGAACCATTCCCGTGACACTAGCTATATATTCCGATGCTTCACTTCAGGTTTACTGTATCCCCCTGACCTTCTTATTGACGATGAAACACAGAAATTGCATCGGAATTAAACACAAAAGGCACAACGCCGACTTAAGTACAAGAAAACTGACTCTTCTTACTGTTATTGTTTTGAACCATTCCTGTGACACTAGTTATAGATTCCGATGCTTCACTTCTGGTTTACTGTATCCCTGTGACCTTCTTATTGACGATGAAACACAGAAATTGCATCGGCACTATATACAAAAGGCACAATGCCGACTGAAGTACAAGAAGACTGACTCTTCCTACTGTCTATGTTTTGAACCATTCCTGTGACACTAGTTATAGATTCCGATGCTTAACTTCTGGTTTACTGTAACCTTCTGTCCTTCTTATTGACGATGAAACACAGAAATTGCATCTTAATTAAATACAAAAGGCACAATGCCGACTTAAGTACAAGAAGACTGACTCTTCTTACTGTTATTGTTTTGAACCATTCCTGTGACACTAGTTATAGATTCCGATGCTTCACTTCTGGTTTACTGTATCCCTCAGACCGTCTTATTGACGATGAGACACAGAAATTGCATCTTAATTAAATACAAAAGGCACAATGCCGACTTCAGTACAAGAACACTGACTCTTCTAACAGTCAATGGTTTGAACCATTCCTGTGACACTATTTATAGATTCCGAAGCTTCACTTCAGGTTTACTGTACTCAGCTGACCTTCTTATTGACGATGAAACACAGAAATTGCAACATAATTAAATACAAAGTGCACAATGCCGACTTAAGTACAAGAAGACTGACTCTTCTTACTGTCTATGTTTTGAACCATTCCTATGAAACTAGTTATAGATTCCGATGCTTCACTTCATTTTTACTGTATCCCTCTGACCCTCTTATGCACGATCAAACACAGAAAATTGATCGGAAATAAATACGAAAGGCACAATGCCGACTCAAGTACAAAAAGACAGGCTCTTCTTACTGTCTATGATTTGAACCATACATGTGACAATAGTTACAGATTCCGATGCTTAACTTCAGGTTCACTGTATCCAGCTCACCTTCTTATTGACGATGAAGCACAGAAATTGCATCGGAATTAAATACAAAAGGCACAATGCCGACTTCAGTACAAGAACACTGACTCTTCTTACTGTCAATGGTTTGAACAATTCCTGTGACACTAGTTATAGATTCCGTGGCTTCACTTCAGGTTTAACGTATCCCTCTGACCTTCTTATTGACGATCAAACACAGAAATTTCATCGGAATTAAATACAAAAGGCACAATGCCGACTCAAGTACAAGAAGACTGGCTCTTCTTACTGCCTATGTTTAGAACCATTCCTGTGACAATAGTTATAGATTCCGAAGTTTCACTTCAGGTTTACTGTATCCCTGTGACCTTCTTATTGACGATGAAACACAGAAATTGCATCGGCACTATATACAAAAGGCACAATGCCGACTGAAGTACAAGAAGACTGACTCTTCCTACTGTCTATGTTTTGAACCATTCCTGTGACACTAGTTATAGATTCCGATGCTTAACTTCTGGTTTACTGTATCCCTCTGACCTTCTTATTGACGATGAATCACAGAAATTGCATCGGAATTAAATACAAAAGGCACAGTGCCGACTTAAGTACAAGAAAACTGACTCTTCTTACTGTCTATGTTTTGTACCATTCCTGTGGCACTAGCTATAGATTCCGATGTTTCACTTCAGGTTTACTGTACCCAGCTGACCTTCTTACTGACGATGAAACACAGAAATTGCATCGGCATTTTATACAAAAAGCACAATGCCGACTTAAGTACAAGAAGACTGACTCTTATTACTGTCTATGTTGTGAACCATTCCTGGACACTAGTTATAGATTCCGATGCTTCACTCCAGGTTTACTGTATCCCTTTAACCTTCTTATTGACGATGAAACACAGAAATTGCATCTTAATTAAATACAAAAGGCAGAATGCCGACTTAAGTACAAGAAGACTGACTCTTCTTACTTTCTTTGTTTTGAACCATTCCTGTGACACTAGTTATAGATTCCGATGCTTCACTTCTGGTTTACTGTATCCCTCAGACCGTCTTATTGACGATGAGACACAGAAATTGCATCTTAATTAAATACAAAAGGCACAATGCCGACTTCAGTACAAGAACACTGACTCTTCTAACTGTCAATGATTTTGAACCATTCCTGTGACACTAGTTATAGATTCCGATGATTCACTTCAGGTTTACTGTATCCCTCTGACCATCTTACTGACGATCAAACACAGAAATATCATCGGAATGTAATACAAAAGGCACAATGCCGACTCAAGTACAAGAAGACAGGCTCTTCCTACTACCTATGTTTTGAACCATTCCTGCGACACTAGTTATAGATTCCGATGCATCACTTCAGGTTTACTGTACCCAGCTGACCTTCTTACTGACGATGAAACACAGAAATTGGATCGGCATTTTATACAAAAGGCACAATGCCGACTTAAGTACACGAAGACTGGCTCTTCTTACTGCCTATAATTTGAACCATTCCTGTGACACTATTTATAGATTCCGAAGCTTCACTTCAGGTTTACTGTACTCAGCTGACCTTCTTATTGACGATGAAACACAGAAATTGCAACATAATTAAATACAAAGTGCACAATGCCGACTTAAGTAGAAGAAAACTGACTCTTCTTACTGTCTATGTTTTGAACCATTCCTGTGACACTAGCTATTGATTCCGATGCTTCACTTCAGGTTTACTCTATCCCTTTGACCATCTTATTGACGATGAAACACAGAAATTGCATCGGAATTAAATACAAAAGGCAAAATGCCGAGTGTAGCACAAGAAGACTGACTCTTTCTATTGTCTACGTTTTGAACCATTCCGGTGACACTAGTTACAGTTTCCGATGCTTCACTTCAGGTTTACTGTATCCCTCAGACCTTCTTATTGACGATGAAACATACAAATTGCAACGGAATTAAATACAAAAGGCACAATGCCGACTCAAGTACTAGAAGACTGGCTCTTCTTACAGTCTATGTTTTGAACCATTCCTGTGACACTAGTTATACATTCCGATGCTTCACTTCAGGTTTACTGTATCCCTCTGATCTTCTTATTGACGATGAAACGCAGAAATTGCATCGGAATTATGTACATAGGGCACAATGCCGAACTAAATACAAGAAGACTGACTCTTCTTACTGTCTATGTTTTGAACCAGTCCTATGACACTAGTTATAGATTCCGATGCTTCACTTCATTTTTACTGTACCCCTCTCTCCTTCTTATTGACGACCAAACACAGAAAAATGATCGGAATTAAATACAGAAGGCACAATGCCGACTCCAGTACAAGAAGACTGCCTCTTCTTACTGTCTATGATTTGAACCATTCCTGTGACACTAGTTATAGATTCCGAAGCTTCACTTCTGGTTTACTGTATCCCTCTGACCGTCTTATTGACGATGAGACACAGAAATTGCATCTTAATTAAATACAAAAGGCACAATGCCGACTTCAGTACAAGAACACTGACTCTTCTAACTGTCAATGGTTTGAACCATTCCTGTGACACTAGTTATAGATTCCGACGCTTCACTTGAGGTTTACTGTATCCCTCTGACCATCTTATTGACGATCAAACACAGAAATTTCATCGGAATGTAATACAAAAGGCACAATGCCGACTCAAGTACAAAAAGACAGGCTCTTACTACTGCCTATGTTTTGAACCATTCCTGCGACACTAGTTATAGATTCCGAAGCTTCACTTCAGGTTTACTGTACCCAGCTGACCTTCTTCCTGACGATGAAACACAGAAATTGAATCGGCATTTTATACAAAAGGCACAATGCCGACTTAAGTACAAGAAGACTGACTCTTATTACTGTCAATGTTTTGAACCATTCCTGTGACACTAGTTATAGATTCCGATGCTTCATTCCAGGTTTACTGTATCCCTTTAACCTTCTTATTGACGATGAATCACAGAAATTGCATCGGAATTAAATACAAAAGGCACAATGCCGACTTAAGTACAAGAAAGCTGACTCTTCTTACTGTCTATTTTTTGAACCATTCCCGTGACACTAGCTATAGATTCCGATGCTTCACTTCAGGTTTACTGCATCCCCCTGACCTTCGTATTGACGATGAAACACAGAAATTGCATCGGAATTAAACACAAAAGGCACAATGCCGACTTAAGTACAAGAAAACTGACTCTTCTTACTGTCTATGTTTTGAACCATTCCTGTGACACTAGTTATAGTTTCCGATGCCTCACTCCAGTATTACTGTATCCCTCTGACCTTCTTATTGACGATGAAACACAGAAACTGCATCGGAATTAAATACAAAAGGCACAGTGCCGACACAAGTACAAGAAGACTGACTCATCTTACTGTCTATGTTTTGAACCATTCCTAAGACATTAGTTGTAGATTCCGATGCTTCACTTCAGGTTTACTGTATCCCTCTGTCCTTTTATTGACGATGAAACACAGAAATTTCATCGGAATTAAATACAAAAGGCACAATGCTGACTTACGTACAAGAAGACTGACTCTTCTTACTGTCTACGTTTTGAACCATTCCTGTGACTCTAGTTATAGATTCCGATGCTTCACTTCAGGTTTACTGTAACCTTCTGTCCTTCTTATTGACGATCAAACACAGAAATTTCATCGGAATTAAATACAAAAGGCACAATGCCGACCCAAGTACAAGAAGACTCGCTCTTCTTATTGCCTATGTTTTGAACCATTCTTGGGACACTATTTATAGATTCCGAAGCTTCACTTCAGGTTTACTGTGCCCAGCTGACCTTCTTATTGACGATGAAACACAAAAATTGCATCGGCATTTTATACAAAAGGCACAATGCCGACTTAAGTACAAGAAGACTGACTCTTATTACTGTCTATGTTTTGAACAATTCCTGGACACTAGTTATAGATTCCGATGCTTCACTCCAGGTTTACTGTATCCCTTTAACCTTCTTAGTGACGATGAAAGACAGAAATTGCATCTTAATTAAATACAAAAGGCACAATGCCGACTTAAGTACAAGAAGACTGACTCTTCTTACTGTCTTTGTTTTGAACCATTCCTGTGACACTAGTTATAGATTCCGATGCTTCACTTCTGGTTTACTGTATCCCTCAGACCGTCTTATTGACGATGAGACACAGAAATTGCATCTTAATTAAATACTAAAGGCACAATGCCGACTTCAGTACAAGAACACTGACTCTTCTAACTGTCAATGGTTTGAACCATTCCTGTGACACTAGTAATAGATTCCGAAGCTTCACTTCAGGTTTACTGTACCCAGCTGACCTTCTTACTGACGATAAACTACAGAAATTGCATCGGCATTTTATACAAAAGGCACAATGCCGACTTAAGTACAAGAAGACTGACTCTTAATACTGTCTATGTTTTGAACCATTCCTGTGACACTAGTTATAGATTCCAATGCTTCATTCCAGGTTTACTGTATCCCTTCAACCTTCTTATTGACGATGAAACACAGAAATTGCATCGGAATTAAATACAAAAGGCACAATGCCGACTTCAGTACAAGAACACTGACTCTTCTTACTGTCAATGGTTTGAACAATTCCTGTGACACTAGTTATAGATTCCGATGCTTCACTTCAGGTTTAACGTATCCCTCTGACCTTCTTATTGACGATCAAACACAGAAATTTCATCGGAATTAAATACAAAAGGCACAATGCCGACTCAAGTACAAGAAGACTGGCTCTTCTTACTGCCTATGTTTAGAACCATTCCTGTGACAATAGTTATAGATTCCGAAGTTTCACTTCAGGTTTACTGTATCCCTGTGACCTTCTTATTGACGATGAAACACAGAAATTGCATCGGCACTATATACAAAAGGCACAATGCCGACTGAAGTACAAGAAGACTGACTCTTCCTACTGTCTATGTTTTGAACCATTCCTGTGACACTAGTTATAGATTCCGATGCTTAACTTCTGGTTTACTGTATCCCTCTGACCTTCTTATTGACGATGAATCACAGAAATTGCATCGGAATTAAATACAAAAGGCACAGTGCCGACTTAAGTACAAGAAAACTGACTCTTCTTACTGTCTATGTTTTGTACCATTCCTGTGGCACTAGCTATAGATTCCGATGTTTCACTTCAGGTTTACTGTACCCAGCTGACCTTCTTACTGACGATGAAACACAGAAATTGCATCGGCATTTTATACAAAAAGCACAATGCCGACTTAAGTACAAGAAGACTGACTCTTATTACTGTCTATGTTGTGAACCATTCCTGGACACTAGTTATAGATTCCGATGCTTCACTCCAGGTTTACTGTATCCCTTTAACCTTCTTATTGACGATGAAACACAGAAATTGCATCTTAATTAAATACAAAAGGCAGAATGCCGACTTAAGTACAAGAAGACTGACTCTTCTTACTTTCTTTGTTTTGAACCATTCCTGTGACACTAGTTATAGATTCCGATGCTTCACTTCTGGTTTACTGTATCAATCAGACCGTCTTATTGACGATGAGACATAGAAATTGCATCTTAATTAAATACAAAAGGCACAATGCCGACTTCAGTACAAGAACACTGACTCTTCTAACTGTCAATGATTTTGAACCATTCCTGTGACACTAGTTATAGATTCCGATGATTCACTTCAGGTTTACTGTATCCCTCTGACCATCTTACTGACGATCAAACACAGAAATATCATCGGAATGTAATACAAAAGGCACAATGCCGACTCAAGTACAAGAAGACAGGCTCTTCCTACTACCTATGTTTTGAACCATTCCTGCGACACTAGTTATAGATTCCGATGCATCACTTCAGGTTTACTGTACCCAGCTGACCTTCTTACTGACGATGAAACACAGAAATTGGATCGGCAATTTATACAAAAGGCACAATGCCGACTTAAGTACACGAAGACTGGCTCTTCTTACTGCCTATAATTTGAACCATTCCTGTGACACTATTTATAGATTCCGAAGCTTCACTTCAGGTTTACTGTACTCAGCTGACCTTCTTATTGACGATGAAACACAGAAATTGCAACATAATTAAATACAAAGTGCACAATGCCGACTTAAGTACAAGAAGACTGACTCTTCTTACTGTCTATGTTTTGAACCATTCCTATGAAACTAGTTATAGATTCCGATGCTTCACTTCATTTTTACTGTATCCCTCTGACCCTCTTATTGACGATCAAACACAGAAAATTGATCGGAAATAAATACAAAAGGCACAATGCCGACTCAAGTACAAGAAGACTGGCTCTTCTTACTGTCTATGATTTGAACCATACATGTGACAATAGTTACAGATTCCGATGCTTAACTTCAGGTTCACTGTATCCAGCTGACCTTCTTATTGACGATGAAGCACAGAAATTGCATCGGAATTAAATACAAAAGGCACAATGCCGACTTCAGTACAAGAACACTGACACTTCTTACTGTCAATGGTTTGAACAATTCCTGTGACACTAGTTATAGATTCCGATGCTTCACTTCAGGTTTACTGTATCCCTCTGACCTTCTTATTGACGATCAAACACAGAAATTTCATCGGAATTAAATACAAAAGGCACAATGCCGACTCAAGTACAAGAAGACTGGCTCTTCTTACTGCCTATGTTTAGAACCATTCCTGTGACAATAGTTATAGATTCCGAAGTTTCACTTCAGGTTTACTGTATCCCTGTGACCTGCTTATTGACGATGAATCACAGAAATTGCATCGGAATTAAATACAAAAGGCACAATGCCGACTTAAGTAGAAGAAAACTGACTCTTCTTACTGTCTATGTTTTGAACCATTCCTGTGACACTAGCTATTGATTCCGATGCTTCACTTCAGGTTTACTCTATCCCTTTGACCATCTTATTGACGATGAAACACAGAAATTGCATCGGAATTAAATACAAAAGGCAAAATGCCGAGTGTAGCACAAGAAGACTGACTCTTTCTATTGTCTATGTTTTCAACCATTCCGGTGACACTAGTTATAGTTTCCGATGCTTCACTTCAGGTTTACTGTATCCCTCAGACCTTCTTATTGACGATGAAACATACAAATTGCAACGGAATTAAATACAAAAGGCACAACGCCGACTCAAGTACTAGAAGACTGGCTCTTCTTACAGTCTATGTTTTGAACCATTCCTGTGACACTAGTTACACATTCCGATGCTTCACTTCAGGTTTACTGTATCCCTCTGATCTTCTTATTGACGATGAAACACAGAAATTGCATCGGAATTATGTACATAGGGCACAATGCCGAACTAAATACAAGAAGACTGACTCTTCTTACTGTCTATGTTTTGAACCAGTCCTATGACACTAGTTATAGATTCCGATGCTTCACATCATTTTTACTGTACCCCTCTCTCCTTCTTATTGACGACCAAACACAGAAAATTGATCGGAATTAAATACAGAAGGCACAATGCCGACTCCAGTACAAGAAGACTGGCTCTTCTTACTGTCTATGATTTGAACCATTCCTGTGACACTAGTTATAGATTCCGAAGCTTCACTTCTGGTTTACTGTATCCCTCTGACCGTCTTATTGACGATGAGACACAGAAATTGCATCTTAATTAAATACAAAAGGCACAATGCCGACTTCAGTACAAGAACACTGACTCTTCTAACTGTCAATGGTTTGAACCATTCCTGTGACACTAGTTATAGATTCCGATGCTTCACTTGAGGTTTACTGTATCCCTCTGACCATCTTATTGACGATCAAACACAGAAATTTCATCGGAATGTAATACAAAAGGCACAATGCCGACTCAAGTACAAAAAGACAGGCTCTTACTACTGCCTATGTTTTGAACCATTCCTGCGACACTAGTTATAGATTCCGAAGCTTCACTTCAGGTTTACTGTACCCAGCTGACCTTCTTCCTGACGATGAAACACAGAAATTGAATCGGCATTTTATACAAAAGGCACAATGCCGACTTAAGTACAAGAAGACTGACTCTTATTACTGTCAATGTTTTGAACCATTCCTGTGACACTAGTTATAGATTCCGATGCTTCATTCCAGGTTTACTGTATCCCTTTAACCTTCTTATTGACGATGAATCACAGAAATTGCATCGGAATTAAATACAAAAGGCACAATGCCGACTTAAGTACAAGAAAGCTGACTCTTCTTACTGTCTATTTTTTGAACCATTCCCGTGACACTAGCTATAGATTCCGATGCTTCACTTCAGGTTTACTGTATCCCCATGACCTTCTTATTGACGATGAAACACAGAAATTGCATCGGAATTAAACACAAAAGGCACAATGCCGACTTAAGTACAAGAAAACTGACTCTTCTTACTGTCTATGTTTTGAACCATTCCTGTGACACTAGTTATAGTTTCCGATGCCTCACCCCAGTATTACTGTATCCCTCTGACCTTCTTATTGACGATGAAACACAGAAACTGCATCGGAATTAAATACAAAAGGCACAATGCCGACACAAGTACAAGAAGACTGACTCATCTTACTGTCTATGTTTTGAACCATTCCTAAGACATTAGTTATAGATTCCGATGCTTCACTTCAGGTTTACTGTATCCCTCTGTCCTTTTATTGACGATGAAACACAGAAATTTCATCGGAATTAAATACAAAAGGCACAATGCTGACTTAAGTACAAGAAGACTGACTCTTCTTACTGTCCACGTTTTGAACCATTCCTGTGACTCTAGTTATAGATTCCGATGCTTCACTTCAGGTTTACTGTAACCTTCTGTCCTTCTTATTGACGATCAAACACAGAAATTTCATCGGAATTAAATACAAAAGGCACAATGCCGACCCAAGTACAAGAAGACTCGCTCTTCTAATTGCCTATGTTTTGAACCATTCTTGGGACACTATTTATAGATTCCGAAGCTTCACTTCAGGTTTACTGTGCCCAGCTGACCTTCTTATTGACGATGAAACACAAAAATTGCATCGGCATTTTATACAAAAGGCACAATGCCGACTTAAGTACAAGAAGACTGACTCTTATTACTGTCTATGTTTTGAACAATTCCTGGACACTAGTTATAGATTCCGATGCTTCACTCCAGGTTTACTGTATCCCTTTAACCTTCTTAGTGACGATGAAAGACAGAAATTGCATCTTAATTAAATACAAAAGGCACAATGCCGACTTAAGTACAAGAAGACTGACTCTTCTTACTGTCTTTGTTTTGAACCATTCCTGTGACACTAGTTATAGATTCCGATGCTTCACTTCTGGTTTACTGTATCCCTCAGACCGTCTTATTGACGATGAGACACAGAAATTGCATCTTAATTAAATACTAAAGGCACAATGCCGACTTCAGTACAAGAACACTGACTCTTCTAACTGTCAATGGTTTGAACCATTCCTGTGACACTAGTTATAGATTCCGAAGCTTCACTTCAGGTTTACTGTACCCAGCTGACCTTCTTACTGACGATAAACTACAGAAATTGCATCGGCATTTTATACAAAAGGCACAATGCCGACTTAAGTACAAGAAGACTGACTCTTATTACTGTCTATGTTTTGAACCATTCCTGTGACACTAGTTATAGATTCCAATGCTTCATTCCAGGTTTACTGTATCCCTTCAACCTTCTTATTGACGATGAAACACAGAAATTGCATCGTAATTAAATACAAAAGGCACAATGCCGACTTAAGTACGAGAAGACTGACTCTTCTTACTGTCTTTGTTTTGAACCATTCCTGTGACACTAGTTATAGATTCCGATGCTTCACTTCAGGTTGACTGTGTCCCTCTGACTTTACTATTGACGATGAAACACAGAAATTGCTTCTTAAATAAATACAAAAGGCGCAATGCGCGACTTAAGTACAAAAAAACTGACTCTTCTTACTGTTTATGTTTTGAACCATTCCTGTGACACTAGTTATAGATTCCGATGCTTCACTTCAGGTTTACTGTATTCCTGTGACTTTCTTATTGTCGATGAATCACAGAAATTGCATCGGAATTAAATACAAAAGACACAATGCCGACTTAAGTACAAGAAAACTGACTCTTCTTACTGTCTATGTTTTGAACCATTCCCGAGACACTAGCTATAGATTCCGATGCTTCACTTCAGGTTTACTGTATCCCCCTGACCTTCTTATTGACGATGAAACACAGAAATTGCATCGGAATTAAACACAAAAGGCACAATGCCGACTTAAGTACAAGATAACTGACTCTTCTTACTGTCTATGTTTTGAACCATTCCTGTGACACTAGTTATAGATTCCGATGCCTCACTCCAGTATTACTGTATCCCTCTGACCATCTTATTGACGATGAAACACAGAAACTGCATGGGAAATAAATACAAAGGGCACAATGCCGACACAAGTACAAGAAGACTGACTCATCTTACTGTCTATGTTTTGAACCATTCCTGTGTCACTAGTTATAGATTCCGATGCTTCACTTCAGGTTTACTGTATCCCTCTGTCCTTCTTATTGACGATCAAACACAGAAATTGCATCGGAATTAAACACAAAAGGCACAATGCCGACTTAAGTACAAGATAACTGACTCTTCTTACTGTCTATGTTTTGAACCATTCCCGTGACACTAGGTATAGATTCCAATGCTTCACTTCAGGTTTACTGTGTCCCTCTGTCCTTCTTATTGACGATCAAACACAGAAATGTAATCGGAATTAAATACAAAAGCACAATGCCGACTCAAGTACAAGAAGACTCGCTCTTCTTATTGCCTATGTTTTGAACCACTCCTGGGACACTATTTACAGATTCCGAAGCTTCACTTCAGCTTTACTGTACCCAGCTGTCCTTCTTATTGACGATGAAACACAGAAATTGCATCGGCATTATATACAAAAGGCACAATGCCGACTTGAGTACAAGAAGACTGACTCTTCCTACTGTCTATGTTTTGAACCATTCCTGTGACACTAGTTATAGATTCCGATGCTTAACTTCTGGTTTACTGTATCCCTCGGACCTTCTTATTGACGATGAAACACAGAAATTGCATCTTAATTAAATACAAAAGGCACAATGCCGACTTCAGTACAAGAACACTGACTCTTCTTACTGTCAATGGTTTGAACCATTCCTGTGACACTAGTTGTAGATTCCGATGCTTCACTTCAGGTTTACTGTATCCCTCTGACCTTCTTATTGACGATCAAACACAGAAATTTCATCGGAATTAAATACAAAAGGCGCAATGCGCGACTTAAGTACAAAAAAACTGACTCTTCTTACTGCTTATGTTTTGAACCATTCCTGTGACACTAGTCATAGATTCCGATGCTTCACTTCAGGTTTACTGTATCCCTGTGACCTTCTCATTGACGATGAATCACAGAAATTGCATCGGAATTAAATAAAAAAGGCACAGTACCGACTTAAGTACAAGAAAACTGACCCTTCGTACTGTCTATGTTTTGAACCATTCCTGAGGCACTAGCTATAGATTCCGAAGCTTCACTTCAGGTATACTGTACCCAGCTGACCTTCTTACTGACGATGAAACACAGAAATTGCATCGGCATTTTATACAAAAGGCACAATGCCGACTTAAGTACAAGAAGACTGACTCTTATTACTGTCTATGTTTTGAACCATTCCTATGACACTAGTTATAGATTCCGATGCTTCACTCCAGGTTTACTGTATCCCTTTAGCCTTCTTATTGACGATGAAACACAGAAATTGCATCTTAATTAAATACAGAAGGCACAATGCCGACTTAAGTACAAGAAGACTGACTCTTCTTACTGTCTTTGTTTTGAACCATTCCTGTGACACTAGTTATAGATTCCGATGCTTCACTTCAGGTTTACTGTGTCCCTCTGACCTTACTATTGACGATGAAACACAGAAATCGCTTCTTAATTAAATACAAAAGGCGCAATGCGCGACTTAAGTACAAAAATACTGACTCTTCTTACTGTTTGTGTTTTGAACCATTCCTGTGACACTAGTTATAGATTCCGATGCCTCACTCCAGTATTACTGTATCCCTCCGACCTTCTTATTGACGATGAAACACAGAAACTGCATCGGAATTAAATACTTAACGCACAATGCCGACACTAGTACAAGAACACTGACTCTTCTTACTGCTTATGTTTTGAACCATTCCTGTGACACTAGTCATAGATTCCGATGCTTCACTTCAGGTTTACTGTATCCCTGTGACCTTCTCATTGACGATGAATCACAGAAATAGCATCGGAATTAAATACAAATGGCACAGTAGCCACTTAAGTACAAGAAAACTAACTCTTCTTACTGTCTATGTTTTGAACCATTCCCGTGACACTTGCTATAGATTCCGATGCTTCACTTCAGGTTTACTGTAGCCCCCTGACCTTCTTATTGACGATGAAACACAGAAATTGCATCGGAATTAAACACAAAAGGCACAATGCCGACTTAAGTATAAGATAACTGACTCTTCTTACTGTCTATGTTTTGAACCATTCCTGTGACACTTGTTATATATTCCGATGCCTCACTCCAGTATTACTGTATCCCTCTGACATTCTTATTGACCATCTAACACAGAAACTGCATCGGAAATAAATACAAAGGGCACAATGCCGACACAAGTACAAGAAGACTGACTCATCTTACTGTCTATGATTTGAACCATTCCTGTGTCACTAGTTATAGATTCCGATGCTTCACTTCAGGTTTACTAAATCCCTCTGTCCTTCCTATTGACGATCAAACACAGAAATTGCATCGGAATTAAACACAAAAGGCACAATGCCGACTTAAGTACAAGAAGACTGACTCTTCTTACTGTCTATGTTTTGAACCATTCCTGTGACACTAGTTATAGATTCCGAAGCTTCACTTCAGGTTTACTGTTTCCCTGTGACCTTCTTATTGACGATGAATCACAGAAATTGCATCGGAATTAAATACAAAAGGCACAGTGCCGACTTAAGTACAAGAAAACTGACTCTACTTACTGTCTATGTTTTGAACCATTCCTGTGGCAGTAGCTATAGATTCCGATACTTCACTTCAGGTTTACTGTACCCAGCTGACCTTCTTACTGACGATGAAACACAGATATTGCTTCGGCATTTTATACAAAAATCACAATGCCGACTTAAGTACATGAAGACTGACTCATATTACTGTCTATGTTTTGAACCATTCCTGGACACTAGTTATAGATTCCGACGCTTCACTCCCGGTTTACTGTATCCCTTGGACCTTCTTATTGACGACGAAACACAGAAATTGCATCTTAATTAAATACAAAAGGCACAATGCCGACTTAAGTACGAGAAGACTGACTCTTCTTACTGTCTTTGTTTTGAACCATTCCTGTGACACTAGTTATAGATTCCGATGCTTCACTTCAGGTTTACTGTGTCCCTCTGACTTTACTGTTGACGATGAAACACAGAAATTGCTTCTTAATTAAATACAAAAGGCGCAATGCGCGACTTAAGTACAAAAAAACTGACTCTTCTTACTGTCTATGTTTTGAACCATTCCCGAGACACTAGCTATAGATTCCGATGCTTCACTTCAGGTTTACTGTATCCCCCTGACCTTCTTATTGACGATGAAACACAGAAATTGCATCGGAATTAAACACAAAAGGCACAATGCCGACTTAAGTACAAGATAACTGACTCTTCTTACTGTCTATGTTTTGAACCATTCCTGTGACACTAGTTATAGATTCCGATGCCTCACTCCAGTATTACTGTATCCCTCTGACCATCTTATTGACGATGAAACACAGAAACTGCATGGGAAATAAATACAAAGGGCACAATGCCGACACAAGTACAAGAAGACTGACTCATCTTACTGTCTATGTTTTGAACCATTCCTGTGTCACTAGTTATAGATTCCGATGCTTCACTTCAGGTTTACTGTATCCCTCTGTCCTTCTTATTGACGATCAAACACAGAAATTGCATCGGAATTAAACACAAAAGGCACAATGCCGACTTAAGTACAAGATAACTGACTCTTCTTACTGTCTATGTTTTGAACCATTCCTGTGACACTAGTTATAGATTCCGATGCCTCACTCCAGTATTACTGTATCCCTCTGACCATCTTATTGACGATGAAACACAGAAACTGCATGGGAAATAAATACAAAACGCACAATGCCGACTTGAGTACAAGAAGACTGACTCTTCCTACTGTCTATATTTTGAACCATTCCTGTGACACTAGTTATAGATTCCGATGCTTAACTTCTGGTTTACTGTATCCCTCGGACCTTCTTATTGACGATGAAACACAGAAATTGCATCTTAATTAAATACAAAAGGCACAATGCCGACTTCAGTACAAGAACACTGACTCTTCTTACTGTCAATGGTTTGAACCATTCCTGTGACACTAGTTATAGATTCCGATGCCTCACTCCAGTATTACTGTATCCCTCCGACCTTCTTATTGACGATGAAACACAGAAACTGCATCGGAATTAAATACTAAACGCACAATGCCGACACTAGTACAAGAACACTGACTCTTCTTACTGCTTATGATTTGAACCATTCCTGTGACACTAGTTGTAGATTCCGATGCTTCACTTCAGGTCTACTGTATCCCTGTGACCTTCTCATTGACGATGAATCACAGAAATAGCATCGGAATTAAATACAAAAGGCACAGTAGCCACTTAAGTACAAGAAAACTGACTCTTCTTACTGTCTATGTTTTGAACCATTCCCGTGACACTTGCTATAGATTCCGATGCTTCACTTCAGGTTTACTGTAGCCCCCTGACCTTCTTATTGACGATGAAACACAGAAATTGCATCGGAATTAAACACAAAAGGCACAATGCCGACTTAAGTATAAGATAACTGACTCTTCTTACTGTCTATGTTTTGAACCATTCCTGTGACACTTGTTATATATTCCGATGCCTCACTCCAGTATTACTGTATCCCTCTGACATTCGTATTGACCATCTAACACAGAAACTGCATCGGAAATAAATACAAAGGGCACAATGCCGACACAAGTACAAGAAGACTGACTCATCTTACTGTCTATGATTTGAACCATTCCTGTGTCACTAGTTATAGATTCCGATGCTTCACTTCAGGTTTACTAAATCCCTCTGTCCTTCCTATTGACGTTCAAACACAGAAATTGCATCGGAATTAAACACAAAAGGCACAATGCCGACTTAAGTACAAGATAACTGACTCTTCTTACTGTCTATGCTTTGAACCATTCCTGTGACACTAGTTATAGATTCCGATGCTTCACTTCAGGTTTACTGTTTCCCTGTGACCTTCTTATTGACGATGAATCACAGAAATTGCATCGGAATTAAATACAAAAGGCACAGTGCCGACTTAAGTACAAGAAAACTGACTCTACTTACTGTCTATGTTTTGAACCATTCCTGTGGCAGTAGCTATAGATTCCGATACTTCACTTCAGGTTTACTGTACCCAGCTGACCTTCTTACTGACGATGAAACACAGATATTGCTTCGGCATTTTATACAAAAATCACAATGCCGACTTAAGTACAAGAAGACTGACTCATATTACTGTCTATGTTTTGAACCATTCCTGGACACTAGTTATAGATTCCGACGCTTCACTCCCGGTTTACTGTATCCCTTGGACCTTCTTATTGACGACGAAACACAGAAATTGCATCTTAATTAAATACAAAAGGCACAATGCCGACTTCAGTACAAGAACACTGACTCTTCTAACTGTCAATGGTTTGAACCATTCCTGTGACACTAGCTATAGATTCCGATGCTTCACTCCAGGTTTACTGTATCCCTTTCACCTTCTTATTGACGATGAAACACAGAAATTGCATCTTAATTAAATACAAAAGGCACAATGCCGACTTAAGTACGAGAAGACTGACTCTTCTTACTGTCTTTGTTTTGAACCATTCCTGTGACACTAGTTATAGATTCCGATGCTTCACTTCAGGTTTACTGTGTCCCTCTGACTTTACTGTTGACGATGAAACACAGAAATTGCTTCTTAATTAATTACAAAAGGCGCAATGCGCGACTTAAGTACAAAAAAACTGACTCTTCTTACTGTTTATGTTTTGAACCATTCCTGTGACACTAGTTATAGATTCCGATGCTTCACTTCAGGTTTACTGTATTCCTGTGACTTTCTTATTGTCGATGAATCACAGAAATTGCATCGGAATTAAATACAAAAGACACAATGCCGACCTAAGTACAAGAAAACTGACTCCTCTTACTGTCTATGTTTTGAACCATTCCCGAGACACTAGCTATAGATTCCGATGCTTCACTTCAGGTTTACTGTATCCCCCTGACCTTCTTATTGACGATGAAACACAGAAATTGCATCGGAATTAAACACAAAAGGCACAATGCCGACTTAAGTACAAGATAACTGACTCTTCTTACTGTCTATGTTTTGAACCATTCCTGTGACACTAGTTATAGATTCCGATGCCTCACTCCAGTATTACTGTATCCCTCTGACCTTCTTATTGACGATGAAACACAGAAACTGCATCGGAAATAAATACAAAGGGCACAATGCCGACACAAGTACAAGAAGACTGACTCATCTTACTGTCTATGTTTTGAACCATTCCTGTGTCACTAGTTATAGATTCCGATGCTTCACTTCAGGTTTACTGTATCCCTCTGTCCTTCTTATTGACGATCAAACACAGAAATTGCATCGGAATTAAACACAAAAGGCACAATGCCGACTTAAGTACAAGATAACTGACTCTTCTTACTGTCTATGTTTTGAACCATTCCCGTGACAGTAGCTCTAGATTCCGATGCTTCACTTCAGGTTTACTGTATCCCTCTGTCCTTCTTATTGACGATCAAACACAGAAATTTCATTGGAATTAAATACAAAAGGCACATTGCCGACTCAAGTACAAGAAGACTCGCTCTTCTTATTGCCTATGTTTTGAACCATTCCTGGGACACTATTTATAGATTCCGAAGCTTCACTTCAGGTTTACTGTACCCAGCTGACCTTCTTATTGACGAGGAAACACAGAAATTGCATCGGCATTATATACAAAAGGCACAATGCCGACTTGAGTACAAGAAGACTGACTCTTCCAACTGTCTATGTTTTGAACCATTCCTGTGACACTAGTTATAGATTCCGATGCTTAACTTCTGGTTTACTGTATCCCTCTGACCTTCTTATTGACGATGTAACACAGAAATTGTATCTTAATTAAATACAAAAGGCACAATGCCGACTTCAGTACAAGAACACTGACTCTTCTTACCGTCAATGGTTTGAACCATTCCTGTGACACTAGTTATAGATTCCGATGCTTCACTTCAGGTTTACTGTAACCCTTTAGCCTTCTTATTGACGATGAAACACAGAAATTGCGTCTTAATTCAATAGAAGAGGCACAATGCCGACTTAAGTACAAAAAAACTGACTCTTCTTGCTGTTTATGTTTTGAACCATTCCTGTGACACTAGTTATAGATTCCGACGCTTCACTCCCGGTTTACTGTATCCCTTGGACCTTCTTATTGACGACGAAACACAGAAATTGCATCTTAATTAAATACAAAAGGCACAATGCCGACTTCAGTACAAGAACACTGACTCTTCTAACTGTCAATGGTTTGAACCATTCCTGTGACACTAGCTATAGATTCCGATGCTTCACTCCAGGTTTACTGTATCCCTCTGACCTTCTTATTGACGAAGAAACACAGAAACTGCATCGGAATTAAATACAAAACGCACAATGCCGACACAAGTACAAGAACACTGACTCTTCTTACTGCTTATGATTTGAACCATTCCTGTGACACTAGTTATAGATTCCGATGCTTCACTTCAGGTTTACTGTATCCCTGTGACCTTCTCATTGACGATGAATCACAGAAATTGCATCGGAATTAAATACAAAAGGCACAGTAGCGACTTAAGTACAAGAAAACTGACTCTTCTTACTGTCTATGTTTTGAACCATTCCCGTGACACTAGCTATAGATTCCGATGCTTCACTTCAGGTTTACTGTATCCCCCTGACCTTCTTATTGACGATGAAACACAGAAATTGCATCGGAATTTAACACAAAAGGATTAATGCCGACTTAAGTACAAGATAACTGACTCTTCTAACTGTCTATGTTTTGAACCATTCCTGTGACACTAGTTATAGATTCCGATGCATCACTCCAGTATTACTGTATCCCTCTGACCTTCTTATTGACGATGAAACACAGAAACTGCATCTTAATTAAATACAAAAGGCCAAATGCCGACTTCAGTACAAGAACACTGACTCTTCTTACTGTCAATGGTTTGAACCATTCCTGTGACACTAGTTATAGATTCCGATGCTTCACTTCAGGTTTACTGTATCCCTCTGTCCTTCCTATTCACGATCAAACACAGAAATTTCATCGGAATTAAATACAAAAGGCACAATGCCGACTCAAGTACAAGAAGACTCGCTCTTCTTATTGCCTATGTTTTGAACCATTCCTGTTACACTATTTATAGATTCCGAAGCTTCACTTCAGGTTTACTGTACCCAGCTGACCTTCTTATTGACGATGAAACACAGAAATTGCATCGGCATTATATACAAAAGGCACAATGCCGACTTGAGTACAAGAAGACTGACTCTTCCTACTGTCTATGTTTTGAACCATTCCTGTGACACTAGTTATAGATTCCGATGCTTAACTTCAGGTTTACTGTATCCCTCTGACCTTCTTATTGACGATGAAACACAGAAATTGCATCTTAATTAAATACAAAAGGCCAAATGCCGACTTCAGTACAAGAACACTGACTCTTCTTACTGTCAATGGTTTGAACCATTCCTGTGACACTAGTTATAGATTCCGATGCTTCACTTCAGGTTTACTGTATCCCTATGACCTTCTTATTGACGATCAAACACAGAAATTTCATCGGAATTAAATACAAAAGGCGCAATGCGCGACTTAAGTACAAAAAAACTGACTCTTCTTACTGCTTATGTTTTGAACCATTCCTGTGACACTAGTTATAGATTCCGATGCTTCACTTCAGGTGGACTGTATCCCTGTGACCTTCTCATTGACGATGAATCACAGAAATTGCATCGGAATTAAATACAAAAGGCACAGTGCCGACTTAAGTACAAGAAAACTGACTCTTCTTACTGACTATGTTTTGAACCATTCCTGTTTCACTAGCTATAGATTCCGAAGCTTCACTTCAGGTTTACTGTACCCAGCTGACCTTCTTACTGACGATGAAACACAGAAATTGCATCGGCATTTTATACATAAGGCACAATGCCGACTTAAGTACAAGAAGACTGACTCTTATTACTGTCTATGTTTTGAACCATTACTGTGACACTAGTTATAGATTCCGATGCTTCACTCCAGGTTTACTGTATCCCCTTAGCCTTCTTATTGACGATGAAACACAGAAATTGCATCTTAATTAAATACAAAAAGCACAATGCCGACTTAAGTACAAGAAGACTGACTCTTCTTAGTGTCTTTGTTTTGAACCATTCCTGTGACACTAGTTATAGATTCCGATGCTTCACTTCAGGTTTACTGTGTCCCTCTGACCTTACTATTGAGCATGAATCACAGAAATCGCTTCTTAATTAAATACAAAAGGCGCAATGCGCGACTTAAGTACAAAAAAACTGACTCTTCTTACTGTTTATGATTTGAACCATTCTTGTGACACTAGTTATAGATTCCGATGCTTCACTTCAGGTTTACTGTATTCCTGTGACCTTCTTATTGACGATGAATCACAGAAATTGCATCGGAATTAAATACAAAAGGCACAATGCCGACTTAAGTACAAGAAAACTGACTCTTCTTACTGTCTATGTTTTGAACCATTCCCGTGACACTAGCTTTAGATTCCGATGCTTCACTTCAGGTTTACTGCATCCCTCTGACCTTCTTATTGACGATGAAACACAGAAATTGCATCGGAATTAAATACAAAAGGCACAGTAGCGACTTAAGTACAAGGAAACTGACTCTTCTTACTGTCTATGTTTTGAACCATTCCCGTGACACTAGCTATAGATTCCGATGCTTCACTTCAGGTTTACTGTATCCCCCTGACCTTCTTATTGACGATGAAACACAGAAATTGCATCGGAATTAAACACAAAAGGCACAATGCCGACTTAAGTACAAGATAACTGACTCTTCTAACTGTCTATGTTTTGAACCATTCCTGTGACACTAGTTATAGATTCCGATGCCTCACTCCAATATTACTGTATCCCTCTGACCTTCTTATTGACGATGAAACACAGAAACTGCATCAGAAATAAATACAAAGGGCACAATACCGACACAAGTACAAGAAGACTGACCCATCTTACTGTCTATGTTTTGAACCATTCCTGTGTCACTAGTTATAGATTCCGATGCTTCACTTCAGGTTTACTGTATCC